>NC_141536.1:159879998-160512498 GCF_021556685.1 Rattus norvegicus
AGTCCCCAGCTTCTTACCTGATTATAAAAGATACTTTATATACATTCTATAACATATCTGCAATATATTTATATTCCTAAGTATGTTTTCCAAGCAAAACACATGGAATGTTCCAATAAAAATCTAGGGAGTTGTGGTTCTTATTTGCAGATGCTTGATAACCACTCTGGGGGTTTCCAGCGTCAGGTTTATGGTATTAAATTGTTTTCCTTCCATGGGAGTGTTAAGAGAGTGGAAAGCAGCTCGGAGTGGTCTGTCACCAATATTTATCAATCAAATGCATTGCTGTGGCTCTGGCAGGATCTATTACCGTCTTTGGGAATCCCTGAAACAAACTTCATCTCAGAGTGGCAGCTTACAAGCCTCTTCCCCACCTCACCACAGAAGGATCATGGGGCATATGAAGAGTTGTTTAAGTCAGGGGAGGCCAGATGACCCTTCGGGGTTCTCTCAGATGGGTGGCACTCCCGTTTTGGTATTCACAGAGATGGCTGTTCTCACTAAAGCGACACAGGCAGATTCTGTTAGATATGTTCTATTCAGAGATTAGCAGGCCGCACTCCGATCTCTATGTCTCCAAGGAGCAGGCTCCCGATCTTCAGTACCGATCTTCAGCTGTGCTTTGTGACCCTTAGTTCTGTGTGACTGATTCTCTGTCGCATGTGCTGGACAGTATGTTACAGCATTTACGTTTCCGCCTTCTGCTGACGCAGTAGCAACCTCCCTCAACCCCATCACTGTGACAGACAGACAAATAAACATCTAGCCACAGGCAAAAATTCAGTCCCAGTAGAGCGCCATGCTGGTAGAGAAAACTGGAAAACATCTGGGCTGGCTTTTTTTACTTTTTACTTTTATTTTTTAGAGAAGTTACATTGGAACTGGAGTTCTCTCAGTGGTTCTAATGAGTGCCGCCCTCACAGACAGAATTGGGTCCTCAGCGCCTTTCTTGGGAGCTTCATAACCTCCTGTAACTCCAGTTGCAGGGACTCTGACGCCCTCTTCTGCCCTCCGTGAACACTGCCCTCAAACGTTCAAACCCACCCCTCCCCCTTATGACACATACACGTACACCCAATTAAAATAATGACATCTTTATAGATGAAGCTTCTTTTAGTCATCAAGATAAATGTGGATGTCTCATCTCCCACTAAAAGAGCTGATTGGCTTCTTGGAGATACATTTAAGAGAGACAGAGAGAGAGAGAGAGAGAGAGAGAGAGAGAGAGACTGAGGAATGAGAGTAGAGTTGACCTCTGACCTCTAGACGCACACGTAGCACATGCCCACAAACACACACATTCACACAACGGTCAAAAATAAATTTGCGTGCATGAGTATTTTGCCTGCACGGGTGTAAGTGTGTCACCTGGTGATTATGGAGGCTCAGATACCCTAGAACCGGAGCTATGGGCAGCTAGAGCCATCACATATGTGTGCTGGAATCTAAATCCAGATCTTGCAAGGGCAGCTGGTCCTCTTACAGCCTGAGCTGTCTCTCTAGGCCTTCACACAGAGTCAGGGGTAGAGTGCAGGGTCCCCCTTTGGTTTCTCTTTCAGTAATACAGAATAATCCAGCCAGAACAAAGAGCCAAAATCAAGTCAACAGTAGAAAAATTAACACCAAAACTGCCTCAAGCGATGTCAAGAGCTGAAGAGCCCATCGTTTTAAGTAAACATCTTTAAGCAATGTTTATTAATCATTGCCCGGGACCAGAATCCCCTGTATCTTAGAATTCTCACTCTTTCCTTCACAGATGTCTCAAAGTAACCAATATTTACTTTATTTATCTAAAACAAGGATGTCACAGACATGCACAGATTCCAGCAAATATTGACTATGGAAATGCAAACATAAAAATGATAAGCAAATTAAGTAACATAATCAAACAAATCCTCCACTTTAAACAAAATAATGATCTGATCAAAAACACTCATTTTGAGTTCATGTATGTAAGATCAAGTCGGTCTGTGAGAACGCTTATGGGGCAGAGCACATTTAATGACTAAATATTTTAAATTAAAAGTGTTAAACAATATTTAGGCACTTCAGTTTTCCCCACCCTCCAAGTATCTCTGTCTTGGAATTCTCCATCCAATGGATTAATTTATTCCTTATAGGTCAGTTGTCATAGGTGTTAACCATCAAATTATTATTTCTTAGTTTTAAGCCACCATCCAGTCATCTTGGAAGGAGGTACCTCAATTTTAAGTAATTGTCCTGACTCGATTGGCCTGCGGGAAACCTCATGGCGTATTTTCTCAGCTGATGTGTGAGAGCTCAGCCCACTGTGTGTGGTGCCATCCCAGGACGTGTATTCCTGGCTGGTATGAGAAAGCAGGCTGAGCAGGCCATGAGGAGCAAGCCAGTAAGCAGCACCCCTCCATGGCCTCTGCGTGAGCCCTGTGTGAGTTCCTGTCCTGAATTTCCTCAGCAATGGAGTATGGTATGAGATGTGTAAGCTGAAATAAACTTGTTCCTCCTCAAGACATTTGTCATGTTGTATGATCATACCAATAGCATCCCCAACTAAGAGGGTAACCTGTGCTGTGAGACTCTTCCTTAGCTGCTGCGGTGTCAAGCTTCCTTGTCAAATGTGGGTGGGGGGGTGGGGAGAGACAGACAGAGACAGAGAGACAGAGACAGAGAGACAGAGAGAGAGAGAAAAAGAGAGAGACAGAGAGACATAGACTGAGACAGAGACAGAGACACAGAGACACAGAGACACAGACAGAGAGAGATAGAGAGACATAGACTGAGACAGAGAGACAGAGACACAGAGACACAGAGACACAGAAAGAGAGAGACAGAGAGACATAGACTGAGACAGAGACAGAGACACAGAGACACAGAGACACAGACAGAGAGAGACAGAGAGACATAGACAGAGACAGATCAGAATCCTCATGCTGTGTACATGGGGTGCACCCTGTTCAGCTCCTGTACTTTAGGTAGCATCTGGAGAGTACGTGGCTTCTTCAAGACTAGTTTTTGCAGCTCACACATCCTCCAGGAACATCTTTTGTCACGTGGCTTTGAAGGGCACACTGAAATCAGAATGTCCTATAAATAGCTTACCCGGCATATCAGAGGTATTCCCAGAGGGTCTTGATGGTGATACTCTCTACAAACCTTTCTGTTCTCCAGTGGGCTCAGCCTTACTGCCAAAGTCCAAAACAGTCATGATTTCTAGACAATTGCTTCTTTCACTGTTCTGTATTAGCTCAAGGTCTGACGGACGTTTGCTCTTTCTGAATTCTCTACAAGAACAACAGCCCAGCCCTCTTCACTTTTTTCTTTGCTCTCACACTTGTAACAATCCTCCTGGTCCAGCCGCTCGAGCCCAGCATTTCCAGTGTCTCCTGTGTATTTTAGAAGATTCTTACTAGCCAATCTTCCTGAACTTAAATCTTGTGCTAGAATGTAATAATCCGTTTATATTTTAACTTTCTTTCATATTTGAATTATAATTTTCTTAGCCAAATTATTAGATGGTTACTCTGTGGTCCCAAAGTCTTTTAACATACAAATTCAAATGTGTGGGTATTTCCCCTTAACTTCATATTATTTTCACTCCGAGTCACAGTTTTTTATAGTGCGATGCACATTATGGCTAGTGCACTGTGGGTATTATTTTTGTAGAATGATACATTGTACTGGTGAGCCTTAAGTGTCAATTCGCTACAAATAGACTCACTTGGGAAGAGATTCTCAACTGAGGAATCAACAAGATCAGAGTGCCCTGGTGGCCATGTCTCTGGAAGATTTTCTCAATTGTTCATTGATGTGAGACGGCCCAGCCCACTGTGGGTGGCACCATTCCCTACAGAGGTAGTGACATGAGCTGTTTAAGAGAGCCATGAACCTGCTTGTCAGTCTGCAAGTAGCATTCTTTACAGAGGATTGCTACAAGTGTGAGAGCAAAGAAAAAAGAAAAGAGGGTTGTTATAAAGAATTCAGAGAGGACAAACGTTGGAAGGTATCCATAAGACCCTGGGCTAAGACTGAATAGTGAAAGAAAAAAAAATTGCATAAGAACCTTTCTGTTGTATTTCCTTGGCGTGAAGTGAGCTCCATGGTTGGAAGTGATATTGTGTTGAATAGCAAATGAGTCTGTCTTCAAGTTCCTGCCTTGATTTTTCCTCAATGATAGACTGTGGACCCCAATTATAAGCCAAATTCCTCCCCTTCACTACATTGGGTTGGGTGTTTTATCACAGCAACAGACTTAAAGCACGATGGTGATGAGTTCAATCGAGATACAATCACTAGAACATATTTCAGTGTGGGACCTTGGTTTAGAGGTTGGTCTCTGTGAGGATATGCTATCTTTGTTCTATGTCATAGGGTGCACCCTTTCATTCAAGAGCATGTCTTTATGTGACCCTTGCACAGAGAGCTATGTCATTTATTAAACCCTTCTTAATTTGGCAGAGACTGGCTCAAAACCCCATTACCTCATTATCCATGAGGTACTAAAATTCTACTAAATTACTTTAGAGTCTCCTCCCCTAAGAGATCACAAGATCACAAGTGTCAATGAGCCCATTTTCCGGGCCATCAGTTGTGCCATAATTGTAGTATTCTATTGGATAATTCAAGTCCTCTGGCCTTTCAAATGCAAAGGCTGACAAACAGCTTTTATCTCTTGATGAGAAGTTCCATCTCAGCTTAGGTGGGTAGAGGCAAGAGAGAAGGGTTTGTGCCTCTTCTATAGCTGTTATCATATTTTCATTACCAGAATTTGTATTTATTTGTAGTTGCTTCAACCAATGTTACTCCACCATGACCAGACACACACTTGCTGGATGTTTAAGTGTACGCGCCTGGTATGTACCATTTAGTATCTGATGGTATCCATTCTCAATGCTGATGAAATGCCATGTGGTCTGCTGAAAGTCTGAACAACAGTGAGTTAAATTTAAAAAGAGCCCAGTATTGCAAAAGTCCTGATTATGCCCAGCACAGGCTGCTTCCAATGCAGGAGATTTCACTTGACAAACAGACTGATTTAAAAATCCTACAAGTCAAGTTTTGATGCTGTGTGATTCTATTTAAAACGTGATTTGAAGAGATTGAAATTATTTCTAATTTTATAGAAAGCCAGAAAATGTGTGTGTGTGTGTGTGTGTGTGTGTGTGTGTTTCAAAGCTCCGCTCCGCTCAAACTTCAACCAT
The DNA here is from genome assembly GCF_021556685.1 of Rattus norvegicus. Classification (NCBI taxonomy): domain Eukaryota; kingdom Metazoa; phylum Chordata; class Mammalia; order Rodentia; family Muridae; genus Rattus; species Rattus norvegicus. The sequence continues at coordinate 159,885,176 of NC_141536.1, forward strand.
GTTATATGTTCACACAGACGACAAATGTTGAATAAAATTAATTAACATGACAAACGTTAGTTCACAGATTTAAGAATTTCTGTGTTAACACTTTTCATATAATACTAGAAGAGCGAATACTTTATTGCATTTTTAAATAATCTAATCATGCTTTAATAGCTTTCAGATAAAACATTTGCACAGTCTGGAGTTATCTTTGCTAAAAGGAACAAATTTAAAATTCTCTCTTGGTTGTATAGTCTCTGATAATAAGAAAAGACATTTCTAGATGTTGATTATTATTACTAATCAAATATTATTTATTAATATCACAGCCTAAATCTTAGCATTGCAGGATGACAGTATCATATATTATCAACTGTCTAGGGCCAAGCAACGGTTCCTTGAATTTGAGGTACCAAACACAGATCAATACAGCTAACTCCCCACAGGATAGATACCAGTCAACATCAAGAGCATGCTGGGAGGAACACCTGGTGAGGACTGTCTTGCCTCTTCTTTACCTCCAGCACCCAGAACAGTGCTTGACCTACAATGAATAGAATGTTTCCATTGTCCGGAAGGAAGAACGCCAGGTCCTTAGTGTTGGACAGGCCAAATGGGAACACAGAAACCACAGGCAAGTGTGAGTAAAGCACCTGGAATGCTGCCCATGAGGAAGCAGAGACCAGGAGCTAGAAAGATGGCTGAAGTTCAGCTAAGAGCACTTTCTACTCATGGGAAGGTCTGCAATTCCGTTTCCTGCCTCAGGCAGCTCGCAATTTCCTGTAGCTCCAGCTCCAGGGGATCTGACACCATCTTCTGGAGTCTGTGGATACCCGCCCTCTAATGCAGAGGACCCCCTCCCACAGACACCCACATTTTCGACTAATAGAAAACATAAAGGTAAGTCTAAAGTAAACAAATAAACAGACCAGAAACATTGATTGCTGGTGTCTTCATTAATATGAACATCAAAACCAATGTGGAAATTATAACCTTGGACCATTAGATAAGCGAAACCAAATAGTGTGGAAATAACATCTCAGCTAATGCCAACCCATTTATTAAACTATTCTCACAAAAATAAATAAATAAATAAATAAATAAATAAATAAATAAAACGTTCAGTGTGATCCAACTGCCATTTATTCCCAACCACGATTCATCATTTTCAGTCGTCACTACACACAGACGAAGACCTCCTTGACATGTGATTTTAACTTTTTGTTTCTGTGGGATATCCGAGCGTACTTCTGCCAAGCCAGCCCCACACCAGAGGAAACTAATTAGTGTTGTCACTTGTGTGGATAATTATCTTATTTATAAGCTAATTGTAGCCTCGCTCTGGAATGATTCTCTTTCCGTCATGCAGGAAGAGCACAATTTTCTATTCATTATGTGGAGCCATCCCAGGAAATGTCTGCGCATCTTGGGATAAAATTTTTCCAAATTCAGACGCTCGATGTCTCTATTAAGGAGACTTGCGAAGCTCTCAGCGTTCACATTGGCATCTGTGCGGTCTAGGAAGTGAGTCTGTGAGAGGCGCGCAGACAGAGTCTGAGGAGTCCGCTGGGGGATTATGGGCACCCTCTCCCTTGAATTACTGCTTCAGTGATGCAGAACTTGGCTGAGATAAAGCACCTTTGGGACTCAGGGTGAAAGCAGATGTTGTGACATCTGTCCCCTTTAGTTATCAGAGGTCTATTATTTGCCTGGCTTGGCAAAGCTGGTGTTGGGAAAATCGAGACTATTTATCTAGAATTTAAGCCACAAATCTGTTCAGTGGTTTAAAGAGGAGAAAGAAGATCCCAGAGATTTGGGGTATAATTCAGGGATAGCTGGGTATGGAAATGTCAGCAGTACTTCAAAAACGCTTGAACTCCCGGCAGTACAGATCAAAACATAGCTGGCGATCATCTGCTAGGGGGGAAAATGAGCATTTGGCACAAATGGGCAAAGTCTAAAGTAATGGAGAGGCATCCGTCATTTGGCCTGGCAGCTGGCTTTTCATCCATGGAGGACGGCGTCTTTTCCATCTAAGAAATAGATCTTAGATCTTTCTTTTTCTGGATATCGTCCGTAACCCTGCCATGATTAGGAAAACAGAGGAAGAGTAGGTGTTTGAATTATTGATCTGTAGGTGAAAGCACGGACTGAATATCAGAAACCCACTATTCCGAAAATTTCAAACAATAATGCAGGTTACAAAAACTCAACATCCAAATAGTTGAAGGGTAACAAGTCAAGGGAAACTCATTTGCTCCTCCTCTGCATAAGGCAGACATCGCTAATCAACTGCTCTTCCTCTGCGGAAGGCAGACATTGCTAACCAACTGCTGGTCCTCTGCACAAGGCAGACATCGCTAATCAATTGCAGCTGAACCTGTTTGAGGCATATTTCTCTACCTCATCTTTCAGATACCCACATACTCTAGCTCAGAGGATGAAGCCTACTACCAGAAGTGCCAGCTGAAGAGTTCCATTCACGTTTCCACAAGGATCAGGGTAGAATACACAAAGGGGCTGCATTTGAGTGAGAATCCCACATTGCCTCAGGGCTTGCCCAGAGTGTCCCGGGATCCACTGAGGATGAGGAATCCAGATCAAAAGGGAAAGGTTCATTTCCTCAAGCTGCCTTGGGATATAGTGGATATAGGGTCCGATTGAGTTCTATCGCCTATGTACGTTCTGTTGCTGTGAGAAAACACCACGACCAGAGCAGTTTACAGGAGCAAGAGTATAGCTTGGGGTTACGGTTCCAGAGAGCTGCATCCATGATGGCAGAGCGGAGGTGAAAGGTGGCAGAAGGCTACACTAGCAGCTGAGGATTTAGCTTTTGGACCACAAGCAAGAGGCAGCGAGAGCTAAGTGGAAATAGCGCCAAGTCTTCTGAAATCTCCAAGCTCACCCCCTTGACGTCCCTCCTCTGACGAGGTCACACCTCCTAATCTGTCCCTCTGTTAAAAACCCAGTTATGTTATGTGAATATGGTTTTGTTTTAATCCCCCGTGTGGGATAAGAAGTTGCTTCACAGCAGAAGACTATGGTTTGCTTCGTGCAGTGGCAGGAGTGTGATCTCTGCCAGTTGCAGATAGATTAATTCTGGGGACTCTGGAGATGACGATATAAATGGGGGAGACACTATGAGTGGGAGAGCCGGGGAGGGCCTGTGGCAGCTGCTGTTTTCCCTGATGCTGTGTTGGCTGTTGCATTTGCCATTGCTGGGTTCCTGGATTGCTAGACTTCTGGATATTCTGACGATGGAGATAGGACTTGTCCCTTGGAACTCAATGTCTCTAATAAGCAGGAAGTCGCCTAAAGAGGTCTATGGTCCCCTGTCTCTCTAACCTTGTCTCTCTCCTACCGAGTGCTGGGGGTGGTGGTGGAAAGGATTCAGGTAGAACAGGGTTATAAGGAGGGAAGATGTAAAATGCAATAAAATAGTTAAAAAAAATACACCAACACTTCCCAAATAATTCCATCAGTTAGGAACTAAGTATTTAAACACATAAGCCTATGGAAACCAACCTCATTCAAACCACCTCTACACCTTGTGTATTCCCTACTCATGGAGACTCTGCGTAGAGCTGTACTCAGTGCTATTTCAATAGAGCACGCCTTCATAAATTCAAAGAGCATGCGCTTGTGCGTGAAATTCTGCTACCTATGGGGATAATCTGTCCTGCTTTGACACTGCTATTGCTCACTGGTTCTCCTGCTCTAAATCTATGTCACGTGCTGGTTCTGAGTCATGTGACCGCATACTAGGCACCCACAAAGCGACCCTTCTTTCTTCCCTTCCCCCCCCCACCATGAGCTCCTCGCTATGAGCACCGTGTCTCCCCTCATTATTTTCGCTCGTTCTTTTGTGGATTTTTAATACCACCCTCTGAATGTGACTGGCTCGTCCTGGGTCCTGTCAGATGCTCAGTGCGCCTGCCACAGTGGCAGCTCTCAGTCTTCCAACTCTTTAGCCGTCCTTCAGCAGCAAAGGTGTTTTCTCTAATATGATCTGCTTGTCTTCAAAGGCTTTCTCCACTTTTCTTCATCTTCGGGGAAGTGTAGTATAGAAGATGGCCAAGGGCATACATGAATAAGTTATGTTGTAAAAATCTTAGTGGACTGTGATGGCTGTAACCTTAGGCTCCCGTTAGGTTTCCGACAAACCTTGTCTGTATCTAAAATGCGTTTTAAGATATTTTCCCCTAAATAGGTGATGGTTTATAAATAAGTAAATAGTGTTTCATACCAGGCTGATTCAATAGGATTCTTATCTAATCAAGTTTTAGTCTATGCAAAGTTTTGTGTAATTTAAAAGTATGTAAAGCACAAATACATTCTAGACAGAGAAACTAATGTCGCATTATGTAAAGTGTCACAATATTAATAATTAATCGGTTTGCAATTCTTCCTTGGTTTCGTTTTATATTGGCTGAAGCCGATTCAGATATTGAAGGTTGCAGTGCTAATATCTGCTGAGAGCCTTTTAGGCTTACGGTGACTGACACAACTCAAATATTGCAAATTCATTTCTATATCTATGCCTTTATCAGGCTGTGGACAGTTAGAGCACAATTATTTTCCTTCCCAGATACTATAGTGTCTTCTAGGCAGCTCACCATTGTAAATGGCATAGAAAAAAATTGCTTGTAGGGGATTTTTCATTTCACGGGGAAAAGTAAAGTTGAGTGGATGGAGGGGATGGGCAGGAACATCGGGCATGTGGATCAAATCATTCTTGCACTGTTTCACACTTTCATATCTTAAGAATTGTGGGAACATGTAATGTCTAGTTAATGAAATAATTACAGGTTGGATTCTGGCCGAGATCCCAGTGGTTCCCAAGTACACTCGAGCTTGAGAACCCTGCACTCATCTGTACTTAAAACTATGCTGCAGAAAAATTAGGTTAGTGAGCCTCACCACAGCCCCAACAGACCCATTGGTTTGCCCTCGAGACTTCTTGTTTCCCTGGTGGACATTCCTTTTAGTACACAGCAAATGAACTCATCGTCTCTGTCCTGGAGAGGTGAGCTCCGAAATTGTGTGACCCAGGGTTAGATATGGAGTTGAAGTGTGGAGCGAAGGAAAGAGTCCCTCCAGTATTGTACTCGGAAATTTGAAATCTGAGAAACGAAGACAATTTGGCTGAAAGAGGATGCTTTTGCCTTTGAATATGTGAATTTTGGGGTGCTTGTGATGGTCATAATGGGATTCCCAAGTCTGTAGTTAAATTACAGGTCTGGAGAGGTTTGCTCAGAGGCAGGTCCCAACAAGGGGGCCCACTGTCATGATGAGCAACATGTCAGATTAAAAGGCAAAGAGATAATCAAGACAGGGCTCCAAACACGGACAGAGGAAGCCAGGGACATGAGAGGTCACTTGGAAATAAGCCAATGGGACATGATGTCACAGAAAGAAACAGGAAGAGTGTTTTTAAAAGTACAGGATGTCATCAGAGAGGTCAAGCAATGTGAGTACTGAGATAGACCAGTGAATTCAAAGGCAGAAAATGATCAGCAGAGAAAATGGGTTCACGTATAGCATGATACTATGCAAACATTGTCTGCTTCTCCCCATTAAATCATGAAATATTGAGGCTCGTTACTTGCTGTTCTATAGAAGTCAAACTGAGCTATCTAGGATGGCTAATTTTGGTTATCAAATTGACACATCCAAGAAGAGGGAACTCCAACTGAGAAGTTGCTTCTGTTACATAGATCTGTGGAGAATTTTCCTGATTGCTAAACAATACAGAGGGCTCAGCCTGCACCCTTTGGGCAGTGGGGTTCCATGAGTCTTGTAGAGTTGAAACCTTCCCATTGCCCAGTGTTGACATGGACAGTGTAGACTAGTGACGTACTATGTTCTTCCTGGTTATGTTGATACTGGTGTCCACAAGTCTGCATTTCTCCAGACAAGTAAAACTGGTCTCAACACAATGACATACACTACCTGGTTTCAATATGGTAATAAGTTATTGCTGCTAGTGTGTTCCTTTTTATTCTTCTAATTTAAATTTTTATGAAAAATAATGAGTACTGTATTTGTATCATGTCTACTCCATCACACACACATACACACACAAATATATACACATACACACATACACTTACACACACACACATACACACACATACACATACACACACATACACACACATATACACACGCACACACACATACACACACATACACATATACACACATACACACACACATAAACATACATACATATACACACACATACACACGCATATACACATACACAGACACACACACACATACACATGCCCCCACACACATATACCCACACATACATACAAATACACACATACACACATACCTATACATACATACAAATACACATAAACACATACATACACACATACACATATACACACATATTCACATACACACGTATAGACACCTACATACATACACATACACATATCCATGCATACAAACACATACTATACACCATACACACTTAAACACCTCCCTTTCAGTTCTCAATCTCTGCTTCTTTGCTTATTAATGTGATTTCCCTCCCCTGCGACACTCACTCGAATAGAACCTGTTAAGTCTGCTTACTGCTGCTCATACGTACATCTATCTAGGACTGACCATTTGAGTCGGATAGCCTATAAGGAGTTCATCTCTGGTGAATACTGATTCTACCTCTCTGAGTGGTCCTTGGCTGCCTGTAGTTCTTCATCTGAGGGCGGGGACCTTGTCAACATATTTCTTAGGAGAGACAAAGTGAACTAACTGTAAAGCACCAGACTGTCAGCAGTGGCTTCACAGAACGTTTGTTTGCTACATCTCTGTTGTGTACCTGTGGTAGGTTAGGCCCTGGGAGCAATAGGTTATATCTCATGTACATATGATTTGCATATTATATGTATGTATGTATGTATGTATGGTATACCATAGCTTAGGTATATAAAAGACTCCATCATCTAAGTTCGTGTCAGCACACTCTGCAGTGTTTATATAATAGTAAAATTGCCCAAAGATGCTTTTCTCAGAGTACATCCTTGTCGCTCAGTGCACATGATTTCTACATGCAATTCCGGTGTAGAGGCAATTCTGCACTGAAGTCATTCCAAGAGCTTCTCCTGGTTAGACAAGCAGACATTTTTATCTATCTCCGCAGTAGCATTAGCGTCACTTGGTATGGGTTAGACAAGCAGACATTTTTATCTATCTCCGCAGTAGCATTAGCGTCACTTGGTATGGGTTAGACAAGCAGACATTTTTATCATCTCCGCAGTAGCATTAGCGTCACTTGGTATGGCTTTGTAAGCTGGTGGGCACTAATGGAATCAAACCATCTTCGCTGAGAAGCCAACGTATGTACGTTCTTGATCAGTGATGTGAAATCGACAACCTCTAGAAGGTTCTCACAACTGATGAGTACCAAAGATGTGGTAAAAGGAGAGAGCGAGAGTCCTCCTGAGCCCACGGTCCTAAGGCCATAGACAACATTTACTGAATATGCCTTCTCTTCCTGACCCCCAACTTGTTGAGACACGAGAACTAATGTGTATCATATAAAATAATACAGAGTACATGGTGCATATCGTGCAATATTACACATAATGCATGACACCCATGCTAGATGGAATTGACTCAGTAATCAGGCATCACCTCCAAAATCTTTTATTACCTGCACTTTGCTATTTACTTTATCTCTCTCCGTGTGCCTGCTTGTGTCTGCCACAGTGCACCTCTGGAGGTCACGGGACCAGGATGGCAAGAAGGATGTAGTTCTCACCTACCATGGGAGTCCTGGACATGACCTCCCTCCCTCCCTCCCTCCCTCCCTCCCTCCCTCCCTCCCTCCTTCTTTCCTCTATTTCTTTCTTCCTTCCTGTCTCCATCCCGTCTCTTTCTCCCTCCCTCCTTCCTTTCATCGCTTCCTCTTTTGCTTTAGCTGGACTCTTCTGCTCAGCGTTAGATAACAGCACTGATCATGACTGTGCCATTTCATCCATTAGCTTGACAGATGACATTTGCGGTGTTTTCATCTAGTGCTACCTGTGATTGGCTGAGATTTCAGATGACTGACTGTGTTAAGACATCATTTTGACACCTTTGGTACAGCTGGTATGAATGTGCTAATATTTAACTCCAAATTGTGTTCTGAATTGGTTCTAAGTCTGTAGTTGAGTTGTGCCTTGGAGTTTGCCTACATGCACATATACATATGCATATATACACATATAGCATGCATATATACACATATACATATGCATATACATACATATATACATATACATATGCATATATACACATATACACATGCATATATACACATATACACATGCATATAAACACATATACATATGCATATAAACACATATACATTTGCATATATACACATACACATATGCATATATACATGCATATAAACACATATACATGCATATATACACATATACACATGCATATAAACACATATACATATGCATATACACATATATACATGCATATATACACATGCATATATACATATACATATGTATATATACACATGCATATATACATATACATATGTATATATACACATGCATATATACATATACATATGCATATATACACATATACATATGCATATACACACATATACACATATACATATGCATATATACACATATACATATGCATATATACATATACATATGCATATACACATATACACATATACATATGCATTTATACACATATACATATCCATATATACACATATACACATATACATATGCATATATACACATATACGTATGCATACATACACATACACATGCATATATACATGCATATAAACACATATACATGCATATATACACATATACATATGCATATACACACATATACATGCATATATACACATATACATATGCATATATATGCATACACATATGCATATATACACATGCATATATACACATATACATATGCATATATACATATATATTTTTGTGTGTGTGTGTGTGTGTGTGTGTGTTTTGGGGGTATCTTAGATTATGGAACTATTAACCTTATTAACCTCCCTAGTTGGATTGACAATTCTGTAATAGTTTCAAGATTTATAAATGTTTACCATGGAAATGGTGTGTCTTGGAAAGTCTGAGTGCACACCTATAGCTGGCCTCCTTGGATAAGCAACATGGTCCTCTCAAGCCTGGACCTGGAGTGTGCCATAGCTCCCATCCCTGATCCAGTCTGGAATGTTATTCATCCACCCAGCAGCCATTGTGAATGTGCTGCGGGCATGGGCTCCCAGCCTCCGACTGAGCATCCTCCTGGCTCACCAGCAATCCCCAGCCTCCCTCCTTCCCAACTCACCTCCCCTCCCTTCATATTCTGCTTCCTGGCCTCACATTTATCAAGCTCTCTGTTACCATGGTGATCTGTGTTGATTATCCATTCTGGAACTTACTCCCAAAGGTCTTCAGGTGTCTCCCTTCGGGTATCTGTCTATGATAATGTTATTTGAAAAGTCTCCTGGCACACCAGATAAAGAAGGATCCTCACCACCAATTTTCTTCAATTAACTAGTCTGTGAGTAACCACACACCAGGCTCTACCCTAAGATTCCCACTTTCTGGGCTTCGCAACAGCACATAGAAGTAAGCAGTGTAAATATTGTTTTTCACACAAGAAGGGAAGGATGTGGGTGTTTGCAGTCACTTGCTCTAGTACACACAGCTATGAGAAAGGAGAGTGGAGATTGAGCCAGGCTAGCTGAAGCATCTATCCTCCCCCACACCCCCTCCCACACCCCTCAGTGCATGCGTGCCCCAGCTGCCTCAGGCAGGTAAGGCGTACTCCTCCTTGCTCAGTGCTTTGGAGCCCCTGAGATTATCTTTGACAGTCAAGCATAGATATGTTCAGGGCTGTGTTTGTGCTTCTGGCTGCATCCTGGGCCTTCACCTGGTAGTCACGGGTTTCCAGCAGCATATAATCTCAAACAAACGTGTATTGAGTAAGAAGCAAAAAGCAAAACAAACAAAGGACAAAGTTAGAGAAATAGATGCTCTGGCCCAGAGGTTAGTTTTAGCGGGTATTCCTTGCTGGTTTTAAACATCTGCATTCTGGCTACAGTTCACCGGACTGACTACAACCTGAGACTCCTGTGGGTATTTCACTAAAAATTGGACATCTGGGGCTGCACAACCCAGACTGTGTACATGGACAATAAACACTCCCTTTAAACCTGGAGGAGCATCTCTGGGTCAAACCCCATGCGTCTGCCTATGTCGTTTTTCTACAGATTTTTACAGTGCGGAGGAAGCAGGCTCGGTCAACCTGGAACCGGTGAATGTGAGGAAGCAGTTTCTAAACCTTACCAGCGACACCCTTTTCTGATTCTGGTTTTGTCTACCATTCTGCTTTGTGATTGGTCCACTTTTTCGGTGTTGGCAAACTTCCACTACCAGTCTCCCCACCACACCCTGGCCCCATTGGGCGTGCTGCAGTTTTAAAAAATAATTACGATGAGGTCACTTGATGCTGATTTTGCCTCACCTTGCAGTTTTGGATGTTCTTTCCAAGTCTAATGTTCTTTTTTTATCAGATAGCAAATTAACCATATCCCAAAAGGTTGACTGAGTTTGGGGATTTAATCTTTCCATACCAGCTGTAGGCTTCCTGGAGATGAACATGGCTGACACAGTTTACATGCTGAGGCTGCTTTTGGAATGTATATAGTATCTTCTCAGGATCTCTGCGTCAATGATTTAAACGACTTGCTGCGTTTTTTATTCAGCTGCTACAAATGTAGCATGATGAAGTCCACGGCCACAGTTATGACAGTTAATTACATAATAGCCATTATTACTAAATCTTCAGCAGTGCTGGCTGGCCCTTAGGTAAGGACATTACTGTTTGCATCTCATTAGTCATTTTCTTCATCAAAGGTGAGGTTAATTTTATTCCTGGCAGTTTTCACTCTTCTGGTGTTACTTAGAGGGAGTCACCCCCACACACATCGGAACTGTCCAGTTACTATTGTAAGTGGAGACTATGGTGCTGTTTTACATCTTTTTGTCTTTGTTTCCTTTAGTCCTCTAAAATGACTGGTTTTCCCTATTCTCATAATGGTTTTCTAGTTTGTTCTTTCCTGGGTTCGTGCTGTTATCCAGGCTAACAGTGTCATCTACCAATAATGAACATTCTGTCCCATTCTTGGCGATAGTTCTCCCTATTAATGCTCTGGTGGTGACATGGTATTCGCAGACTTCAAAGTACTGTTAAAGTGGCAGCAACAGAAACTGGGCTTTTGTACTTTAATTGGGACGTCTCTGTGCTTAATATCCCTTTATGTGATGACATAATTGGTTTTCAGGTGCATGTTTCTTTATCACAAGGAAATTATGTTCAAATCCTTGGTTTGGAGGGTAGCTTGTTATTTGATACAAAAGAGACATATTATCACTTTGTCTGCATGCCCTGTAGCCTACAGAGCACAGTGCCCTAACGCGATACAACAGGTTTGCAGTTTACAGACGATGCTTGAAGCCCATGAATAAAGTTTACTTGGCAGTGAGAGGGGCAGGATGTTCATGATTTCTGTTCCGCTTGGTGTTTTGAGAACATATAATCCCTTAGAAGTCCATCTGTATTGATGGGAGGAAGTTGTCAGAGGCGTGTATGTGAGTGTGCTTGTGTTGTTTTAACTGGCATTGGAGTGTGAAACAGGGTCACTCCCTCTGTGTGTGTATCAGCTGTTCCTGCTTTTCTGACTTCTGTGACACAATCCCTGCCAAAACAACTTAAATTGAGGAAAACCTATGTTGGTCCTGGTTTCTCACTATGGCTGGCTCTGTTCTTTCTGTGTGATAGAGAAAGGCAGAACATCCTGGTGAGGGAAGATCTGTTCAGTTCACAGCGCACAGAATTCAGAGAGACAGATAAGAAGAATCCAGTGAGGATATGCCCCAGGAAGACACACCATTCCTGCGATCCACTTCCACTAACTGCTCCTACTTCCCACTAGTTGTCAATAATACCGTTAAAATATGGATCTGTCAGAGGATTCAAGAAGATTCACGGTCAAATGCCTCCTCAAGTCTTCAAGATAGGAACTGTAGGAAGCACACTTCAAAACCAAACTACATGCCCAAGTAACTCAAGGAGAAAGAGTGTGCATTTCTTTACTTCGAAGTTATTTACCCTGTAGATATAACTGTACTTGGCATAATAAAAGATCAATAGAATGAAAATAGGAAGTTCCAAATACCACCAGATATAGGAGACTTTGTGCATTGCATACTCCGGATTGCGGATCTGTACAAGCTCCAAGACTGTTTAATAAATAATACTGGGTCAATTCTATGTAGAAACTAAAATTGAATCTCAAGCTCACACTAGATACTGCGATCAATTTCAGATGGAGATGCGGTTTAGATATGAAAGAAAATACTTTAATTTTATGAGAAAGTGTAGGGGAATATCTTATAGCATTAGAATAAAGAGTCTTAAATTATAAAACAGAGACATAAATATTGTATAGTAATATACTAAACTCTATCAATGATGATTTTCTACCATAAAATTATATTAAACTCGAAAGTCAGACCATGCAGTGAAAGAAAGCATTTTCAAGTGTATAACTAAAAAGATTAGTATCCATAAAATACAAATAACTTAAATCAATGAGAAAAATTAAATCAACCACTTGGAATTAGGAGAATATCAGCAATAATGATGAGCAAATGCACACTTTCCAAATAGTGTAAAGTGAAACCATAGCTAGGTGCTCTCACAAGTTCCTGTGACCCTGAGAAGCCCTTATGGGCAAAGGACCTAAGGCTCAAGTGACTGCAGGAACTGAGGAGCCAGGGTAGGAGGGAGCACTGCTGATGGGGCAGGTGGATATGCAAAGTAGGAGGAGCCAGAGTAGGAGGGAGCATTGCTGATGGGGCGGGTGGATATGCAAAGTAGGAGGAGCCAGAGTAGGAGGGAGCACTGCTAATGGGGTGGGTGGATATGCAAAATAGGAGGAGCCAGAGTAGGAGGGAGCACTGCTGATGGGGCAGGTGGATATGCAAAGTTAAGTAGGAGGAGCCAGGGTAGGAGGGAGCACTGCTGATGGGGCGGGTGGATATGCAAAGTAGGAGGAGCCAGAGTAGGAGGGAGCACTGCTGATGGGGCAGGTGGATATGCAAAGTTAAGTAGGAGGAGCCAGGGTAGGAGGGAGCACTGCTGATGGGGCGGGTGGATATGCAAAGTAGGAGGAGCCAGAGTAGGAGGGAGCATTGCTGATGGGGCGGGTGGATATGCAAAGTTAAGTAGGAGGAGCCAGAGTAGGAGGGAGCACTGCTGATGGGGCGGGTGGATATACAAGGTTAAGTAGAAGCTGGAAAATGCCAAGTCCATTGTTGTGCACTGCCCTGGAGCTGTTTATATTTTGATGCTAATTCCACTTCCCCAAGTGGGGCTGCCTGGGATAAGGAGTGAACAACGTACTCAGGTGACTTAGTCAGAACCTTCTCCCCATTTTAACTTGTAAAAATAAAGGCTAGAGCGGCCATTGGGCAGTGAAAGGGGAGGTGGAGCTGAAAAGTTTTAGAGAGAAGGGGATAATGGAGGAGGAGGAAGGAGAGGAGGAGGATGAGGAGGAGGGGAAGGAAGAGGAAGGAAGATGGAGCTGAAGCAAATGACTTAGAGAAACCACAAGTTGTAAGGGATCATATTAATTGAGTTGTGTTTCCTTTGCACGGGCATATTTCGGTTGGAGATTTACCACAGAAATCCATCCACGATGTCAGAAAGCTGAAGGGAAGGTCAGAGGTGCTGAGACGGCAGAGCCCTGGGAAGAATGGCAGGAGCTCAGGGCCACCAGCCAGGGGAGTGGAACCCATGGTTACCTAGGAACTGACACTTCAATCGTCAACCACAAAAAAATGCTACAGGCTTGCCAACAGGCCAGTCTAGTGGTAGCATTTCCTCCACCGAGGTTTCCTTTTCCAAAATGGCTCTAGCTTTTTGCCATGCTGACAGAAAAGTCACCAGCCCACAGGCATAGATATTTTGCCTGCTTGTATGTCTGTACACCATGCTTGCACTCGGAAGCCATGGGGGTCAGAAGAGGCTGTCTGATCATTTTGAACTGGCGTTACGGATGGCTATAACAGCCATGTGAGTTATGGAAACTGAAGCCTGATGCTCTAAAAAACAAGTGCTCTTACCCACTCTTAACCACCGAGCCTTCTCTTCAACCCCCAAAGCTCCCCAGTTTCGACCAATGAGAATCAACTGTATGTGTCTAGAGAGAGCAGGTTGGAACTCTAAGCCATTTGTGTCTTTGACAACAGCTGGGCCTGTACCCAGCTGTAACCCAGCCTGTGATCCTCTGACCCTCTGGTACTACAATCCGGATCCCCGGGTCCATTCACGGCTGAAGAGCTAGGGAAGCCTTTCTGTGCGTGGCAGCGATTGCTTGCTACCAGTGCCCTGACCTCAGTCAGTCAAGAGTAAGGATGAAGGTTTCACAGCGGTGTTCAGGAGAAGTCTGAGGTCCAGTGAAAAATCTGGTCCTCAGTACATTCTGGAACCATATGGTGAGCCAACGAAAAGCTAGAGTCGGTGTTACTTCTTCGGACTACTGCAGTAGAGAAAAAGATACCTCAGATAAGATGTAGATTCCCTGTGAACACAGTACAGAGCCATGAGAATTGCAGCTAAGATACAGGCTGGAAAACCAGCTCCAGGGATCCATGGGGCTCAGATATGCCCCAGGCCCTGGGAGGATGGGAGTGGGTTTGCTATTAATGGTGATTAAATATGCAGGTTGCGAAGAGACACTTTCTGCTCAAGTGGCTTAGTTGGGGTCTTGCTGAAACTATGTTTGATCATATAGTGCACACCTAGATCAGGAACAGCATTCAGGAATTTCCCCAAGACTGAACAGAAAGAACATGTCCAAAAGAAGTCACCGGATGTCCGATTAGGATACTGAACCATCTTTTCAATAAGTACTTTTCATGACTTCTAGCAAAGATACAATGCCTTTCTTTGTAGACATCTCTTGTAGGTCGTTTATTTTATTTTATTTTATTTTATTTTATTTGAAACAGGCTATCTTAGGTATCCACGATTAATATGGAACTTACAATGTAGGTTTGCCTCAAAAAGAAGGATCCCCCTCCTCACCTCCTCTATCTTAATTTATAAATTAGTTCCTTCTACTCTCCCATCCCTTTCTTTATCATTTATTTGTTGGAGAAACCAGACCATTTCTATTTTAGACTTTCAGTGTGTTCTGCTGATTGCACACAGATCACACAGTTTGATGTTTTTCTCTACTGCGTGCACATTTGCATGCCTATAGGTACGCGGCTTCCTAGATGGCAATCACCGATCTGTCTTGTAAAAGTATTTTAACTGTGAGTGTTCTATCGGGACCTGGAAAATGTTTTATGCGCAATGTGCTGCAACTATTGACATGACTGCCAACAGCAGGGTTTGCTGTGGGTGCGGAACATCCTAATGTCTCAGTTGATTGTTGACGGGAGCGTCAGGTGAGAGGGCTCCCCAAAGAAAGGTTCTAGTCACTTCCAATACAAGTACGCATATATACATTAGGAACAGAAAATAGGAATTTAACCAAGATTGAGCGGAAAGCACATGAGCCACAGAGACGTGTAGATTATTTACATAAGCATGCCAACAGCCCACCAAGGAAGAGTCCTGTCGTGTTCTATAGACTCGCTTTGCCATACAGAGGCTAAGGACGCCTGCGCCAACAACAGGCGTCAGCGCGCTGAGCGGAAGAAGCCAAGTGGAGCAAGTTGCTGGTGGGGATCCCCTTCACAGACGCTTCTTTGTAATTCTCCCCTTCCTCGTTTGTTTTCAGTTTTCCTCTCTTTGTTTCATTTTTCTTCTCTCTTTTTTTTTATTTAGAGATTTAAATGTTTGATTTGACTTTTTTTTTTTTTCCGAGTCCTCTCCCTGTTTAATAGAAAACGAAAGCAACCACTAAGGTTGTGGCAGAGTCTGTTGAGTTACATTTTATGATGTCTTTATTTTCAGTTTCATTACCAAACCCTCAGAGCTTTTGTAGGAAAAGATAAACATCTGGGGGGAACTGGTTCCCACTTCGGATCTCTGACTGGTCTCAAAATCACTATGGAGACCAGGCTAGAATTGAACTCCGAGAACCCACCTGCCTCTCAAGTGCTTCCTTAACGGTCCATGCTGCCATATCTGTCTAAATGTCAACCATAACTTTAACACTTCAGAGAGTTTTTGTAGCCATGTTAATAACTGTGGCAGTTTATTTCTTTTTTACAATTTACTATGTTAAGTGTCTTGTTCTATTTTTAAAATTTTAAATCTGCTTTAGACTGATAGAATAGAGAAGTGTTTATCTATATTCTTTTATTTTTTCTAGTGAGGAAAAATTAATAATGCAATTGTTACACATGTAATTATCAGATGTCAGAGAAACATACGAGGTGACAAACGTGTTAATTAGCTTGATTGGAAGGGAAAACAAGATCACAAAATGTATTCATGTATAGAAACAGCACATTATACCCTATAAACACATAGTTATAATCAATTGGAATTTAAGAAAAATAATCAACAATACATTTGTAAAATGAAATTACAGATGTAAAAACACATGTATCATTGACTCACTGGACAACAGTAAAGACCATCACCCAAATTCTGTTAGTTTAGTTAAACCTTATTTATTTATTTATTTATTTATTTATTTATTTATTTATTTATTTACGACTGTCTCCCTAAAGTGGGGTTTGAGAAAATATCATTGAACACAGGAAAAGTGAGGCTTATATGTCCCCCAAACTGTGAAGGTAGGAAGTTTCCAAGGGTTTTGGTTACCTGGGAATTTGGCAGAAAATCATAAAATGACTTGACAGAACATCTTACCTTACTAGAGTGGGTATTGATGTGGAACCTGTCAAATTCCAGAAAATGGGTCAAGACCTGGTCAAAATCCAAAACAGGAATGAACTTATTTTGACCTTATCACTGATGACTTTTAATCTTAAGATGAAGTCAGGCTGGTCCACCAGTATCCTGATGCAGATACTGTTGCTAACATGTAAGGCTCAGAAGTTTCTCTGTCTCTCTGTCTCTCTGTCTCTCTGTCTCTGACTCTGTCTCACACACACACACACACACACACGTACACGCACACACACATACACACATACACATACATACATACACTCACACACATATACACACATACAGACACATACACACACAAATACACACACATACACACACATACACACATACACAGACACATACACACACATACACACACATACACACACATACACACACAAACACACATACACATACATACATACACTCACACACATATACACACATACACATACATGCATACAGTCACACACACAAATACACACATATACACAGACACATACACACATATACACACATACACACACACACACACACACACACACACACACACACACACACTCCCTTCCCCTTCTCTCTGCTCACCTTACCTATTGCTTTGACCATTACAGGGCTTTTCTTGGGTTAGAACACTGGCAATTTCTTTTCTGTTCACTAGTTTTAAAAATATCTTCCGTGTCGGGCTATTGGTGGCTCTGGTGGTTAACATTCATTCTCAGTTACACTGTGTTTGGAATCTCAGAGAAGACACACATAGGGCAGTCAGTGCGGGAATATCCAGACAGGATTAACAGTGGAGGGAAGACCTCCATGAATGGGCTGGAGCCATCCCATGTGCTAAGGTCTGGGACTGAATCCAAAACAGAGCAAGCTGCAGACCAACATTGATCTCTCTCTTTCTCTGCTTCCTAAGTGAGGCTACAATGTGACTCCTGATCCAGCAATGTGCCTTCCTCCAGGGATGAGCCTCCAGGGATTAACCCTTTCTGCCTTAAGCTGCTTTTGACAGCTACTTGTAAATTAACTGATGTGGAAGCAAAACAAACAAACCAACCAAAACAAGCAAACAGCAAGAAACCTAGGCACCTTTCTTAGAAGTAGTTGAAATAAGTCAGAGAGCCAGGGATCCAGAGTAAAATTCATTCAGTCATTAAATTATACATGATGTTCAATCCCTAACGCTTCCTCAGATCACACAGTGTTGAAAGAAAAAAAAACAGCCTTGGCCTGGAAGCTGGGTGAATCTCCAGATCTCCAGAGGAGAGGAGGCAGGGAGGCGGGGAGCCCAGGAGATTGCGTTTACCCAAGCTGGAAAGAGAGAACCACACAGAACACATAAATAGCTCTTAACTCACCAGCCAGCTCTGACACACAGGGAGCTGGAGTTATGCAGAGCAGTGCCTTGGAAAAAAAAGGGAGGACAAGCTGAGGGTAGGGGGCTGCAATGCATTTGATATGCAAAGTGAATGAATAAATAAATTATTAGAAAAGGGGGGCAAGCTGAATCTGCATTTGGGGAGTGGGAACCCTCTAATAGTCTGCTTTAAATATACACAGTAACAAAATGGTGCATTTCCCATCTCCCTCCTGGTGGCCTCATATTCTTTCCTTTACTTGAATCATTCAATGATATACATCATTCTAAATAAATATGTATGTTCCTCTTTATTTCTTTGCAATTATAATACATGTTTAATTAACCTGAGGTATTTGGCTTGTCAGTTTTCATTCTTTTTATAAGCCATGTATGCCTGTGTTTTCCTCTTAGTCTATTATTTGCTGTATATCTATGATTTGACTACCTTCGTATTTCCTCTGCGGACTTGGGAAAATACTGCTTATTATTAATATTATATAGTACAGGCTCCAGGGTATGCTTATAGAATCTTATTTACTTGCAATGTATCAATTTATAATTCGGTTTTGTTTCGCTTTACAATTTTTAATATTTTTGTACACCTCGTAAGCAGCGTTGTTAGAAGCACAGTTTGATGATCTCATTTTAATAAGATTTATTATGTCTTTCGTTGCTTTTATGGGCCTGTCTGTACGTGGGATGGGTGCATAGGAGTGCAGGCGCCCACAGAGGTGAGTGGATCATTGATTCCTCTGGAGTTGGAATTATAGACAGTTGTGAGCCACCCGGCGTGGGTTCTGGGACCTGAACTCAGGACCTCTGGAAGAGCATCAAAGGGCTCTTCTCTGACCCACTGAGCTGCCTCTCTGGACCCTCTAGCAATATTTTGGCGCATTGAAGAATCTTTATCGTTAAATGCAGTTTGTCTGTGTTAGTTTTTGTTTGTTTTTTGGTTTGGTTGGCTTTTTTTGTTTGTTTGTTTGTTTGTTTGCTTGCTTGCTTGCTTGCTTGCTGGCTTTTGAGATGGGTCTATGCTGCACAGCTCAGCCTGGCCTTGAGTTACGTAGAACCCAGTTAGTGGTCTTGAATTTGAGGTAATCCCCCTGCCTCTACCTCCTGAGTTATGTGGTTACAGGTGTGCAACGCCAACTCTAATTTGCTTCGAAATTAGCTTCATCTGCTACTTTACTGTCAGCGTTTTTCTTAGTTTCCTTTTCCATCTCCTCGTGAAATAGTGAGTACTGTTTCACTATTATCTAACGCTAACGCCTTTGGACGGCTCTGTTAATAATGATTTTTAAATTCAGCTTCACAGTTACTGACTTAAGTTCCCATAACTTTCCCTAGTTTTTGACTACAGGATATTTGGGTGGGTTTCTTATTCTAACATTTTTGTTGACTTCCTTGTGTGAGTGTGTGTGTGTGTGTGTGTGTGTGTGTGTGTGTGTGTGTGTTTAATGGTTGTGGTCCTTTTTATAACATACTGGCATTTTCTGTGCTTGTTCTGAGACTTTCCTCCTACTCATTTAGAAGCTCACCTCTTCCCACAGTATCGTTCCTCCAATGTCTGATTCGCACATGCCACTGGGTCCAAAATCAATCTTTGCTCTGGGTTCCCCACAGGGACCTGGAACAAAACAATTCCAAGTAGGCTTGCCTCAGGCAGGTGCAGGTGCAGGCGCAGGCGCAGCTCCTCAGGGCCATGCGGTTTTTCCTCCTCCTCTGTATTTACCCTTGCTGTCTAGATTGGCCCGCAGACTCACCGGGACCCTATATCTTTCCCTCCAGTCAGGGCTTTGACTTCTCAGTTCTCGTTCAGTATCTAAGTCTCTTGAGCAGCCGTGGCGGCAAGCCAGTAAATCCTCCCAGCTTCAGCTCAAGAATGTTGTCAGTTTTCCCTCATCTTGAGTGACTGCTATGAATTATAAAATTTATTATATTTATTTTTAGATTATTATAAAATGCTTTATAATAATCTACATTTGTTATGAAATTTTATTATAAATTCTATTATAAAAGCATAATTTCAAACCGATGACGCTAATTTTATTCTTAGAATATGTGTATGTGACTTCTATCTTCCTTTTTAGTATTTTTATTAATGATTAACCATTATCACTATTTGTGTGTGCATGCGTGTGTGTGTGTGTTTGTGTGTGTGTGTGTGTGTGTGTGTGTGTGTGCGTGTGTATTATGGTGTTCATTTTGTCTTCCCCAATCCCTCCCTCTTTTCATCCCTCATCTGAAGCTATGTTTGGTTAACTATGTTAACTCTCTTATTTTTCTATTGCTCAGATATATGACTGTGTGTATGTATATATATATACATACACACACTATATACATATGTATATATACATATATAATTTTAACCTTTACTATCTTAGTTCCTGGAGACTTGATAATGTTGATTATGACACTAGCAAGCCTCCTCTGTCGGGTTCTCTTATGTTGCCTAGTTTTCCGTGTGTCACGGGCATCCTTACGACTCCATGTTCGCTGAGACTTCACTTTGTGGAGTGTATGATGTCTGCTTAGGGCATGTTGTCCTACGAAGATCTGAATCTGGCACCATGGGTGCCAGGGCTGCATGCTCACCAAAACCACTTTTAAAGAATTCTTGACACAAGATATGAATTCTGGGAGGCAGAGGCAGGCAGATTCCTCTGAGTTTTAGTCCAAGCTGGTCTATACTGCCAGTTCCGGGCTGGCCTGAGCTAAACAGTGTGACCCTATCTCAACAAACAAACATATAAACAAACAAACAAACAAACATTCTTGGTATATTGCTTCTTAGAACATACAAGAGAAGTGAACTCAAACTCAACTGCCTAAGGGCCAGTTGGTGATGGTAGATTTCAGGCTCAGGTTTCTCCTAAGATGGGCCAAGGATTAACACAAATGGCATCCAACATGGATCCTTCCTTGAAATGGATGGGACCAAACTTTGCTACAACTTGAGATGTAAGCATTTGTGATTCTGGTTAGCACAGGTTATTATGTTCTTTAACGCCCTGCCTTCTGCGGGACTAAGGCTGATCCTGACTTTCCTCAGCCCCTGTGACTAAGTCCTTCCTGGGGTATAAAAGGGCAACCCCTCCTAGGATAGGTGCTGGCCTCGGTGGCCTCCTGAACTGAGCCCCATTTATTATCACAGTACAGGCTTTAAAGGATGTGTTTGTCTTTAGTGAGAGGAAGAAGTGTTTTTTTTTTTTTTTTAAAGAAACGTATCTCACTGTATTGTTTTTAGGAAGTGGTATTGACTTATACGTATGTTTGCACCTAGAATATTACATTTTGAAACTGTTTATTGGCAACTGTAGTTGGAGGCAACCTGGCACTATATATTAAAGACAAGGAGACAGGCAAGAGCCACCCGGCATCCTTTCGAGAGTCAGATTTTTCTTCCTTTGATGTTTGCTTGTTTGTCTATGAGATCCTGAGGTGATGGCTTGCACTCTCTGGAGGTGGGTTTGATGCAGACCAGTTTTGATGTCCCTTTGGGGAAGAACAAAGCTGGATTAATAAGGCTCTTCTACTCGAGGGTCGAAATTGAGTATTGGGAGGGAGCACCCGGGCTTCAGATAACTAGCAAAGTCAAAGAAGAGCTCACCATCTTCATGGGGAATGTAGAGACGCAAAAAGAAAATGGTGAATGACCCCAGCTGCAAACTTGGACATTGATTAGGTGGTTGACTGCAGAAATCTCCATTAAGAATGTAAGAGGAGGCTGGAAAAATGGCTCTGCAGTTAAAAGCAAATAGTGCTCTTGCAGAGGACCTGAATTAGGATCCTATGTAACTCAAGCTGTAGGGGCATCTGCTGCCCCTGCTGGCCGCCACAGGCGTGAGCACACCCACACACATTCCACACTTACACATAGTTAAAGACAAATCAAATCTTAAAAAAATAAACAATGGCTTTTCCGGTCTCCAAAAAAGCCACAGAAAAGGTTTTGATCATTAGCTGTAGTACCCATGATAATGTCTGTTTGTTTTAAGGTTAATCACACGGAGTCCTTTCTCAGGTACTGTGTTGACTCTCTGTCCATATGAACCCTGTATCTGTTTAAAAATGGAAAATCACAACTCTCACAACGATAACTTATCTAGGACGGGTGGTGTCTATAGACTCAGGATAAGAAAAGTTATCAGAAGTGTTGAAGCTAAGCACGTCTGCCCTCCAAATGCTTCAAGTCTCGTTTTCTTTGTCCCTTGTGACACCGCGGATGTGTGCCTGGGAGATGGAATGAGTTGGCTTTTCTCACATCTGTTCGTCAGCCCTCAGTCAGCCCTCAACTTTCAGTCAGATCTGCGGCTTCCCACTCAACTCCAGCGGGCCGCCAATCTTCCCTGCTGAGTTGCATAGCAACTGCCGCTCAGCCTCACCTGCAAAAGGTTAGCCCAACGGTTTTTCATGGGTTTTTTTTTTTTTTGTTTCTGAAATTTTTTTTTCCAGCTCTTGAAATAAGCAAGCCAGCTGGTAGCATTCTAAACAGATCTCCTCTGATCTGCCTCTGAAGTGCAATACAATTGTCTTACCCAAGTCGTTGCAAACAACGGGGTCAGAGACGTCTCGGCACCAGAGCTGGGATGCTCACCTCTGCCAGTGCCCACCGCGCCATGATCGCTCTGCATCTTTCTTGACCTCTGCGCCTCTGCCAGTCATCGGCCAGCAAGCGCCATGATCGCTCTCCATCTTCCTTGACCTCTGCGTCATCATCTGAAGATGTGGCAGTTAGATGAACGGCTCATTTTGGTAGCAAGCATCCTGGCAATCACTCGAAGGACCCCTGTGAGCATTTGTACTTAGGGATCTTCTGCATTTCTGCAAGGCCGCTCACTGCGCACCGTAGAGCGCCGATACTCCCTGAACTGTATTCTGTACAATGCTGCCTTCTGTATACTATAATTCCAACAGGAGCCCTAGACACACTCTCCAACTTGTGCTGCAGAGTTTGCAGTGTGTGCGCTTTCTATGCAGCAGATCGAAAGGTCAGCATGGTGAAGCCCTCTGTGCGGTGTCACAGGGATAACCGGTGGGCTGTTTTGGTTTGAGTCTGAAATGTCTCCCGCAGACTCATGCCTTTGAATACTTGGGCCTCAGCTGATGGCACTGTCTGGGAGCTTTGAGAATTACGAGCTAACTGGCAAACATGGCTCACCCGAGGTCTTGAGAGTGGTAGCCTAGGCTTGCTTTGAATCCTGGTCTCTCTGCTTCCTCGCCAAGCAAACTCGTGCAGAGCGCTCTCCTGATTCTGCGGCCATAGATGAGGCCTTCCCAGGCTCCATGCCCGCACTGCCATGTCAGACTGAAACTGAACCCAAAGGAGCCTCCCTACCTTAATTTGCCTCTCTCGAGTATTTGCCCCACTGATACAAAAGCAGCAAACACAGTGGGGTTGGAAGCTCAGATCTAGATGACTGCAGGCGCTCCTTGAAGCTCACCTTCCTTACTTCCCAGGAGCTACTGTTGAAGGACCAGACACTTTCCCAGACTTCTGATGACTGGTGGGAGCTAGTCCTGGGCTGCCTGCTGCATCCTGAAAGGTCAAGAGGCTGTGACTCACAGTCAGCCTCAGGGAACCACACAGACAGAGGCAGAGTCGATTGTGGGCTTGGAGAAGAACATCAGGGCGGAAACACCGAGGAAGGGGTAGGCACGGGTGAGTGGAATCTAGTGTTCCTCCAGTACCAGTGTTTTCATGTTACAAAATTCAGATGCAGCGCCTTCTGTCACGCTCAGAAGTGAGCACAATGAGAGGAGAGGCAGCTATTCTCTTTGCAGTATTTTTCAGTGAAGTTGGCTGACATGACATTCAGGCAATTTTCCATTGCCAGGTTGTAGCTCTGGCTGACATGAGGGAAAGATTATTTTATCTAAATCTTCTTCCACCCTTCCTGCTATAAGCTCAGCTGTTGTTTCAGAAACAGAGCTGACTGAAAGGAGACAATATCACAGGCAGGGAGTCACTTGGAGGGAGACACACTGCTTCTTCCACAGTGCTTCCTTGCAAACAACCTTTCTCTTCTTTTGTGTCTCATGTGATTATGCCAGGAAATTGGTCTGATTCCCCGCGGGGAATTCTTATTCCCTGACCTCCACCTTTAGGTGGAGGCTCAACGTTCCACAGTCTTATATTATTTGCAGAGATTAGTAATATGCCATCTTTCTCTTGATGTGAATTCTTCAGGAACGTCCAGCTTTGCTCCAGGTGACTTCTCACGACGATCTCTTAAATAGCTCCCCAAGAGAAAGAAGTGATCAGATGACCTGCTGGCGACTTCCAAACGGTCTTAGTTCATAGGTGAGGGTGATTTAAAAGCATTCAGAGTGCGGGTATTTTAAAAATGAGTGGTGGTGTCCTTTCAACAATATAATGTGCACGTTTCGCCTGTGCTTTGCACCTGTTAGGAAACAGTAGTTGCATATTCTGTGTTCCTGTAGAGGAACGAACTCTCAGGATTTGTGCTTCAACATGAGTAAGCGGCAGTCTTCTGCTAAGGCTCTGAAGCCGATGCTGCGTTCTTATGTTCCTTCCTTGACTCTGAAAAGATGCAAGGTGTCTGAAGTTACAACTGCCACACCTGGGCTTCCCTTCCCTAGCAAGACTATTTGCATATACATATACACAGACATATATGATTTATATGTACATGTGTGTGCATGTGTTGTATATGTTATATGTTGTATGTGTTTATATGTTGTATATATGTATACTTACATGTATATGTAAACGTATATGTATATGATATATGTATATGCATATGTGTTGTATATGTTGTATATGTTATATGTGTTGTATATGATATATACATACATGTATGTGTATATTTGCATGTATATGATGTTTAGGTATACAATGTATATGTATATGATGTTTATGTCTATGTCTGTCTACGTATATGATATATATGTATATGTGTATGTGTATACATAGATATGTATACTTTAATAGTGAAAGAGCCCTTAGTGTGATTATACTAGGGTAGTGGTGTGTTTGCAAGTGTGCATGTGAAGTCCAGAGTATTGCTCTCCAGTTGTTGTCCATCTTTTTTGTGTCATTTACTGCTCTCTGTGCCCTGAAACTACTCACTACCTGACTCTATGTGCCCTTGGGGGTTAGATGTGAGGTGGTGCGGAGTCAATGACACAGACCCCGGGGAGCAGGTGAGAAATACTACAGCAATCTCCGAGCACTGCTGTAAGCCCCTTTAATACCCTCACCCGCGCCCCATTGGTCCCAAGAGAGCGGCTCTTCTAAACAGCAGCTCCCGATTGGCTGGCACTGTCTGTATCAGCAATCCTCGGTCTCTCAGGCTGTCCTCAATTAGGTCCTCCGGCAGGAGATGCTTTTGTGGCTGTGTGGCTCCCAGCATTTACATAGAGGTGGTCTCGCTGTTCCTGCTGTTTGTTTGTTTGTTTGTTTGAGAAGGGGAGGTCTCTTGGTGGCCTAGAACTTGACAATCAGCTAGACTGACTGATCAGCAAATCCCAGGCCCCTCCTCTCTCTGTCTCCTCAGTGCTGGGATTATAAGCATACATCGCCACACCCTGTTTTAAAAGGTGATTTATGGATCTCAAACTCAGATCCTTATGCTTGCAAAGCGGAAATGTTACCAATCGAGCCTTCTCCCTGACAAGAGTTTGGGGGCTTGGTTTCTTGCGTAAGCTTGTAACAAAGTACTTCTAAGTTTCTTGCTCAATGCATATTCACTGAGCACATTAGCATGGACAAACGCAATTTCACTGTTTAATTCTGTGATTTGGCTATTTTGCAGGACTTAAAAGCCACCTGTGGAACAGAAAATGCCTCTGTGTTTTCTGCAAGTGCAAATTATTTTGACAGGAGCCTGAATAGGAAATGGGTAGCTTGAGAAAACATTTACCAGCTTTTACAAAAGGGACCGTGTGTATTTAAGTAGCACCACGTGGCTTTAATACATATGTGCATTGTGTGGCGTTGAAATGGGTCAAGCATTTGAAGTGTACGCTTTGCTCTTCAAGTAAAAAAAAAAAAAAAACCCCGAATGTAAGACACTCCAGTCTCGTCGTCATTAAAGCATATTTTCCATTCAGTTGTAACAGGTAGCACTTAATTTATGAGTCACAGTGGATATCTCTGCCCCAGGAGCTAATTGACTTTGACCCCAGTTAGGAATTCATAATGTGAGATGAACAAAAGGTAGTTATAGAAATAAACACATCTTAACACCATGACCTTACAATATTATCTCTCTGAGACTATGGTAGCTCCTGCTGAGAAATTATCTAGGCAAATAAATTATTGCTGTAAATACCATGCTGTTTACCAAATACAATTTAATTTTATGTCACCAGAAGGCTAGCAATAAATCCATAGCCCAAATGTCACTAATGATGGAGACGTTGACTAATCACTTGTGTCCCTGTCCTCTGAAAACAGTGATTTCCAATGTGGCCAAAGCCATTTTAACACAGTGAGGTTTTTTCCCTCCTTCTACAGGAAGGAGGGAGGCTTGGTTCTTGGAATTGCCTTTCCTTCTCCTCCGGAACATGTGCCGTAAGTCAGGACATAAATCCAGATTTAAATCACTCCCCAACTGTGTGCTACTAGATTAAGATCAGTAAACATTGCAGTTAGTAAATTAACCTCTCATAGTATAGCCAAACACACACACACATTTCAAGTCCCAGGAAGGCGTCTTCCCATTAGAAGGATCCATTTAAAAGCCACAATGCTTCCTCCACACTGTGAAATTGTCAAGAAATTGGTTGAAAGGGAAGAAACTTGGCTTCCCGTGATGGCTCAAGGCCCAGCCCTGATTCCATACTGGACGCATAGAGACAAACCCCAGTCTTTATCCATCGAGTCAATGGAATCAAAATACCCAATCGCGGGTCTCTGGAGTGAGTTGACTAACAGGTGATCATGTGAGCGAAAGCTAAACAGATATGGTTGGTCATATCTGTCTTTCAGAAAGGCCATCTGTCCAGAAAGACAGTGCCAAATTCTGATGCTCATGACCTTTAAAATACAGCATGGCCTTGAGCTGTGCCTGCTCTGGCTACCCTGACTGATGGATGTACTCATTTCTCTCTGCATTAGTCATCTCACCGCTCATTCCCTAAACCAATAAACACACTTAGTTGTCAATGAACAGAAGCTGTTTACATCGTTCAAATTACAAGGGGGACATACTCATTCCTGGGGGGCTTTAAATCTCAAAATAAGGCTGGCTCCAGGTTCAGAGTGATCCAGCAGCCCCCAGAAAGCAAGAGTCCTGTCCATTTTCCATCACTGATTTTCACCTCTGCTGTCTTCATCTTCAATCAAGGGTCCGAGTAGTTCTGTGTGTATAATCTGCCATCTCAGGAACCCCCAGATTCCAGGCGTAAAGATCATTTCCTCTGAGTGGCTTAACTAGTTAAACGCCTTTAAAATGCTAATCAAAGCCCATAGAGGGATAGAATGATAATTAAAATAATCATCATACAAAGGTAAAATGGATTCTGAGTAAGCAACACAGCCACAATGGCTAGAGATCTGATCCTCGGCTGTCATTGTTCACGGTGAGCCTCATGGATGAACTACATGTCCCAGCATCCTTTGCAGTTAGATGTGGAGTGTGACTTAGCTACAAAACTCTCCACCTTTCTTCCTTTTCTGCCTGGACACCATTTTCATGAGGAATCAAAAGAAAAGTAGAATTTACTGTCATGTGCTGTTTTGCCAACTACTGGCCCCAATACAATATTAATATACAGAATATACCTGATCACATACCTAGAACGCTCCCTAACTCAGTCACATACTTCTGAAAAACATCACGAAGTACCCCATCTCCGGATGTCAGGCATGGCAATCTCTCAATTGTCATTTAAATAATAATTTACATTCTGTAGTTTTTTTTTTTATGTTCTAAAAAATGTCTGTGCCTCCCTTAGAGCTACAACGGTTTTCTCCTATATTTTCTTGTAGGAAGTTTCAATACTTTCAGATGTTGCACTTGGAGTGAACGTTTGTGCGTGATGTGACTAAAAGGTCAATGACTCATTGTTCTCTCGAGGGAATACATTGGATGGAGCAACACCGTGCATTCTAAAAGATTTCCCTTCCTCAGTCAAATTGATTTGACGCTTCTGTCAAAACTGAGGCAATCGTCTATGCTTGACTCACAGTCTGCCTGCGAGATCTGTCCCATCCGCCTATCTTCGAGTCCAAAACAAACTTCTAATCATCATTGCTCTATAGGAAGTCATTAAATTATATGCAAGATTAAAATCCCAACTTTCCTACTTAAGGAAAATTATTTTTTTTAGTTTTCATTATTTCATCTTTCATAGAATATTCTATAACCTCTTAGGACTCTGTAGTTCACCAGATTCAATTTTTTTTGCATATTTTCAGCCCCAGTATCAAATATTTTTTTAAGGAATATGTTTTCCTTTTACTGTGTCTGATAATAGAAATTAAGATCTGGGCATTAGTCGTCAACATGATCAGTTCGCACAGAAAGGGGATGTATGCATGTTCTAATGCATGGATGCACAGAAAGGGAACATATACATGTTCTAATGCATGGATGCACAGAAAGGGAACATATACATGTTCTAATGCATGGATGCACAGAAAGGGAATGTATCCATGTTCTAGTGCATATATGTACAGAAAGGGAATGTATCCATGTTCTAGTGCATATATGTACAGAAAGGGAATGTGTGCAAGTTCTAATGCATGTGTGCACAGAGAACTGTGCTCCAGCTAAGATTTAACACACAATATTGATATAAATATGTGTCCAAAAATAAACTAAGCCAACCATGTGTTCATATCACCAATGTCACTGTAATTCACTGATTCATGGAGCTTCCTAAGTCTTCCTCTTGCTCATCTGTAACGTGTCACTCTGACATTGAAGATGGGACACCTACATGCACCATCTGTAAAATGCATGTTTAATTCCAGTGTATGTGCAAAGTAGCATGTTATCAAAAAATATATATCATATGTTATATATATAAAACATATTTATACATATGTACACGTATACATACAAACACACATTATATGTTATATATATACATATATATATAAAATCATATGATTTTTGCATTTTCAGAGTAAACTTCTGTCACTAACCATTATCTATTTACAATTAATTCTTATCTTTTCTAAAAGTTTTTTCCTGTTGTTTAAAAAAATGTCCTAGTTCTTTTTATGTTAGACTAGCTTTTAACTTGTTGAATGTGATGTGTGTGTGTGTGTGTGTGTGTGTGTGTGTGTGTGTGTGTGACATATTTGCAGGAGGGGAGTTTATTGTACCCTGACTTTATTCATCCTTCTGTATGAGTATGATCATGTTGTCATCCGTATTTAAGAGGTTCTCATATTAGTTTTTATTTTGCTTTGTTTATTTAGTGTGTGTGCACATGTGTATGTATGTGTGTGCATGTGTGTGTGCGTGTGTGTGTGTGTGTGTGTGTGTGTGTGTGTGTGTGTGTGATATGAACACATGTGGGTTGAGATGTTCAATACCATCCTGTGCCTGGTCTCTGCTTATTTCTCCTGTTATTTATGAGGCTGTTTGGAGGAGGCTGAAGCTTTCTGGGGAAATCACCTAGGAGTTGAGCATGGTAAAGAAACGTAACGAGCCGGCGTTAAGCATGGCATATGTCATAGCCCGTGCCATAGGTAATCTGTGGTGTGTGCTTTCCTTCCATGTCTTCTCAATGACTTGAGCTGTTACCAGGAAGCCTCTCAACTATCTGATGAGCAGCTGTCACAGTCCTTTCTCTGTCCAGCTGCATCCAGAGGAGAGTTGCTGGCCAAGCAGCCCAGCTCCTGGTGCCTGTTACAATGGACAGTCTGAAGGCTGACACTTCCTGCTCCTGGTGCCTGTCACAATGGACGGTCTGAAGGCTGACACTTCCTGCTCCTGGTGCCTGTCACAATGGACGGTCTGAAGGCTGACACTTCCTGCTCCTGGTGCCTGTCAAGATGGACAGTCTGAAGGCTGACACTTCCTGCTCCTGGTGCCTGTCACGATGGACAACCTGAAGGCTGACACTTCCTGCTCCTGGTGCCTGTCACGATGGACAGTCTGAAGGCTGACACTTCCTGCTCCTGGTGCCTGTCAAGATGGACGGTCTGAAGGCTGAAACTTTTCTCTTCAGCCCCAAGGATCACTGGCGCTGCTGCTGTGACTGAGACCGCAGCTCCTGTCCCACAATGTTCAGCTTTAGCCACAACTGCTTCAGGAAATAAGCACAGGCTTCACCTTAGAAGCCCTGGTGAACTCTAGATGGCCCTGCTTATCCACAGCTCTCTCTGTCAGGCCAGGGGAGGACACTTTCTCTGGCGACCTCGTGGAAGTGTTGTTATTTGTGTGTCATGGAGCCTGACATTGGCCCTTAGATAAGACTTCTGATGGGCATGATTGAAAACTGGGCTGTGATTGATACAAGATATGGTCCAACATTTGTATAGCATGCTGATGCCACTCTTGGCTTCTGAATATGTCATCAGTCTTTTTCAAAGGGTTTTTAAAGCCAGCCTGGAGGTCCCTTTTTGTGTGCATCCCTGTATAGTTGAAATATTAAGGCCTAATTAATACTTTCCTCAGATTGTCTTCACTGTGCTCAGATCTCTATTATGGTAAGGAATCAGAAGCATCCTGCATGGAGAGCTGGCCAGGGCCATGTTAGTGACAGCAGCAGAGATGACCAAAGGGTTTCAGAGAACCACTGAGAAGCAAGGACCCGAGGATTCAGACCTCTGAGTATTCGCCCTGGAGCTTACCAGAAAGTTCCAGAAAGTAACTGGAAGCTATATATGTGTATATAAGAAACTCCCACGGATTATGGAAGGATCAAGAATGTTAGAGACAGCAGGAACTGCAGGTTTGTGACAGTGAGAAACTTAAAGTGAAGTCAGGAAAGTACAAGGATTGTGACCCAGCCTTCAAGGAGACCTTGAGAGAACTGCTGTGGTTAAAGAGGGTAGATCCCCAAACCCAGCGTTCCGGAGCTGTAACACAAGCTTCTAGGGTTTGACACCCTGACTAATAGTCTCTTCTGCTAGCTTTCAGATCAATAAGCCCGTGGTTCTAAAAACCCTTGGAGTCCTAGGTCTCTATAGCCGAGGATTCAAGCTACATGGCCTTGGGTGTGGGGACCCTGTCTGTTGGAGTCACCAGCACTAAGAGGTCTGCCCCTTGCCTGGGATGATGCCTGTCAAGAGAGGACCATGGGAAACCCCAACCCACCACCCAGGGACTTTCTAACAGTCACACCACTGAGCTGCCCTTTCTCTCCTAAACTGAATCTGCTCAGGTCGACTTAGTGAAAGGTTCATTTTTGTTATAGGTTTAGAACTAAGTGCTGCCTTTCTTCCCTCTCACAGCGTCCCCATTCTCTGTCAGAGATTCCCGTTTCATCACTTCCTGTTGTCATGCCCCGTCTTGGTGATTTGAACATACTCTCCTGAAGTCTTGGAGCACATCACAGTATGTGAGAATATATGGATATATGGATATATTCATCTATCCAATCTAGCATGTGGTCCCATGTGCGGTCGGCTCATGTTACCCTCACGTTCCCGAATATGGGAGCTTCTTTTCTGCCCCTTTTGTGTGTCTTAATAATGTTTGGCTTTAGTACACAGATTGCATACAACACACACCACACACACACACACACACACACACACATACACACACCCACACACACACATACATATACCATGAACTGCACACAATGCATGCACATGACACATAACACATAAGCAAATTGCACACAACACATACATTGCATACAACACACATGCAAATTGGATGCATACACACAAATTTTGTATGCAACACACACACACAAATTGCACACAATGCAATACAAAATACAGAAATTGGAAGTAACACATAGAAATCGCATGCAACACCCATATAAATTGCACACACACTGCCCTTAAAAATTCTATTTCTTCATTTCAAATCCAGCCAATGCCTTGTTTTGCAGGTAGGGAATTTAGTTAATAAAGATCTGTGGTCAGCATCATGGTCAGCATTGGGTGTGCTATGTCAGTGCTTCTCAACTTGTGGGTTGACCCTTTCACAGCCCTCTACCCCCAAAATATTTACATTGCAATCTGTAACAGTAAAAAAAAAACTTACAGTTATGAATTGGCAATGAAAATAATTTTATGTTTGGGGGTTACCACAACAGGAAGAACTGTATTAAAGGGTCTCGGCATTAGGAAGTTTGAGAACCACGGCACCACGGGGAAGTTGTATCTGCTTGCTTACTGGACACTTAGTTGACTTCTGTCTGCTTGCCTATTGACAGGGAAGCTATGACACTGGCAGAGGGTAATAGCGACATCAAGTCAGCGACTTCTACCCTTTGTTGCCTACGTTTTGTACAGATGAATCCATTCGTTTGGACCCATCTGATCCAGAGATTTCTGAGACCATCCAGCTGTCTTAGAAGTCAGCTAGCAAACAGAGAGAAGCACACACTCCCTCCTCCAACCCCTCTGCTCCCCGCTCCCCTCAGCTCTTATTTCAATTTCTGGCTGCTTTACTGCCTGCCTCAGACCTTGAGTCTGTGCTGCTCAAACTGAGGGAGATGAAACTCCCTCCAGGCAAGACGCTTCCAAATCAGCTATCCTTGCTTAAAACAATAACATTATCTATTAGTAAACACATTTATTCTATACCACCATTTAGCGCTTCCCAGAGCCTGGAACTGGGGCTTCCTAAACAATAACTCCCATCATTCCATGCTTGTTACCATGGAGTAGAACTGCCTAGACTTCCCAGGCTCTTCGCCGTAGCATAGAAAGGAACAGACACACATATATTTTAAGTAATACTTAAAAATGCAATAAACACGTACATCTGGCTGCAAAGTCTCCTTTTAAATCTATCTCTTAGCCCCAAAGAGAAGCAGTGGATTCCTGTTGCTCGCCACGCGGTATTTCACGTACGTGAAGGCACGTCTCGTGTACCAGCGTGGACACGGCACATCTTGTTACCAACATGAATGTGTTCTGAGATAATGTGGAAACATCCTACCATGTGCTCTGAACCCCGGATAATAAGGCTAGCCACATGCGCCTGAGCGCTGTGGTAAAGCCAGCCTATTGTTCTCAGGGTCGTGGTGAGCAAAACAACAGAAGACTCTTAAGCAGAAGCAACCTGGAGAATGCAATCAAGAGACAGAAATCTGAGGAGACACGCCAGCCGGCTGCCACCACCGCAAAAGCCTTACATCTTATATTTCATTTCACTTTTCTATTACTTAAAAAAAAAAATTAGTCATTTGAGAAGTCGTCCATTTTTTAAAATCATGCTTACCCCTCCAACCCCCCCTTCCGATCCCCCTTCCTCCCCACTCAACCGTGCGTCTACTTATTTTTAACCCACGGTGTCCAATTTGTTCTTTCCAAATGTTCCACTGGAGTGGTCCGGCAGCTGCTCTTAAAGACAACAGGCTCTCCCGCTCCTTGCAGCTACTCATTGCCAGAAGCTTCTGTACTGGGGGCGGGGCTTCATGCTCACCTTCCTGTCTATGCCGGCATCCGGTCTGGCTTGGGCTTGTACAAACTGTCATCCACCACTGCGAGTTCATCTGCACAGTGGCCTGCAACGCCCGGAAGACAGTTTCCTTGTAGCCAGCCTTTGGCCCGTACACTCTTTATTCCTGGTCTTCCTCAAGGCTTCCTGGACCTTGGAAGGAGGAGTGGGATGGATGTTTCATTTAGGGCCATGACGCAGTCGCCTGTTCTCTCATGGGTCTCAGTGTAATTGTGAAGAGGAAGCGGATCGAGTACACTGTAAAACCGAGAGAGATAAAATGAATAGGTTCAGTAAATCTGTAAACCAATACCATAGTCATCTACTGTCTGTACGTCTTATGTACTACGCATTATGGAACCCGCTATGCTTCCAAACAGCGTAGGAGCAATGACTACCGCTTGGAACTAGGAGAGCGGTTAGTGTTCCTAGGTGATAAGGAAAAATATATATATATATGTGTGTGTGTATATATATATATATATATATATATTTGAGAATATATATATATTTGACATCTTCATTTTCCTAGAAAAAAACATTTTATAAGAGCATTTGAGGATCTTTCAAGGATTCGAGTTTGGTTCCCAGCACCCATATTGGGCAAATTACAACTGCATGTAACTTCAGTTCCAGTGAATCTGATGCCCTCTTCTGGCCTCTGAGGGAACTTGAATCCACGTGGCGCGCACGCGCGCGCACGCGCGCTCACACACACACACACACACACACACACACACACACACACACACGCACCCCATACAGGAATACATCTGAAAAAAAGAAATAATTTGTCTACATGCAAAGTATGCAGATCTGTTTGGTTGAGTATTTGTAGATTGAATTATTTAGATTTAGTACTGACAAATTTTGCTAAAATACAACGATCACTGCACCGGTTATGTATTTACCCCCAGCTTGAGCAGCACAAAACAAAAAGTGTGGATCAGAACCTAGAAGCAGTTTGGCTGGCGGACTTGGTGATCGATCCTCCATCCATTGGCCACTCACCTGCAGTGGTAGAGTGTGGTCCCCACTACTTAAAATGTTTCCAGCTTCTGTGGTTACCAGGTCAATAGGTATCTTCTCTTCTTTTCTGGTTAGTTTTGGACTGCAATCTGTAACACACGAATGCCAATCTCCTAGCTGGCTACACTGTGTGATGGACTCTTGTTTCCTTCTATTTTTTTTCTATCACAAATCCTGTAGCTATAAGTGCCTGTGTGTGTGCATGTGCACCTGTGTGTGTTCAAGTCTCTTGGCTCTACGCAGAGAATGAATTACTGGATTGCGTTGTAACGGTGGTCAACTTTCTTGAGCAATGCCATTTGTTTCAATAACCTAATTTATTGACATTAGCAAATCATTCAAGTCTCCAGGAGAGATTAAATAATTAATAAAGTTAGGAAAGTGCTGTGCAGAGGAGGTAAGCACTTGCTCTTTTCCCTATAGTTTATTTCTCCTGTTTAATCAGTAAACGATCAAGAGACAGAACTGGAAAGAGAAGTATTAAAAGCTGGTTAAGTGGTCTTGTGATTTACAGAATCAGTGCTGAGACCAAGAGGATGGGAGAGTCCACACCACAGCTTGGCTCTCAAACCTACTTCTGAACACAAGACCGCAGCGGGCTCACTTTACATCCGTTTGAAGTAACAGGAACCTATCTGTCTAGGAGTGTGTCAACGCCACGACAGGCTGTTGTTTGAGACATGGGTGACAGCGAGCTATCATTTATAAAATAAATGAACTTTTTTTCCAGAATAAAAAGGAATCAAAGAAAATTGATATTATTTTCTTTGGCTCCTGGTTTCTCTGGGTTTTCTCATTGAGCAAGAATTAGAGGAAGGGATTGTTTTCCTTCCTGGAGAGCTCCGTGGTTTTGCATCAAGACAACAGATACCTCGTTAAACGAATCAGAAGAGTCGGTCAAAAATAATGATTTTTTTTCCTCAGTAGGCTTTGGCAGCAAGGTTTTGTGGTGTGATATTTTATCTCCATTTTGATCTGGAAATGTTTTGGTTTTTCATTGTTGTTCCTTCAAAACTGCAGTTGAGGTGCAAATGTTTGCAGATGTTGGGAGTTTGATTTATTAAAATGGTTTCAGTGCAAATCCCTCATGTAATTAAATGCCTATTCATGCGTTCTTTTCACAATGAAATACTGGTAACGAATAGTTCTGATATAATAGCTTAAAGTTGAGGGAAAACTTGGATCTAAATGGCTAACACGAACAAGCTGGTGTGATGTTTAGAAGAACTAGAAGCTTTGCAGGTATATATTTTTTAAATTGCTGTTCAATTTGATTAAAAGTAGTTGTGTGCACAGGGTAAGTCTGGAAAAGACAAAAGTTGGGGGGGGGGCCCACACAGCACTTTTAAACTTGATACTTAGACATGAGCATTCTTGATCACCATGTATTTCTTTCATAGTCTCCTTATTCCTACTCATCTTCAAATTCAGGAATTTCACTTGTAATTATCTTAAAGATCATCCCTTCTCACACATTTTCTGAAAGACAGCCTATCACAGTGCTTAGGCTTATTGTTTCCCTGAAGTAGCTTCCTTTCAAATTAAAACAGCAAAACTGGGGCCGGGGAAATGGCTCAGCCCCTGAGAGTATTTACTGCTGCTTCAGAGAGTCCGTACCCATTCCAGGAGACCTGCCACTACCTGTAAAAAGAAAAGAGTTCAAATTACCCTTCTGCTCGCAAATCCAGAGAGATTTGGTCCCAGGAGCTATAGCGCCCTCATCTGGCCTCTTTGGGCCACTGCATGCATGTCATACACAAACTCAGGTAGGCTTACATACACATAAAACGAGTGTGGAAGTTTTCTCTTCCTCCTCTCCATCTTCTCCTCCTCCTCTCCCCCCTGCTTTTCTCCTCCTCTTCATTTTTTCTTATCTTCTTCCTTTTCAGTGAAGTTGGCTAGCAGGACAGGTCAGCAGGTAAGTGTGTTTGCCACCAAGCCCTATGACCTGAGTTGATTCCAGGGACTCACAGGGTGGAAGGAGAGAACCAACTACATAGGTCCTCTGACTATGTGGAGGAGCCATGACACATGGGCTCACGTGCACATGCATGTACACACACACACACACACACACACACACACACACACACACACACACACCCCTTTTTAAAAGAATGTTTAGAAAGACTCTTTACCTCAACTATCCCAACATGGCTAATTTGCAAGGTCTTCACGATCTGGCTCAAGCCGAACTCAATCCCCTCCAACTTAGTCCCTGAATAAGTCAATTGTTTAGCATCTTGCCTTGGAAGCCTCAAGTACTATGCTATTTTCTTAATTTAGAAAAAAATGTTGGGGGGGGGGGAGGGAAAAAAAAAAAGAAAAAAATGTTATCTCCTTTTTGTTTAGACATCTCTTGTCGGATTTTATTTATGAATTTTGTACTGTACTCTCCTAAATATTTTATAGTTTTCAGATTCTACATGTGGTAAGTAATACTCTTTCTGGCTTGTGGATTATTATTAATGTCCTCTAATTTTATCCAAGTTACTAAAAATAGCAAGTCTTCTTTATAAGCCTAATTAATATTCCATTGTGTGTATAGTCCAATATCTCGTCATTTGTCTGTCAACAAACAAGTATATTATTTTCATGTCTTGGGTCTGCTGACTAAGATTATTAAGGCCATGGGCACACACAGATGTATATCCAATAGCCTTTGTGCAGCCACACAGAAGAGAAATTCATCCATTCTTTGATAGTTTGGCTTTTATTTTCTTCAGACATCTCCAAACTGTTTCTCATTTTAAAAAAAAAGTGCCAGTTGGCAGTTTCAGAAAACCGTTTCATGACTTCATTTATTATAATCTCTTGTGCCTACATTTATTATCACCTCCTGTGTTGGTAGGGTGGGCCTGTGAGCAAGAAAGCCAGAAGACAGCCTTGGATGTCCGTCCTCACTCTCTGCCTTGTTTGAGACACAGTATCTTGCTATCCATCATTGCAGATGTCAGGTCACCTGGCCCATGAGCCTTTTTGACTCTTGTATCCCATCTCTTTCTAGGACAATTGGGTTGGCAGATGTATGCTACCTTGTTTGGTTCTGAATTCCAGTTTTATCCGCTAAGCCATCTCCCCAGCCTCTGTTCCTACTGGTGTAAGGGTGCACCTATTCTGAGTTTGGCTTTCAATTCCCTGAACTGCAAAGTCCTACCATTAGTGAATACTTTCAAAGACACCTTTGGACCATTTGCTCACCAGTGTTGGAAACAAATATCTTCTTAGGTTTCTTGTCTGTTACACTGTTTCGTCTGATTAATTCCTTCCTTTGTTATGTGTGTGAATGAATCCCTTATACACTGTGGATGCTAACTCTTTACCAAATGCATGGTTTTAAATACTTCCTTCTGCTCAACAGCTTGACTTTTTGTTTTAGTTATCTGGCATCCCGCTTTGCTGGGCAGGGACTTTTCCGTGTGACGTACCCTACCTTGGTTATTTTAGCTTTTGTTGCCTGTACTTTCCGTGTCACGGCCAACAAAGTATCACACAGATAAATATCATGAAATTTCCCCACTTTTATGAGTTTTGTAATTTCAGGTTCTACTTTAAAACTTTAATAATCTATTCTGAGTTGATTTTATTCGTGATATTAGATAAGGGTCCAATTTCCTTTCCGCATGCGAGTATACAGTTTTCCAAACAAGATTGATTGAGGGAAGTGTCAGTTTCCCATTGTGCCTTCTTGCTGTCCTTGTAAGAGAATGTGCTGCCATGCTCCTATCTGCATCGAGAATCTGCGCTTTATCTTGTTGGCCGATGTGCCTGCTTTGCACCCCATGATTATAATTTTCTTCGGCAACTGCAATGTTTAACATAATTTGAAGGCGAGAAGTGTGATGGATACTCTTCTCTTTTCCTTCAGGATATTTTGTCCTTCACAAACTCCAGAGTTGTTTGTGTCTTTAGGTGAAAATGTCATTGGGATTTTGATAGTATTTTTCTGATTCTGCATATTACTTCCATTGGTAGAGATCTTATTAGAATATTAATTACAGCAATCAATGAACATGAACATGATTTCCCATATCTATATCTATATACATAAGACTTTCTCTTGTACATATTTTATAGATTTTAGTATGCAAGTCTTTCCTGCCTCAGTTTCCTCTTCAGTCATAAAGAATTTGTGTCTAAGTTTGCTCATAAATATTTTACTCTTTTTGATATAGTAGTGGGTTTGCATTCTTGTGTTCTCTTTTGGACATATTTTACTGTAAAAAAAGGGAAAAAAACCCTACACAACGGTTTTATGCATTTAGTGCTTTTATCCTGGAACTTTATCCCATTTATTAGAACTTTATGGTTATGAATTTTGTGTTTTGTGGTGGTACAGAGTTATAAGTGTTTGTTGTTCTTGCAGGAGCCTGAGTTCAGATCCCAGCCCTCGTGTTATGGACTTTAAACCATGCAGTTCCTGCTGCACGGGACTTTAAGACTCTTTCTGGTCCCAGAAGGTACTACACTGACATATGTATATTTCCATATAGAGACCACATACACATACCTCCACATAGAGACACATACGCATATCTCCATATAGAGACCACATACACATAACTCCGCATAGTGACACACACACAATTAAATGTAAAAAAGTACAAATCAAAAGAGGCCTGGAGAGGTGGCTCGGTGGTTAGGCACATCAGTTGCTCTTGCAGAGGACCCAGGGTTATTTCGCAGCACCCACGTCGCAGCTCCAAACACTGTAACTACAGGTCCAGGGGTCCAATGCTCTCTCCTGTCCTCCAAAGGCTCCTCTCTTCCTCGGGGTCCACCCCAGCCTTTTAGAGTTCAGAGCTGAGATGGAAAACAGAGTTGGACAAAGTCCAAAAGACTAATGAACTCCAGCGGTGCAGCTCTGTCTAACTGTACTTGGAGCTAGAAGCTGGTGCCTTCTGGAGACTCAGGACTCTGTCTGTAATCTGTGCCTGAAAACCACTGGCTTCTTTTCTCTTGAACTCTGTGTTTAAATAAGTGCTTCCAAAACTTAACTCTTCATGGTTAAGTAACTGGGGGAATGCAACTCCTTGTTATTGTTCTGTGCTTAAATAAACACTAAAAACATAACTGTATTACTATTCTGTGCTTTAATAAGCACTGAGAACGTAACTCTTTAACTCTCTTATTGTTTGTGCTTAAATAAGCACTGATTCCTGGCCAGTTACCACATGTTCTTTAGCAGAGGGGCAGGAAGGGAGACTAAGTAAAAAGGATTTATTACTAGGGCTCCCTGGTGAGTCAGCCAGGAGCCTCTTGCTGGCCAGGGAAGAGGCTCAGAGGTAATTCACTTTTCTTGTACCAGAGAGAAAGGAAAGGAGAGGAATGAAGTCACTCTCACAGACAGGTACACACTGGGTGAATCAGGAAATGGCTACATTGTTTTTCTTATTGCTTTCAGCTGTGTATGGCTTTTCAATAGAAGTTCTCTGGGTAAGAAAGAATTTCCTCATGGATAAAATGTTACAAAAAAGGAGGAGTTATAGAAAGGTACCAATAACAAGTTCAAAGCAGTGTTTCATATCATTAGCTCATTATAAGTTCAAAGCAACAGTTTCACATGACCTTGTCTTATCATAGTGAACAAGTATGGCTTCATCCTTGGACCCAAATGGTTTTCCTTGAACACAAATTTGTCCAAAGCCCAGTTCTCTTTTTAGTGTAGTTATGAAAGCTCGTTGTATTTCTTATTATGCAGCCTTTACTTACTGTTATGAGGAGTGGGCACATTCTATTCCTGATTCTAACTTTGTTGTGTCTTTCTAGCAAAACAGCTAACACCATCTCTTTAAACTTTCTTCTTAAACTTACATCAAACCAGGAATTCTACAGAACATTAATTCATCTAAACAGCATTAATTCATGAAAGTTCATCTTTATGTTGATCTGTGGGAAGTCTGCTCAACAGGGTGGGTAAATGTCTAGGAGTCCTGAATGTATGGTGACAGGGGAAAGGCATATCAGCTGCAAGAAGAAGCAGTCCTGGGATGAAATATATTGGGACCTTGCCTGTCAGAGCTCACCCATTGTGAGCCATTAGAAAATGGTGGGCCACCTCCAGGAAGGCCACCTGTTAGCTTTAGCCTTCCTTAGACAGCTCTTGACACTCTATTCATATAGTGTATGTATATAAGCTAAGCTATGGACAAATAGACAGATATAGAAGATACTTGATAGATAGATTGATAGATTGATAGATAGATATATACATAGATAGATAAATAATAAATTAGCAGATGATAGATAATAGATTGACAGATGATAGATAGATGTAGAAGATAGTTGATAGATTGATAGATAATAATTAAGAGATGATAGATATAGATAGAGATAATAAATTGACAGATGATAGATAGATAGATAGATAGATAGATAGATAGATAGATAGATACTGTTTTTAAAAGGGAATATGAGTGTTTTGTGCATAGAGGGTCATGTGTTCTGCGAGGAGGGACAGTGTTGGTTTTCCTCTTATGTTGTGCATTTCTTTGTAACATCTGATTCATCTTGTTCCTACTTGAACTCCTAACATTGCACAGAGTTGCAGAACAATCCCGCGTCAGGTTTTCTGCATTGACTTTGTTCTTAGCTACAAGCCTTTCAAGGATTTACTCCATTGTGTGGGGAGAATTTACTATATGTTTCTTTGTTGAAAGTACATTTTAGACTATGAATGGATATTTAACTCTGCCAAATGCCTTTTCACACCTATTCCAATGATTGGGTGTTTTATCTTTCATTTTGTTTATAAGACATCATGCTAACTAATTATTGCGTGTAGCTCCACACTTGTACCTGAGATGTAAACTTCCGATGTTCATGGGACGCGGTTGACACCTTCTTGAATTAGGTTGAGCTGCGCTGTATTCAGAATTTTGCAGGGATGTCCATTAGAGCTACCAGACAGAAGTTTTGTCACTAGAACAACTTCGGTCTCAAAGAATGTATTTGGAACTGTGTCTGGTGGAAGGATCTTTTCTAATTTGCTTTGTATCGTTTTTAAACTTAGAATGAATTATTTCCTTCGCTCACCTGTTTCTTTATCCAGTTTCCCCAAATGTCTTTTCCTGCTCTCAGTGCAAATGGCTGCACTTCTGGAGAAAAGTCAGACACTCGGAGTCTAAACGAAGACAAGCAATTAGTTATGGTAATGACAATCGCAGGGAAGTGCAGTCCCATTATGCTCTCATCTGTTTAATGGCAATTTTCAAAATCTAAATATGTTTAAGGGGCATTTACATAGCATGTTTGATTAATTTTAATGGCAATTACCATTACGGAAAACAAATTTGTGAAACTGCTCTATGTGCCCTTCCCAGAAATGTCAAAAGCTCTTCACAGGCAAGATTAAGCAAAACCCCGTGCTATCTGAAAGTCTCTCTTTTACCATCTGACTTAGGGCCCCTACAGGGTAATCCCAAGGCATTTGGTATGTCTGTTTGTCCCATCTAATTTCCTAGGTTTTAAACTTTTCTTCTACATTTTTAACTGTAGTCTGCATTCATCAGCCAATGTATTGAAATGACCAATGGCAGTTCTGCATGGCATTAATTCCAATCCATAGTGCCATTACTTGGCTCAGTCCATATGTGTGGCCAGTTACTAGAGATGGAATGAACTCAGGCTTCAAATAGGGATGACAGAGGTCACATCATACAACAGGGCAGCCTCACTGGGTCCCAGCGAAAGCATTGTCCTAAGTAGAGCCGTTATTCCGGAATATGAAATTCAGTATGGGCTTTCGAACATAGTTCATAAAGAAGCTGCTATCTCATGGCTCTGTGGAGGTTAGTCAGATGAAAGGACAATGGTAGGGGTGTCAGCGGAAGACAGATTTGAGGGACAGGTGACCTGCAGGGGCAGATTGAAAAAGACTCACGCGTTGGGAAGCACAGCGACAGAGGCAGTGAAGTAGGACCATGATGTCATGTTTCTATCTGGCCTGGAAAAGTAAACGGATGGAGAGAAACCAGAACACGTGAGGCTTCTCCGGGAGCTTGACTGAAGAAAGGCGCTAGCACAGTGCACCCTAAAAAGATCCCTCGAGTCGCGCAATTCCCATTCACACGGAAGAGTCTCAATAGAACCTCGGGTTTTTCTGAATTAGAATTTTAGAACTTACATCGGGCACACGTGACAGGTAATCCCAACAACCAGCAAAGCTTGGAGATGATTATTTTCTGAAAGGAATGACGTCTGGTATGGACATTGCTTCCTTTTAAAAACTAGATGTAATGTTTGATACACACACACACACACACACACACACACACACACACACACACACACACGCATTCCACACATGTGAAGGTGTCTACAGCTGACAGAGTGTTAGAACCTCCTGGAGTTAGAGTTACAAGCTATTGTGAGCTGCCTGGTCTGGGTGCTGGGAACTGAACTTCAATCCTCTTCAATGTCAGCAAGCATTCTTCACAACCAAGCTCTCCCTCCAGCCCCCATGTTGTTACGTGAGTAACTAGAATGACCCAGGGCAACCCCTACTGTAAGGGACAGTGTGGAGGGAGTAGTGTCGATGTGCGAATGGATTGAACGGTGAAGCTGCTCTTTCAGTGCCTGCTTTTTTTTTCCTTTTTCTTTTTTTCGGAGCTGGGGACCAAACCCAGGGCCTTTGCGTTTGCTAGGCAAGCGCTCTACCACTGAGCTAAATCCCCAACCCCTCAGTGCCTGCTTTTTAACGGTTGTGGAGTTCACAAACTTGGTAGGTTTGGATGAGTGCGCCGGAAGTGCTCTTGCCCATGGAGTTGACTTAATTTAAAGGTGCAGTTGGGGAATTAAGCAGGCAGTGGGGGTCAGGGGAGGTACGTGAGAATGAGGTTGTCAGTGTATACTTAGAAGGAATTCACATCCATGCAGGCAAATTGGGGATGAAGACATCCTGAGGAGGAGTCAGAACGATTAGGCCTCGGTTAATACTCAGAGTTGTCTTAGCTGCTTTTGTGCTGTTGTGATAAAATACCATGACCAAGGCACCTTATAAACGGGAGCATTTAATTTAGGGCTCATGACCTCAGAAAGCTACAGTCCATCACTGTGGTAGCTTGAATGAAAATGGCTCCCATAGGCTCGTAAGCAGTGGTCCTATTGGGTGCTTCCTTGTTGCGGTAGCTGTGGCCTTGTTGAAGGAAGT
This sequence comes from Rattus norvegicus, assembly GCF_021556685.1. Taxonomy (NCBI): domain Eukaryota; kingdom Metazoa; phylum Chordata; class Mammalia; order Rodentia; family Muridae; genus Rattus; species Rattus norvegicus. Next base: position 159,929,184 of record NC_141536.1, read on the forward strand.
GTGTCCCTGGAAGCGGGCTTTGAGGTTTTCAAATGCTCAAGCTGGGCCCGGTAGCATTCACTCTTTCTGTTGCCTGTGCATCCAGATGTTTTCTCTTGTCTATCTCTCCAGCACCATGACTGCCCGTGTGACACCATTATTCCAGCCATGATAAGAGAGTAAACTTTTGAATGGTAAGCCTGCTCCAATTACATGTTGTAAGTAAGAGTAGCCATGGTTACAGTGTCTCTTCACAACACTAAAATCCTAAGATAATGACCATCGTGGTGAGGAACACGCGGCAGACAGGAAGCATGGGGTGCTAGCCCAGTTGCTAAAGCGTCAACTGAGTCTTCAATACTGGGGCACGAAAAGCTAATGGGGTGGGCTCTTGACACTTCAAAACATGCTCCCAGTGACACACCTCCAATAAGGTTGCACCATCAAATCCTTCCCTCAAAATTCCCCTAACAGGTGACCAAGTCTTCAAATACATGAGTCTGTGAGGGACGTTCTCATTCAAACCACATCAGTAATCAACCTGACTGGGTTTAGAATAACCTAGGGCACATACTATCTCACCTGTCTTTGGAGGGCCTCTTCAGAGAGGTTAACTGAGGAGAGAAGAGCCACCCTGAATGTGGGCTGCACCATCCCTTGGGCTGGGGGCCCAGACTGACAAAAAAGGAGAAAGTGAACCAAGTACCAGTGTTAATCCCCGTCTGCTTCTAAACTGCAGATGTGGATGCCCCATGGCTTCCCTGGCAGGAGGAAAACTCCCCAAAACTGTGAGCCGAGGTAAACGCTTGTCCTCTGTATTAATCCTTGTCAGATATTTGGTGACAGCAATGAGGAAAAGAAGTAATGCAAAAAACAAATGAAATATTTGCAAAAACAAAACAAAACAAATAAAAACAAACAAAACAAAACAAAGCAAAACAAATAAAAACAAACAAAAACAAAACAAAAGAAAAACCTTTGTCATATCAAGTAACCTGCTTGACAGAAACCCGAGAGCAAGAGGAGGTGTCAGGTGACAGCCAATGGTGACAACTTCCCAGTGTAGACAGGAAAAGGCACTGAATGAATAGACGTTAAAATTCTTTAAATCTGACTTGGGTAGTATAATCGATTGGAAGTGGATTAAGAGTCTTTCTTGCATTAAAGCATGCTACGAAACAACTAACCTTCCGTTAAAGATATCGTGTAGCTGACAGCTAATTAATACCGTAGGCATTCTCAACAGCTCACTATTCGCAAATCCCTGTACTCAAGCTTGATGGCTGTTGATGAATATGGATGGATGTTGGAAATATTTGGTTTCGTCTCACGTAACTAATTGAACAAAATGTCCTAAAGGAGTGGAACCTGTATCAGGCACATAGGTTCCAATTCTTGTCGATGTTACCACCCAGGACCAAAGGATGTTAGCACATTTCTTCTATGGCTGCCTCCCAGCCACACGTCACAGCTGATCTGCAAGGAACGGGATGGGCAGTGCTCTCACCTGTAAGAACCCAAGGGTTTAAACCTGTCAGAAGCTGGGGGTGGCTGGCGAGTCCACAATGACCGACCAGCACCATTATTGCAGCTCTCTGAGCAACTAGACCTACAACACCAACCTCAGCCGCCTGCCTCCTCGTGACAATGAGTGTCCGAGGAAGTGGCTTCAGGGGCTGGATGCAGGTGATATGAGAGAGAGAGAGAGAGACAGAGACAGAGACAGAGACAGAGAGAGAAGCTGCTGAGTCAATGATTCTATAGTGTAATAAATATCTGTGCATTGACAGATTTGATTTAATATTTCCCCAGAGTCAACCAAAAATAATTGTTTTCTTGAGCCATTTGCTTACAGTTCAGATGTCTTATCTATTTTGTGGAGTGCCAGTTTGGCAATCAAAGAAACATTACACAAATTTTAAACAACACCAAAGAATATATATCACACTATTCTATTCTTTCTGTTTTACTAATTTATCTTTTTGTGTTTAGTCTCTTTATTTCTAGTAAATATTATTGATGTTTCTCTTCTTCTTCTTCTTCTTCTTCTTCTTCTTCTTCTTCTTCTTCTTCTTCTTCTTCTTCTTCTTCTTCCTCCTCCTCCTCCTCCTCCTCCTCCTCCTCCTCCTCTTCCTCCTCCTCACTCTCTGTCTCCCTCTCCCTCTCCCCCTCCCTCTCCCTCCCTTTCATTCTTGTGGGTATATGTATGTACATGCATACATCAAACATGACTGGTCATAGCACAAATGAGAGAAAATCCATAATTTAAGACCTTCCTCGTGCCTGAGATCACTTCCCAGTCTCATATTTACATCAATATTCTTAGTGTGTAAAAAGGAGCCATAAATTCATAACATGCTCTCATTCTTCAGCGGGAGAACATTTAAACTATTTGCAGGATATTGCAGTAGCAAACCCGGTAGATATTCTAGTACAAAGGCGTCAAAGCACAAATGAAGAAGACTCTACCACTGGATTCTTTGTGAGCAACCTGTCTTGTTGCTGCTTGAGGAGGTGAGCTGTGCTTTTGTACATCTGTGATGTTGAGGTAAACACACCAGTAAGGAAGTCAGGAATTCTCCACAGGGGCACAGCTACCCCTTGAATTACTCTTGAGTGACACAAAGACCCACTTATAACTAAGGCTATAATCTGTTCGCATTTAAAACAGCCACACGGTGGATCAGATATCATACCATTTGACGTGTCCAGTGTCTTTCTTGTGTATGGCAATGGATCCACTATGTAGCTGAAGAAATGGACAAGTTGAGAACATATTTCCCTGACTTTGTATCAAGTGAAGTTATGCCACCATGATTTAAAAAGACATAATACTTAAATCCCACTCCTGAAGTTTTCTGTGCCCACCATTCACCTACCCTGCCTTCCTTCCCTCCCTCGTCTCCATTCCCACACTCTCTGCCTCTCGGTCCCTCTACACCCCTTCCTACAACCTTCCTCCATCTTCCAGATCCATTGCCCTGGGATTGGAAAAAAAGCAATACACTTGGTGGACAGAATTTTTATAAAAATGACCATACAACTGATCACTGTACAGCGTATTAAAATAAACTTCAAATTGGTAGCTTCTTGGAAAGAAATACAGAAAAGTAGAAAGGAAAAATAATATTGCCCCAGGGAGGACTCTTAACTAACAGTAATATACACACATTGTAGAAATTCCAAGGGAAACACACTACTAGTACGAACCCCCAACCTGTGTGCGCGCACGCACACACACGCACACACACACACACACATCTGGTGGGCATCTGGTGTTCATTGCCCTTGGCTATTCAGTTTCTAGCTTTCTGTTCAAAGCTACTTCCCTGCTCTACAATGTGCTGAGTCAGCTGACTCTGGCTGCCCCCGTATTCCAAGAAAAGCATGAAAATATAAACCACGAGGCCCCAACATTAGTTATGTGAAGAACACGTCGGCGTGAAGCAGAAGTGGAAGTGTCTTCTTGAGTTATTTTGTGGCTATTTGAAATACAAACTGTAGAGTGCTGGCTGGGAAAGAGATGTTGATTTAGAGCATGGGGAGGGCACGCAGACCGCAAAGCTGGAAGACGGGAAGAGCTTAGGACGCTGCAAGCATCTGAGTCAGGCATCCACCAGCTAATGCACGCTCTCCTGCCGCCTCCCTGAGAGACAGGAGAACGGAGACTAAACCCACTTGTCCCTGTATGCAGCATCCCGAGACACAAGCGCTCATCACCCAAGAGGCTCTCCACTGAACGGCGGTAAGCTTCCTTTTAGTCATAAAGTTGAAAACAACACTTAGGCTTCTTTACGTGCTGGAGTGTGGGCAGAAGGAAGGGATGAGCTAAGGGTTTGTAACAGTAGTCTTCTCTCCTTGAGAAATATACCACGGGAGGCATACACACGAGAGGGGCAGAAGGAGAAGGGGTGATCGTGTAGATAAGACAGAGGGCATAAGAAAGGCAAGAGTGGATAAATGAGAGCAGGAGTGAGTGAGTGAGAGAGAGAGAGAGAGAGAGAGAGAACAAGTGAGAGAAAGAGACAGAGACACACAGAGAGACAGAGAGACAGAGACAGAGACAGAGAGAGACAGAGACAGAGAGAGGAGATGATGGTTCTAATCCCTCCATCTTGGATGAAGCATCTTGCCCCCTGCTCTCTTGTCCTCATCATCTCTTCTGTCATGCCAACTACTATGAGAAGGTACCACACTTAGGCTTACTCTTCAGCTTTGTGCCCCACCACACTCGGAAACCCTTCTGTAATTAATTAATCTTCTGACCACCATGGACAGAGTTGAGTTTCACAGTGGCATCACTGTGCATGTAGAAAGAAGTCGTTTTTACATTTTGAGCATTGGCGCTCCTGTTGACGCTTGGAATGCAGGGTTTGTGCTGCACGTGGAGACTGGAGGAAGGAAATTATAAACCTCAAAAGCACACTGCACTCCTCTCATCCGGCCCCTCAGCTGGAGTCTGACATGGTCTAACCTCTACTAACTCCCTCTCTAAGGCCTGCGTTTCCAAGACACCTAAACATCATAATGTTGAACCCAGTGGACAGGATTCGTCTGGAACTCTCCGAGTCACAAGTCTTCAAAACCTACATCCATTTTAACATGTAACCAATCATCACTTTTCTCACATATCCCGTCCCAGTCTCACCGCCGTCACAAGGGAAACCCAGAATAAGCTCTGCCGCTACAGAAGCTATGAACTCATTATCTCTACAGGTTGGAAAGCCTCCATATTTCAGCCCACAATAAAGCCAGCCATACGTTTTGGTGATAAACATCACACTTTTGAAACATAGCATAAACCAGGGATTTAATTCCCCAACATTCTTGAACATTAATTTAAGTCACCCTCAAAGAATAGCAGTAGCTTCTGTCTCTGTACAGACACTTAAAACGGAAGTCATCTTTACCCATTCCTCAAAACGGGCACTGCTAGGCACTGTGTGCACATGTGCTTGAACATTAAAGGAATGCAGAGACCAATCCGTCCACGGCACTTTAGAAAGTTTCTCAATGTAGCGGGTGGGAAGGAATCACTTTTGACTGACAGCTGAAATTTAAGCTAAACCAACTGGATGGTGCAGGAGGCCTCTTGTTGCACAAGGAGATTCTCTCTCTCTCTCTCTCTCTCTCTCTCTCTCTCTCCTTCCCTTCCTCCCTCCCTTCTTCTCTCTCTCCCTCCCTTCTTCTCCCTCCCCCTCTCCCTCTCCCTCCCTCTCCTTTTTTTCTGTCTTGTTTTTCCTTTCTTCCATTCATTTTGGTTCTTCCTTCCTTCTTTTCTTTCTAGTTCTTTCTCTCCCCCTTTCTTTCTTTTCCTTTCTTTCTTCCATTCTTTCTGGTTTTTCTTACTTTTCTTTCTTACTTTTTCCTTCTTCTTCCTTCTCTTTCTATCCTTCTTTCTTCATTTTCTTCCCTCCTTTATTTGTTTTTCCTTTTGTTCCATTCTTTCTTATTCGTTCTCTCTTTCTTTCCATTCTTCTTTGTTTTTTCTCTCTCTTTCTTTCTATCTCTTTTCTTTGTATGTAAATCAATTCCATGTATAGGTTTTCCAGGAAAGTGAGTTATCCTCTCAGTGCATTCTGACGCAGGGCAAAGGAGAACTTAGAGAAGAACTGTGCAGTGTGATACTGCTGCTGCCTCAATAGAATCGTTTTTAGTTTTTTGGAAATAGTCCCGGATCCTGTGGTTTTTTTTTTTCCTGTGATCTTCTTGTATATGTGGGTGGAACTGTGTGTGTGTGTGTGTGTGTGTGTGTGTGTGTGTGTGATTTCTATGTGCACATACACATGGTATGTGTGGTATCTTCCTCTGTTGTTTTCCACCCTGTTCTTTGAGATCCTCTTACTCATGATCTTGGAGCTGGCTCTACTTGGCAAGCCCAAGTCATCCTGCTGACTCTGCCTCACACAGCTCTGGCATGGCGGATGCACGTGGCCATTCCTGGATCTTTTCAGGTGCATGCTGGGATTTGAATTCTGATCCCCATGCTTTTCAGCCAAGCGCCCTCATCACTGAGCCATCTCTCCAGCCACGCAACAGGGTTGTCTCCACCGCACCACACTGAACCAGAAGCAGCGACCCCAGTTTAGACCACAGCCGGTACAGTTCAGGAAGTCAGCCCACATTAGTCCAACTATAAAGTCTGCGAGCCTCGGGGAGTTGTGGGAATGATTTGGTTTGCACGTGCAAGTGCGACCTCCCCCACAGGCTCTTGTGTCTGGACACGTGATAAGCACCGAGAGGCAGGCTCTGAGGTTGGCCTGAAGATGCTAGCATCTCAGGTAGTTGTGTGAAGCACATGGAAGGCGGCTCACCGCCTGTGAAGAGCACACTGAGCAGCAACCTCCAGTGGCTGTCACCGAGCTGCCCATGTTCTCTGTGTTTATCGCAAAGAAACTGTGCTCGATCATCAGAATAAAGAGATTCTGGACCTGCGGGGTGTTCAAGGGCCCATCGGCACTGCTCACGTATCCCTTCTCAGTTGAGTGAGCTAAACACGTTGTAAGCCATCATTAGTGATTTAGATATTTATGAAACCAAAGTATAGACCCAATCTGACGGATGTCTCCTAGATGGCTCTAGCTTCCAGGGTCACGAAGATCTCTAGGGAGTCCTGGGCACTCATTCAACCCAGCAGCTGGGTTTTCTCACCGTGACCTGGGGGCAGCTGGTGCCTGGTGAAGGGTGGGTGAGATGAGGCATGCAGTGGACACCCTGGTGCCTGCATGTGTAAGTGAATGCCTGGCCATCGTGGCCTTTCTCTCTGGTCCACCTCACTTCCCCTTCCTGTTGTGTGATAAAATAACGTGACAGAGTCAGTCTGAGGAGGAAAGGGCTTATGCTGGCTCGCTGCTGAAGGGTAGAGTGAATCATGGTAGGGAATCGAGGCAGAGGGAATTCGAAGCCTCCGATGATTACCTTGCATCCACAGTCTGGAACGGAGTGGTCAATGCGTGGTGAGTACACAGTCCAGAGTCACTACCCACAGCGAGGTGGCCTTCCCACCTCAATTGATACAGCTTAGGTTACCCGCCACAGCCACTCCCATGGCCGTCTCTCAGGTGATTCTAGAATCTGTCAAGCTGTCACACACCGTCGTAATGCCTAATGCTATAGAGAGTCGCTGCGCTGCCAATTCTGAAGATTTGGGTTCTACTCTACCTTGGCTCTTAGTTCATCCATGTGACCCTTAATCCTCTGGACCTTAGCATCTCCATCTCTAAAATATGATGCACCGAGGGGATCCCACACACCCCATGGGTACGGAGTTCTGCAGATCTCAGGCATGTGGGGTGCCTTCCACAGTGTTCGTTCTTGCATTCTCATCTCGCGAGTAGTTCACAGATTCTGCGCAGTAAATACAGAGACCGTAAACAGCCAGACAGATGGCCACTGGCGCCGAAGTTTAGCGAGCTCTTCACAGGCACTGTGCTGCCTTTCACATCTTTTACCCCGATATCAGGGATTCTATCGTCTGCAAGCCAATTTAGCCAGCCCTGTCCCCTAATGAAGAGTCCGAGGTTGCTATGAACTAAAAGGTTTCCTTCCGTATTCAGCGGCTATTAATCTACGTTCCAGGTAAAAGCCTCCACTCTCCTTCTGCCAACTCTAATAAAACCTCATTAGGCAGGCTAAGAGGATGGAAGGGAAGAGAAGAGAAAGTCTGGAAGGCTTGGGGAAGCCGGGTTTGTGTTAAATTTAATTTTTGAAGTAAGCCACTTCCTTGTCCGCGTGGAAAATATGTATGCCCCTCCGCACCCCACCCCACCCCGCTTCCAATTCTATGCCACAGGTCGGATAAAGGGTTAAAGCTTTTTACTGATAAAGAAGCCTCGACAAGTATCTACGTGCTCTTAGTGATGAGAGAAACAATTTTGTTAGCAGACTGCTGCTGGAGAAAAGTGGTCCTACCTACTTTATTGTGACAAAGTAAATATGTCCCTTTAGTCTTAAATGGCTGCATCAAGCCTTCACCAACACAATTATCTCAACAAAGAACGATTTAGCTCACTACAGAACAATATGCACAGGAGAACTCCAGAGGAGGATGGAGATGCTGTAAGACCTTGGACCTCAGCACCCTTGCCCAGACAACACACAACCGAGCAAAATAGAGGCTGGGGGATGCAGGAAAGCTTGTGAGAAAGATTCTTTCTCCTCTGGTCCTAAGAGGGGGACATTCAGGAATCACTCACTGGGCATGGACAATCTTGTATCCCACATCAACAACTAAATGAAACAAGGAAACAAAATCCCATGTGCAGCTTCTGTATTTCCCCAACCTTCTCGGGAGAAATGGATGAATGAAACCAAAATGTTATTCGTTGCTGGGAACGTTCACTAGAATGTTTTCCAAAGACGATTCCAGGGATCCTGTTTCTATGTTTGCTTCTGTTTTAATGGGGTCTCTGACCTCAGAGTCAATTCACAGTGATGCAGCAACTGCTTCCCCAGACCAGACAGGGCTTTCTCCTCCTCCCTTCAGTAACGAGACGGGGAAGTTAAGACAGACCACAAGTCACAAAGTTTTCTCTGTAGACAGGACAACTCTTTCGAAGTTTACACTGATTGTCAGCAAAGGCAGACTCACAAAGTCCCCTACCTGGGCTTTGATATTTTTAAATCCTAAACTATTTATTGCAGTGATACAAGGAGTTATGTTGAATAGCCGAGTGTTGCACAGACTTGGGACTGCAGCTACATGAGGAAAGGGGAGGAGTAGGACTCCTTCCACACACCCACTCACCCGCCCACCTCCAGTTAGCACACTACTCCTTGTTGCCCAACTGTGTTCTGTAGACACCAAGTATGTCCAGTGCCACATCAGTATTTAATGCTATAGCAAACAGTAAAGATAATTTCGAATGAAGAGTCCTGAGATTGGAAGCCATTTCGGGATTTTTATAATCTTGATAAAAATTTCCACAAATAAATTTAATTCCAACTTTTTTCTCTTTTAATGTTATTTTAAGTAAAATTGTTTTCCTGAAAAAAAAATCAGCAGGTATAAAATATGATGAGACATCTGTATGTATCTTAAAAGACTGTCCTTACACACACACACACACACACACACACACACACACACACTCCTACCTCTTCATAAACAACACAATGTTAACTTGATTGGAAAAACATCGAAGTGTTGATGGACGATACAAATGGTTTCTACAGATTGTCTCCATAGTTACGTCTGCTCCTTGATGGTGCCGCACAAAGTTCTATACCTTAGATAAAAAGAAAAAGCTCTCCCATTTACAAAGAGACCGGGAGGGCTTTGCTGGGGTTCGATATCCAGCAGACTGTGCACCTTGGTCCTGATGCTGTACACCATGGTAGCTCCTTTGAGAAGATATGCATCTGGGTCCTCAGCTCAAACCTCCAGGACAACCAGCTATTCTTCCCACAGCATCTAGTATGTCACCATTTCTAAACACATCTGCACTCCCAACAGAGTTTTGCAGGGGACCCGCTACTATATTCTTCATCAGTTTAGAAAATAAGTTGTCTTATTTTTAGGAGAAGAGTTGGACAAATGGCTTGCACAGTGGCATCAGGAAGAACACGATCCCGGCTGGAGAGATGGCTCAGCTGTGAAGGGCTATTGTTTCCTGGGAACCAGAGTTTTGTTCCCAGCAAAGATGTAGTCGGGCTCTAGGAGATCTGGTGCCCTCTTCTGGCCATCCTAGACACTGCACTTATGTGTGTGCACACATAAACATAAAAAAATAATACAGATCTTAAAGAGAAAAGAAATCATATGGACCTTGACTTGGTGGCTTATTTTTTAGTTCCTGGGGTGAATGTAAGCTTCCGCTTTCTCTTCCTCTGCATAACTTCACCTGGTTGAAAATCCGTAGGTTGCTCACAGTCTTACCTTTAGCACCCATAAGTTTGTATTACAAACTGCACTTCTTAGCTACCAGTAACCAAGAGCTTTGGTTTGATATATTCTCTCTCTCTCTCTCTCTCCTTCTCTCTTTCTCTCTCACTCTCCTTCTCTCTCTCTCTCTCTCTCTCTCTCTCTCTCTCTCTCTCTCCTTCTCTCTCCTCTTTCTCTCTCTCCTTCTCTCTGTGTCTCTGTGTCTCTCCTCTTTTCCTTCCTCCCCCTTCCTTCCTTCCTTCCTTCCTTCCTTCCTTCCTTCCTTCCTTCCTTCCTTCCTTCCTTCCTTCTTTTCTTTCTTACAATCAGGATTTAGTCTTCCTCGTAAGGTTATGTCCCATGGTATTTCACCAATTTGACAGAGTCTTCCTGTGCGGCTCAGATTGGCCTCAGATGCAGAGACGTGGTGCCTCAGCCTCCTGACGGCCAGATTTGCAGATGCTCTGTGCACACCTGACGGCATCCCGTCCCTGCGGTCTGGTACCTGAGAGCAGCTTAGGCAGGGGCTTCTGAAAAACTCCATCTATGTGACTTGGTATTCTCCCCAAAAGTGAGGGAGGCACAGAATGCAGGCACAAAGGCGCTTTGTGGATAATCTCCCAAATTCAAATGTTTGTAGAAGTATTCATCAGAAAGTTTAAACAAGCGTACAGGAAAATGGAAGGAAGAAGGCAATCGAGGGCTGGCAATTACTCGTTTTGCAAGAGAACAAATCCGTGTTGAAATGCTGGAGCCTTTCAGTGCACAATCCTAGTGGGAAAGCTGTCTCTTTGTCAGCGTTGCGCAATTCCACAGATTATCCCCGGCTTCAAAGCCTGTGCATTTTTATGATAGCGAGGGGACAGAAAATGTCCTTTGAGGGGGGGGGCACTTTCTTCTCCAGGTGCCGGAGTCCTTTCAGCTGTGCCAGCCGCCTCTCACACAATGATTTCTGCTTAAGCTTCCAGACTGACTCAGCCTGACCAAATGCAGCTCCAGACAGAAGCTCTGGGTCCCTACGCAGCGCCGTGCCCACATTCTCATACCAAATGCTCACAAAAGACATTGTCACTCATTTCTAAAGGGCCTTTAAAAAAATAACAAATCTGGGCCGTCTTCCTAGTATTGTCATAAATAAATACCGGTTTCTGACTTATCTTCTTCCTCTGCCTGGCGGGCGCTGCCCACCTCTGTGGTGAGCGCTGCTGTATGCTGAAGACTTTATTGCTTGGGGATTATTCCATCCTCCTCTGAACTCAGGGGCTGGACCCGTTCTGCATGAAGATAACGGGGGGGGGGTGATGAAAATGGGTCTCCCCCACAATGTAATCCCCCATCCCACATCCAAAAGCCAGAAAACAAATTAAGAGTTCTGTAAACACTGGTCCAGACGTAAGTCAGTAAGAGGATATCAGAGGAAGGAGGCCACGTGGCTGCCCAGAAATAGATCAGAAAAGGTCTTTACTGCAAGAGCTGTCACCCAGATCCCAGAGTAGTCCTGCGCCCTCTTTAGACCGTGGGTCGGAAAGATGTCTTCTTGTTTTTCCAACTGTGCTACATGGAGGCAGATCGTGAATCTTGGTCAATTAATAAAGTTTATGAATGATTCGTATCCTAGAAACAGTAAGCTGCATCCTGACACTGTTGCCCCCTGTCAGATCCCTTCCGTAGGCGTGTGAAATTACTCATGAATGGGAAAGAACTACACACTGTAGGTAAGATTGATTACTTTTAGTTGCCCTCATGTTCTGGGATCTGGAAGAATGCCATTGTCCAGGCAAGACATAGTAACCACTATCTTGAAATCTGAGCAGCCGTGAACACCCTCATGAGATCTCCGTAGGACTAACTCCATCAGCCCATCTCCACTGGAGGAAGAGGTCATTGGACCCTCCCTTGAGATTATAGTAGTTCACTGCCCCACCCCCATAGCTCCATGTAATAATCCTGTCCTCCCTCCGTGTGGTCTTCTGGATTGCCGGTAGATAGAAGGTATGTGATGAGTAGACATGAGACTCCAGAGAGACAGTTTGAGTTGGGAATTGTTGTCTCTCATGCTGTAGAGAGCATTTTGATGACTGAGCTGCCCGAGTGACTAATAGCCCTGTTACTCATGCTCTCCTGTGCTCCTGTTGGGTCATGATGACTTAGGTCAAGTCATTTCTTTGGTCTGTCACTGTTTTGTCTTTATGAGGTGGTAATAATTGGTGCGGTAGGAAAAACTCATGGAACACGTGGGCATGCTTCTGGGAGATCAAGGGAGATATCACGGGCTGATCACCCTGAGCATGGCAGGCTCAGACTCGTTACTACAGCAAAGGTGTTGTTTGTTCTAAGTCCCCAGCATACACACACCAACACTGTTGCATCATGAACCACAGAGTTAAAAATAGGATACAGTTAAGTCATACTTGTGTGAAGTCAGTATTGTGATGTTTATTAATTAAGAGTCAGAAGTACTAAGCATGTGGAAAAGGTCTCCGCCGGAGTGTGTTTTGGTCGGTCCTGTGTTCCCCTCCCCACAGGGTTCTGTGAAACCCACAGGAGTTGGTCACTAACCAGCAGTCAGGGGTAAGGTAAGACTTTTTTTGTACAAAAGCACAGCCAGTCTGTGTGTGGAAGGTTCTAGAGTGGGATTTGAGGGCTATGGGCGTGCTTGGCATGTCTTTGTCTCACCACATAGATGGAGGTAGAATTGTAAGAAGGGGAAGGAGCTGCTGATTGGCCTGAGGCTGCAGAGCTGGGAGAGAGTGGAAGAGGATTGAATGGGCCTGAGGCCTGGGAAGCAGCTTCTCCTGCATACGGGCCGACTTACATTCAGTCTCTGGGAACAAGACTCTCTAGAACATGCAGCTAAAGGGAGCCAAGGATCAAGACGGCTTCCAGAATCTGAGGGATAAGGGGCTCTCGTTTCCATAGGCCTCTCTGATATACTCAGTATTAAAATCCCTGATAGCATCTTTCTCTTCTCCCAAAGGAAATGATTCTACCCTTAGCTTGTGAGTTAAGCACAGAGATAGTTGTTTTCTTGTGCCTGATTGCCTCATCTGAAGTACCATCCCCCGGCAGTCAATCTGAGAGAACAATACCCCCCACTTAAATACCCCCCACTTACATAGGCAACACACAGAAATACACATAGAAAGAGACACACACATTACACACACACACACACACACACACACACATTATACACATATACCATGTTACATGAACAGATACACCATGCTACACAAACACATATATATGAAAGTGCTACATGTGTACACATGCTACATACACACCACACTACATACACACATGCCACAGACATGCACACACACTCCACCTACACATGCTACACACATACACATACTACACACACACTCCACACACCACACTCCACACACACACACACATATATGCTACACACACATGCACACACACTCCACACACACGGTACACACATGCACATGCTACACCACACACACCACACTACACACACATACATGCTACATTCATATATGTATATATATATACACATATTCTACACACACACACACACACACACACACACACTCCATATACTCTCATTAAGTATTGACTTCTCCAGGTAGATGATCAGTAAAGGTCACGAGCCACATTCACTCTCAATTCTGTTACAGGCATATGAAGTTGAGTCTATTACAGCCTTCACCTGATAAAGAGGAAGATGTTGCTTGGTGACTGCTCTGCCCTTGTGCCTTTGAAAGCAGCTCTTACCATAGTTACTTTGCATAAAATGATTTGTTTCCAGAACTAAGTACAAAATAGGCCATCCTTGAAAGCTATTACTATAGGGCCTTTTACTTGCTGTACAAAAATGGTGTGTGTGTGTGTGTGTGTGTGTGTGTGTGTGTGTGTGCAGCACACATACCAAGGCATACATGTTGAGGGGTGTGAACACTTTGGAGGGGTCAGCTCTCACTCCCTTTAAATGTGTCCCTGGGATAAACACACGTGCACAAGCCAGATTTGCCAACAAGCTGGACAGTCATGATGTCATGATGCTGGCTCATGTCATAACTTTCATTTTATTGTATTAGACACTGGGTCATATCAGACCATTTTTAACTATAGGCTATGCTTTGCACACACTCTCTCCTATTCCTTCCTACTTCCTTATCCCACCCTGTTCCCCATCAGCCCCTCTGTTCATATAGATGACTTCCTATAGAATTCTATGGAAGATTTCTATAGATTCCAAGACCAGCGAACGAGAGAAAATATGTGTGATACTTGGTTTGCCAAGACTGGGCAGCATTTACCTTTTGAAAGGAACCTTTTTGTAAGGGTTCTCAGCGTCAGGCTTCAGGGCTTTGGGGAGAAATGATAGAACTTGTGGTTCAGTGCTTCAAGTATGGTGTTTTCTAAGGCTAGCCTGTAGGGTAGCTTCAGTATCATGCAAGAAACTGCTTCAAATATGGCTTCCCAGGAGCTACCCACCAGGACCAGTGGGTCTCCATTCAGTTCTGGGACTCTATAATATTGACTTTTAAGAAAAAGCTTTCTAAATTATTTTGGATACCTCAACACAAGATTTGTGAACATTACTGTTGGAGTCAGAAACTAGAGAATAGCTATGTCAGAGACTAGGGCCTGGAAGACACACAATGAGTAGAACAGCATGAGCAATGGATGGCTTAGGGTAAAGGCTTCCTTCCAAGCCCGATGGCCTCCAGCTTTCTCTGGAGTTCGTAAGGTGGATGAGAAAACTAACCCTACAAAGTTTCCTTCTGACTTTACACATGCAAATAATTAAGTATAATATTATACTCCATGCACACAAGTAGATAAATAAGTCTAATATTAGAAGGATCGAGGCCCGGGAAGTGACAGGTAAGAACAGGCTTCAGCATGTGTTTGCAGGGTTAGCTCGGTGAGGGTGAGCTCCCAGCTGGAGTTGGTCTGAGTCAATCACAAGACTGATTTGGAAGCATTTAACGTTGTGAAATTCTGGGTCATGAGTTAGGCATGGTTCTGGTGCTAGAACAGATATATGATGACCCGAAAGCCACTTAGTTTCTCTGAACCCCAATTCCCCCTCTGTAAAGCCCTGTGATGATAATAACTCTCTCCCAGTCATTTTTATAGGAGTTAGAATGAATCGTGCAAGGAAATGGGCTTTGAGAACTGTAAGTAAGCGAGTGAGTTCCTTCCCAGCGAGAAGCGGAGGTTGGAATGGTTGCGTGATACCAAAGAGGGGGAGCGAGTGAGTATCTTCCTTCTGCTTGGAGCACTATCGCTCTTGAGTCCACTGTCTGCTTATTTGGGGTCACAAATCCTTTTGAGGGTATGTACAGTACAGGCATATGCATAAACAAATGAAAGGGATTGAAAAAAGCAACCTCTGACTTTTTACACACAAAGTCAGGAAGCTCGACTTCTCTTTTCCTTTATCTTCCTCTTCTTATAAATATTTTCTCTTGATCTCTCAAATTTTGAGTTCTTTTTTAAAATTGTCGTTTGGGAATTCTGTACAGTGTACTTCGATTGCTTTCAATACTCCTCTTCCAACTCCTCTCGGACCCACCTCCTACCCTAACCACTTAGCTTTATAGTCTCCCATGGATCTTTTTTTAAAATGACATTTACTTCTCTTATTCTGCTATGTGGACCCAAGGAACAAACTGATATCATGAGCCTGGGTAGCAAGCACCTTTACCCACTAACCTATGTCACTGGCCTCATTTGGGTATGGCCTCTCTCCCTCTTCCTCTCCCTCTCCTTCTCCTCCTCCCTCCTTGCCCCCCCCCAGTGAGGTTAACATGTATGAAGACTTCCTCTCAATCCCTGCTGTTTCAGCAGCATATTAAGACTGCCTGTCTCATTGCAAGAAACCCATAGATGTGCAATAAACTTGGATCTCCAAAGGAAACGATTCACAAAGAATCGTTCATAGAGCAGACCCAATGGTGGGACTCCAGCGACAGGAGAGCCCAGGCGCAGAACTCACAGCTTTCATGGAGTCTCTGAGACAATGGCTCCTCCAAGTGCAGTGCTCTATGCTTTAGCCAGAAGATGGCTTTGATGGGAAGCCTAAACGTTTAGAATTCAAATGCAGGAGGGAAGCAGAAGAGGTTAGGGAAAGCTGAAGACAATTGGTGACGACGATTTAGAAGCCGAGACCCAGTTACTAGGAGAAACTGATCCCATACTTGAGAAATTCGTACTGGAAAAATGGCTTGTGGGTAACGGACTTGCAGTCCAACCTCAAACCGTGAGTTCATTCCCAGATCCCAGGAGTGAGATGCTCAGCCCACCCCACACATAAATGAGTAAATGTTATTTTTTAAAACAAGAGAGATTTCATTAAAATATATCTTTGCCCTGCTCCTTGGCCTCGTTTCTCCTTCTTGCCTTTATCTAGCCTCACTATGAGGGCTTTCACCCCGTCTTACTGTATCTTGTTTTGCTGTGTTTGGCTGTGTTCGTCTCTTGGAGGTCTGCTCCTTTCTGAAGGGAAGTGGAAAGCGAGTGAATCGGGGAGAAAAGAGACTTGGGGACAGTGCTGGGAGGAGTAGAGGGAGGGGAAATTGTGGTCCGGATGTAGCATATGAGAGAAGAAACTATTTTCAATTAAAAAAAAAAACAAAAAAGAGGGTCTGAATCCACAAATAGTCACCCATAGCTTCCCCATTCAGATGTCTGGGCTCTGTTCAGCCTTCATCCAATCCTGCATTCCTAGGACAGGCGGGTCCACGTCCACGTGATCAATTCCGTTCATGCCCACCGCTTTTAAAAGTCCTAGAGCATCATAGATATCTCACTCTCGAAAAGTTTGCAGGCTGGTCATGCTGGAAAATAATCAATAGTCTGTGTATTGGGGACTTGCAACTTAAGACCTGCATTGCTGAGACTGACAGGGACTTCTAAAAACAATGACGTGGACAAGTGGTTCTATGTACCTAGCATTAAGCATTGGCAGCCGAATGGTAGAGACAGAAACAGACATGATTACGGGAGCTGAGTATTCATTAACAGGGTTACCATAAAATTGGAAAGCAGAGAGGATGATGGCTGTTTGGTGCGTGTTGGACAATCGTCTTCATCTGTCACGATCTGACAGCTTCTAATACGCCAGTCATCGCATCAGTTAACCTTACCACACACATAGCGATACCGGTGAGGTCCACAGCCAGGCTCCAAGCAAGAGAGGAAACACAAGCAAGGGATTAAACCCTCTGCAGCCAGGGCTGGAGGAGGAGAAAGTAATTGGCTCTGACCTGCACCATAAATCCGCTGGGAGGTAATGAACAGCTCTCGACACCGATGGTGACACTGATCAAGTGCACTGTCCAGGGCTGTCCCCCAACACCTCTGAACCACAAAGCCTCCCTTGACTGTTCATGTCACTAGTTATGAGCGCGTGTCGCAGCTCGGAGATAAAGGGATGATAAAGGCACCGTGACCTCCTTAAGTTAATGTGAGCCCTGATTGAAATCAGCACAGAGGCTGCCCTGTGGACCAAGGGAAGGTTCCGTCTTCCTTGCTATCCCTTTACCCAGAGGATCTAGTGTACCGTGTTCCTGGAGCTTAAGAGTCAGGGGGGATGGGAGGAGGGATGAGTGAGGGGGAACTGGGGCGGGGACGGGGGAGGGTTGTGACAGCATTTGAGATGCAAATAAATAAATAAATAAATAAATAAATAAATAAATAAATAAATAAGGAAAAGAACACACTAAAAAAAAAATAGTCCCAGGATTTCGAAGTTCTTACTGAGTCAGTGCAGTGAGAGTCCAGAGCAGAAGGAGGTAGAAGCACAGACTTTTCCACAGGGGATTCTGATGTCTGGCTGTGGCCCACGGGGCGGGGCGGGGCGGGGCGGGGCGGGGCGGGGCAGATGGTTAAAGAGCTCCTCAGGAAATCGGGGACAAAGGCTCAGCAAGGAGATGAGGCCCCAACGCTACTTAATAACGAAAGAATCTTTTCTCCATGAACTATTAGTTATGTGGAACTCCGAATATTCATCTGGATGTAATTTATCTCGAAGCTATACCATAAAGTAATACTCGACCCAAACTTTTAAATTGTCATAAATCATTAAATGTTTATAAAGGCCAATCTACAGCACCTGTGGATTACCAGAAAAATCTGTAAATGCCCCTGGCTTCTTGTCTAGTTGAAGAAATAGGGCATCTCTGGCACCCCCCCTCCCCCCCGGACTCCATTTCTCTTCTTTTCTCCCATCGAGACACACAATTATGATTTTGGGATTTGTCATTAGACCTCATAAGTGCACAGATGCAAAGTAAAGTAATACTTAATTTTGCATGACTTGGAGTTTCTGTTACTGCATTATGAACAAAGAAGTCCCCGATTCCTTTCCCTCAGAAATATCACCTTCTTCACGTTCAGCCAGGTGCCTGTGGAAACCTGTGCCAGGGTTCAGTGGACCACAGCCAAGGAGCCGAGTCCACAGCCAAGGAGCCGAGTCCAGGCGGCTTCTGCATTTTACTATTTTACTCATTGTATCAACTGCATTCATCACTCCATGTTTTTTAAATGGGTACACTTTAAGTAGTTACAAAAATAAAATAGTGGTACAGGATCTACATGGCTTTCTCTATTTCCTCTCTTAGTCTGAAAGACCCAAGATGGTTACTCCCTGCCCCTCCGTGGAACACACCTCAATGGTTAGTAAAATGCCCATGGCTGAGGTGAAGGTCAGTTGGGTTCTAACTAGGGTCTGTTCTTTGTTGCACAAGTTATAGTAGGGGCAACCTACCTCTCCCCAGTAGATCTCAGAATGTAAATTTATGTGTTACATATTTAGTTTACCAGACAACACCATATCTTCTCCCCCAATAGTTGTGTTAATGTGTGGTTCTCCAGCAGCATCATGGGAACAGTAAGAGGCCGTTGTCTGTAGCTGTATTTGGCTCTGTGCTTAGATGTGGTGTAGAGAAACGGGGATTTAAAATAATTCAGTGACTGTACCCTAACCGGACACACTGCACAACACATTCTTAAAGGCAAGTCTTCAGGCAGGCTACCCAAGGGTCTGACTTACTGGGATACAATGAACTATAGAGATGGGGACATGGCTCAGTGATTAAGAGCATTTGCTGATTTCCCCGAGTATCTATGTAGGTGTGGTTCCCAGTATTCATGTGGAACTGTACAACCATTCACAACTCCAGTTCCAGGCGACTTTTAACATCCTCTTCTGATCCCCACGGGCGCCAGGTACACACATGGTGCGCACACATACATACATGCGGACAAAAAAGCAAAATAAAAATCACACATATAAAAGAGAATAAATCTAAATTTTAAATGCATGATTAAATTCTGTTAAGTCACCTTGGCGCCATTTTGTTCAGGATTGAAGAGTCCATTGGGTGTTACATTCATATCACACATAGACATCCATGTTACATATTTATGTGTTCTCTTAGTGCCCAACTGTTAATGTCTTTCTGAGCGCATGCGTTTCGATGATATCAGAGATGACATTTTCCAATTGGCAGCCTCTTACATTACCGGAATGGAGTTTCAATGGAAAGAAAACAATGGGAACCATCTGGGCCCTGTGAATCCCACTAAAGTGTGGTTGCTGTGTGACCGAAAGGTTCACGGAGACAAGAAGACACCATAACCAGGTGACAAAGCTTTGGGCAGTTACTCTCTCTGGGTGGATTCCAAGCCTCTGCATACTCTGAGCAAGATGAGCCCACAGATCTTGGGGATCAGTGCTTCTGGACAGAGCTCTGTTTGGAAATACGGCGATCAACCTCGCGCCGGAAGTATACTTTCCCCCATAGCAGCATCTCTATGGATTCATTTTCCTTGCAGATCCCTGGGACCGAGAAGAGAATGGGCTCCTCTTGGTTGGTGTTCATACCTCAGGTGCCCTCAAGTGCCTTGTGTAATGAAACACAGCAGTCTCCATTCCCTAAACACATTGTTGGCCACAATGCCGCCTTTTCCTCTGGCGTTACGGCAGAAATGGAACTGATTCGGAGTCAAGCAGCATGGGGAAGAGATACATTTCTTCATCTTAAGGTATCCGGAAAGCATACAAAATTACAGCTTTGTCAGATTTCTGAGTCCGGACACTCATATTATCCAAAGTGGTCGGAGGCAGAAATAGCTTTGTTTGCTGTCAGTGGGTCCTGTTTCATAATAAAAGTCTGGGAGCGGGAACTTTATCGCTTTCTCTTGCATTTAAACTGGGGACAGAGCCGCCTAATAACTTTTCACGAAAGTATCTAGATAGGCGCAAGAGAGCGACGCATGAATATTTCCTAACATCCCACGTGATAATGACGGGATCAATAGTAAAGCCCCTTTGATTGATCCACTTAAGGGTGATGGGCTGTGGTTATCCGTATTTGAAGGATCCTTCTGTTGTTGCCAGTGGCATAGCAAGCGTGACATTAACTACCAGGTTACTAGGAGTTCAACTGTGTGCGCTGTTATCTTTGTGAGTGAGTACACTGAGTTTATACGTGCGTGACGTAACTCGACAAGACCATAAACGTGGACCTACCATGCCCCCAATGCTGTACAGATGTTGTTGAGAACAGAAAATAGTTAACATACAGACAGGAAGCATGTGGGTTCCACAACAGCGTGTGAAAACGAAGAATGGCGCAGAGGCACTGGCTGACCCTGCAGGAGACTTTTACTCAATTCCCAGCACTCCCCACCCCCCAGCAGCTCACGTGGGCCCGTAAAACTAGCTTCAGGGCACAGGATGCCCTTTAATGTCATCCACAGTGCGTAAACATGCATCCAGGTGCTGATACGTACACGTGGAACGAATCAACCTTTGAAGTCATTTTACGAGAAACGAAGCCTGCCGTGTACCACGTTTGTGGGCACTGAAGGAAGCGACAGGAGCAAAGAGGCCAGGCATGAGGCGAGAACGGAACTGGGTGACTGGCACCCAGATCGTCCCGGGAAGATGGGAAGATAGAGGGCGTACGTGTCCGGTGCTCTATCCTCATCTGCAACACCATCCATGAACAAGGAAATGGTTGTGTTGTCACAGGGGGAGGAACGGTCATCTATGCTCTCCCGGCATTAGATACCACACACCATAAACACAGTGTGTAATGGCTCCTTCTGTAATGCCGTAGAAGGGAGATTCTCCGTCTCACAGAAACTTCACTGTGTAGCTCTTCATCCAGGGGTGGAGGCTGGGTAGATTTTTCCCTATCCAAGTTAGCATGACAACTTTAAATAGCTCCTGCTCTTTGTAACTTGGGGTGATCGTTGACCAAAATCCAAGGATAAGGCTGTGTTCAGGGCAAGAGAGAGCACCCTTTGCAAAGTTAGTTCTAAATGTCTCTTCCTAGGTCCGTGATCCCGAGGATAAACAGAGTGAGAAAGGAACAACAGAAAAAAATGCGCAGGAATGATGCTGATGAAAATTAACTCGTAATATGCTCAGATGTACGCTCAACGTGCTTCAAAGCACGGGTGCTTGTTTTTATTGAGTTTCTTGCAGGCGTCATCACATCCCAGCATCTTCAAACACCTAACGCGCCAGAGGCTGGGAAGGAGGCCATTTTTAATCTCCTCTTAACTCTTATTTTTAACGTCGAATAGCTGCTGGCAACCCTTTGAAGGGGAGTTTCTTGCTACCTGCCAGAGTTTATGAATGAACGTCTTCTGCAGCTTCAATCTGGGAAAATACTTCCGCTGAGACTGTCCCGAGGGGCTACTGTCATCATTTTCTCGTGCGCCCCTTATTTCCAGGGAAATGGCCTTTCCCCCAGCACACACAGAGGATTGGAACCGTAAAGCAGCTCCGCTTAGCTTCTTTCCCCTCGTCAATCCTCTGCCAAGAAGTGTGGACTTCAGACCTTTGAGTTCAGACTTGCTGGGCTGTCTCCCGAGGGCCGGTTGGGCCGACGTGTAGCCAGTAGGCTGTGGCTCCTTGCAGACCCCATCTCCACCTCCTGTGCCTTTGCTTGTATTGATCATGGCTCCTTCCAATGCCCTCTGGTGTAGAG
Source organism: Rattus norvegicus (assembly GCF_021556685.1). Taxonomy (NCBI): domain Eukaryota; kingdom Metazoa; phylum Chordata; class Mammalia; order Rodentia; family Muridae; genus Rattus; species Rattus norvegicus. Next base: position 159,951,009 of record NC_141536.1, read on the forward strand.
ATCAGTTTGAGTGTTGCTTATGCCAAGACATGCCTGAATGGTGGCTTGAGGTGCTCTCAATAGGACCAGACGCAGGTTTTCTTGAACTTTGTCTGAGATAGAGTCTGATTTATTGGACGCTCAAGGGAAATGTACCAGCATGGAGAGGAAGACGGGGGCGGGGGAGGGGAGACAACTAAATAAAGGAAATGTGTCGGAGGGCAGAGTCTACCTGTGGGAAGACCCCACCCGGGAGCCTGAGACAGGCAAGCACGACTCAGCTGTCCTACCTTGAGAAAGAAAATGGTTCCATGTTTTTGTCTGCAGAGTCGTGGGTAGTGAACCTCTTGTGGGTACAGAGTAACCTATAAGGCACGTATTTGGCAAGCGACTTCCCTTATACTCGGGTAGTTCTGTGAGCGGTAAGCACTGCCAAACCTGGGCCATTGGAGGTGGGTGCTCCCACCCAGCCACCAGAAGGGAGGCGGGCAACGCCCTCATCCGCACGGCCTCTGCGGGGTCCTGCTTTCTGCCTTTGTTTTCATTCTAAGCAGTTCAGCCATGTTTCCCAAGCAATTTGTCCTCTCAGAGTAAACAGTTAACCGGCTGGATACATTCTTTTAAATTCCTCCTTAAAATGGTTCTGCATGAGCTGAAAAACGTCACCAAGCTCCAGACAAAGGCGTAATCACTCAGGTCGAAATGTCACTGGCGGTGCATTGTCTGCGGGGTGGGTCGCGGTACCCGGAAACGAGTGGCATATTGCGTCGGTTTCCCTAAGTGGGGCTTTACATAGAGTGCCGCTCTCCACTAAGGAACAAAACACAGTGTTAGAGTCCCATGTGCTTCTACTGAACGCGCCACACCGTGATCTAGGGGACATGCGTGCACTTCTAACTCGCACCCAGCAGAGCCACCACAAAGCTCCGAGTGAGTGAGCCTCTGCCAGAGACACTCAGGCCCAGACTTCAATCCAGCGGCGAAAGGCTAATTTAAGAGGGCCTCGCTCACCAGGCATCTAAATTAGAATCGCCGACTTTCCAATCTCCACGAGAAAAGCGGAATGGGTGCTGTCTATGGATGGCAATCCCCAAGGAACAGAGATTCTGAAAGGGAAGGGGCCACAGTGACGCCAGCTGGTCACAGCGATCGGTCACTTCCACGTGACTCTGGGTCTCTTCTGACATGCTGACTGACACACCTCCTTAGATGGCTGGAAAGAGCCATTTAATAAGTTAAAGAGGTGAGGGCATACGGAAGTCCAATACGTGTGACTGGGTGTGTTCTGACAGTGAGCACGCAGAGGTAATTTCTCGCTTTCGTTAACATGACTCTGAAGAGTTATAAAAGTAGACTGTGTGTGACTGAGTCTGGTGAGTCTCAGAAGACTTCCTGGAGCCGAGAGGAGAGAATATAGTATTCTTGGTGGGGGATATGGGGTGCAGTAGTCTCAGGGCCGAGGGAAGCATGGCCCAGGAAACTGGTTGATAATACAGATGGCGCAGATTGGAGTGAAAATGCAGGAGACGTTGGAATTCTTGGGAGCTGACATCCTGACTGTTGTACACAATGGCAATCCTCAGGCAAAGGGAAAATGCTTTTTTTAAAACATGAAACTTAGGGCAGGGAAGTGGTGAGTGCACGGGGCCGGGTGTCCGCAGTAGACCAAGCTCAGGGTCCGTGGTGGCTTTGACCAGAGCGGGGCTGGACAGAGTAAACATTTTTTTAAATAGTCTTCAAAGATTTCATAACAACAGTAACAACAAGCACCAACAAACAAAACGGGGATTGGTGGTGAATTAGAAGCACAGAGGCTGCTGGGATGGTGATGTATTAAAGGGGAGATGCGAACGTTTACTCCAAGGCTCCGTAGTCATACGACTAAACTAATGAACCAGGCACTCACTGAGAGACAGAACAGCAGGGAGAATGAGCCCACGGGAAGGAACCTAGGCTTTACTCGCGATGTGTCAGACTGGAAGATGACCTTGAGAGGAAAATAAGAGAAAATAACGAGAGAATACCAAGTCTCCAGGAGCTCTCTGGGCTAGTCTGTGACTGAGGCTCTGAGCATGCGCCGTATTTACCCACGTGCTGACCAGGACAGCGTAGCCTGAGTGCTTCAGGAAGTGATGACTCAGGAGATAAGTGTCCCGGCACAGCACACTAGTGGCTGGAATAAACAGCATTCTTAGATCCTGACAGGATGCTGTGTAGAGAATCCGGATTCTCTGATGGGAACCTTCCCTCAGGAAGGAAGGGGAAAGTTCAGGAGACTCAAGATGTAACCGGACTTCTAAGTGCCTCAGAAAGCCGAATTGACAAAATCCATGAAGGTCCCTCCCCAGGCTTATACAAACAGAGGAGGAGGGGAGAAGACTGAGCAACCATGGTCCAGAGACCAGTGTCTCCGACCCACAGAGCTGCCTGCAGGTTTTACCCACAGCCCTTCGGTTGCAGCTTTTCTGAATTTTCATCTGTGTGGGGTTGGGCTTTTCGGTGATCCAGATGCCTTTGACATAGCTGATTGTGTAAGCAAACCTTCACCTACAAGATTCCTGAATGAATCTCCCCCCAGGCTCAGTGATTCACAGACTTTGGTAGACTCCTTGCTTGGTCTGTGGTGGTTGTTTTACCTGGAGTAAGCAGATGTGCGCAGATGTGTGCGTGTCCTTTCTCTGCAGACGTCTCACATAGCACGAGGCTGACTGGCATCTGGCAAAATTGTTAAGTATGAGTCTCTTCCTTGTACGACTAACTCCCTGGTGATGGACAGAGATCTCCCAAGTGAGAGTGTAGAGGAATTTGTGTTTGCTCCAAAAGCAAAGAAAACCTTTTTAATGGGAAAGAAAACTGTTTGCCTAGTTCATTTTTGTTGTTGTTGTTGTTCTCTTTGAAATTTTCTTCCACACTCTGTCTGAAGCATGGCATTCTCACCCAACCCTCCATGGGTCAACCATACACTCCACACTGCTTGTCAAATAATGGTCAATCTGTGGCCGATCACTCTTCTGAGAAACCCCAGAGAACACTGAAGAGTATATTCGAAAGCCCTAAATAAAGGATGGCTCCTAGGTTACCCATTAGAGGCAAGGGGTGTGCTCACTAAATTCTATTTGACAGAGGGCAGACAAGAGACTGAACAAACATGTCACCTGAAATACACAGCAGCCAGAGGCTGTGAAGGAGAAGAAATCCAAAGACAAAACCTATGAGAGCGTCTCAGGCTCTGCTTGGTGACTGAGATTAATCTGTCACCAGTGAACTTCGCCAGGTATAAGCTACTGCTGTCCTTGAACAACCTTCCCGTGTTTCAGGCCATCCACAGACAAGCCAGCCTGCCTTCTCAGTGATTCGCTCTGCTCACTGGAGATAGATATAGAAAAACTGCAGTCTGCAGGAAATAATATTCAGCGAATGGAATCTATCGTACATTTTGGTGGGTTTTTTTTTCAGATAAGCTCTAAAGTAAGGTGTGTTTCTGCAATTTAATCTTTATTACATGTATTTACTAGCGAAGGAGCAGGAAAGCCTATGTCACATGGAGGTCAGAGGAAAAACCGATGGGAGTCTGTTCCCTCCTTTCACTCGGTGGGTCTCTGGGATCAAACTCAGGTTATAAGCTTAACCACAAATGCCTTTACTCAATATCATATAATACCTCGATTTCATATAAATATGGCTATAAAAGAGAAATTTCTATGTCTCTATAGAAAACATAAAGATTGTAGCTAGTCAGGGGGAAAGAGGCTCCTGCCTGGCTGGCCAGTTCAACTGTATCCCGATCTCATACACTCCTGGGTATATGTATTTGCCCTCTAGGTCACTCCTCAGTCCTGAAGACGCTAATTGATTTGCAGTGGGCAGCGAGTCCCCTCGCCTTCTGCCTCCTAATTGGAGTTGGCTACTGGGAAGAACGTAACACATCAGAAATGGACAGGGGGTAAGTTTGGTAATTATCCAATTTTCTGAGCTCCTAGGGTCCTGTAGACACATGCATTTCTTCATGAAGGGTTAGAATTGTCACGTGGGGTTTCCCAGGGCCCTTTCCGTCTCACGGGTTGGAATCTTTTGTCTCTCCTGTTGCTCTAAAGAGTCCACGGTGATAGCAAGATGGCTATTTTATTTTTATTACAGGTATCATTGTGCTTCTTCTCCTCATGATTTCTTTGGGGGTTCCTCATAGACTGCCCACATATTCACACATCTCCCTTCTGTAAAACTGCACTGTTCCATTTGCTATACATGGGGTCTTATGTCACAGCCGTTTAATCTCCCATGTTGACTAGATTCACAGTATTTCGGGATGTCTGACATTAAAAACAAAACAAAACAAAAATAAAACTAAACTAAATGGAAGAAAAATGTATTTAAGACCTGGTTATGGAGTTTGGAGCTTTTAGTCCATAACAGCAGGTAGGGTGCAGTAGAACTGTTCAAGCTGCTGAAGATATATGGGAAGACAGAAGACAGACAGACACACACACACATGCATACACACACACACACACACACACACACACACACACACACAGAGGGGGAGAGACAGAGAGAGAGAGAGAGAGAGAGAGAGAGAGAGAGAGAGAGAGAGAGAGAGCGCCGGAGCCGGAGCCAGAGCCAGAGCCAGAGCCTGAGTGAGTTACTTTCTTACCTCTTATAGTTTCACACCTTTACACAACACTGTTGTAAGAATTATTGTAAATTAAGTGAGCAGTAAAGTAATATGGCAGCTGTATTTCTTTATCCTAGCTAGTTTCCAACAACCACACAAAAAGACGAAGGTTTAAGGTTTCACCTCAATATCTGGGAATTCTAATCATAAGCTAATCTGGCCAGCACCCAGACATGAGTCCAGATAATGCTTCCATTGTCCAGCTGAACTCTTAAAATTTCTTTGTTCCCCTGATCTGCCTCAGGAGCACTTCCTGGTGCTTCAAACTCCCTCCTCTTCTTCCTCTTCCTCCTCTCCCCGCCTCTCCTTCCCCTGGCTGGTAGAAGTTCTGCCCTGTTCTCTCTTCTGCCCAGCCATTGGGTGATCAGCACTTATTGACAAGGCAGAGAATCAATGGTAAGAATTTCGTACACAAACCTAAGACAAGAGATTCTTTTTTTTTTTTTTTTTGCTTCTTTTTTTCAGAGCTGGGGACCGAACCCAGGGCCTTGCGCTTCCTAGGCAAGTGCTCTACCACTGAGCTAAATCCCCAACCCCAAGAGATTCTTGACATAGGCATTATAATGCCACATCCAGACTAAAATAAGATAGGAGGACAGAGAAATCAGCGCTTGACTATCACAAGAATAACCATCATACAGGCACAAAAATATTATGCCTACACACTATCATCAGGTGAGGACCAGGCATTCAATTTGTGACCCTGAAGAAGACCATTCACATCTTTTTCCTGGAAATTCACAGTGTGGGTTGTAAAGGCCAGTTGAACAGTCCACTAAGAAGGGCATGAGCCACCATGGAAGAGAGACAACAGTAAAGGGAGAGACACAGAGAAATACAAGAGAAGGCTTTCAGACCACAGCCATCTCAGCCCAGAACCCAGTTCCCAGGAGTATCTATTAAAACCCTCCATCTTTGTTTGTTTTATTTGATTTGGTTTGCTTCTCTTTCCTGCAGCCAGGATAGTCCTAAATGATTCATTAGACAATATATTTGGCTTTCTGCTGAGCAAGAAAGCAGTGCCCAGGACTCTGCAGCTGCTCTGTCCAGGAGGCGTTTCCAAGATAACCTGAACTATTGTGTTCGTTTCACAATGCAGCAGCACTAAGACACATCCATCGGCTAGCGAGATGTGAAAGTTACTTAAATTTAAAAACCGCTTCAGATTAAATATCAGCCCAGAGCTGGTCACCAACTCTGGGAAGTTCAACTCTGCAGCTCTAACTTGGCACTCTTGGCTTTTTTTCTTTCTTTGATTATTTTTTTCCAGGAGCCAGGCGAGCCTTCTGTTCATTGCCTAAAAATAAATAAACGATAAATAAATAAAAGATAAATAAATAAATCATTGCTACAGCTCTATGTTGATTAGTAGATATTTATTTCCATCTCTTTGGATTTTTAAGGAGAAGCCAACTGTCTTGAAATGTGGTCCAGGAGATTTCACCTGAACCGTAGCACCCAGAGCCATCCATCTTGATCCATGTTAAATTTTCATCTCCACTGTCTTTTTCTACCGTATTGAATATACTATAACGATCACAGGAAGTTGTGCTCTAGTATACCTGCATAAGTTTGAGAAATTTATTTCCTTTTATAGTCCTTCTCAGGTTCTAATTTACCCAACCACACATCTACCCATCCATCCATCCAATTCCTCTACCAACCCGTCCACCCATCTATCCATCTCTCCACGTATTTATGAAACCTAACCATTCAACAAATACTTAGTAACTTGTACAGGCTCAGCTCCTGCAATACATATGTAAGCTGCATATTTTTTAAGTGGAATGTATTTTACAATTGCGTATTCCACCTTTAAAATAAGATGGGACAGTCTTTATGCAACCATGGTCTACTGGAAACTTCATGGAATCACCGAAGACAAATGTTGAAGGCCCGGTACAGGGGAGTGGTTGGGAGTAAAGATGATGTTCTATTTCTCTTGGTGTTTCTGCTTCATTTAAACAACTGAAAACAGTGCCTATTAATACTAAATGTTCAATTAATGGTGCAGCTTGTAATAACAGTAAGATTTCCCCACAACATTACACTCCGGATTCTACCACCTACCTGCTCTTTCTGTGATCTCCTCCATCTCCATAACTGAAAACCCACTGTGCTGCTGCAGACCAGGTGTCCTCTGGAAAATGGCCCCAGAGAAGGAGATGACTGTGGATGGAGTTTAGGGAGGGCACGTCCTACAAAACTTGAGGAGAAAAATGGGTGAGATGGGGCAGAAGGAGGATTGACTGAGGCAGGGCGACTCTAGGACATGGTAGGGACCTTCCAACTTACAGAGAATCTTTTGGTTCATGCACAGTTGGAGTGGTGGGCTGAACTCTCATCTCCCAGTCTCTATAGCAACCAACCATTTGATGTCCAGTCAAGGCAGGGACATGACCTTGAACACAGGAATTCTTTTCCACTCAGGTCCATGTCAGAGGGGATTGAGAGCTGAGGGCTGTTGACCGGCTGTGTAGCCTACAGTTTTGGACAGACTGATCAGTCCAACACAGGGGTCCTTGTGTCGCATCCTGACAACCACTGCTCTATCTTTCTCCTTTTATGACTTTAACATTATCTCTGATTTTACTCTTCGTGGTGGATTCTGGTTCTGTATTTGACCCGACTTCCCACTTCACTGTCCCCCTTGTCTTTCTCATCATTACCCCCAACTTGGATTAACTATTACCTCATCATATGGACTCCTCAGCTCCTCTCTCATTCCTCATTGTGAACCACAAACCAGACAGTGTGGTCACTTCAAAACTAGGCTCTTTTGGTTCCTCTGTTCTAGATTTCATGGATTTCCAATATGAAGGGAGTCCCCCCCAGAGCCCCGTGGAGGCTCATGACCTGGCTTTCGCAGTATGTCTGATATCACTTGCTACTTCGTGTAGCATTCTTTTCTCCCCTGCATCCTTGTTCTGCCTCAGGTACTCCAGGTGCCCTGCTGTTCCAGGCCTTTTAATTCCATTTTTGGCTGATAGTCTCTTTGGTCCCATGTGTTTCTCTTCCTTTTTCCTTTCATGTCTCTTCTCTTTGTTTTGGTGTTACTTGAATAAACCCGTGGCCTTCAGCACTTATTAAGGTGTTCCATTGCTCAGTTGTACTTCCAGCCCAAGTATAGTTGAGCCATGGCTGCTGGCACTGGCCTAGAATTCCTGGGGTTAAGTATGTCTCCTCCCTCAGGCCTGCATACAGCTGGGAGGAAAGGCATATGCCACTGTGCCTGGCCAGATGTGGGCTCGAATGTAATCAGTACATTAGGCAAACATCTCAGGTGGACAGGATTCCACAATACCCTGGAGTCTGGCTACTTGGTTCTCTAAGCTTTCATTTATTCCCAACTCATGTACTATTCGACTACTTGTTTTTTTTTTTTTTAAATCTGCCTCATTGTCAAGCATTTTAGTCCCATAATGCTAAGCCTTGCTTGTTACCTTTATTCTTAGTGAGTCTAGTGTTTAAAGAAGTGGAGCCAGCCCATAGTAGGTACTCAATAAATACTTGTGGAAATTATTTATAATTAAGAAAGGTGAACAACTGCTTGAGAAATGGCTGAGCAGAAGAGCAGAGGGGCTGAGTTTGATGCCTGGTCACAGGCATCCAATCAAATGCAATGCTCTCTTGTGACCTCCACAAGAATCCATATCTATGTGGCATACATAGACATACAGGCAAAGAGACACAGACAGGCACACACACACACACACACACACACACACACACACACACAAGCAGACATGCACTTATGGAGACACGTATAGATACACACTGACACAGAGACTCAGACAGGTATACACTCAGACACAAATACACACAGCTGCTCCCTAACATACACACACACACACACACACACACACACACACACACACACACCATACAGAGACAGAGAGACATTCACACACAGAGCTAAAAACAGATCTTCAAAAGAAAAGAAAGCCCACCTGTTACCCAGGAGGTAGAATTTGACAGGAGACTTCAGGATTTTCAGCCCCTCGGTTTCAATCAGACACTGGACTCTGATACATTTCCAAAGAGGCTCTGCAGGGAGAGCATGGACTTTAAGATGGGGACGGTCTCCTGGATTATCCAGATGAGCAAGTGTAATCTCACGTATTTAAAGTTATGGAATACTTAATTCAGAAACATCTCTCAGGCTTGTTCAGAAAGAGAGATTTAAGGACTGTGGGATAACCAGGCTGGAGAAGTCCAAGAAGGGTTGGGAAGATAACTAAGTCTGGACAATGCTGGGTTGCTGCACAAGCATGGGGTCTTTGAGTTTGATCCTCAGTACCCGCCAGTGTGAAAAGCCAAGTATGGCAGTGTGTGCCTATCATCCCAATATCGGGGAGTCAGAGACAGGCAGATCCTTAGGGTTTTCTGGACGGCAGTCTAGAGCAATTGGTAAGCATTGGTTCAGTGGCGACTTACTTTGAAGCTAAGGGGGTGGGGGAGGTGTTCTCTGAAGGCCAGGACAGACTCACTGTCATCTGGCCTGCATTAACACATGCCACAACTCATGCATATGTGTGCGTGCACACACACATACGCAGATTCACACATGCACACAAATGTATATGCATGCATGCATACACATTTACACACAGATAAAATACACTGAAAAAAATTTCAATTCCAGCAAGAGAGAAAGACTAGGTCCCCCTATTTGAGCCTAGAGCATGTACAGAAATAATCGTGAGTCCAAAAGACCAGGGTATGGCATCAATCCGCTGAAAATAGCTGGTGAGGGACAGGCAGCAAAGAAATCTAAGAATGTCAGTTCTGGGTGACTTTGGGGTACACAATGACAACAGTCTGCTTCAACATCTGCCTGGATTCATGCCCAGAGTCAATCAAAAGGAGGTGTTCGAAGCCCCCTTTGGGGGTGTCTACCCAAGGCCACTGGAATTCTGACCTACAGACCTTGGAGATAATAAGCTGGAAATTTGAATTTTTCAATAATGTGTTAAAGTGATGGAAAGTAGTTTGCATTTTAAAAATATATTCTTCCTTACTGTGGGGGTGTGCAATCTGCATACAGAGAAATTGGAACTGGTAACAACAAGAACAAGAACAACAAAACACCCAATGGTTTGGACAAGTTTATTCAATGCAGAATCAGTGTACAAAGGACAAAGGAATATAAATGGTTTAAATATCCAATGCTAGAGAATGTTAGACAGCTTACAATGCATCCAAAAACATGAAGTAGTTTAAAAATCACTAGGAGAGCTGGCATCAGGTTACTAGGGCAACCAAGCAGTCAACAAGGGAAAATTCTCTTTAGTGAATTGGTAATATGAATGAGCAAAGACTGATAGAGATAGAATATCTTCATTTTACAATACCTAATGAATTAATAGATCTGGGAAAGAATAAACCAGACATTTTGTTCTTTTAATTCTGAAGTAGTCTTGGCAGCTTTGGACAGGAGCTGAGGGATCTGCAGAACTCACAGACTTTTATCAGAAAAGAAAATGCATTCTAAATTTCTACTTAAATATCTCAATTAAAAGCTGGGAGAGATGATGACTCAGCAGTAGATTTGATGACTCAGCAGTAGATTTGATGACTCAGCAGTAGATTTGATGATTCAGCAGTAAAGATGATACCTTAGCAGATAAGAGCATGTCATAACAGCGGACCCAGGTTCTGTTATTAGCACACACATTGGGTATGTCACAACCACCTGTAACTCTGGTTCCAGGGGATGCAACAACTTCTTCAGGCCTCTACATACACCCACACAGTTTTCATAAACTGGTGAAGGGCACACATATGCACATAAATTCTAAAAATTCTTAGAACATAATGTAAAGTTCCATAATCAAAGAGTATAAGTATAAGGAAACAGGGAGATGAGTAGATGTCGAAATTAAAATTAGGAACTCAGCAAACATAATAAAAGAGCTGATTCTTCAATAAAAGAAAAAGAGGCAAAACCCCAGTAGAATTCTAACACAACTGAAAAAGGCAAAGCATAAATAATTCCAGGTGAGGTCACCATTCCTGAGGATAAGAGATGCTATCGCTGAGCCCTTAAAGCCACTGGCAATACAGCACGTGGCACTGTGTAGTGTCTTACAGTTAAGATGAACTGAACTACATTCTCAGGACCCACATACTATGACAACCTGCTCTGTATGAAATGGATAGTGTAAATTGTCTGATGTTAGTAATCAGGTTTAATTCATATATGAAAACATGAGAGGACTCTCTGAGCTACCTGTTTTCACAAGAGAATTCTACTTAACATTTTAAATAGAATTACCACAAATTAGAGACATTTTCTAACTGTTTTATGATGGCCTTAGGACCATACCATCCTATGGCCATTCTTGTGTGTAAGAGAGAAAGAATTGGAGCAAAAAGGAGGAAGGGAGAAATTGGGGAGGATGGAAAATAAGAAAGGAGCCATGTCTGGGATGTCTGATGTTTGTCTACATGTGGGTCAGAGGTCAATCTCAGGTGACCTACTTCAGATGCCTTTGATCTTGTTGTCTGAGAAAGAGTTTCTCACTTGCTTGGAATTTGTCAACTAGGATAGGGTGGATCAACAGACCTACCTGTCTCCATCTCTCCATTTTACAAATTATAAGCATGATGCACCATGCCTGGCTTTTAATGAGTATTGGAGATTGAAGTGGGGTCCTCATGATTGCACAGCAGTACCTCTGCTTATTGAGCTCTCTCTCCATTCCCAATGTCTCCTCTTGAACTGGGCCTCTCTGGGAAGTTTTCAATTCTCCTGAATGAGTCCTTAGATGCTTTTTTCCAAACATGCCCTTAGCAGGACTGGCTTTGACATGGACCTTTCAAGCCCAGGAAAAAAAATTCAAAGAACTACAAGATCCAAAAGAAAAAAGATTCAATTAGAAATGGGCAAAAGACATGAACAGAGCACATATTTCTTATACAGACAAAAAAAAAAAAACCAAAACAAAACACATGTTCAATATAATTAGCCCTTAAAGAAATACAAGCAGAATCCACAAGGCGATGTCATTACTAACTACAATGAGGATGGTCGAAAGAAAAATAAAACTTACAAATCACCCAAGTCTTGCCCGTCGGATGCACTAATTATTTTCTGTTTTTCATCTTGGGCTTAGAGTTACAGAGCTCCAGAGAGAAAACGATTTGCTCCCTGAACCATCGTGTCTGTGTGGCTTGTGTTGAGAGACGCGTTTATAGATGGCTTATGACCATGGTCAGATGAAATACCTGTTCACAAAGGGAAGTATCCAGGAATGTGTGTGTGTGTTCTGATGGGTGGAGAAAGTGTGCACAATGCTGGAGCCACACACTTTGCTCTCTCCCAAGGTGTGGCATGTGCTAAAGCACGCTTGCCACCAGTGCCATCGGCTCCTGTCAGTCACACAATTGACTTTGTTTCTTGTAAATACGCTTAAAGGGACCCCTAGCACCCTATGCAGTCTTCCTTTTCCTTCCTCCCATTCTTCCGCTGCCTTATTTTGCTTTTCCTCAGGATATTGAATAGATGGCAAACCTACCGGCGACCTGCTTTCTTTAGACAGACACATTCCATCATGACTGGGAACTGACTCTAGGTCTAGCTCACAGCTTTCGGTAAACAGTCAGAAGACTCAAAGCTAACAAGCTCCCAATAGAAGTCAATTCAGAATTCACAATGAAGAAAAGTATAATCCTAATCTCAAGGTCAAGATTAATAGGCTTTTAATTAAAGTCATAGCTCCATGCTGAGTGTTCAAAATTACTGAAAACATTGACGTGTGTTAAGCACATTGGATGAAGGGCAATTTTAAGTAACAGTATTTGGTAGCCAAGTCAAATATCCAAAAAGGTTTTCTAATAAATGACTTGTAGCTAAAACCCAATACATTGTTGCCATACCATTGATCTGCGGGACAAATCCACATCTCCTTATGTTTTACTCAGCTCTACCTAGACCTCAGCAACTTATGAGGGATGTGAAGTAGGCATGTTTGAATTATATGCATTAGAGAGATATCCAAGTTCCACGCCAATGTGTTGCTTTACGTTTGAGGGTTTGCATGCGAACTATATTTTCTAAATTCACCTTATATAAATAACCAGGGCTTTGAAATATTCCTAACACTGGAATCACTTCAAATATTTTTTTCTTCTTATATCCAATGATAGTACAATCATGAGAGAATCTGAGATATTTTGGCTTCAAAAAATACGTAGGTTTTGATGGGTAGAGTCTGTTGACAGAATTAAGTGTGCCCTTAGAGGCAAGAAGAGACTGCCAGAAAGCCCGTATTTAGAGTTCTACACCTGGCTGAGTGCTGGAAACGGAATCTGAGTCCTCTGGAAGAGCAAGCAGCAGCAAGCGCTCTTAACCACTGAGCCATCTCTAAAGCTCCAAGTGCTGGCCATTTGAAAGGTCCATTTGTCAGTTTATCTTTTCACTTAACTCTTAATGTAATACATCGGAGGCAGTCAAAGGAATTCCCCAAAATAAAAATTGAATTCCTTCTCAGAACACACGATGTAAATATCTACATGAAACAGACTTTTATACAAATCTCGCTGCTCCCAAAATTCTTTACCAGGTGAAAAATGAGCCTTTATGATAACTCCGGGGTGTTAATACATTTATGAATTTTTAGGGCATTATGTTATAGTTTGATTTTATTTCCAAAGACTGTCAGGCTAATAGCATATCTGATCATTATGAGATTTAGTAGAAATTTGACATAAATAAATAAATAAATAAATAAATAAATAAATAAATGGGAAATGTCTAAGCTGATAGTCAAAGTTTTAAATTGTGTGTGAAAATATTTAGATGAAAGCCAGGTAAAGTGAGTTCACTTTGAATGGCTGCGCGGATCCGTTATGTCATCTGAACGGAAGGAAACGGATAGAGCAATAACCAGCATTCAATATGCGTGTGGTATTTTTAATACCCGGGCATGAGGTAAGCTTATAAGATAAGGCAAACATACATACTGCCCTTTGAAAATGAAAGCCTGCATTCAAACGTTCTGTACGATTTTAACCCGAGCGTTATTGAAAGAACACACAAAAATCACAGGAGCCGAAGCTGCCTCCTGTGGCTAGCAGGTGATGAAATAATCACAGCGGGGTTGACAATCCCAAAGGCACAGAAAATAAGAAAAGAGGTAAAGTTGAGGATGAATAGACAAGTTTCGGAGTGCCTACGAGAGACGGAGAACTCAAAGTCCCGTTATCCCCAGAGTATCCGGTTTAGAGGAAGGCTGCTGCTACCACAGGGTATGAAAGCCTACTCGGTTTTCTGTGCAGCAAATCAGAGAAGAATTAAAAACCAAAGCCTCCTCATAAGAGGAAAGAGGACGCAAACCAAGCCCTCATTTATCGTCAAGGTGAGAAGAAATGCGAGGGTGGGTTTGAATGCAGAGGGGACTGGGGTCGCTTCTTGGCCTGTTTGTGCTGCCACAGAAAATACCAGAAACTAGGTGGGCGCGCCTGATAGCTAGATGTGACAGACTATCATCGCATTCGTAGCTGGTAGAGGGCGATCATGGTTAAGTAAGGCAGAGAAGTTATACATCTGAATGTTGGAAGGTGACCACTGCTGAAGAGAGAAACATTAGGAAATGGGGACTGGGGGTTTGTGGGAAACAGAGACACAGATGTCAACAGGGACCGGTGCAGTCCCAGGAGAAAGGGTTTCCCAGCGAGGACCTGGAGGATGCTGGGAGGGTGGAGATCAGGAGAAGTGAACACGGGGTGTGGCAGAGTACGCCTGGAATAGGCCAGAACAGCAGGGGAGAGGGGTGGCTTATATGTCTGGCTTACAGTGATACAGGCTGGGAGGAGTGGAAGTCTTTCAGAATGATATCTGCTGTCCTGGGCCCACATTCTTTCTGAGACACGGGGAGCCATAGCAGAGAGAAAGTAGGGCTGACTCAACAAAGGTCACTTGACTCTGGCTCTGCCGTGAGAACACGCTGAAGACAAAGGGCGATAGACCACGTGACTGCAGGGAGACCACATCTGCTACTGTAATGTAAGTTGCTTCCACCCCGTGCACCAGTTTTACCATCTGGCTGGTTGGTCTACTCCGGTGGTTCTGTATCTGTCTTTGAAGGTAAAGCCAGCAGGATGGGCTAGTCAAGCGGATGTGAGTATGAAGGATGTAGCCGGCAAGGTGGCTTCAGTAATGACCAATGTGAGTCGTTGGTCAACTTGACGGATACAATCAGGAAGGGCAGAGGAGCAAGAGGCAGGATCAGGAACTCAAGACCTATCTGCGCTCTCTCCAAGTCGAGGCATTCTCATCCGAATGGAGACCCTGCACGAGAAACCGGAAGTAGAAACCTGTCCACACAGCCCTGTGACCCCAGCTTGTCAGAGGCACAAAAGATTTACGTCCATGATCTTTGCCACCTTTGAGCTTTATCTAGACAGATGTCTATTATGTTCCAGCAGCCAAGGCTTTTGTTGAGATGTTCTCTTTGATTATTTTCTTTTTTTAAAGTCATGTTTGTCAGAAAATGTAATGTCGTATGAGAATCATGACTTCTGAACCGGGGCACAGGGCTGACCACATCTGCAGCTGCTCCTGGCACCCTCGTTGTTTAGGGAAAAATTCAAGCTGTTCGTTCAATAGCAGCTTTTGCAATTACCTGTGAGATCCAATTATAGGCACAAGCTGATAATTTTACCAGCATGATGTTTGAACTTTCCTCCATCCTGGGGGCGACTTCTTTATTTCTAACTCCATCAGAATGGAGTTTACGGTAGCTAGCATACATTTTCTCCTCCAGGCCACAATGCTAGAATTTTTGATGTGCATTTTACTGGTAACTGAGGAAAGTCCCTTGGCCCAGACTGTCTGAACTCTACCTTTAGTTACAGGATTTGAGCCTGTGAACAGTAGGAACGTACTCATAGTCTCCGATGTCCAGTGAGCTGTGTGTATTTTGACTCGTTATACCTAAATTCACACTGGGAAACTGAGGTTAAAGGGCTTTATAATTTTTCCTGTGTTAAGAGTTCTGCAAAACTGTCATTAGAAACCAAGCTGGTGACACCAATTCGAACTCTGTCCCTCCCACAGCACTCTGTTCTAATTCCGCTCCCTTAGAAGCCTCTGTCGGGACCCTAAGGCTTCCTTCTTGTGGCGTCCTCTGTCTCTGTCTTTGCCTCTTTCTGTGTCCCTTCCTAACTTCTGGTTTTTATTCTTACCACGGATAAAAGGTGCTCAGAGAAAATGATAAAAATTTAAACGAGTAAGGCTTCTTCTAGTGCTGCCTGGGCTTCGGACAGCTTGGCTGTTAGTTTCATGCACCCGACAGCCAGAATGAGATCCTCAATATTTGCCAGGGATTGAGTGTCCTGGCCATTCCATTCAACACACTGTCATCTCTAGTGGCCAGAGGTCAAAGACCATGCAAAGGTCCCCAATCCCTTCTTTAAAATGCCTCACCTGTTTTAGGGACTTTGCTACTTCTTATCTCACATAGAGACAAGAATTGGAAACAAGAATTAGAAGCGCAGCAAGTGCAGGCTGAGCTGAGTTTGTTTGAGAAGGGATTGACAACTCCTTTCCCTGTGGATTAAGTTCACAGCTTATCTGGAAACGAGTCCTATTACCCGTGTTTGGAGGCAAGGTTTTGGGAAATTTTAAATATCCTCGGGAGAGAGGAGGTTGTATTTACCAAGGTCACTTGGTATTATTTACTAAATGGTTCGGTTTTGTTCCTTTCAGAGAGAAACAAAGGCTCCATCATTCTGCCGGCTGCTCTCCCGATGAAACTCGCTGTACCAGACAGAAACACTCATTTTGTTCGCCCAGCACCGAAGCGCAATTCTCTCCTCCTTAATGTCAGAGTGACCACTGGGATTTGAATTGAATTAATATGAAAAACAAATCCTGATATTTCTAGGAGCTACAAGACATCCGTGAGGCGGTGGTGACGCTCTTACGCCTGTTTGCGGGTGCCCACGTTCTAGCCAGGCGCTTCCATGTATCCTGGGAGCGAAGACATCCTTCTTACCTTTTAGAATTCTTTGTCACTGTTGCATAAAGTTTCACAAACTTTTTATTTCTACAAAAAAGTTAACGCTTTGAAAGCCTTACATTTAGAAAGGCGCATGCATTACATTTAGAAAGGCGCATTCCTTTCCTGGCGGTGGGTAAATCAAGCGCATGCGCACATATGCGTCCTTGTGTATGGCGGTCAGAGGTCAGTATCAGCGGTGCTCTTCAATCCATTTCCTTTACTTTTCTGTTTCTGGGTGTCTCAATGAATTAACTGAACAGGATAGACAAAAGGCCCAGAGATCCTCTTGACCCTGTTTGCCTGGTTCTAGGTCTACAGGCACACCACGATCTGCGGTTTTGTTTTTGTTTGTTTTGTTTTGTTTTGTTTTGTTTTGTTTTTTAAACAGGGTGCTGGGATCCAAACTCAAGCTCCCATGATTGTGCAGCAAATACTCTACTAACCGAGTCCGCTCTCTAGGCACAGCCACGTGCTTCTTAGTTTAACTGATTACTCAGGAAATTCGGTTGATACTATCCCAAAGGTCTCCCGTTTGCTGGCGTTTCTTCATCAGGAGCCCCTTTGATGGAGAAAGGAGTCCCACCAGCTATGTCAGAAACATGCATCACCGAGTGCCTCTACCGCTCTCAGATGTTCATGTGTTGTCGTGCCCACCTCGTCCGGCAAGGAAGACGCAACACCGTCGGATCCTTGTCAACAGCCTTTATTGCAGGACACCTTCATTGCTGATACGGGGACCTCGAGTGGCAAAAGCGCTCGCCTTATATACACAACAGGCTGGGGCTATGCTAATTGTCTTTCAGGGATTGGCAGGGCACGAATCACCCCACTATCACCCCACTATCACCCCACTATCACCCCTGCTACTTGTCCTCCATGGATTGGCGGAGAATGAATCACCTCACTAGCATGGTACCGCCCCCTCATTAGCATATTACCGGCCAACTGACGCCAGGTGCAAAACCTGCGCATGTGCAGTACCGTTGTTCACCATTGGAGGGCGCCCTACAATGTGTGGCTTATGAGCTTGGCTTAAGCAATTGGAGGATCCCTTTGAGCAATGACTGAGAAGAGAGAGGACCCTTGGGATTGGTTGAGAGGAGACTGTAGGTCTAACGGACCAGCAGGCCCATGTGGCTGTGACTCAGGTGACACTGAGGACTCAAGTACCCATCCCTCTTCAGAAGACTGCTCTGTACACTTGTCCTCTCTCTGAGGACCAGTCAACGCTCGAGCAATAAATGCCTTGAACATGGATGATCAAGGGGCGATGTGTGCGGCTCATACCTGGGAAACGAGCAGCAAAGCGTTTGGAAGCATTCGCCATGACATCAGTTTGGAGGGGGGCGGAGAGATGACTCAGTCGGTGAAATACTTGACTGCCAAGGACCTGAGCTTGGTCCTGGGCTTCCTGGTACAGGGAGAGAGAGAGAGAGGTCAAATCCCTGGGGCCATTTCTTCACCCTAATCGGTGGATCCCAAGTCAGTGAGAGATCTTATCTCAAAAACCAAGGTGGGTGTTCTCTGAGGTGTAAGTCAAGACCAAACCTCCACTTGGCATGCACACAGCTACGTGCACACCTAGGTAAATACGATTACCTTTTACTCTTTTAAAGTTATTCACACTGAATCCGGAAAGGAGTAAAATGTATCTTAAAAGATAAATTATTTGCTTATTATAGTCTACATATTTTAAAGCATCTCAAGACATTAATGGTATTTGTGTTCTCTTTCCACAAGTCTGCTTTTAATTGGCTTCCTATAGTCATAGCAGATGTGAAAGCTCTGCTTACTATCTGGCAAAACCTACACCATTTGGGATTTCGCTGAAAGTTAAGCATTTAATATCGGGTACATTCACCCTCACTTTTAAAGAGCTAAGACGACAACCATAGCAGTTACAATAGTAAAATGCACATTCGAGAAACAGGTTAATCAGAAACAGTGAATGCCGCTGAGATGTTAAGAGCCAGGCCATTCCTAGAAGGCGATCCTGGAAGAGCATTCCAGGGAGGGCAAGTGCATCCTCTGAGCAACTGCATCTCTACCTTGGAGAAGTCCTCTAGGAAGCCCTGGAGCCCTCTTGTCTGGAGGCCACATCTCTTGGGCTTCGCACAGCTCCCTTACAGGGAAAGGAATAAGGTAGAGCTGACCTGACCTCTGTCCTGTCCTGACCTGTCCTGTCCTGTCCTGTCCTGTCCTGACCTGTCCTGACCTGTCCTGTCCTGTCCTGTCCTGTCCTGTCCTGTCCTGTCCTGTCCTGTCCTGATCTGTCTCCTTTCTTCCTACATGAAAAACCTCCATTCTGGCAATGCGTATCAGTCTCTCTGCACAGTGTTGGCAGAGCTCAGTATCCCCATCAGATCAGCCTGAGGACATTGGCAGGCAATGGCGTGAGAATGTGCCTGAGCAAGGGTGACTGGGAGGCACGCATGTGGGCTGACGACAGTGGTGGTTTTCAATGATTTTTTTTTTTTTTTTTAGTTTGAGGCAAACTCTACCTCCCCACTTTTGCTGTTTGCTGTTCATTTCCTGGCTCTGGATGGGGATGGACTGATCTGTTCGTGTAGCCAAGCGCTGTTCTCTACTCTGAATTTCTACATCTTTCTCCATCACTCAAATCAGAAGTCGCATTACACATTCTCCTCAAGTAGGCCTTTGGGACATTCTTATCAAGAAGTTTAATGCACTTATGCTTCTCCCCGAAAATATACGTAATAAGTGTGGTCGGAAGACAGAGAAAAGTGTGTTCTCGGTCCCAGGGATAACCCTCAAATTTACTTCTAAAGCCTGTCAAGTATATTCCTAGAGGGGCCATGAATATTTCCCTGTGATTTTTCTCTGCGTTGTGATTTACCGAGGATCATTTCTTGGAATTTAGAACCATCATCCAGCAATTATCACACACAATACAACACTCACCATGTTTATCGACCATTCTGCAAGCCACTGTGAGGTTTGCATTCTAAATGGTGCTTTACATAGAGAATCTTACTAAAGGAAAGAAAGCTAGATTCATTCATTCATTCATTCATTCATTCATTCACTCATTCATTCCAGCCTGCCTTCCTTCCCTCCCTCCTTTCTTTCTTCCTTCCTTCCTTTCTTTCTTTCTTTCTTTCTTTCTTTCTTTCTTTCTTTCTTTCTTTCTTTCTTTCTTTCTTTCTTCCCCCCTCCCCCTTTGCATTAAGAAACACAAAAGAGCCGAATGTGCTCTGGGGAAATGAACGTGTTGCTTTCCTGATCCGAAGCATAAGCTTAAACTTTAATGGATTCCTCAAGAAAGACCAGTTTGAGGCAGAAATTCTTTTATCATCCAGCAGTGACAGGAAACGAGAAGCTGGGGATTTTCAACAATGGAGAAGAAATCCGGGCCTTTTGAAAGGGTAGGATGAGGTACGGTTCTAGAAATACTCCATTTGCGTCTGAAACACGCCCAACCATCTACAAAGAAAATAACCTTTGGCAGAGTTTGACTAATTGTGCTGACATATAAGTGCTTTGAAAAGTGAGCGGCCAATCACAATTTGAAGTAAAATAGCGAGGACTTGGGTGTGAAAGCTTGCTCGGACGTATTCGGTGTAGTGACACAGGTCAGTTGCTTCTTCTCCTTAGGTTTTAACTTGTATAATGGCAGCATATTCGATTACATCGAAATCTGGATTGCTAATGCTGACGTTGAGCACAGCCGTCCTAATTCTCACTAACGTTTAATGCACAGCTCGCTCCCGTCATCGTCACAGTCCTCGTTTATACACAGATTAATGCACCTTGAGCCAGTCAATATAGAAATCAATCAGTCAAACAAACAAAATATAGTGTGTCGGTGCTTGGCCCTAGTTTGTGTGAAATCTCAGTCTGGTGAGAAGCTGTGAAGTTGGGAGTAAGTATCTGGAGGAGTGACACAAGCTTCCAAGGAAGAGAGGCAATCAGCAGTCCTGCCTGTGATGCAATGGCTCTAAATCCCAATGGAAAGCTCCATCTGAGGCTGCAGCAGTGGCACAAATGCCTTGGGAGTAACCAACCGCTTTCTTATTGGGCTAGAGGCCCAAACCATGGGAGGGAACTCTTGCTCATTACTGTAAAACATTCAAGTACCCATAGCTGGTAAGAAAGGACAAGGACCAGAGAGGATAGTCCACCATTGTCACTTTCCTAAGTCAGCATCATTCCTACTAGTATTCTAAATACCTGTCTTCAAAGTACTTGTCTTCTTGCTACCCATCAAAGAAAATATTTTCTTTCTCAGCAGATGGAGACCATTACAAAGATTCACATCAGTTTGTAACTTAGAGCACAACTGATTCTGTGTTGTCCAACCCCAAACGGTACATCTACAAGACAACCTTTACTCTTAGGGCTCAGGGAACATCACTGAAGAGGGTTAGAAAGATTGTTAAGAGCCCAAAGACAAGGATGTCTGCTACTAGACAATGTCTTCTATATATGACAGAGATTTAAGTCCATGAAATTTCAGTAATATTCTTGCCTAAACAAGACCAGCATAGTGATGACAGTAGTTGTCAGGATGAACATGGATGGGGTAATCTCAAAAGACCCAGGTCCTAAGTGAAGAACTACAGACAATTAATGGGTATTGAGAGAGGAAAACTATGCTTCGCTAGAGATGAACCACCTAAGTATCCAATGTTAGGCACTCAGCTGTAAATATCTATATATTCAAGCACTATTAAGTAAACTCGGCAGACTTTGTGTGTGTGTGTGTGTGTGTGTGTGTGTGTATATGTGTATGTATGTGTGTATATGTGTATGTATGTGTGTGTGCATGTGTGTGTATGTGTGTGTATGTGTGTGTATGTGTGTGTATGTGTGTGCATGTGTGTGTATGTGTGTGTATGTGTGTGTATGTGTGTGTATGTGTGTATGTGTGTGTATATGTGTGTGTATGTGTATTTGTGTGTGTATGTGTGTGTGTTAATACAGAGCAATAATTAAAGATAAAAAGGTCATGAATTTGAGATGGGGATAGGGAATGAGTTGAAAGGGGGGCTAAATGGATGAAATGATAAGAATACAGTACGTGTGTATAAAATTCTCAATAAATAATTAAATAAAAATAAAAAGTAGTGACATTAGAAGGGAAATGAAAAATACAAAATATTTTCAGAACTTCATCATGAGAAGCCTATAACTTACTTGCTTCTGCCAAGGCATGGGCTTTGGAGTCAATAGGCAAGGAAGAGGAGAAAATGAAACTCTCCCACTCGCTTACAGGTTGCTGGGTCCCGAGATGAATTAGGGAACCTCTCAGTGTGCTGCTCCCCCTTCGATCAGATAGGAAGACCCAATATTGCAGAGATTAAATAAGACAACATCCTATGAAAACTCAGCACAGTTTCCTTTATTTGAGAACTAAAAATAAATTTTATAAGTGGTTGATTTCTCATCACTACATTTATTTATTGACTCAAAAGATATATATCTTTGATAGTGTGTCAGATATTGGAAACATGAGCACACAGACCTCCATGAATCAAGGGAAATAAATAAGAATAAAAATGTTATTAGTAAGACAAAGTCCCCGTCATTCTATCAGGTGCGCATTTGCAGAGGATCTCATAGTCTCGTCCATAGGTCAAATGCTTACATTCTTAAGCAGCTGGAAAAGAAGGCTAGTAATAAAACCGGCAACCAAAAGTCACCGGTGGCTTGTTACATGGTGTACTATTTTGCCTATTATCTTGAAGAATGAAAGACAGACAGATGACCTTGAAGTTGATTTAAAAATCCCCTCTTAATGTCCTGGGAAATAGAAGTTCATCGGTCTCCAGGATGGACTGCTGCATTGAGGGTGTCAGCATCTCACCTGCTATGAAGACTCTTGAGAGCTTACAGCCGTGCAGGGAAATCGTCTCGTTTAGACAAACTTACTAATGCCAGGCTGGGAGGGGGAGGATGTACAAGGACACCATGCTTTCATCTTTTATTGGTTTTCGCAAAAAATCTCCACAGTACGGCACCTAAACACGGGTCTGCATGTCAACAACTCCAGTCGGCATGCCAGTGCCAATCAGGGAAGTGGGAAATGTCACAAGACCCCACCCTTAGACGAATAGCTACAGGCATTCAAGGTTGCTGAAAGGAATCCCTGATAGGCTATCCAATCCCAAGTGGTTGAGGCAAAATGAGCATATACGTATGAATCAGCCCAGCACTGAGGAGGTCATGAATTTAGGAGGAAATGAGGAGACAAAAGAGGAGTTGGAAGGGAGAGGGAATAGGGTCAAGATTATTTAAGTATCAAGATTATTTAAGTATAGTGGTTGTAAATGAAATTCTCAAAAATAAAAAATAAACTAAAATGGTTGAGATACCCCTGCACAGCTGCTAATATGCAGACACATCTGGTGAAAGGCCAGCAGTCCAACTTCTTTTCTTACCTGTGGTCCTCCCTGTCTTCAACTCAACCATTTTCCACCCTCTCTCCCGTTCGAGCCTTAGAGGGATGGATTGCTCTAGTCAACTTTCCAGCATGAATAGAACGTACCTCACAAGACCTCACTTCCGTTTGGGACTCTACAGGAAGTCAATGGCTGCCAGGGAAAACAAGTTAGTTTGCATTGCTTTGTGGAAACAAAAAAGTTTTCAGATAATTTCCAAGTGCCCATCATTTATTCATTTGTTTCCATGAAGCAAAAGATGTCAGCCAACTTCCTACTTAGCGGTGAAGGATAGGAGGGGGTCCTTCATGTTAAAATGTTGTTGGAGAGTCTAGTCAGGAAACAGGCAAGTGGGGGGAAGCCATAGACTCTGGAAAGAAAGATGGCTGCACTCACTTATAGACAATCTGAGCTTGTTTGTAGAAACCCCTAAGGGACTGCTTAAAATGACTAAGAGATTTCCAAGAGACTGCTGGATGTCATCTGACGTCTAAAACCCAGACTCTGTGTGCTAGAAACGAACAATCCATGGATGGAATTAAGACCCAGCTCTCAGTCACTCCACTGGAGTGCCCTGAGAAGAAGTTACATGAGAGAATGTCTCAGAAAGCATCTAGACAGCTCTGGACAGTGAACTGGTGGAGAAACGGGCATGAAAGAAACAATCTGTTGAATTAGAGGCCCTGACGAGGGACAGTGTGACCATCATATTCTTCATAGCACTACCCATTTCACATCCCGTTATAGAGATCCACAAATGTCCTGTAGGAGTTGTTTGACCCCTTATGCCTGCCATTGTGAGAATAGATCTGAATATCTACAAGTCTTTAAATTCATCTGAGATAATGAGTCTGGTGTTTGCCAAAGGCAGAGACACTGAATGTCTCCTAACCTGTGCTCAGTGTACTGTGGAGTCCACCCTCCCCCAGCAGTCTGATCCTCCGAGCCCTAGAGCAGCTGCTGGACTGACAAGACCCAGCAATTCTTATATTAACTGTGGGACACAGACATAGCCCTAAATATCTTATGTTGAGCACAACCAGTACTTCTTTATGGAGAGAGGGGTATGAATGTATGCTGGAAACTTCTCTAATTAATCAGACACCGGAGAACAGGCTAGAAAAAGGCAGGCAGCGAGGAGTACCCATCATCCCAAATGCCCTGCTCAAATTCGTGCTTAGCACGGCTGACAGCATTGTCTAAAATCACCTCGGTAGATGGAAGCAGACGGGGCTAAGCCAGAGCAGGGAGAGAGCTGCAAACTGTTTGCAGCAGTCACATCCTCAGACTGCGAAGTGTGAGAAGGCAGAGGCACATCAAAATTAAACAAAACAAATCACCCAGAAGCCTGATATCGGCTGTTATTTTTTTCTTCAGTCGTAAGACCAGCCTGCTATAAATAAAAAGAACTCTAGTGGGTGAGATGCAAGTGTGTCCAGAATGCAGAAATTTAGCATAGGAAATAATCGCCATCCCTCTGGATGACCTTAAAGACACACTTAATACCATTTTGTCAGCCTCCTCTTTCAACTCCTCTATAAATTGGAGTTTTCTTGAAGTATTCTAGAGGCACTGCTAATAAAAAATTAAACGTATTTACATAAATCACAGCATTACCCTTGAGTTAGATTTGCTTTGTGAATACTTACTAGTTGAGTCATCTGTTCATTCGTGAGTCTCGTAAGTTTTGGTATCTACGGATATATCTCACATTACAATGGACATTGGAAAAGCAGTATAAAATTTGTGTAGAATCCATGTCCCTTACGAGTCTTCCATGTAGCTAGAGAAATGGGGATCCATCCCATATACAGTCACCAAACCGAGACACTATTGCAGATGCCAAGAAGTGCATGCTGACAGGAGCCTGATATAGCTGTCTCCTGAGAGGGTCTACTAGAGCCTGACAAATACAGAGGCAGATGCTTGCAGCCAACCATTGGACTGAGAACGGGGTCCCCAATGGAAGAGTTAGAGAAAGGACTGAGGTAGCTGAAGGGGTTTGCAAGCCCATCAGAAGAACAATATCGACCAACCAGAGCTCCCAGGGACTAAACCACCAACCAAAGAGTAAACATGGGACAACCCATGGCTCCAGCCACATAAGTAGCAGAGGATAGCCTTGTTGGGCATCAATGGGAGGAGAGGCCCTTGGTCCTGTGAAAGTTCAATGCCTTTGTGTAGGGGATGCCAGGGCAGGGAGCTGGGAGGAAGTTGGTAAATGGGTGGGTGGAGGAGCACCCTCATAGAAGCATGGGGAGGGGGATGGGATAGGGGGTTTCTGCAGGGGAAACCAGGAAAAAGGATAATAAAAAATCCAATAAAAAATGAAAAATGAAAAAAAGAGAAAGGTTAATCAAATGCTTAAATACATATGCATAATTTTAACAAAAGTTATAGATTGATGGGGAAACTTAATTTGTTCTAACTAATCTAGCTGGGAGGGTTGTTTGGGGAAGAGGCATTTGCATCAAGACTTGAGGTGTAGAGAGATGTTTAAGGCAGTAAGGTAGGAAAGGAGACAGATCATTCCGGAAGGAGGGAGTGGCTCCATTAAGGGTTCCGGTTGGATGGCATGACTTCTCTGTGATATGCTGTGGATGGTGAGGCAGGACCTCAGGCCTGGGATGTAAAAGGAGGAATGTGTGAGGTCCAGAGATGTCTGGAGAGATAGGAATTAAACAGCGAAGGGAAGAGATGAGATCGAGGCATTGAAAGGACTCTAGCTACCCGTTGAAGAAAACGCAAGAGAGCAAAGCTGATAAGAAGAAGAGGAGGTGGCCATGTATGGCATGTCTAGAGTGACGTTGCCAACCAGAGAGAGCCTGAGTCTCATTGTCAACCTCTACTCCAAACCCCTTGGGGATATCTGACCAGCTCTTTGGAAAACAAACCTTTCTTGTCTATGAAGCAGAAGTGTGCAAACGATATTTCTCCAGGAAAGTGTCTGACTGAGCAGCTGGTTCTGGGGTTTGTACTATAAAATGTAATGCATGGAGTACTAGCTCACTGGGAGAGCAGTCTTGGGCAGCTGTGGACTCATGAGGTGGGTGGTAGAACCCAGGTTCTCCCTCTCCTAGTTGGTGCTGGGAGTATGAGTCTTTTGGTCATGGATATATACTGAGAGACAGAATCTCACATATTCCAGGTGGCCTTAAACTCACTGTGTAGCCAACAATGACATTGGACTTGTGGTTATCCTGCCTGTACCTGTGGTGCACAGCACCACACCTCACGCATAGCACCACACCTCACGCACAGCACCACAGCTCACACACAGCACCACAGCTCATGCATAGCACCACAGCTCATGCACAGCACCACAGCTCACGCACAGCACCACAGCTCATGCATAGCACCACAGCTCATGCACAGCACCACACCCCACGCACAGCACCACACCCCACGCACAACAGCACAGCTCATGCACAGTGTGCCTGGCAAGCTCCCTCTCATCGGTGCTCCACCCGAAGCCTTGGAATGGAACTCCTGAAGAATCAAGATGCCTTCCCCCTTGGTTGGCACACAGGGTCCAGACGGTGCCTGTCAGTCTTCGGTTCAATATCTTCTCGGCCAATTTCAGAATCTATTAACGTTAGCGCTGCTCTAGGTGGCTGAGTGTTGATAGTGAGTTTGAAAGAAAGCAGGACGGTTTGCTGACATCTTCCATTTTCACTTCTACAGCTATCCACAGTATCAGTCTTTGTCCTTTTATTGGTCTCTGTTATTTATGCCACCCCCTTTTCTTCCGATAGTTATTTACAGGGTAGATATTTATTGTTCTTCTACTTACATTCTGGGCTGGTGAGGTGGATCAGTAGAAGAAGATACTTGCTGGAAAGCCTGCTCACCTTATTTCCTTGCCAGGAAGTAAGATGGCAGACTGAGCGAAATCCTGCAAGCTGCTCTCTGACCGCCACACAGGGGCTGTGGTACATCTAAGGGCATAAACACACACACACACACACACACACACACACACACACACGTAATGTAACTGTAAAACATTACACTTACATTTGTTAGCTATCGTCATAAGTAGGTTAATTACGTTTGAAAACACATGGTTGTATCTTTTGACACTGAATTCACTTTATTCCTTTAAATTTTTTCTTATGTGGGGCTGGAGAGATGGCTCAGCGGTTAGAGCACCGACTGCTCTTCCAGGGGTCCTGAGTTCAAAT
Source organism: Rattus norvegicus (assembly GCF_021556685.1). Lineage (NCBI taxonomy): Eukaryota > Metazoa > Chordata > Mammalia > Rodentia > Muridae > Rattus > Rattus norvegicus. The sequence continues at coordinate 159,978,253 of NC_141536.1, forward strand.
CCCAGCAACCACATGGTGGCTCACAACCATCTGTAATGGGATCCGATGCCCTCTTCTGGTGTGTCTGAAGACAGCGACAGTGTACTTATATATAATAAATAAATTAAAAGAATTTTTTCTTATGTGGAGTGAAATAAAACACTCCATAGCTATCGTGAATCTCACATTCTTGTTATAATCCTAGGCGCTAAAGAATTGTGTCTTGACTTTCATATTCACTCTGGCAATTTAGGCCTTTTAAGTAGAAGCTTTTTGCCACTTATGTTCAACATAATTCTGATACAGTTGGATTAAACCTGTTACAGTTGGATTTATATATACATATTGCATATATAATCAACATATATATATCCTAATATATATGTATATATTATCTTAAAGGGTTAAGAAATGGGTAGTTGATGAAAATTCATCTGTTCAGGGAACTAATCTAAAAGCTCTACCCGGAAAGGGCTAAATTGTGCATATTTAGGAGTTTTGGACTGGTTAGGCATCGCTCCGAGTACTATCTGCTGCTGGAGAGGTTAGAAATCAACGCCAGATGCGTGCTGACGAACGGATGTGGACGGACAGAATTTACAAGACAGGGTGTGAAACAAACACAGTTAACAGAGCACAGCGTGTTACTCCCACTCTGAAGTTCACAAGAAACCCACTCGACTTGTAAGAGCTGCTTTTGAATCATGGCCCATAAGTTTCTTGACAACGTAAGAATAAGCTTTGATCTGTGGCTATCTGTGGAGGACTGTGGACAAAAATACATGGGGCATTTAAAGTATCAGTTTAAAATAAATTTTGATGAGAATATTCCTTGTGTTTTAATATTCCGTGTGTGTGTGTGTGTGTGCACACGCACCCATGTTGCAGTATTTGTTCCATGCCTTTGTATAAGGAGGACAGAGGAGGTCCTCAGATTACTCCCAGCAGGAGGCTGGGCCTGCTAAACCAGTTTTTGGATCAGGACTCTGTTCCTCCTGAGCCATAGCAAGTCCTGTTTACACCCCTGTCTCTCCAGCACCACATCTGTCCTCAGATTTATCCAAAGAGCAAAACTCCTCACTCCCTGGTCTCCCTCTCTTTGTATGAGTTTCTTTCCATTAGAATAATTTCCTTTAACCTCACTGGTAGTGGGGAATCGCTAGCATTTTGTGTTTCTGTTTTTCTTTGTATGAAGTTATTTTTAACTGTCGTTTCTGAGTAACATTTTTTTTCCAGTAGGATTAGAATTATGGGTTGGCGCCATCATAAGAAAAACATTCACTTCCGCATTGCGAAGATTTCAGTAAAATACCAGGGGAGAAATGCATCTTTTTTTCTTTCATATATCTCTGCATTTTTCCTTTTGAGCTCTTATATTCTTCATATTTTATCATTTTTAACCAATGTGATAATGATTCTCTCTCTTTCTCTCTATTTCTGAGTCTCTGTGTCTCTATCTGTCTGTCTGTCTATGTATGTATGTGTGTGTGTGTGTGTGTGTGTGTGTGTGTGTGTGTGTGTGTGTGTGCATGCTCGTGTGTTGGCCTCTTGGTTGTATTAGTTCTTAGCTTTTAACCATTTTGTCCTAAATCTCTCTCTCACCCCCATCAATCTTCCCTTCCTACTCTCTGCTCTCCTGTCTTCTATACTTAATTGTTTTCCATAAGTGGTTGTTCTTTTACAGTCTTTACTCCCCCCGAATTTCACTTTTGAAGATTCCGACACAGTGCCTTCAAGTTAGATGTCCCCCCTTCATTTTCTGATTTGCTGCTTTTTAATAATTCAATGTCTCCACTTACAAGGCTGTACATTTAACCTTACTAAACGTTTCTTTAATCACATGCTTACATTGTCTGGCCGTCTCTTCATTTTATGTATGTTTTAATCTAAATATTTGGATACGTTTGCAGCAATGGACATTAACGAAACATTTTTAGTTATCTTCATCTGTCTTTCCACGTTAACGACATCTTTTCGCTGTCATATTTCCCTGCGTCTGCTCATCCCCAACACTATTCATTAGTTAGCAGACAAGATGATTGCTGGAAGACTGGTTGTGTTTCCTTCCATTAAGATAATTTGCTTAATGGCCAGCACACAGAAAGGATACCAATTGTGCTCACCTCTTCAGCTGCATCTTTTAGACTTTGTTGTAGCATCTGCAGCGACCTCCTCTCCTGCTAGTTCTGCCATCCTGCCATCTCCCTTGCTCATCTCAGTGCTAAGTTTTCTATCTGCCTGGCCAGGCTTCCTGAGAGTCTCTTCCTCATCCCAGCTGTACAGACACCCCCCACCCCCCCGAGAGTGTCTCCTGCTGTTTGTTTGTTTCTTGTTTTTGTACAGCTTTGTAGAGTTCTTTCCGAAAGCAAACCCAAACATCTCAGTCCTTGGGGAAAATCCTGGGACAACATGTAGATGCTCGAGCTATCTGTGTGAGGGCCACTTAAGGTGAGCATGTGAGACCGGAGAACTGGCTTGCAGCAAGAGTTAGGCTGACGTGTGTCCGAACTCTGAAATTCTCATCTTGAGACCAGCAGGAGTAAGGGGCCTCTCTCTCCCTGTTCTAGGCCTGAACACCCGAGTATAGGGCGCCCCCACATCTGCCACTTCTGAGTATGTGGCCAAATTACAGGTTTAATTTCCTCTCTCCTGATAAGAAATTGTCCAGCAAGCACCTGGAATTTCCGTTCGCACAAATGAAGCATCCCCAGTACTCTCACCCTGAAAACCCCTACCCACTCCCCAAGGTTTACGTAGCCCTTCTTCACCACAGAGAGCATAAGATGATTCAGTGATTATCCTCCAGGAGACCTGTTCCACTAAATGCCACCTAGGAGAGCTGTTTCACAAGACACGATTTTTCTCCCACTGTAGGCATATGCCACGAAATCTGTAACCACTCATCCTCTGACGGGCCTTTAGACGGTTTTCATATCTCGTGAATAGTGGACCTCTGAGCATGGAAATAAGATCCTACTTTCATTCCTACACTATGGTTTGGGGGCCGTGGGATAATTCTCTTTTAACATCAAAATAAAAACCTCTCTTTAAACTTTTATTTTCCATAATGTCTAGAAACTTTTGTCACAAATATTTTAATTTATTCACGTACAGAACACAGTAGTCGCTTTTCTGTTGCTGTGACAACACACCCTGATCAAAAACAACTTAAGGAAGAAGGGGGTCTGTGTAGCTCATGGTTTCAGAGGACCTGGCACCACAGGAAGGGAAGGGAAGGCACGGAGACAGAAGCAGGAAGAGGAGCAATCACATTTCATCTGCACACTGGGAACACAGAGCAAGCAAGAAGGAGAACAGAGACTATAAACTGCCTAAGCCCACTTCCAGTGGCACGCCTCCTTAAGAAAAGCTTCAGAAGACGGAAAGACCTTCCAAGTTCATGGCCAGTAGAGTTATTGTAAAAATGGCTGTATTACCAAAAGCGGCCTGCAGATTCAATAAGGTTCCTGTCAAATCCCAACAGCCCTCTCCTCAGCACTAGAATGACCTACCCTAAGTTCTCATGGAAACACAAAGATCCTGGATAAACAAAGGAATCCTGAACAGGAAGTTCAGTGTTGGGGATACAGCGGGCAATGACATCAAAGCTATACTACAGAGCCATAGAACTAATGCAGGAACGTTGCATTGGCCCAAACCCATGCAACTACAGCCATCTGTACACTAGACAACAGAAAGTTTCCTCAGTAAATGGAGGTAGACGTAGTGTGTGTGTGTGTGTGTGTGTGTGTGTGTGTGTGTGTGTGTGTGTGTGGTGTGTGTGTGTGTGTGTGTGTGTGTGTTGAAACTAGATCCGTATCTCTCACCCTACATACACAATAAAGTCAGTTCAAAGACTTTAAGATAAGACCTAGAACTAAAACTTCATGTAAAGACACAGGAGAAATACTCCTGGTTACAGGCACACACAAGGGTGTTCTGAAAGTAATTCGGACAGAAAATGATCTCTGAATGAACAGATTAGTTTGCCTGGTGTTAAAAAGCTTCTAGGGTTGAGAGGAAACAGTCGGTTGAGTCCACAGAGAGCCTACGTAACAAGAGAAAAAAATCATTGACTGTAATTCTGACAAGGGATCGATATTTGGATCCAACAGAGAACTCCAAAGTATAAACATCAAAAGATGATTAAAAACGAATCTAGTCAAAAAAAAAAAAAACATGGGTAGATGAATTGAACAGATAATTTTCAAGTGGAAAATGCAAACGGCCAGCAAATAGTTAAAACAAAACAAAACCCAACTTCCTTTACCCACGAGGGAAAAGCAAAGTAAATCTGTGTGTGTTGTCTCCAAGCATCCAGGAGGAAGGACTGGCCTGAGGAAAAGGATAACAACCAGTGCTGGGAGGGAGTGAGGAGAGAGGCAACCTCCCAGGCTGCTGCTGGGAGCAGCTGGGAAGGCCACCGGTGCTGCCCTGTGGAGGACTTGGTGGAGTTTTCTCCTGTGTCTTTAAACAGGATATTTTGTGTTTTTCTAGTATAAAGGTTTTAGTTCCTTATTAGATTTAAAATAAAACGACACCATATTCTGACAAGTGACTTTATCGTTGCCTTAGGATGAAGAGGATGGGGAGGAGGAGGAAGAAGATGATTTTGCCTTTAACATGAGCAACGGGTTTAGTTGTTTTGACTTTGGTGGTTCCTTGAGCTCGTACTAGTAACAAATATAACTTAAGCTAACAAGTAAGTAGCATAAATTTTTCAGTTCTATCCAGTAGCACCCGCTTGATATCGGCATGACATTCCCTCAATGGCTTGAGGACCTATAAACTTCTAAACATTAGAAACCAAATGGTTATCCTAGGAAAAAGTAATCCCCATAAAAATCACAAAGTGGAATGTTACTGAGTGTTTAAAAGTTAATGTGTGGGCCAACCATGTAAAATAGATATCTGGGGGACCATCAAAAATCTACTTAGAAGACATAAAATTATTTGCAAAATGCTTTATTAACAGCTCTCCAACCTGATTTCAACAACTTAATCCCTTAAATATATATCACTAGGATTGATGTCCATAAAATTTGTGCCTGAGATGCAATTCTTCCTTTTCTGTTTTCATTTTATTTTGTTTTCCCCAAGTCTGTTTGCTAGGCTCAAAGTCCTTGGTTGTAGCAAGGACAGAGAAAGTGTGATTTAAACAGTAAGCTCATCAAATAAATTCACGTCGCCAATCCAAACCTCCAAAATGAAAGACTAGTAGGAGGTGAAAAAGAAAGGGAAGGATGAGGAGGAGGAGGAGGAGGAGAAGGAGGAGGAGGATGGGGAGGAGGATGGAGAGCAGGAGGAAGTTGGGGGAGAAGAGGATGGGGAGGAGAAGAAGGGGGGATGGGAAGGGGGATGGAGAGGAGGAAGAAGATGGGGAGGAAGAGAGGAGGATGGGGAGGAAGAGGAGGAGATGGGGAGGAGAAGAAGGGTGATGGGAAGGAGGAAGATGGGGAGGAGGATGAACAGGAGGAGAATAAGGAGGAGGATGGGGAGGAGGAGGATGGGGAGAAGGTAGATGGGGAGAAGAAAGGGGAATGGGAAGGAGGGGGATAGGGAGAAGGATGCGGAGGGTGATGGAGAAGAGGAGAAAGAGAAGGAGAAATTGAAAGAGGGGAAATTAGTGTCTGGTAGCTGAATTTCTCCAGGTAAAATGCGAGATGTCATGTGACTACTTGAGACCCAAGTCACTACAGGTGATCCAGGAACAGATCTCTGAGCTAATGATCTAATGATCTTAGGGGATCACTCTCCAGCTATGCACACACTGTTGTCCCCTGCTCTTGCTCATGGATTCAAGTCTTGCCACTCCTGTGCGGGTCCTCCATGGAGACAGTCTGATAAGCTTACTTTGCTTTTTTTATTTCCGTGTTTGTGATAGTTGAGGATTCTTTTTAAACTTTAGTGTGTGTGCTAATGTTCTATTTCTGTGGAGAGACACCATGACCAAAGCAATTCTTACAAAAGAAAGGATTTAACTGGGGGGCTTGCTTACAACTTTAGGGGTTAGCCGTCATCGTCATAGTAGGAAGTAGGTGGGCACAGCAGTGAGCAAACGCTGAGAGATTTACATCCTGATCCAAACGACGACTGACTTTTCCCATAACTCTGGAGACCAGAAGTCAGCAATGCAGCTTTTGTTCTCTCTGAGGGCTCTGGGAGATGGACTTCCTTACCTCTTTCAGCTCCGGAAAAATTCCAGAAATCCGTAGGGTGTTTGTTTGAGCTCTGCAGCACCCACCTCCTTATGCAAGGTGTCCTCTGTGGGCCCGCCCCTGCGCTTCTTTTCATCTTCCTATAAGGACGCCAGTTCTGCCTGACGTCAGCTCTGATGCCTTCCTCTGTGCTTTAATTTGAAGTCGTAACAACCACAGTGTGCTGCGTCCCAAGAAGCATCTGAGAGTCTGTATGTGTGCAGAGCAATTAATCCTCTGAGGGGACAAATGCAAAAACTCCCCTCAACTCTAACGTTTTGTGCCCATTCCTTTTCAGCAGCATTGATCTTTCAAAATACCGTGCTCACTTATCAAATCATTACGTACACGCACATCTAAGCTGCCACTGCATTCCTCCTAACATGGTTGCTTCCACTCATTTCTTACTAGTGTGTGAAGGGTTGCCGCGCTGACACGCTCGAGGAACTCTATTCTCAAAGGCTTCGCTTTTAATTGGGCGCACATCCTCCTTCTCCTCTCTCACGGTTACCGTCATTCCTCAACAGTGTCATGAGTTGCCCAAGTTATATTTTCTGTCCTTCCGGCTCCTTCATTCCTCTGTAACATTTGCCTGAGCAGCTGTGTTTTGCAGACAGGTACACTCGCAGAGTGTCAGAAGCTGATAAAGGGAGACCTTGATGGGTCCAAGATGGAGAAACAGAAGGTCCGTCTTTTGCATTGTCTGTGATATCTTACTGAGGAAAGAAATCGGGAATTTTCCAGCCTGCGTCATAATGCACTGAACACAATGCTCACCTATCATACATTTAACATATTAGTCCTGCTCCCTTAAAGCCACAAGTTACGTCTACTGCAGCCACCTGAGAGTGAATGTGGGGGAACAACCTGGACATAGGGGTTACTTTCCTTATTTGTATAAGCACATTTTTTGTGCTTTTAATTTTTAAAATGTTTTCATTTTAATCTTTATTGTGTGCACGCGCCCGTTTATTGGGAGTGTCTCTTTGTGTGCTTGCTGTATCTCTGTGTGTGTGCACATGCACATACACACCGTGGTGCATGAAGGTTGGAGAATAATTTCAAGTCTGCCCTCTCCTTTTACCTTGTGGGTCACTGGGCCCGAACTCTGTTCATCAGATGTGGTGGAAACCTCCACTCCCACTGAGCCTTCCTGCTGACTCTGTTTTATTTTCTAAAAACCAATAAGTGACCCACACACGTGGGACGTTGAGTCACAAAATTAAATAATGCACGTCCAACCGAAACTTGGGTCGTGAGAAAATTGCTCCTGGACAAAATGCCTCTTCGAGAGCTGGGACGTGAGCCTAGGACTTCAGGAGGTGTTAGCGACATCTCTCACGGAAGGCGAGTGACTGTATTTCTGTGAGGAATTCCTTCCAACCCCTCTTTTACATACGCCATCGGCTACGACTTCCATGCCATATAAAACACAACACTGCATTTGAATATCGCATCCGGGCACGCCAGTCTCCCCGCTAGTCCGCGTTCCTGTGTCTCTTGACCCACTGCAGCTTCCATTGTGCCTACCCCTCCTCCTGGGGCTCTTCTCTCACCAGAAACTTGGGTTTATTTTGATTCTGGAGTCTGTGGAGACGTCTCTTTGTCAAGACGTTTGTGCCAAGGTTCTGTATCGCTCCTCAAATCGTTGCTGGACACACAACCATACCCCTCTTCCTCTTGCTAATCTCATTGGACCCTTTGTGTAGTTTCGGTTGTAGTAAAGCCTAGATGAGGATAGGGATCCTGTGTTCCAGTGGCCGCTGCAGTTGTGGGGTGACTGGATAGTATGTGGTGACGTCGCCCACACATTTTATTAACAGCTGAAATGCTTGACTGTATTACAGCTCCGTGGTTAATAACAGTGGCTCTTCTCCCAGAGTGCTAGGGGTTAGGCACCTGCCTGACAGCTGGCAACCATCTGTAACTCAAGTTGCAAGAGATCTTATGCCTCTTCATGGCTCTACATAGAACTACATGCAAGCAAAACACTCACACACATGTTTTTAAAAAATGGGATGCGTCTCTTTCTCATGGCGGTAATATCAAAGCACAAAGTCATTTACACCTCTGTGGAGAATTAAATATTTCTCTTCATCTGCTAGAATAGTAGCTCTCCATTCAATTTTCCTCAATCTTCGCTTGTGAAAAAGTGGAGAAAGAATTGTGAAGCTGTATAAGGATCTTAGTAGTGCGACTCAAAGGAGGCACTTGAGGTAGGGATCTCCAGAGGTTACTTACTTTCCATGGCTGCAGTCAGAGGACCTTGGGTGACCCTGGGAGCAAGGGTCTCCTCAAACCCAGTACACTTGATAACTCATTGCTTCCCCTAGGCCCTGCCCTTGCCCGAGTCTTTAAGAAGAGTTTCTTAGGACCTTAAGATATCACCTTATAATAGACTAGGACTCCATTTCCTTGCTTCACCCTGTCCTAGGGAACCACTGAACATACAGGTAGATAATTACTACAGTAATTGTAGCTGAGCAAAGTTTTTTTTCTTATCTTTCTGTGTGTGTGTGTGTGTGTGTGTGTGTGTTGCATGTGTAAATGTGTGCTAGATAGAAAAGAGCCCATTCTTGCTCACAGAGGAAAGAAAAGGGCACCAGAAGTCCTGTTCTATCGTGCTCTGCATTACTTTCTTGAGACTGGATGCTGCAAGCCTCCGTCACCCTCCTGCCTCCGCCCCTCATGGTTCCTGCATCCCTGGCACTCATGGCCATGATTTCATTTCTCTTTTGGTGTGGCCACGGGGTTTACACTCAATCTTCACACTTGTGCAGTAAACACACTCATCCGCCCTGCCATTCCCTTGATGCCAAAGTGTTTGTAACCCAAATGTTTCTCCTGGAACATGGTTACCCTAAAGTACATGTTAACTGAAATTGGCTTTAACTATTCATCTTTTTGCTTTTATTACTAGATTTGATCAAAAGGTCTGGGAAATTTCCTGGGGGTTAAAAATCTTCAAGATAGTAGCTAGTGGCAGATTTTGTCACGACAATGATCCCGCCAAGGGGAAGATTCCTGTGTTCCATGAAGAAACATCTAAATAATGAAACAGCGAGCGGGTCCCTCACGTCACAGCGGGCTGCTCTCATCTTCCCAGTCCTGTCGCCTCTCCCTGCAACGAGACCATATCAGATCAAGTAAACACTACCACTCGAAGCATTCATAAAATATTGAGCATCTAATTTGAGCTCCCCTAAGCAGACGAGCATGCTCCAACTATTTGAGAATTGTGTGTGTTTACTAATAACTAATTGCCCAGAGGTCTATGCAGCATAGGGTAAGGAAGGGCTTAGCAGGTCCTTCTCTCCCGCTTTATTCACATCAAGATCCTCAAACTCTTCCAGTCTGGGGGCGGGAAGGTGTCTCAGAGTTAAAAAGTAGTACGGCTTCTGCAGAGGTCCCAAGTTCGGTTCTGAGCACACATGTCCATTGGCTCTTAATCTGCGGCTCCGACTCCAGTGGATCTGACGCCCTCTTCTGGCCTCTGCAGGCACTGCACTCAGATGTGCGTACGCATGATTAAAAGTAAAGATTTAAATAAGACGCAGTTATGCTTGCTCCGAGAACCTCCCCACACGCAGCTCTCTGCGGCATGACATGCGGCTCTCAGACGGATGTGTATGGAGTAGCTGACTGTCTCTGGATTGCTTGTGACTATGACAGGAAAGGACGCGTTAGCAAAATTTGAAATAACTAAGACGGTAATCAAGTACTCAATAGCCAGGAACTGCAACAACTTGTAGGACGAGCCAAATAGGAGATCTACGCTGCAGGAGGAGGGAATGTCTTGGGTGCTTCAGCTGCTTTATGCTTTGTTACCTGAATGCTGCGGAGATTTTCCCAGTGGTTTCATGCGATTTGCTGAGCTTCAGACCCATTGAGGATGCTCTGGGGGGGAGGGGGGGGGGGAGGGGGCAGGGGGCCGGCTCTCGACTTGGAGATCTATATTTTAACCCGCTGTAAAGGATTCTAAAAAGAAAAGGCTTTGGAGTATCGATCCAGCGATCCCTTATTGAAGCCATGATTCAGCAGCCCAAGAAAGTCGTTCAGGTGTTGGCAAATGTTCTAGCTTTGATTTGTTTTGTTTTCGGGGGTGGTGGGGGGTGGTGCCAGCCCTTGTGAGCCTTCATTCTGATAAAGTGATTTTAAAAAGTCAAACAGGCAAAAACGAAGTGAAATCCAACACAATGTACTGGAGAATATAAGCGCAGGGAAGAAGGAGAGAGCCAGTGAGGAAGATGCGCCCGGATGAGGATGCTGATCCCACAGGAACCTAACAGCCTCTGAGGTGGGACCAGGAGAGGAATGTGGTCCAGGCGTGTGACGTCAGGGTGCAGAGGCAGACGGCAGCTTCAGGGTCCAGGAAGAGAGAAAAAAAGTCCCAGTGAGCCAGGGAATGAAAAGAGGCAGAGAGAAGGGGACGGAGGATGAGGCCAGGGTGTATGAATCAGAGCTCTAGGACCCGTTCTCAGGGCTCTAGAATCCACTGGAGGGCGAGTGCTCCTCATGGCGCACACTGGTTTTTCACGGAAACAGTCTTACCAGACAAGGTGAGTTGTGGGCCGTGCACGGTGGTGGGCGGCCCTGGGTCCACCCACTCCTGGGCGCATCACTAGTCATCAAGATAACAAATCCATGTGTCTGCCCTTACACGCTTACTAATGTCTGTCCCAGCACTATTGATAGCAAAATTAATCCTATTAATAAGTGGCTTCGTGTATCTATCCTAGTTACAAGATTTTATTTTAGAGCCGTGACTTACGGATATGCTTAGATTTAAAACGCCCACACTTTGAAGGGCTATCACATTAGGAAATATGAGAGTTTGTTTGCAAATGACCCTCCTGGGACACAGAAAACAGAATAAACTTGAACACCCAGAAAAGTCACTTCTTTCCATTGTGTCAACTCTGCGGATTTTCTAGGGAGGAGATTCTCTGAATACTTGTAAAGCACTCTGATTTCATGACAGGCCCATGGCGTGGGATTCCCACCCTGGCTGCTTCTGAGGCAGGGGTGAGAGGGTTACCAGCTTGAGGGTTGCCTAGGCGGCTCAATGAGGGTCTCTTCTAAAATAAAAGTTAATGAGAATTGGGGCTGAAGGTTCCGGTCTGCGTGTTGTTAATGTGCTCTTACTTTGATGTTGCTGTGCTGTGTATTAGATATGCAGATATATGCACACACCATATATTTATGAAAATATGCTTATACAGAAGGGGGCAGCTACATTATTTCAGAGTCACTATTTTCAAGAGTACTGGTTTCATAAATGGCAAATAACCATCCATTTGGAGAGCAAAACAATGTTCTAAATGTTCGCCTTGATTGGCGTTGGAGTTATTAGGTAATTTAATCCCCCCTCTGAGTGAAACAGTATGTGGAGCACTTTCAAAATGTTTTCCTGCTACTTCATAATTTTATGCAAGTTGTATTCACACATATCAATTTCTATATTGGGTACATGTTTTCTGAGAGAGGTTTTTGGCTCCCTGTGATGCTCCTGAGGTCTGTGGGTCATGCTTTTAGAATCACGGGTTGAATTGCTTGCCGACTAGGTCCTATGGTAGAATACCATTACCCTATGAAGATAAACTGTAATTTCTCTGTGGACTCCGCTCTTGGTAGATGGATGAGTTATTTCCACTCTGCTGCTGTGTGGATAAAACTGCCACAAGCACTCTGTCCCTAGGCTTTTGTTACTGCCCATTTCTGTTTTGCTTAGTGTCTGTTAGAAGGAGTGGTCCACGGAACAGATACATAGTAACACTTCCAGAACTTTCCCCAAAGTGATTCCATTGTTTCCTATTCCTACTCACGAACCACAGAAAAGTTAAAGATTCCTCCCCTGATTGTGAATACTTGGTGTTTCTAACCTTGATAATTTTACAATTCCTGGATGGTATGAAGTCCCGTGGTGGCTGTAGCTTGGCTGTAGCTTGCGTTTTCCTGTAGCTTGCGTTTTCCCAGCGATACTAACTGCTTTTCACGTATGTGGGTGAAAGTCCACTCAGGGTAGTTACCTATAGAAACACTTTATAGCTATGTAAATGCTGTGCTGTAAAGTGAGATTCACCTATGATCCTGACTTGTCAATCAGCAGAGAGGAAGAGGAACAAACCAACTCCCTAGGAACAAAAGAGAAAGCTCGTCACAGTGCATATTTTAAAATAATTACACATGGGCCTTCTTATTGACTTTCATTAAAAGTTAATTAATTTACTCTAGTTATGGGTAGTGATGTTGGCTACCCTCCAATGTATGTCATTCTTACACAATTTATCTTGCTTAATATAATATCCTGTTTAAGTATATTAGCCTTTTAATTTATCTCATTTTTCTGATATTATTAATAGAAGGTATTTGAACTTTAGGAGATAAAATTCAGGAGATCTTGTTCTGCTAAAACACTTTGATGTGGACTCCTTCATTCAACAACTGAGGGTGGGTGGGAATCCAGCAAAACATTTACATCAATACTCTGCACAATCCTGAATAGCTATTGTACAGTTTTATTATTTAAAATAATAAGTTTGAGCTGGAAATGGTGATACAGAGCTTTAATCCCAGAACTATAGGAGCAAAGGCAGGTGGATCTCTGTGAGTTTGAGGCCAGCCTGGTCTACATATACATAGCAAGCCCCAGGCTAGTTAAAACAACATAGTGGACTCTGTCATCAGAAGAAGAAGAGGGGGGGTAGAAGGAGGGGGAGGAGGAAGGAGGGGGAGGAGGAAGGAGGGGGAGGAGGAAGGAGGGGAGGAGGAAGGAAGGGAGGAGGGAGGAGGGGAGGAGGGAGGAGGGGAGGAGGAAGGAGGGGAGGAGGAAGGAGGGGAAGAGGAAGGAGGGGAAGAGGAAGGAGGGGAAGAGGAGGGGAGGGGGAGGAGGAAGGAGGGGAGGAGATGGGGAGGAGGAGGGGGAAGGAGGGGAGGAGGAAGGAGGGGAGGAGGAAGAGGAAGAAGAAGGAGGGGAGAGGGGGAGGAGGAGGAGAAGGAGGAAGGGGAAGGGGAAGGAGAAGGAGGGGAGAGGGGGAGGAGGAGGAGAAGGAGGAAAGGGAAGGAGAAGGAAGAGAAGGAGGAGAAGGAGGAGGAGGAGAAAGAGGAGAAGGAGGAGAAGGAGAAGGAGGAGGAAGAGAAGAAGAAGAAGGAGGAGGAGGAGAAGGAGGAGAAGGAGAAGGAGAAGAAAAGAATGTTAGTAAATCCAAACTACACATAATATGCAAAATATCATAATATGCAAAATATCAGGAAACAGTTTACTTTTAATAACCCAAGGTAACTAATGTCATATGTTCAGAAACCAGAAACCATTTCCAGTATTTTGAGGTACATCTTAAATCTTAGACAAAAGAGCATGTCCACATAATTTTAAGGAGCAAAGGACAAAACAAAGTTTTCAAACATTCAGCCAGCAGCCATTTACACACAGGTCATTTCAGACAACAAAAGAGAAATGTGCTAACAGTGTGTTTCTACGTTGGGTTCCTACACACAAAACAAAAGCACTTTCCTAATCCTCCTGGAGTTTGCGTCTTTTCTACCACTGAAGCTACAGTCAGTCAGCCTTGGGCACACTCTTTGAATAAAATGGCCCACCGCACAACTCCCAGCAGTTTACCGTTCTACATAATAACACCATCAGAGCGGGCATACACATCTATAAATCTACCCTGGAGTAGCTACCTTGTCAGTCCGTGTTCCAGGAAGGTCGTGCCTGGAAGGCAAGGAGAAGCCTCCATGCAAGGATTCAGTCTGGTTTGACCTTCCACAGGTTTTGTCACAAACACTGTGAGTTCATGTGGCAGCTGCATGGCAGTGTCCAGAAGACTTAGCTTCCTTTAGCTACCCACCACCTGGCACACTCTTTATGCCCTCTCTTCCTCAAAGATCCCTGAACCACGCTTGGGAGGAAAGAATTCGATAGATACCCTATTTAACTCTGAACATCCTGCTCTCCTATTTTCTTGCACCTGTGCCTGCTGTGTGTCCCTGTTTTAATTGCTACTCCGACAAGATGCTTCCCAGGTGAGGGCTGAGAGATGGATTCATCTACAGGTGTAAGGACAAGCCGTTAGGAGTTGGTCTAATATTGTATCCATTTAGCAGAATAACAGTGGCAGGTTCTCCCCAAGGGCCTACAACATATCTATCTAGAGTTCCTCAGGCGGATAAGGGCACCACGTATGAGTTGCCTCTTGTGGAACAGGAATGAAATACAATCAGGAAGTGGTTGGTTCTCCCCATGACACCTGTGCCACTGTTGTAGCAGGGGGTGTGTCCTGCTGAGATAGTCATTGCTTCAAATCACAGCTGGGTTCACAGCTGGGTTCACAGCTGGGTTCACAGCTGGATGAGACGGATGGTCACTGTTCTTTGGTAACTCGAATACCACCTTCCAGCAATATTAAAGTCAGCCAGCACAATGCAGCTCTCAGATCAACGTCAGCTTGACTCCTCCATGTTCTATGACTCAAGACTGGGCCATCTTTTGCCATCAAGTTCAGGAGGGAACAAGTCTTAAGTTAATTTCTATTTCGAGTCTTCTTTTTAAATCTGGTGGAAACATAGCTTTAATACACGATAATGGGTGTGCGTGTGCATGCATGCGTGTATTGTATATGTTCACACTCATCTGTGCAGACACACACAGAGGCGTGTGTGTGTCTGTGTGTCTGCATCTATGTGTGTGAGAGTGTTTGCATGAGTGTGTGTGTATCTGTGTCTGTGTGTATGAGTGTGTGTATGTGTATGCTTGTATGTATATTAGTGTTGTGTGTGTATGTGTGAGTAAATTTGTGTGTGATTGTGTGTGTGTGTGTGTGTGTATGTGTGTGTGTGTAAAACCAAGGTTCACATCGTCTGTCTTCTTCATTCATGCTCACTCTTGGGGGTAATTTTCTAACTGAATCTGAATTCCTGGAGTTAGTAATAACTTTCTTTTTTCTATTAATTTATTTACTCACTTTACATCCCAATCCCAGGTCCTGTCTCTTGTCCCAGTTCCCCCTTCACACAGCCCATCCCCGAGACCCACCTCTCCTTTTTTTTCTCTGAGAAAGGAGAGGCCACCTCTGGGTACCAACCCACTCTGGCACAGCAAGTCACTCCAGGACGAAGCACATTCTCTCCAACTGGGGCCAGACAAAGCAGTTCAGTTAGGAGAAGAGGATCCACAGGCAGGCAACAGAGTCAGGGACACCCCTGTTCCCGTTGTTGGGGGACCCACATGAAGGCCAAACTGCACACCTGCTACATACATGCAGAGGGAGGGGTAGGTCCAGCCCATGTATACTCGTTGGTAGATTATTCAGTTTTGGGGAGTCCCGAAGAGTCCAGATTAGTTGGCTGTGTTGGTTTTCTTGTGGAGTCCCTGTCCCTTCCATGTCCCTCAATCCTTCCCCCAACTCTTCCACAGGACTCCCCAAGCTCAAGCTAATGTTTGGCTGTGGGTCTCTGCATCTGCTTTGGTCAACTGCTAAGTGGGGTCTCTCAAGAGGATGCTTAAATCTCACCAAGAAGGGGAAATAAAATAGTCATCAGAGATGGCTGGATGGATGGAGGCAACTAGGTCGCAGAGGAGATGGGGAACTGGTGTGTGGGTGGGAGGGGAGGAATCAGATGTGGGGAGAGCTGGGGAGAGAGGGTCAGGAGAGTGGAAGGAAGTTGGTGGTTGGTAGAGGAGAGGGGCCCCTCTAGGATTGTGGCAGAGACCTGGGAGGAGAGACTGCAGAGAGTCTATCCAGGTGACTCTAGCTGAGACTCCTAACGGTGGGGGACATGGAGCCTGAAGTGGCCACCTCCTGTAGCCAGGCAGGAACCCCCAGTGGTGGGATAAAGACCCCGGCCCACACACAGAACCTTTGACCCAAATTTGATCTGCTCACAAGGGCAGGGACAAAGACTGAGGGGTGGTCAACCAATAACTGGTCCATCTTGAGATCCATCCCACGGGTAAGAACCAATCCCTGACGCTATTAATGAGACTTGTTATGCTTGCAGCCGTGAGCCTAGCATAGCTGTCCTCTGAGAGACCCCACCCAGCAGTAGACACCTCTCTTGATGGCATCCTGTCTCCACCTATTAAATACTGGGATCACAGGGGACCCCCGTGCCTACTCTGTATTTACTGGATACTGTGGGTACGAACTCTAGTCCTCACCTGCTTTGAAACGACACCCTAACACTGAAATGTAAAACTTCAATTGCGAAACTTCATTTTAGTTTCATTTCGCTTCGTACGGTGCCTTTTTGCTTTAGGATTTATCATAACTCAGTTCCTACGTAAACCAGTCCATGTCTTATAAATTATAACGTTGTGTTAACTTTCGTCATCTTATACTGGAAACCTTCTTTTAAAAACCACAACCACCACCACCAGACAGACAGACACACACACACATACACACACACACACACACACACACACACACACACACACACACACACACACAGGGTCTTGCTTCATAGAACAAACTAGTTGCAAAGCAGTCACCCTCTGCCTCAGCCTCTCAAGCCCTAGAATTAGAGACAGGCTTCAGCATACCCCGCTCACAGTAGCTTCTTAGTCTCAGGCACTGTAAGTTTTAGGCTTCTTTTCCTTATGATGTCCCTTGTCAGACAGAATGCTGTATCGAGAATCAGGACAAATATGGAGGAGTCTAGAAAATCAACTGTGCCTTCCAGTCAAGTTCATTTCATAGCTGTTCTCTAGCTACCTGCTGGAAGGCAGGTCACATCAGTCCTATTTGTCCCCAAGTGTCATGAGGTTATAAACATCATTACAGAACCGTGAGCATGGCTTTAAGAACTTATCCTCGAACCCCGAGTTGCCCTTCTCCCTGGCGCTTAGCTGTTTGGAATCTGCTGCTTTGTCCCTGCCCTCGGAGTGACAGCGGAGTGTTGGGATCGCAGCCATGAAAATACCAAGCCCATGTCTTACTTTATGACTTCAAATACAATCACCGTTGATGTCTTCTTTAGATTGGCTCCAGCTTGTGTAGACAGACCAATAAATAGTTTATTCGTTCTGAATCCGTCCTCTGGGACTCTCTTTCTGAAAGGCAGCCTAACATCTCATTTCAAAGTGGGCGAGGAAACATCCTCTCCTGATACACGCTGCATTTTTTATGTTCGGCTTGGAAACACTGCACCTGGTGCCAAGGAAACACATCTGTTTGTGCAACTGTCCAAACTTAGTCATGCTCTGGTACCCAGAAATCACTTCATGGGAAGAGGACCCAGCAGGTGTTCCTGAGGTAGGAGAACCACGGCCACTAATGCTCTGGCCCCGCCACCTGCTGGATCCCCCACGTTGCCCCGTTGACCCCAAATCCCCCATTAATGGCCAACAAATTTAGGCTTTTAAAAATATATTTCCAAATCAGTAATTGTGGCTTTGACCTTACAAGTCACAGTGGCAAAGCCAAGCCCATGAATGGGAGACATTCAAGGCAGCAACACAACCACAGACATTTTTTTTCCTGTTGCTGCCACCTCAGACAGAGGCAGCACGGAGCTCCTCTAAAGATTCCATTGAATTTTAACAGTACAGTGTTCTCAGCCCTGTTAGAAGTCAGAGATGAGAGCATGTCATCAGACCCAGAAACTAGACCTGTGGTTGTATTTTTGATCAGGAATGAAGAGAGAGGAGAGTCTCTGGGGTGGGATTCAGGTTTTAAAAAAAAGAAAGAAAAATAGAAGGATATTTTTGAGCAAGTTAGAAACACTAGAGCAGCTGTCAGTAATGCCTTAGGCGAAGCAAATTATCTGGCCTTGGGCATTAGGGGCGAAGGCTGCTGCTGCTGCTGCCTCTGCTCCAAGTCTCCACTGAGTCTCCTCTCGCTCGCTACTTTCTTACCAATCCAGGCAATTCAGGTTCCCGAGGCTTCTCCAAAGACTTTCTCAAGTGCTTTGATGTCTGTAATTATCAAGCCCCGGATCTTTTCACTTTTCTCAAAATAAGATCTGTGAGGTTCCATTATCTGTGATTGGCAAACCGCCTGGTGGTGACTTAACATACACAATCATTTATGCACAAACACTCCTGTGTTTATTAGGTACGAGACAAATACTGGGACTAAGACAGGAAAGATCTGTGCCTGCTTCCACACCCCCTCACACATCCTAATCTCAGCCCCATCCCTTCAGTGCATATAAGACCGGCTGCTTGCTTTCTCTCTCTGAGCCAAGTGGAGAATTGTCCCGAGCCCTCCACTCAGGGCTCTCCCAGGTGCTAGATTTGTTTGGAAGTTTATATCAGATGGAAAGTTCTTGATGAAAAATTAGATAAATCGGACTTGAACAGTCTGGTGCCAGTCAAGGGCTGCGTTAGCTCATGAAATTTGACAAGTCCTGGCTGGAGCAGATGCCTTCTTCATTGCATCACCAGGAAGTCCCGCCTCTTCCTTTCCCTTGCCCAGTCTCTGTTTTCCACACCAGTGTCCATTCCTTTCTTTTCTTTTTTCTTTCCTCTTTATTATTTTTAAGTTTTTCGAGTCAAGCTTTCTCTGTGTAGCCTGACTTCCTTCTTACCTCCCTCCCTCCCTCCCTCCCTCCCTTTCTCTATCCCTCCCTCCCTTCCTCTGTTCTGTCCTTCCTTCCTTTTCCTTTCAGATGCATTTGCATTAGTGATTTTTCTGATCTTACTTATTCTTTGAAAATTTTGTACACTATGTTCTAACCACATTCCCTCTCCTCCTTCAGCCCCATCTCCACCTCCTTGCCCTTGAAATTTCATGGTCTTTCTCTCTTAAAATAATGAACCCAACCAAGACTGAGACAAACCACAAAAGAATCCAGTTTGTGGGCAAATCACAAAGGCACATAGAGTCCAGTTCGTGATGGCTGACTACTCCCGAGCATGGGGGCTCCCCTGGAGAGTGGTTTATATCCTCAGCGCCACTGCATGAAAGAAGACAACGGACTTTCCCTCTCCCAGGAGCTTACCAACTGCAACTAGCTTCTTAGCTGAGGATGAGTTCATGCTAATTAAATCCCCCTAGTGACTTGCTTGCATACCTTTCACACACAGACACACAGACATACCCCCCCACAAACACACACACACACATAAACACACACAAACACATACACACACTCCCCCCAAACACACACACATACACACACATACACACACATACACACACACACACAAGCACATACACACACTCCCCCACACATACACACACATGCACACACACACACACTGTACACACACAAACACATGCACACACACATGCACACACACATGCACACACACAAACACATACACACTCCCTTACACAAACACACACACATGCACACACACACGAACACATACACACTCCCTTACACAAACACACACACACATGCACACACACACCCACACACAGACCACCATGGCTCACAGTTTGGTTGTTAGAATTCATGATGTATAAATCTAATTTGTCATTACAGCAGGAGAGGTTTCACCTCTGGGGTAATCGCTTACCCCAGCCTATTCATAGAGACGGACAGGGTAGTGGGAATACAGGCTTAGTGATTTCGGTAACCTTCCTGATAGCCGGAAATTCTCAGCTGTAACAACTAACTCCTTCCGTCACATACCACACGGGGAATGAAGTCAATCCAGAGACGGGGACATTGGCTGAATATGAAAGCAGATCTGAACCATGGGCTTCCCATCTTCCGAGATCTTCCTCAGTTTCTTTCTTCAGAGACTTGAGATTCTAGTCATATGGGTCTTTCACTTGCTTGGTTCCAGTCACACCGAGGTATTTTGTATTATTTGTGGCTATCGTAAAGGCTGCTGTTTCTCTAATTCCTTTCTCAGCCTGTTTATCATGTGTATAAAGGAGGGGCTGATTATTTTGAGTTAGTTTTGTATACAGTCCCTTTGCTGATGGTGTTTATGGGCTGTAGGAGTTCCCCTGTACAATTTTTGAGGTTGCTTATGTATCCTATCCTATCATCTTCGAATAGCAATCCTTCGACTTCTTCGTTTCTAGTTGTTTCTCCTTGATCTCTTTCAGTTGACTTACTGCTCTAACACAGGGGCTGTCCCAGATTCTGTTGCCTGCCTGCGGCTCACATTCTGCTTGTTGGCCTGCCTTCCCTGGCCTCAGTGGGAGAGGATGTGTCTAGTTCTGCAATGACTTGATGTGCCAGGGTCAGCTGATATGCAGTGGGGCCTCCCAACTTTCAGAGAAGGGAAAAGGGGATGGGAGAAGGGGCTGTGTGAGGGGCGGCGGGGATGGGGAGAAACAGAAGGCAGGGACTGGGATCAGGATGGCAAGTGAATAAATAAATAAATTACTGGAAAAGGAGAAGAAAGCTGACGCATGGCAGTTAGACCGGAATCCTACCGGGCTTACTTTTAGCCCGGTGACAGTTAGGTGATAGCATTTTGCAAAGATTACCTTTGACCCCAGACCCAGGCAGTTAGACAGTGGCACTCTGCGAGGCTTATCTTTACTCTTTACCATGTGCTCCCCCCGCCCAAAAGACTGTCAATCTACTAGGACTCTTCAGGGCCTGCTGGATCAACTCTAAGAGATGGTGCTCTCTGACTGCCGGTTCTCGCGCTTCATGTCCATGCTGCGTTTCACGTCAACACTGCGTTTCACGTCAACACTGCGTTTCACGTCACCGTGCCTTCAATCAACACTTTATCTCCTGACTGATCTCCCCTTACTCAGTTGGCGCATGACGTCCATAATGATCACTATCCGTGGATTCAATTGGGCAACGCATCGGAAAAGTCAGCCCAAGTGCAGAGAGGACAGGCGCTACGGCAGCTCCTTACCCCAGTCGCTTCCAAGCTGAGGCATCTCTTAAAGCCAGTATGAGAAATGCTTTTGGGATGTCTCCTCTTGCAATATCTCCCTGGAGTGCTGTGTAATATTCAAGTGAAATAAATCAAATGAAATGTTTTATGTTAACGAGGACACACATAACTTGTAAAGTGTGATCATCTCACCCGATTTTGTTTATTCTCAAACATAAAATTACAAAACCAGCAGGAGTCACTTAACCAATTTATTATTCTTTTTCTTTTTTTATTGGATATTTTTATTTACATTTCAGATGCTATCCCCTTTCCCATCCATAAACTCCCTATCCCCTCCCCCTCCCCCTTCTCCTATGAGGGTGTTTCCCCACCCACCCACCCCTTCCCACCTCCCGGCCAACATTGCTGGTGGAACGTCGGCAGGATCAAGGACTTCTCCTCCCGCTGGTGCCCAACAAGGCCATCCTCTGCCACATCTGCAGCTGGAGCCGTGGGTCTGTCCATGTGCACTCTTTGGATGGTGGTTTAGTCCCTGGGAGCTCTGGTTGGTTGGTACTGTTGTTCTTACGGAGTTGCAAACCCCTTCAGCTCCTTCAATCCTTTCTCTAACTCCTCCAGTGAGGACGCCGTTCTCCGTTCAATGGTTGGCTGCTCCATCCTGTCAGGCGCCGTGCCCATGTCCCAGGCTCCTTCCCTCTGTACTTCCTGTCAACAGAAGCATTTCCTGCAGTGATGCAAGCAGAAAGCTGAATGGTATTATGTTATCTTAATTAATCAATAACTAAATAATTAAATAAAGCAACTAATTAAATTTAATCAATATAATTAATGTATCATTGGTTTTTATAACTATTAACATTATATAACATTACTAATGAGCATAATTACTAATACTATATAACTAATAGGCATTAACACAGAAACGATCATTTCTGTGTGAATCTTCTCAGTAGAGTTTACAGTGCACTGTTTTCTTTCTGGTTCAGAACCCACACGGCAACAAGCATTGGGCTTGGTTTCCATCCTGGTTCTATTGAGTCAGCCTTCACTGCTGACTAACGAAGTCTTTGCCAGTTTTAACCTTGGCCTTCTTGAGAGGTGGAGCGTTATTGTTTTGTAGATTGTCTATCCCTCATTTTGCCTTTATTTCTTATTCTACTGCTCACCCATCCCCACCAGCACTTTCTCACCTTTTAAATTTACATTCGGTTGCAAAGCCCATGATGTGGAACCATAGGCAGCCATCCATTCAGTGTGCAAGGGTAGAATCTTCTAGGCTTCTCCATTGTGAACTGTGTGCTTGTTTGCTTTTCTGTTGATGACTGGCAAGTCATTTAGACAGAGAGTTTATTAGCCAGGGCATACAACTTCTCCATACCATCAACTTCCTTTTCTATCATCACCAATAACTTGTGTTAGAAGCACACACCATTGTTAGCTTTGCTAAGCGAAAACCACAGACTTAGGGTCCTAGTCCCAGCTGGCAGGCGGTCTTATGAAAGGAGGGACATTTGGACCCAGAAATTCTTTGAAAAATGGGACATCTGCAAGCCAGTGAACAGCAAAAGGTTGCCAGTTACCTCCAGAAGCTGGAAAAGAGAATACATTGACCTACACATCGATTTTATACTTTCAAAGTCCAGAGCTGTAGAGAATAGGTTTTTATTACTTCATGCCACCCGGCGAGTAGTCATTTGTGGTGGGAGCTCCGGGTGACCAATGTAATCACTTCTGATATGACATGAGGATCATTGATGTCAATGGTGGAGGCGGGAGACAATGGGCTCATGGACTCAAACAGTGGAAATGTTTATACAAGACATAGTCCGACTCTGGGTATATTTTGTACACAGAGATGACCAGATCTGACATTTTATTTGACAGGGATCATCTTTAGAGTGATGGGGGAGTGAGATTGACACTGGGACCACAGCATTCTCTAAGGTATAAAATCACTAGGCAAAGGAACTGTCTGTACATTGTGAACGATAGAAGATGCCACAGTTGCATCCCAAATTGTCCTGTGAGTGGGGTTAATAAGTCACAGTATGGACACGACAGGATTAGCAACTTTATAGGGAAAGAAATCACAAATCAGTGTGCAGGTTTCTAAATGTTTGGGGAACTGGTTGACACACAGTAGAGATTTACCCATGGACAGTCATATCATGGTATTGAAACCCCCAAATCTGTATGAGATCAAGGAACCTAGGCAATGAATAAAGGAGAATGTAGTGATGCCTTCCAAACACCAAACAGAGATGGATGTGTATAACTCACCACACATACACACACATGCACACAAACACTCACACGCATGCATGGGCACATGTATCATATATGCACACATATGTGTACATGTATGTAGATACATATATAGTATGTGTATCATGTATGCACATATAGTCTGTATATATACATATATGTACATACATGATACACATATTATATATGTATATGTGTATGTATAGTGTGAGCATATATATATGCATGCATGATACAATACTGTATATGTGTCTATGTGTATATAGTGTGTATACATATATATGTACATATATGTGTATATATGACATCTACTATATATGTATATGTGTATAGGGTGTACATATAAATGCATACATGATACATATTCTCTATATATGTATATACATATATACACATGCATACATGCATATATGATACATGCACATGCACGTGCATGTGCGTGTGTGCATGTGTGTCTTTGTGTGTGTGTGTGTGTGTATGTGTGTTATACATTCTTTCACACGATTGAAAATGAAAGTATCTGCCTGTTCTAAGTTGTGTTCCTACCCAGCAGCTAGTCTGGAAATCATGTCAGATTGGAAAAGGTGAGTGTGTAGAAATGATGTCAGCATGTCTGAAGGGAGAAATCCATCTCAAACGCAAAGCTGTAGAATGGTGGATGGGGCAAAGTTGAGGCCTAAGAGTGGTGGAGATGAGATTCACCCATTTGCTGGCTGTCGTCAATGTCTGTTGCTCTCATGGCTTCCTCTCACCTCAGAGCTGTTCGGCCTGGAGCTGTCAGAGCTCAGAGCCTCTCTCCCATTTTCCTTCTTCATTTCCTTCTCCAGCTTGTTAAATCACATTGACTAGATCTTACATAATCTCAAGTCATTTCCGATTGTTTCCTAATCAGAAAGGCAGCATGGTCCCCCTTAGCTATGCCTATCTTTAATTGACTCTTTTTGATGAATATAAACCTCACTGAAAATAAATTAAAAATGTAATATGGTAACAGCAGAATGGCTGTGACTTAAAAAAGTTCGTAATGTCTCCAATTAGCTAATTAGGATATGTGTGCGATTGGAGGGTGTTAGGGGTTAAAAAAAGTTACCTTTGAAACCATGCAGCAACACCACAGGAAACAGACAGCGAATGGTGCACTTCACAAATGTGGCTGCCCTTAGAACCACGGCCACATGCTGTACTTATTATTTAAAGAATGAAGTTTTTGAAGAAAGGGGGATTGAAAATGCATGAGAAAGTGCCTCCCTTCACCAAGAGAATTTTCATTGCAATAATATTTAGAAAGGACTGAGGAGGCTGGAGAAACAGTTGAGCTGTTAGTTTAGGAGTGGTTAGGTAATCTTTGAAAGGGCTGGACTCAGGTCCTAGCACCAACACTGTAGCTGACAGTCCCTGCAGTTTCAGGTCCCAGGGGTCTCGATCTTCTAATCTCCATGGACATTAAGAACGCATGTGCTGCACAGACAGACAAGCAAGCAAAAAACACGCATGAAGCTCGGTGGTAGGATGTGTGTTTAGCACACACAGTACCACACTCAACTCCCAGCAGCAGGAGACAAGGGAAAATAGGAAGAAAGTAAGAAAGGAAGGAAGGAAGGAAGGAAGAGATAGATGGAAGGAAGGGTTGCAGAAAAGGCAGAAAACAAAGTTTATTTAAAATCACCTCATAAAAACAAATAAAATATTTTGATAGCATTTTAATGTGTCATATTCAGGGGCTGGAGAGATGGCTCAGCTCTTAAGAGCACTTGTTGTTCTTGTAGAGGACCTGGACTCAGTTCCCAGCACTCACACAGTGGCTCACAACCATCTATAGCTCCAGTTCCCGGGGATTCCATACCCTCCTCAGGCCTTGTGGGTAACGCATGACCATGGTACACATACATACACTCAGGATGCAGGCAAACACATACACACAAAATAACAACAGGTAAAGCTCTTAAAAATATCTTACCATATCAAATTAATCATGTTCATAAAATTAAATATATATGCATACATCTTATTTCATTAAAATTTCATATAACAGAAGTCTGAGATTTGCTATTGTGGATCTATGCTCTGAGTATCCAGTAACTGTATCACTTGCTGTAACCCAAGTAGGGTTGGGTGTTTTAGGCACAATTAATTTGTTGAAGGAATAGATACATGGACTGAATATATTTGCACTATAAATACTTTGAAGAGAAGAGTCAAGTGACTGACGACTTAGTAACACTTTTAAGTACCTGTTAAGCCTCTGTTAAACATTATCCATCAGAAGGGGTGAGAAGCCTATTAATATAGTTAGAATTCCATTTCTTGATGCTGTTAACCAAGGGTTTACTGCATTTGCTGATGTATTTGCCATTGTTAGGAATGTATGGTGAGAGCTACATTGTCTTCTGTCAAACACCAATGATCCACAGAGCTCATCTCTCCAGTCTCTGGATTTCATTCTGAGTTTCTTTGAAGGAAACTTTGTTTCCAAGGTTCATATTTTACAAAGAGTGTAGTTTTCTAGCTGAGGTACTTTGTCAGGAGACAAGAGCATAAAACATGTTTTAATCATATAGTAGTACATATGTTTAACATAGGATAGTACGTCATGTTTGTCTTTGTGGCCGTCATCTCTGAACTTGACCAAGCCTACAGCCACCTGGCAGAACCTTAATCTAGGAGTTGCCTCAATCACATTGACTTATGGATATTGCCTTGACTACTAATTGTAATAGGAGGCCCCAGCCCACTGTGGGTGACACCATCCCTTGGCACACGGTCCTAGGATATACAGGAAAGTCACTAAGCACAAGGCTGTGGGTGAGATAGGAGACCCATTTCTACCATGTTTTCTGCTTCGAGTCCTGTCATGAGTTCCTGTTCTCATTTCCCTCAAAGGTGAACTGTAGCCCAGAAGCGAACCTCAAATGAACCCTTTCCTGTCCAATTTGCTTTTGGTCAGAATGTTTTAGCACAGCAACAGAGTGACACAAGACCAGTGTGTTGTTTGGCATCTGAGTTGTAAGTGGTTATAGCTACGACCTTCCTAAAGACATTGGTGCAGACGAACTCAAATCTCCCACCCACACAGGCTTTCGTGTGTGAATGCTCCTAACTTTAGTTTGGAGTCTACATTTCAGGACGCAAAGGTTCTGTGAGTAGAACATATCTATAGAAGAAAGAGGAGAGAGAGAGAGAGAGAGAGAGAGAGAGAGAGAGAGAGAGAGAGAGAGAGGAACAGAGAGAGAAATAGAGAAAGGGAACATAATTGTTACCTCTTTCTTCTTAGAATATTTTTTCATGTTTTACCTCAACATTTATCAATTACACATAGTATAGAGTATGGTTGACATTTTCATATGTGGACATAATGTATCTTGATTGTATTCACCCACGTTACCTCCCTTTTTATTTCAATATTTTTAGACGTTCATGCATGAGTGCTAAATTTACATGATTTTTAACCTCCCCAACTCCTCCCATGCCTTCTTCCCTGATTCCCATCAAAATTTATGACCTCTTATTCTTTAGTTGCTATTCTCTCTCTCTCTCTCTCTCTCTCTCTCTCTCTCTCTCTCTCTCACACACACACACACACACACACACACACACAGTCACAGTCAATCTAATGAGTTTGCTGTTGTTTGTGTCTTAGATTATTATTATATGGGATTAAATAACCATTTTGAAGATGACCCTGGGGAGGACTGACTCTTCCCTCTGGAGCAGCTGACTCCCTGTAGCTCTTCACCTAGCGGCCTTGTGAGACTCCGTCATCCAGGCTGGCACTTCACCTACTGCTATCATCATACTGATATTCTTCAGGCAAACAAGTTGGTGACACTCCACAGGCACAGCTTCGGGTCTTGTCTAGAAGATGTTGTTTCACAGACTTCTTGGCCTTCTGGCACCTTTGATCTTTCTGTTTCTTTTCTCCAGGATGCTCCCAGATCTTTGGGTGTAAGGGCTACATTGTAGCTGTGCCAGTTGAGCTACCGAAACCTGATGAGTTATTTTCTACATTTCCCAGTGTGAATCTCTGTAACATTCTCCATCTGTTTAGGAGTCAGAACTACCCTTGGCATGGATGGAAGCCTGGCCACACAGCCCAAGCTAGACCTTTTGCTGTGGTGAGACGATAGCAAGGACCTGTGGGTATCTGGGCCAATCACGTGGCCTGGGAGAGTCCGCATCACCGGTCTTGTTCCCCTCCCCCTACTGCTGATGCTTTTACCCCAATCACCCCACCAGTACACTTTTCTACTTTTTTCATTCATGTTTGTTTTTATTTCTTTTCCCTTTTATTTTATTTTATTTTGAATCCTCATAGTAAGGGTCCTTTATAGGACTTCTGGCTACTTTATCTAACCAGTCACTATGGCACTGAAGAAAATATTTCTCCCTATTTCATGATGAACCTGAGTGAAATTAATCTGAGAGATCAACAAGGGAAAACATACAAATGTGTTATAATTTATTAATGGAAGGTTTACACATTGTAAGGCAAAAACAAAAAACAAAACAACAACAACAACAACATAACCCTAAGATTCTCCGTAGTCAAACACACACTGAAATTCATTAGACTGTAAAAAAATGAGATTGGAAAAATTAAATTGAGTAGAGAAGTGGCCGATATAAGGGCTTCATTTGCACAGATTGTTTAAGTGGGTTTCTCTCAGCCCCACTGCTCCACCCTGGAGGATGAGAATGGTACTTTCTCTGTGGTGTAGAGCTTCATCTCCCACAGGGAACTTCACCTGCTTTTTAGACTCATGTAAGTGACCTTGGACTCTTGCTTATGAGGTGACTGAAAACCGACAATATCGCAGTAGCATATTTGAGGTACGGGATAAGCTTAAACCTTGAAAACTAGTTCCCATACATATTACATATCATATGTCATATATATGCATATGTATATGTATATGTATATGTATACACACACATATATATATGCATGGCACTATGTGACATTAATAAATTTATATTAATACACGGTATATGAACGACATTAATTTATAAAATGAACTTGTTATAAACTAATATCAAACAGTCTTATTGGTGGTATTAAGTATGTGGGAGAAATTATAAAATGTCTTAACACGTGCAGATCACAGCAGTGCTCTGGGGAAATCGCTTCATAAAGTTCCTGCTATGGGAGAATAGGAACCAGAGTTTGGGATCCTGAGATCTATGTAAAAAGCCAGATACAGCTGAACACCCTGCAACTCAGTGCTGGGGGTCGCGTGGCGGGGGGCAGATGGGAGGCTCCCTGTTGGCCAGCTAGTCAAACCAAACCTGTTAGCTACAGGTTCAGTAAGTGTTGTGATCTCCAAGAACGATGCAGCGAGTCAGGGAGGGATGTACTCGCCGTCAACGTCTGGCTCCCATCCACAGGTGAGCATCCGGGCATGCGCGACAAGGCGGAAGCAAAAGGGTGCGTTTACCCACCGGTCACGCTGGGTAATGAACACACACTAACAAAGAGCTGTGCAATGGGCACCTGTACAGTCAGATAGCAAAGGACGGCCATTTAATGGCTCGTAATGGTTTTATGTGCTTGCCTGTGCACGCACATGCAGCACACATATGCAGATTCATGAGGAGGCCAATGAAAGTGTCAGGTAGCCTGTACCTGGAGTGCACGCAGCTGTGAGCTGCTGCCTGTGGGCTCTGGGAACCAAACCCTGGTCCTTGGCAAGTGCAGCCAGAGCTCTTAGCCACTGAGCCATGCCTCCAGTCCCACAAAAGAATTAAATTTTGATATGTCTCTCTCACAGCCAGTTCCTTATCAAGCAGGAAGGAAGAACTAGATGTGATATCTTAATTTGCTTTTAAAATATTTCCGGTCTAAGATTTTCTGGCTTACAAATATGAGATATGTGGTTATATAGGAGACGCGTCTTATTTCCTGCGGCTAGATTTAAGACTGGCTTGGCGATGTCTATTCATTTATGAAAACTGAATAATTTACACTCCTTTTATTGGTTTTGACGTTTCTACATAAATATCCACTTTTTCACTTTTGGATAACCTCCAATTTAAAAAGACTGATACCAGAATATTAGGCTGGTTCCCTTAAAATTAAGAAAATGCATTCATTTAGGAAAGTATCTAGGTTTTGTTTTTAATAAATCAAGTTTGGAAACCGTGGAAGGCAAATAAAATTTGGGCTAGATTTCCTATCCACAATATCTGTTGATATAGTACACGCATGCAAATGCAAATGCTATATTTATTTCCTATTCTGTTTTATTTATTTTTATTACTTATTTATGCATCCATTCAGAGATGAATCATTCAGCACCCATAACAGTCTTGCTCTTGGGGGATCAGTTTTTAAAGATGCCTTTTGTCAACTCTTTTGCAGGCTTTCTTCCAAACATTGCTTCTTAATTAGGGCACAAGGGGGAGGTTATAGGCAGATCACCCAGGTCCCAGTGCTGTCATGGCAGACACAACTCTCCGAGCGACACCAAATGTGGTGCCCGCATGCCTGCTCACACACACCTGCCATGCCCGTCTATGGCCACACATGATGAGGAGAAAGGAGATCCACAACAGGTCAAAAGTAGCAAAAGTAGCACCTCAGCTCGAGCTTCAGGAAGGGCAGAGCATTCTGCCTTCCATGTCTGCCTCGTTCCAGACTCTTACATCCCATTTCCGTCCCTTTGCACCCTTCTGCACACTTCCTACCTGCTCCAATCATTTGGGCCAACTCTTTGGCAGGCTCGTTTCCAAGTCATTCATCTCAGGTAGATCTTTGCCACCCACAGATATTCCATGACAGCATGGTGGCTTTGGAGGACATCTGTGGTACATGGCAGACAGGGTGTATCTGTTTGATGACTCTTTTTCTGGTGACCTTGGGCCACAGCAGTCCATGTAACCCAGAGGTAGAGACCCAGAAGAGCCAAAGATGTAGCAAAGAGGGGACTTAAAAATAAAATGAGGTAACAATCATATGACAAACAGAATTGAGCGACACATGGAAACTCACAGAATGAAAACAATGAATTGGAAGCTATCAGACATTCTCTGTTGACCTAAGTGTTCACTGGGTTTCTCCTGAGTCTTCTCATTTATCTCTTTGAAAAAATAGATTGTGTGTGTGTGTGTGTGTGTGTGTGTGTGTGTGTGTGTGATTGATGACTCTATATGGCATATATAATTCATACATATACACATATATACATATATGCTTACATACATGGATGCATGCATGTGCACACACACACACACACACACACACACACACACACACACAGGTAACAAGAGCTAGAGATGGAGACACTTTTTACAAAACCAAAGTTCTTAAAGAGAGAACCAAAATTGTGATTCAGCTACAGGAATAATAGCAAGTGAGGATTCTCAGGAAACACTTTCAGTTCCAAATTAAAAGTAAATAACAGGATATGAGGACGAGGGCTTAAGTCATTGACTATCTCCACTAATGCTCGGTGAGTGTCTCCAGACCAGTTATTTTCCACTTCTGGATGCTGTGTTGATGTGTTCTCTTCTGATCATTTCTACACTGGAGGAGGACTGGGTACCCTGTCAGTCAGAGAAACTTACTTCCTTGTAGACAGAATAGTTCCTACTACCAGGAAATTATGAAGTCAGAGTGGATAGTAGAACTTGAAGGATGTGTTAGTTACTTATGTATTAAATGTTTACTTTGGTTTTGATATTTCTGCACGTGAGAGACGGTCACATGCCTGCATAGATGAGAAGTGTGCGTCAGATCACTTGGAACTGGAGTTACAGGCATTCGTGGGCTGTTCAACCTCAGTGCTCAGAACTAAACTGAGATGCTCTGTAAGAACATTGCCTTCGTCGGTTCTGTTGCTGTGAAGATACACCTTGACCAAGGCAACGCTTATACAATAAGTCACTTCATTTTCTTACGGTTTCGGAGGTTTAGTCCATTATCATCATGACAGGGAACAGGGCAACATGCTGCCGGTACTGGGACAGTAGCTGGGAGATACGTCCTGATCAGTAGCAGGGAGAGAATCCGGACTTGACATTGGCTTTTAAACCCTCAGTGACACACTTTCTCCAACAAGGTCACATCTCCTAAACCTTCTATTCCTTTCAAATAAGGCCACTCCCTGATTTCCAAGCATCCTGTAGGAGCCCATGGGAGCCATTTTTATTCAGATCACCCAAAGCAGCATGTGTTACTAACCACTGATCCATCTCGCCAGCTCTACATATATTTTCTCCACATTTGTTTGTTTTATGTTCTGTGCCTGGGTGTTTTGCCTGCCTGTTTGTCTGTGTACCACCATGCGAGGGAGGGGGAGGAGGGAGGGGGAGGAGGGAGGGGGAGGGGGAGGGGGAGGGGAGAGCGAGAGAGAGAGAGAGAGAGAGAGAGAGAGAGAGAGAGAGAGAGAGGCTCCTGCTCTGTTCCCTTCCCTTTGTATTCAGTCCAGGATGCCAGCCCACGGAGTGGTATCACTCATGTTTGTCGTTGGTCTCCTCAACTCCTTAGCCTAATCTAGAAACTCTTGCGCACCCATGCCCTAAGGTTTAGTCCCACAGTGGCTCTAAATTCCATCAGCTTCACAACCACGATCAACGCTTCTATCTTGTGCTGTAGCCTTGCTGAGTCTAGACCTTGAATCCTCCCAGCCTTAAGAGGAAATATCTTCAGGGCAGAGTTTGACAGCAGCATGATTTCCTGACTGTGAGTTAAAAAATAAAACAGATTCTCCTGTGGTTGCCAGAGGAGTTCTCACGAAAGCTTCATGCCCCGACTTAGCCTGTCACTGGGGCTAAGGGTTTTTTGTGACCCCAAGTCTATGGTTCAGTTGTGCTACCATGAAACCAGTGTGGGCAGGGCTTTTAACAAACGACAAAATCTGCTGCTGCTGCTGCGGCTGCATGAGAAATCTGGGGATAACCAACCTCACCTCTCCTTTGTTTCCATGTCATCCTTTCTTCCCGGGCAACATTTAATAGTGAGGCACGGCATCATTAAATCGTTGACACCCTCACCCATATACAACATGTACTCACTGAATAAGCAATTATGTTAGACATTAGCACGCTCAGCAGTTATCCATAGACCACCGTTATGTGTGAGAGGCTCTTTTCCTGTACCAACTTTCCTTTCCTATACCGTGGTTATGGACACACCTATGGTCCTAAGTGAATGTCATGCTAATGTCTCTGGGGGACGGCTGGGACAGGGTAGGGGGAATGAAAGGGACATAAAGATAGATGGCTATGATCCCAACATGGTATAAATGCAAAAAATTTCAAAGAATAAAAATGTATTATCCTTAAGCTGATAATCAACAAGTTAGGTACAGGGAAACAAAATATTAATAGGGTGAAAATTTCAGGAAATTGTATGAAAGCACGAGGAGCGAGGATAAGCAGACACACCTCCTCTCGTTCCAGTTTGCTTTTCTGTCTCGGTGATAAACCACTCTGACAAAAAGGACTTAGTTCACTTTACGTAATTCAGGGCCACAGACTAGCACTGAGGGAGGTTGAGGAAGGGACTCAAGTAAGAATTGAAGCAGAAGCCACAGAGGTATATTGTTGTCTGTCTGTCTCTCTATCTATGTGTCTCTCTGTGTGTCTGTGTCTCTCTCTGTCTCTCTGTCTCTCTCTGTCTCTGTCTCTGTCTCTCTCTGTCTCTGTCTCTCTCTCTCTTTCTTTTTCTCCCCCTCTCCCTCTCTTGCTCTCTCTCTCTCTCTCTCTCTCTCTCTCTCTCTCTCTCTCTCTCTCTAGCTCCTTACACCTCCTAGATGAACCTGTATAGGGAATAGTGCTGCCCACAGTAAGCTGCCCCCTACATTAATCACACAGGTCAACATAACGGAGGCAATAGGTCAACTGAGTTAGACCTTAACTCTTCCCAGGAGCCTCCAGATTGTATCATTTTTTAATTATTAATATTCCTAATTACTGTGTGAATAATTAAGAATGAGCCAGTGCAAGCCTGGGGTCCTATTTGACTAGAAACGAGCAGAGAATGTGTGAAGACAGTAAGAAGATTGAGGTTGAACATGGTCCTCGGAAGAGTGATAAATTCATAATGACCATGAACTTGGCAAAGAATTAATGGTGCAGATCAAGACCAAAGTTAAAGGGTAAGGTGAGATCTATGTTGGATGGTCTTGGACTGAAGAGAACGAGTATAAATATCCACCACAGAATCACAGTGTGCACCGCGAGTGTTGCTACATAAGATCCTCCTGAAATTGAGGCTATTAAATCTAACGCAGATCATCCCCACTTGCCTGGAAGTGGGAGGAAAATAGATAGAATTGGGCTAATATAAGGGTATTTATTCCCACATGTAGATTCCATGTTAACAGTTCCTGAAGTGCAACGTGTAAAGGAATGAAGAGATCTGATTGGAACAGAAAATTATCCACAGTTTGAGAATGCAGAGAGAACGAATTTTATTGTAAATAATGTAATTTCAAAATTTCCGAACAATATATTTGAATTATCCATCCTCCATTATCTCCACTACCTGCCCCAGCATTAGGATATCTTTTTAACAATGTACGTGTATGTGTATATGATGTGTATGTGTGCATATGTGTATGTACATGTGCATGCATACAAAATGTATATGTGCATGTGTATGTGCATTTATGATAATATTACTTAGGAGAGTAATTGACTTCATTTCAAAGGGAAGTGCCTTATGCCATTAAGAAAGAAACTCGACGACACCTCCAACCTATTATTACCTCTGATTGAAAAAATAGCAATGAACTTTACAAGTAGAAAATCTATGCCTTGACTGGAAGTCAGGAGGAAAGCACTGTGTTAATAATGCTGGTTATAGCGCTACAGGGTGGGGGAGGGGATGCAGGTCAGAAGCAATTTCCTCTAATAGTACCAATTCCTTCCTTGAATCTATAGGCACAGAAAGTCATCGCATAATAATTGGCTAAATAAGCAGTAGGAGGGACTGAAATGCCACTGGGGGAATAGCTTTGGCACAGAGCTGGGACGTAACCGTCACTGTGAGACACAGCTGTCATGATGATGAGCCTGCTCTAGGACTTACCTAGGACATCCATCTGTTGGCACTTCTAAGGCCTGGACCATGAGAGCAGATGAAGCTCTCCTTATTCAAAGCATGAAGAGTTTGTCATTCAACAGTTGTGATCTGATGTGTGTTTTAGGGTAATTACTTCGTGAGAATTAACTGGCAAGTCTGAGTCATTTAGAGTTGATGGAGAGAGGAGCTGGGAAATACTTTGAGTCTGAGGATGACCCCCACCATATGAATATGAAGGATATCACACTGCCTTCATCCACTCATTGTCCAGAAATCATATAAACTCAGAGGTTTCCCTGAGAACAAACGTAGGTTCAACGCTGACACAAAGGTGAGAGATTAACTGTGTGTTTATTTTACTTCTCTCATCGTTTGTATCATGAGCTACACAACTGCTCAGACTCATGTCTTGGAGACTATAGCTACCATATCTGGTGTAATTCAGATTATCTTCTTTTTTAAAAAGACTTGTTTTCATTTATGTGAGTACACTGTCACTGTCTTCAGACACACCAGAAGAGGGCATTGGCTCCCATTCCAGATGGTCGTGAGCCACCATGTGGTTGCTGGGATTTGAACTCAGGACCTCTGGAAGAGCAGTCAGTGCTCCTAACCGCTGAGCCATCTCTCCAGCCCTTGGACTGTCTTCTAATACTTACCTATTTATGTATAAATGCCCATTCTGGAACTTTCTTCTGTACCCAGCACACCACATAGTCTTTCAATGCTCTTTCTTGGTGTGCATGTCTAGAACATTATGTAGCAGAGGAAATAATGTATTTTCATAGAATAACAAGAAGGGTTTAGAAAGAAGCTTTTAAGCCACGGCTTAAAAATGTTATAGTTGGTTGGAGTCGCCTGAGATGATGTAAGCAATTGGCACCTTAGAAACCTCCAGTAAATTCTGTCTTAAGAGAAACCATCATGGCCTCTGAGTCACGAAGAGGAAGACACAGGAGTATGCAGCAGCACCTCCCAGTGATGCTGACTCCAGAGTCCTGAGTTCTTGAAGCAAGGATCTAAGACTTGTTCAGGTGAGGTCTGCCACTGGAAAGTGCTAAGGATTAGACATGGTTTTTGAGATGCATAGATGTTTCTCTGTCAGCTGCTTCCTTCCCCTTGAAGGAAGGCAGCACATAGGGGCTGATGGGACACAGAAGGACTGCCGACCCCTGTGAACTGCAGCTGTTGATTGGCATTCTGGTCCCTCTACAGTTGTCTCGAGGTTCCCATACACAGCAATAACAGCCAAGGACTGCAATGGCTGTATCTTCCCAAAGACGTTCATTGTGAAGTCTCTTTACCGTGGAAACTCTCTGGGCACTGATGGGACTTCAAAGTGCTCGATGATAAGATGTGAGCTCTGAGAGTGCTATCTACATTGGGCTTTTCTCCTAGAGGGTTCTGCTCTGTTCTGTGTGTGGTACTTCAAGTGGAAGACTCAGGAACCCATCAACTTAGTAAATAACAATTTTTACACCCAAGGGAGTATCTTTTTTTTTCTTATGGCAGTATAATTTAGATAAAGGAGGAAAAAGTTTGATCTTAGAAATTAGGGCTCAAAGTTAACCCTGCAAAGGCATGCTGTTAACGGTCTACTTCATCCAGTCAACCCCACATGTATCTCTTCCTAGAATAGCATCAGTGTATGGATAGATCAATGAACTTACCCACTAAGAGAAACATAACCCCCATTAACTGATCTCCTTGAACCCCAAAGCCTTATACTGCATGATACAAACTTCATTTAGTCCGAGTCTAGACCTGAAACCATTGTGATGCAAACTGCATTTAGTCCGACCCCAAGACTGCCTCACCTTAAGAATTCTGGCACCATTCAAAATCTCCTCTGGAACTTAGAGCAACAACTGTTATCTATGAGCTCCTATGGAAATCAAGGACAAGGTGACATGCTTTGAACACGTGCTCAGGAAACAGAGTGCCCACATATGTCCATTCTAAAAAAGGAATAAGCATAGAAAGCAGGGATGGGTCCAAAGGTTAACATACCCAACACAGTTAAGATAAAATCCTGTAGCTCCCCGTGTGGAATCCAAGTCACACAGTGACTCAGTAACTCTGCAGGATTCGGGCAACCCCGCCCAAGTGTGGACAGAACACATGGCCACTTGTCTGGTGGGTTATTCTCATCATGGGTGACTTTCTTCAGCAGATATTCCACATGCCTGGCATACCCAATGTTCTTACATCCTTGCCAGGACATTGGCTTCTTGCCCTCACACATGGAAACACACAGTATCTCATGAATTTGCATGCTATCTTTGTATGGGGGTGGGGCATGCTCATCTTTGTACCATTCCAATTTCAGTTCATGAGGTGCTCATGTGATCACGGTAAAATGAGTCTAATTGTCCAAGAAGAGCTAATCTTCCTAGTAGACTCTTCTCAAAGACATCTTGAGGTTTTTTTTTTTTTTAGTTGAATTAACCTTTTATATACACTTGGGTCTCGGATGGATAGGGTTGTGTCAATTTTTTTTCCAAACAGAAAATCTTTTATTTATTCTTTGACAATCCCATGCCAGTAAATACTGCATCTTTATTGTTTGTATCTTCAGTGTCCCTCTCCCCCAGGGATCTCCAACATGTCTTCTCTCCCCTTCATGTTCTCCTCCACAATGGCCAAGATCATGCTTATAAGACAGCATTATCACATCATTTCTCCCACCCTCTGGATCTTACATTACTTCTGTCCCTTCCCCCACAATGTTTTGGGGCCTTTATGAATGAGAGAGATTGGTATAGATGTTACATTTGGGATGGGCATTCTTTCTCAGGACTTCGAACAATTATGAGTTTCTGAAATAATTACTGACCATTGCAGAATCTTCTCTAGTCAAGTTCATGGGATACACTAAACTACGTGTGTAACCACAAATATTTCAAAGGAGATTTGATAACATCTCCATTTAGCAAATCAACAATATTAGGGTCTCTTCTAGGTCCTATGATATTCATAGCCATGAGCTCTTTAAAAAAAAAAACAATAAAAACAAGGTTTACTGTGCTGGATTTCAATTCCTTCTAGTGGAATAGGCCCCACCTCAAATTCAACTAAAAATGGTTGGTCACTCCCCAAACCTTTGTGCCACTATTGCATCAGTGGGCACATCTTGCCTGCCAATTTTGTACTGTATCATGAGGCATTAACTGCTGCGTGATACCATGAATGTCTTTTTCACTAGCGGTCGTGTACCATGACCGTGTATCATGACGGCTGTCCAGCAAGGAAGAAAATTTCAGGTAAAATCCAACTTCGTTTTTCTGAGTCTTACAACAAAAGTGAGTTTTGTCTTCAGCAAAATCGTCATATCACCTGATTATTATGACCAACCAAGAACTATGGTAATAGCCTGTATTTTCTCAGGGGTTCTGGGGCTTCCTCTATAATGCATAGGGAGATAGTCTGTTCCTTGGACAGCTCAACTCCTGATTAGTCTTCATAATGTTCTTCCTACCATCCTGGTATGAACTGCAGGACATCTTCTGAGTAGCACTAATCTTTCCATTAGTCAAAGTTTTCTTCAATTTCTACACATTCTTCTTTAACATGCAAAATGCATGATTTCCAAAGCCTTATGTTCTACTTCTCCAATTCTCATTATAAATCTAGCTGAAAGCAGCCAGGATTGCTGCTGAATGCTGGCCCACCTTGAAATTCCCTCTGCCACATTAACTCAATCATCGTCTTTAGATCCAGTCTCCTACAGAGCTACAGAGTTAGGATAAAGTGCAGATATGTTTATTCCAGGATGTAACAAGCATAACCTCTGACCAAATTCTCAATGAAGTTCTGACTTCTGCTTGAAGATGCCTAAGGTGTCTTTACGTCAGCATTCTGGCTGGAATTCTGATCTCACTTCCCACAGACTTTACACTGTTAGTAGGTGTTCGTAAGATTCTAGGTGGTTGTGTAACCTGCTTCCCAAACATCTCAGAATTCTGCCTGAATTCAGGTTTAAAGGGCTTCTAACTCACTGCTCTCAGCAGCACATTTCTGTAAGTATCTTTCATCACCGTGTCAGGATAGCTGAGAATACCAACATAATGGTGGAAAAGTTTCTTTGGGTTCACAGACCCATGGGATTCATCTGACTCCTTGACATTATGCCTCTGGTGGCATATATTGGGAGTGACGATATAGGACGTAGTTCACTACATGGCTCATTGTGACCAGGAATCAGAGAGAGAGAGAGAGAGAGAGAGAGAGAGAGAGAGAGAGAGAGAGAGAGAGAACGCATAGGTTTATCCCAGTGACTTCTTTTCTCCCACTAAGAGCCACTTTATGGCACACTGCGATATGAACTTATCAACAGATAATGCCATCATACTCTGATCACCTCTCCATGATGCCATCATCAGAAGAACAAGACGTTAACCCAGGAAACTTGGGATGAGGGATTTGTGTCCAAACCACCACATGTTTACTGTAGTTGGATTCTTAAATATTCCAGGAATGCCCAACGCCTTAAATGTTCAGCCCCCAGGGTGGCACTATTGGGAAATAAAATAACTTCTAGATGGTGTCTCCTTGTTGAAAACAATTAGGCTGTTGAAGAGTGATTATGTAGGTTATCTTTAATGGTAAACCCAGAAGCAGCTGGGAAGAAAGTTTCAGTGACAGATTGTCTACATTGGTTTGGTCTGTGGAGAGGTCTCTGGGGAATTATCTTAATTAGATTAACTGATGTGGGAAGACCTAGCTTTTTATGGGTAGTGCCATCCTCTAGGCATGGGCCCTGACCTATCTAAGCAGAGAAGCTGAACAAAGCACAAGCAAGCTAGTAGACATACACACATTCACGTCTCTCTGCTTTGGTCTGTAAATCCAACGTGGCTAGCTGGATAAAATCTCTGCCTTGACTTCTCTGTTATGAGGGACAGAAACCTGGAACTGTAAGTTCAAATAAACCGCTTAGACCCCTAAGTTGCTTTTGGTCATGCATCGCTGATCATAGCAACAGAAATGAAACGTAAACATAGCCACGAAGACGACTGAGACCTGAGCTCACTCCTTTCTAGCCTTTTGGCTTCCTGGTCGACAGGTGAGCAGAATTGTTCTATTGTGTGTGGGCAGGGCGTGCTGCCTACCACGACTCCAGAGCAAAAAGACCATGGAAGCCCACATTGGAACCACTCAAATTATGACTTACACAAACACTTTCTCTTTATAATTAATAACCTTAGATATTTTGCTATAGTGACATAAAACTGACAAACACAATCCCCCATCTTACTAGGGTAAGACAGTAAGAGTTAAAGTGTTAATCTGTGAATTGTCCATGAACTGTGACGCACATATATATATATCCATATTACACACACACACACACACACACACACACACACACACACACACGAGTGTGAACCCCTGTGAATGATGGGACATGAAGGAACCTTGTCTCTGGTAGAGCACCATATCATCTTTTCATGGCTTTCCTGTGTATAAATTCATGTAGAGTAAATAGATCTTTGTTTAGGCCATTGTTTTGCATACATAATATTTAGCTAAACACATTCTAACTGACTTACAGTCTTGCCCTGCATGACTCTGTTTTGTGGTTCCCTTTTCGGTGTTCATGAAATGATGGGTCTCTAGAAGCAGCGATGACCTCAGAAGCATAAGTGCGTGACTCTTAATGAATGGATGGAGTTGTCCCGTAACGTGAAATTATGCAGAATCATGTACCTTTCTTGTCCCTACATCTGTTGATATTTTCTTGTGCTGACTTGACATACGCTAGGTCTCCATCTGTCTAGGCTACCCTTCTCCCTTGCAAGAGCAATAACAAAGACAAACAACAAAGGAGCCAAGCAACAGCGGAAAGAACATCCAAATGAAACGAATGACAGAATGGCGTTCTAGCCAGCTCGACTCCAAATGAAATGAAAGGCCAAATGTGTAGCTGCAAAGGATCAATAACCCATGATTTCCTCTGCCCATTAGGTTTCTGCTGGTCGGGCTGCTGAAATGTGAGAGGAGCTTGCCCCTAAGCCTGAAGACCTGAGTTCAATCCCTGCTTCAGAGAAAGCTGATTCCTGCAGGTGGTGTGTGTGTATGTGCCTGTATGTGTGTGTGTGTGTGTGTGTGTGTGTGTGTGCATGCACACCTGTGTGCACATGTGTGTGTGCATGTATGTGTGTGTTTATGTGTGTGTGCACGCGCATGTGTATGTATGGATGTGTGTGAGTGTGTGTATAGATGGGTGTGTATGTGTGTGTGCATGTGTGTGTTTGTGTGTGAATGTGTTCATGTATGTGTGTATATCTGTTTATGTCTGTGCATGTGTGTATGCATGTGCATGTATGTGTGTATGTGTGTGTTCATGTATGTATGTGTTTATGTGTGTGCGCGCACGTGAGTATGTATGCATGTGTGTGTGCATGTGTGTGTGCATGTGTGTGCATGTGTGTGTGTTATACAGATAGATATAAAGTAAATAATAATAATCAATGTAATTAGAAAAAAATTCTGTTTGCACTTCTATTTTAAAACTAGTGTCCTAAACTGAGCATCCTGTTCAACTCTATCAGCCATGGCTACCTTTTCTCAGGTGACTCATTCTGTGGTGGCTTTAAGCAGAGTGATGCTGTCCCTAGAATTCTACCCCCTTAGGCTTCCGGTAGAAATACTGGAGACAGACACAGAGCAGTAATAACAGCCATTTGTCTCTCGCCAGTCAGAACAGTGGGTTTCTCTCATGGAACCCTCACTCCCGGCACTTTAAAGATTCGAGGTTTGTTTTTGTCTCCTCTAGTTTGGGAACGTAACAGTAAGCACACAGTAGAAGCAGTCCGATAAAGTCTGTTCTTATCAGCTGCTCAAACAGTCTCATTATTTGGTGACCATAAACATGGTTTGAAGTCCCTGCTCCTGCCAAGCTGAAGGCTTCCAGGGATGGGCCTGGGTGATTGAAAGTCCAAGATTATAGTAGAAAGGGCCAAGGAGGTGTTTTAGTTCTTGCCCATTTGCTAAAAGCCGCTGGTCAAAAACAGCTCTCTGTCTGGAAGACAGTAAATTCCTTCCATTGCTGAAAATAAATGTGTTTTGTGGGAAAGCCAGACAGGACTTGGGCAGGAGAAACATGTAGGGAAGGCATTGGGGAACAATTACTAATAGCCATTCCTCAAAACAGGGAGGTCCCTGTGTGGCCACGGAGGAGCCTGGTGATTCTCCCATTGTGAAGGAAGAATCATAAAGCCATCGTAGAAACCTCTCAGTGTTGGTTCCCTCTAAACACTAATTGTTTCCTCTTGGGTGTCAGGACCCTTGCTTTCAATGTCACCAATAGCATGCCAGCCCCAAGGACTAGTGTTAGAAGTAGAATACTCTGGCTGGCTTCCCAAGGGCATGAGGGTCTTATCCGTGTGACTCTGGTCTCTTCAATTTATATCGCCTCCAGTGTCAAACTACTCTTGAAATAAAGCTTTGGCTAAGAAATAGAAGTGTGAATGATTGCACTTTCTCAATTGTCTCCTTTTTTCTTTTTTCATGTGTATGTATATATGCATGTTCCTGGAGGCAGAGGGGTGTGTGTGTGTGTGTGTGTGTGTGTGTGTGTGTGTGTGTGTGTACATGCCTATATGGAGGCCAGAGTTTAGCCTCAGACTTCATTCCTCAGGCTACTGTTTATCTTTGAACCTGGAGCTTTGCAATCGAGCTACGCTAACTGGCCAGTGAGCCCCAGGGATCTGCCTCTCTCTGCCTCTCTAGCACTGGGATTTGTTTTACAAGGCTCTGAGGACTGAACTCAAGGCCTGATGTTTGTCAGACAAGCATTTTGCCTACTAAACTCTCCCAGCCCCTTCTGGTTCTTTCTATTTGGTAAATATTCATCAGAAACCCAGACATCCCTTTATTGGAATAGCAGAGATGGTGGCTTAAGCTCCTTGCAATAACACAATTAGCTGAGGAAACTCACAGGTGGGTGTCTAGGCTCAACTATGTCACTCCTCACTGGGATAAAGGAAAGAACCATGGTAGACTGATGAACTCCTAGAACAAAGGTAGACGTGTTGAACTATGACATCTCCAACTGCTGTAGTGAGGTAGCTTCTGGAGACGTTGTGACAAAAGCAGAAATCATACATACTCATAAACAAAATGAGGGTCAAAGCTGAAGCGGAGGGTGGAGGGGTAGAATCGGCAGATACACTCATCTCAAGTGGGTGGATAAATAGGTATGATTAGGTTTAAATGTCAACTCAACTCAGCCTAGAGTCACCTGGAATGAACGTACACAGGGTTGCACTCTTGGGCACGTCTGTGGGAGACTGTCTTAGGGGAGTTACATGATGTGAGAAGACCCAGATTACCATTATCTAAGGCAAAGAGTCCTGAATTATGTAAGAGTAGAGAAATCAAGTCAAGCACAAGCAAGGGAACATAAGTACACCCATTGCTCTCTGCTCTTGACTGCCTTGACTTCCCTGTTGGGGCTTGGTCTTTTGATGTGTGTCGTAATGCCAAGTGAGGGCCCCCGAGACCTGGTTGCACCAGGTAAGAGAGAGTCCTCATTTAGACCCAAGTGATTCTATGTGGCCTGGTTGTCAAGATATTACTGATTGGAAAATAAAGAAGCTGACAGCCAACAGCTGAGCAGAAGAGACATAGGTTAGGCTTAGGATTCCTGGCCTGGGGGGATCAGACGAGAACCATGAGAGGGAGAAGAAGTTGATGGAGGAGAAAGCACCATGGGTTAGGTCAGTCATGAAAATGTGGCCAGGGGAGCTGGGCAATTGGAGTTAAGAGCAGCCCAGAAGAAACATAGAAAGTAATAACTTGGGATTGTTGATAGAAAATAGATTTTAATATCATAGATGGTGGATATCTGCCCAGTTCTTGTGTTATTTAAGGCTTATTGCAAATATAAGAGGTGCGTGTGGCTTTTATCCAAGGACTGAATGAACAAGGCAGGGTAGAAATCCTGGATTGGGATAAAAAACTTCTACATTTTCCCACAGTGATGGGCTGTAAACTGGAACTGTGAGCTGAGACGAACCCCCCTTTCCCCTGCATTCCTCTTTGTTGGGGGTGTTTCATCACAGAAACGGAAATCCAACTAGAACGATAGATAAATGGAAACGTGTTCAGAGGTGATTAATTGTGCAAATGACACCGATGAGGAAATTGTTTGCAGAGCATAAGGAAACCTACGAACCTTCTCCCTGAAGAGAGCAACATTCAAAAACAAACTCAGATGTTTGCACGCGCCTCTAATGTGGTCCCAGGAGTCTATAGCAGCTGTAGATTCAGGATCTGCAAGGAAATGTTAGCGTGCATCCACACTGCTTCACTTCCTCTTCCCACCTGCAATTCTTCCCATTAGGGGTTCAAGCTTGCATCAGAATTACCTGAGATGCGTGACACGCTAATATCTGGGTCAATGGACTCAGGCTGTATTTTATTTTTGGTCCTGGAGCACTGAACCCTTTAGGGCTCCTGAAAGATCCAGTTGCCCGCACTCCACGTGCAGGGACATTTCACATAAGCTCTCTCTTCTCATCGTGGGGTTTGCACACCTGCGTCTGTGCAGAGGCATTAAGAACTTTCAAAGGAGCGGAACACCTGATTTTTTACACGTCCTTCCTGTGAGCTCCAAACATTGAACTTCAGGTTTTGGAATGCACTTCCTGTGGGGTTGTCTTACCTGCCCAAGATGATTGGAAATTCCTGGTTGTGGTGGGTTCTAACTTCGTATCTCTCAGTGGCTAGTGTGCATGAAATGTGCTCCATAAGGACTTATTCACTGATTTTTACAGTC
Source organism: Rattus norvegicus (assembly GCF_021556685.1). Classification (NCBI taxonomy): domain Eukaryota; kingdom Metazoa; phylum Chordata; class Mammalia; order Rodentia; family Muridae; genus Rattus; species Rattus norvegicus. The sequence goes on from NC_141536.1 coordinate 160,022,271, forward strand.
CTGCATCAGTCCTTGCCCTCCAATAGTCGGCCAGGCTTCCTATCTTTCCATCTTCAGGGCTCTAAATGTCGTGCATTCATCTTCCCGCTTCCTTTTTGCACCTTTAAATGCTTGTCACATATGCTCCTGTGTCAACATCACCTTGCCTCTTTAGTTTATTAAGAAATGTTCTGTGGAGTTCATCCTCCGTTTCTCTGTTTTTCTCCCCCGCTACCCCGTGGTTCTTTCAGAGAAAGCCCTTTGTGTTGAGCAAACAGACTCTAATCTGCCCATCTCACTCCAGACTCCAACAGGGACACCAGGTGAGCATCCTGACACCAGCTGCTAACAGCTGTTCACGTGGTCCAGAGCAGTGGGCAGGGACTGAGCGGACAGTTCTCTTGTCTGATGGGCCTCCGGTCCGCCAAGCTCAGGGATGAAGCCCTGAGCACAAATGTTTGCCGTGCTGGCTGGCAGTCCTAAGAGCAGCTGCCTGCTGATGGAAGATAACGCACATAATGACACCACACACATTCAGACGCTGCCAGGCATGAGGAATCTGGGAACTCCCGTGCCATCCCTTGCTGATTGGCGGAATCGTTATCTTCTAGCGTGCAGGCAACGGAGACAGGAAGAACCAGAAAGTGTCTGACCCAGAGATGCCCGTTATAACCCCAGCAATTTTAACATTCAGTGGGGGGGGGGGGCGGGGAGGGGGGGGAAGCGCTCCGTGTGCTCATTGGAGTATTTACCCAAAAAGATCCATGCACCGGTGCTCAGCGTGGTCACGACACCAATGGATTAGAGTAGCAGAGCTGGACACAGTTAAGAGGACTGTGGTTTATGGATGAAATGGACTCCGATGTAAAGCCGGGGGAAACCGCCTTCTAGAAAGGATTTCTCTTTTATTTTATTGGATATTTTCTTCATTTACGTTTCAAATGTTATACTCTTTCTTGGTTTCCTCTCCAGAAACCCCTATCCTATCCCCCTCCCCCTGCTTCTATGAGCGTGCTCCCCCACCCACCCACACACTCCCACCAGCCTCTCTGCCCTGACATTCCCCTACACTGGGGTATCGGGCCTTCCCTGGATCAAGGACCTTTCCTCCCATTGATGCCCAAAGAGGCCATCCTCTGCTACCTATGCGGCTGGAGCCACGGGTCTGTCCATGTGTACTCTTTGGTTGGTGGTTTAGTCCCTGGGAGCTCTCGGGCGTCTGGTTGGTTAATATTGTTCTTCTTAACGATGTTGCAAATCCCTTCAGCTGCTTCAGTCCTTTCTCTAACTCCTCCATTGGGGACCCCATGCTCAGTCCAATGGTTGGCTGAGAGTGTCCACCTCTGTATTTGTCAGAGCCTCTCAGGAGACAGCTGTATCAGGCTCCTGTCAGCATGCACTTCTTGGCATCTGTAAGAGTGTCTGGGTTCGGTGACTGTATATGGGATGGATCCCCAGGTGGGACAGTCTCTGAGTGGCCCTTCCTTCAGTCTCTGCTCCACACTCTGTTTCCATATTTCCTCCTGTATTTTGTTCCCCCTTCTAAGAAGGACTGAAGCATCCACACTTTGGTCTTCTTGAAGTGGATTTGCTTTCTGATGAGGCCAGATTTCATTCAAGCACCATACTTGGTGTACTGTCTGTCCATAGGATTTGCCTCACTGATGCTTAAAAAAGGGGACTTTGAATTAAAGTAGGCTGTCAAAAGAACTAAAAATATGAATGTCAAAGGGAAGACTGTGTGTGTGTGTATTAAAATATTTTATTTTATATTTACACAAGTGTATGATGTGTTTGAATCGGATCCATGACCACCTTTCCTCACATCCTATCTCTCACAACACTTCTAACTTCATGTGTCCCCTTCCATCTCTCTCTCTCTCTCTCTCTCTCTCTCTCTCTCTCTCTCTCTCTCTCTCTGTGTGTGTGTGTGTGTGTGTGTGTGTGTGTTTCCTTTTTCTTTCTTTTAATTGGGTACATTTATTGCTGCCCGTATGTGCATAGATGTTAAGACCATGATGTACTACACATGGGCAGCCTTTCGGGGTCTGTATCCCTGAAAAAGACGGACCCTCACTCTTCCAGCAAAGATCAATTGCCATGAGCTCCTCTGCTAACTATGGGACACCTGAGCCCCTCTCACAGATGTGCTAAGACTGTGGCTGGCTTGATTTTGTACAGGTCTTATAGACGCAGACGCAGCTTCTGTGGGTTGCGTTCGAGTGTGCAGAAGTACTGTCAGGTCCAGCAAACGCTGTTTTCACAGACAGCCACTGTCTGGCTCCGTCAGTCTTCCTGGATCTCTTTTCATGATGTCTCCCTAGGCTTGAGGCACTGTGACTTAGAACGCAGATGCTCCGTTTAGAGCAGAACACATCCAGTTTCTCATGCATGCTGGTCAGTTGTATAGAACTCTGTATCTATGTGCCTCTGGTCACAATTCCATCCGTATTCATGGTCCAGGCACGTTCCTCCTGTGGGCTGATCCACTGAAGGGTTCCTGACTTGCCTCTCTGCTTGCTTTTGCTCTTTTACCCCATTCTTCACATAAGAGGATTTCCCAGACTCGTAATGGATCTGCTCACTCATTTCATTTCATTAATAGTCTTTGATTGTCCGTAAGGAATTATCCAGACTCTGTTAAAGATAGAGTCTGTCACAAATTCCTACTTCCTTCCAAACACAAATAGACCCATTTAGCAAAGAAGCAGACACGTTTCCACATCCTTGAGTTTCCATCCACACCACGGAAATAACCCCCTTTTTCTTTATCTTCCACCATGGTCTGCCTCTGGAGCCATGGGTGACTGTGGTTTCCACATTCTACGGATGTCCAACATGAAGGAGAGGTGAAATCTTAGAAAGTGGAGTAGACGATTGAAGCATCCTAAGGCACTAGAGTTTCTGAGAAATCCCAGGGTTGGGGAAGAGCCACAATTTACTTATTTACCCAGTCACTTCCAAATGTAGTGAAACTCAGACTGCATAGTTGGACACTCTTTTCTGCTCATTGGTTCCATGAATCAACTACCAGGAAACCTTACTTCGTTGTCCAGGCACACAGATCCTTCAGCCTTCCCTTCCTCTTCTCACCACATTCTGAGGTGAGGCCCTCTATTTTCTCGTGTCATGTACCTATTACCTCTAGATCATTGTGATTCTGGGAAAGTTCTTCACTATCCCCCCCTGTTTGTAATTTACAAAGCCCAACTTCAGATCGCGTTAGGAAAGTGAGAGGACTACGTAGCCCACGTGTTCAGCCAGCAGAGTAGTAAATGACACGGTTGGCTATAACTCGGCTTCTGACTGGAAATGCTTGTCTCTCCTCCTGCCCCAGTGAGACACAGTGGACAATGCCTGTAGAGCCTTTGATGCCAGTGATGGGGAAATCATTAGTATTTAACGTTTTCCTCTCACTTCTATGTCAATGTTTGATTCTTCCCTTGGCATGGTAGGAAACTTGGCTACCGTCGACATTAGATTCATGTATCTATCTGTAGGTCTATGATGTAAAAATAGATGGCTTCCTAACTCAATTTAAGTTATAAAAAAACACAAGAGAATGTATCTAAATGATCCAAGTGTAATAATGTGCTCACTGTGAGACCAGGTGTTCCAATGGTCCCAGAATTGGCTGCATCTCCATCTTCAGACATATAGAGTAAGAGTTGGGAGTAGGGGGCAAAATTTAAACAAACATAAAGTTTGCCACACTTTTTTTTTTAAAATTAACTTCTTTATATGAAATAGAAAAGGACCATTTATCTCATAGAAACACATGGTGATGCTTGTTTTAACACATGCTAGGAACTCGGCCATAGGTTGGAAAGATAGTTCAGTGGCTAAATGTTCTTCTGAAGGATCTAGCTCCAGTTTCCAGCACCCACAAAGTGACTCACGACCATTTGTAACTCAAGGTTTGGGGGAATCAGCTCCCTCTTCTGGACTCCTCAGGCACTGCACACACGTGGTGCACATACACACACACACACACACACACACACACACACACACACACACAGAGGCAGGCCACAGATACTGTGTGAATCATTTTTCAAGTTAAAAAAAATGAAAATTTGAACCCAAATGTTAAAGCACGTGTGATGTCTAATAAATATTTGATGTAGCTGTCTGATGTTGAGTGCTGATTGAAAGACAGAGAAGAAAGCCATCTAGACCCTCAGTCTCTGACATTAAAAAGAATTATTGTCATTTGTGGTCTAGACAGAGTGGGAAGTACACTGCCTTTATGTTTGGTTTTAATTTTGATTTCCAAATATCAGCCACTGAGCTCTGAAACTCATTTGCTTACAGAAGCATCGCACCGGCTGATTAAATATATCTCCTAACTATGGTCTCAGGAGCTGATTTAAAGCAGCGAAATATGCATAGTTTGAAATGTTTGGTGTCAGGGCAACATTTAAATCCTCAGACCAATTAAGTCTAATTACTGAGTGAATGGTAATACTTTTCCTCAACAATGTGAAGGTTAAATTAAAATTCGTTTTTGAATTAGAAGGGAACACCTACTAACTGTCAATCATTCCAATATTTATTTGAGGTTCTGCTTTAGAAAAATACAGAGATAGAAAGTATTATCACTAAGTCAATTTTTCTCCTAGTATTGTGATTATTACATTTGGAGCCTACAAAAAAGAAAGAAAGAAAGAAAGAGAGAAAGAAAGGAAGAGAGAGAGAGAAAGAGAGAGAGAGAGAGAGAAAGCTCTCTTTTTCAGCCAGCACAGCACTGCAGCAAACTTAAAGCAGACCTTTTTAAAGTTCATGAACAAAAGCCTAGCAAAGGCTCTGAGCACATGTGAACTGACGGTGAATCACCACCTTAAAACCTCAGGGACTTCTGAACAACTGATGATCACCTAACACCAAGTCTCACTATCTTCTAAGGCTTTATTAAAATATATATGATGTTATCTCTGTCGATACAAGCTTTTAGGATAGATACAAAGGGCAAAGAGATAGGTAAACACCCGGGTACTGAGATCAGTGGAGGAGAAAAATCTCACGAAAACAGTTAACAAGATTCCCATCTTGTAGGGTATAAAAAGGACCCAGCGGTGACATTCACAGAACAAGAAATGAAGGTCATTCTGGGTTTTCCCCACTGTGCTGCAGGAACCCATCTACAGGGCTAAAACTTTGTTTGCTGATAGAAGGAATGAAGTAAAGGGGGTTGTATAATATGGGAACAAAGAAACACAAGAAAAGGTCAGTGTGACCTCCATCTGCTAATGCCCAATTTGGGGGCATTTAAAATACACATTTAAAATATTTAAGTACATTTAAAATAAACCCATACTTTATATAATGAGCCATATGATTCACACTGTAAAACCCACTCTGTAAAACTCGTTCTGCTTCCCATGTGGTTCAAACCTCCTGACTGTCACGTCCCCGTGTGGCGGTTAATATCGATGACCATCTTGGCAGATGTAGAATCATCTAGAAGCTTTGGGGCCTGTCTAGGAAGGTTTTTCCCCATTGAGTCTCTTGAGGTATGTCAACTGCCCTGTTTGTGGGTTTTGAGCTTTAGGCTACAGAAAACAGAAGGAGGCCTGACATCAGCTGCAGAACCAGACTCTCTCTCTATGAGCTATAATCTAAAAAAGATCGTGAACTCCGTCATAACAAACATCCCACCCAAACTAAGTGGGGAATCATGAACAGAACTGACTGTTTCATCATATGAAGCACCAAAAGTGTCTCTATTCTGTTGGTATTTTGCTAAGAGAATGACTTTGACAAATACATTCAAGTTCATAATCACACAGTCATTTTGCCTAATGGTTTAGAGGTTTGTTCATGACATGACAGGCACCACACAGTGGCCAGGAAATAAAGAAAATGCCCACTCGTGTGAGATTTCTCCTTTGTCCCACTTCCTCTAGCTTGGCCCCTAGCCTATGGGATGGTGCCACCCACATGAAGCTCAGGTCTTTTCCCTTTAGTTAATACCTCATGGAAACAGCTCCACACATGTGTGTGTGTGTGTGTGTGTATGTGTGTGTGTGTGTGTGTGTCTGAGCACACACACACAGACACTCAGACACACCCAGACACACCCAGACACACCCAGACACTCACACACACACACACACACACACACATATATATATATATACATATATATATATATATATATATATATATATATATATGTACATACATACATCCTGGGACCTATGTACATCTCAGGCCACCACAGTGACAGTCATAATTAGCCATCATCACCATTAATATAGAAATTCTTTCCAAACCCAGGTAGATCCCATAATTGAATTTCATTGGTAAATTCCTATGGTCAAACAATCACCTTCTAACCTCTCACCTGTTTTCAAGACATATAAAACAACACTCTACAAAGACAATTAAATTTTTCTTATCTCCAGAAAAAAGAAACCAAAACCTTGATTAGCTGAACAAAAGCATAACTTTTCGGAGATTTTGATACATTTTATTTAAGTTCGTGTTAATATTTTCCTATCACTTCCGGTGGTAGACAGGCTAATGCACTTAGGTGAGTGTCTGCGGAATGTCCCAGCATCCTCTGTGAACACCCCCTTCCTTTCAAGCTAGCTAACAGAGTGTAGGGCCAAGTATACGTAAAATTGCTTACTTGTCTTTACAAAAGGAGAAATTTGAAACATTGATTTTACGTCCAGGTCAATACTTGTATTTTCTTGGAAGTAAATTTCCAAACCAATCAAATCAAGGAAAGTCCGCATTCCAGCCATGAAACTAGACATAGCCTCCCATTGTTCTCAAGCAACATCCCAAAAGCCAGAAACATAGTCCAGGAGGCTGACTTTAATGAAACCATGGATACCAAGGTAAACAGTTATTTGATGTTTTTCTGCCTTCTTACCTTCCCTTACTTATTCTTTGATAATAGGACATCTTCTTACAGTTCCTGCTTTTATTTAAATATCAGATTTCATATTTACGTATTAATTTTGTGTGTATTCTGTGTGTGCGCTCTCTCTCTCTCTGTATGTGCATGTGTGTAAGTGTGTGTGTGTGCACATACACAGTCACATGTGCTAGCCAGAGGTTGACAGCAGGTATCTTGTCTTTGTGTGTGTGTGTGTGTGTGTGTGTGTGTGTGTTTATGTGGGCATGTGTGTATATGTGTTTATGTGTGTATATGTGTATATGTGTGTTTATGTATGTGTATGTGTGTTTATGTGTGTTTATGTGGGTGCATGCGTATGTATGTGTATGTGTGTTTATGTGGGTGTATGTGTAGTGCATGTGTATGTGTATGTGTGTTTGTATGTGTGTGTCTGTGTGTGTTTGTGTGTGTCTGCACACACACAGTCACATGTGCTAGCCAGAGGTTGACAGCAGGTATCTTGTCTCTGTGTGTGTGTATGTATATGTGCGTGTGTATGTGTGAGTATGTGTGTGTGTTTATGTGGGTGTATGTGTATGTGTGTATGTGTGTGTGTTTGTGTGTGTGTGTTTATGTGGGTGTATGTGTGTGTGTTTATGTGTATGTGTATGTGTGTGTGCGTGTTTATGTGGGTGTATGTGTATGTGCGTGTGTGTTTATGTGGGTGTATGTGTGTGTATATGTGTGTGTATGTGTGTGTGTGTTTATGTGGTGTATGTATGTTTATGTGGGTGTATGTGTGTTTATGTGGGTGTATGTGTATGTGTGTATGTGTGTGTATGTGTGTGTTTATGTGTGTGTATGTGTGTGTATGTGTGTATATGTGTATGTGTGTATATGTGTATGTGTGTGTGTGTGTGTGTGCGCACGTGTGTGTGTGTGTCTGAGGAGATGTAAATTTCCAAGTACTATCTTGTGTCCACCAATGATTTATTGTTCCTTCAAGGAGACTCAGATCAATAGATATAACGCTGTCCTAGGAAGCAGGGAACTGAACATTTCCTTAGCAGAGTAGCACCCATTGGGCACGAGGTCTGTTTTTCTTATTCAGAATGTTTAGTAAGCACTCAGTATTGTGTCTGCCTTATAGCATGAAACCAGCTGAAATTTCTGTGAATGGGGGAGTTAAAATGTCTTAAACAATGTTGTTCCACTCATGAAAACACTGACCAGCTATTCATATACTTAGCAAAATAAGTGCTCAAGAAATGTTAACTAAAAGTGCTAAGGCGAGTGGTAAAGTCTGTGTGTCATTTATTACTTGACCTGAGGTATGATAAATTATTTCCTGAGGTACCTGTCAAAATTATAGGTGTATGAAGTTGTAGGCTGATTGGCTTTCAACTTTTTTATAATGCTATGTGTAGGTTGATATCATTATATGGGTGAAGGCAGACAAGATAAAATGAGGCCTGTCATTGGATGAGAAGGAAGAGAGGCAGGAAGAGAGGTTTTAGAAGGAGCTGGATCGAGGAGAAGGAGCTGGGAGAACATGGCGGCAGATATTAATATTCTTCTCTGTGCATAGATAGAGGTTGTTATGACTATTTTTAAGGGATGGGTGTGTACAGGATTTTGTGCTGCCTAGATGGGCAAATTATATCTCATCAATTGGATCACAGGTAATTGTGTTGTGTGTTCTTTCATGTGGTGACTTAATTGAGTCCACAGTAAGAAAACCACAAGATAGGCAGTCTCTGTATGAGACTGGCGTGGCAGTGACCCACCTTGGGAATAGATGGGTAGAGAGACTGCTGCCGGGCTCAGAGATTAGCCATCGGCAGTGCGAGATGGGATGGAGCTTAGCAGGTGAGATGCTTTGCTGACTGAGATGAAGATATCCCGCAGATGCCACGTGGCTCTATGGTGCCGGCACTAGTGCAGGATAAAAGGAAACCATTTTTTTTATTTTTTACCGCAACAGCTATGTTAAAAGTTATGTCATTAAAAGCTTATATGAAACATAGTTTCATTGCATAGTCACAGAAGCACAATGAAGCATGGCAGGCCTAGATCCCCAGATGAAAGCTACCTTCACTCTCTGCACTTCATGACACTGAGGTCTAGAGAGAGTAGTCAGCTGGATCTGTGGGGCTTGAGGTCAACCATCAAGATTTAGACATGGGTGAAAGGGGGAGAGTACCTCTGAGAAATGGAAGGCAGATGTTACCAATAAAGTTAAAGTCATGAGGGCAGTGGGTGGAGACACGAGGAAAAGACAAAGCCGCCCTTATCTCTGAAACAGAGAGCTGAAGATGAGTGCACTTGCTTAAAATGGTGGAACAGCAAGTCTTTGAAAAAATAGTTATGTGCTGGAATGATGGTTCCGTGGTTAAAAGCATTGTCTGCTCTTCAGAACTACATGGGTTCAAGACCCATAACCAACATGGCATTTAAAATTATCTATAACTCTCGTTCCAGGGTATCTGAAGCCCTCTTCTGACTTTGATAAGTACAAGGCATGTGGGTTGTACACAGACAAAACTCTCACACACATTAAAACAAAATAATTACACACAGACTCCCTTTGCAATGGAGAACTCGGGTAACATCTCTAATTTATTCTGTTTTTCAGTGACCCATGTGGATTATTCCCAAGAGACTCTGCCAGACAATCCCCCTGCAGTGGACAGACCCCAGCCAATGTCTGCTGTCTGGTGCCGAGACAGACATGTTTCTGCCACTGCTTACTTGGTTTCATTCAATGTCTACATGAACAAGGAGCCTTGCTGCGGGAGAGCAGGCTTCACCGTGAAGTGATAGGATTCAGATTTAGAGTTCCTCCTTTTCTGCATGTAAAACTTTAGGCAAGTTATTTCACCATCCAGTTCTCCTTTGCTTTTATTTGTGAGACAGGGATGTTGGTGAGAGAAAGTGAGGGAGTGTATTCTGCCCACCCCAGTAAAATATACTGAGATCTCATCTCTTGGGGCCCTGGAATATGTCCTGTTAAGATATGGGAGGTGGGAGCTGGAGAGGAGGCACTCTGGCAAAGTGACTATGAGTTCTTATAAAGGATCAGGGTTCAGCTCCCAGCACCTACATTTCAATCCGCACTCGTATGTAATTCTAGTTCCAATAGATCTAATATCTTCTCTAATATCTTCTCTGTCCTTCTGTGGCATTGCGCAGATGCAGTCCCTGTTCTTACATGCAGACTAATATATGCATAAAAGTAAGTCAACCTTGAAAAGGTAGGGGGAGACTTTACAGTGAGTAGAGGTGAGGATGGGCCCGAACCCACTGACTTATCTAATTGCTCACATTTAAAAGGGCATTCAGATATAGACATGCACGTGAAGGACACATCATAATAAGAAAGGCATGAACTGGAGTTATGTTGTCACAAGCCAATGCAGGTAAGAGAATCCTGGCAAATTTGAGAAGCAAGAAAGATCTGTGAATGGTTCAGGGCCTGGTTCTCATACCTTGATTTTGGTGTCCTAACCTTCAAAACAATTGAACAATAAATTCTCATTGTTTTCAATCTCACAGTTTGGGTCCACTCTCAGTGGTCCTCAGAACCTAGCACATTCTAATTGAATACATCACTACAAACTCAGGGAGAGCGGCAGTCTGATTCCTTTGTGCCTAGACATAGAGATCTCTTGTTTATATAAGATATCACTGAAAAAGAAAGCTGGTTGGGAGGATCACACACCTTTGCCCTGGTTTCGCAACTTTGCATGAATCCATAATTGTTTCCAAATTAAAAACAATGGGACTCTGAAGAAAAATCGACGAGGCAATTCATGTAAAATGCTTTGTTTATCAAAGTATCCAAGCAATATTTCTGGGATTATTTTTGAAATCAATAGGTTTATAGCCATGCCGGAGAATCCTGATTGACTTAAAGGGCTGAGGTTGTCTAATTATTTGAGCTATTGACTATAGGTCAACTGTGAATTACCTTGTCCTTTTAACCTTCGGATCTGAGACAGTGCATATCTCAGACGCACTGTGGCTGGTTTTCTAGGAATTGCTGAAGCACTGTTGTTTTCTTCTGTGTTCTTTCCTGACTCTCATGGAGTTGTTCCCCCACATTATATGGTCAGTTTCTTGGGGTTTATGGACTTCCTTAGACTTTGCCTATTGTGTCTAATGTGTGTGTGTGTGTGTGTGTGTGTGTGTGTGTGTGTGTGTCTGTGTGTCTGTGTGTCTCTGTGTGTGTGTGGGCGTGCTATGATTTGTTCCTTATCTCCATAGTAACAAGTTAGCCATGCACGATAAGAACAACATAACACCTGAAGGTTGGCATTCTTACCCACGCACTCTTAGAACTCAAACCCCACAAGCTAAGCATTAGAGACAGCAGCTTACATGTAAATGGATAAAATATTGGTTTTTTTCTTATTTTGTTGACTCTTTGAGAATTTTGTATACACACACGCGCGCGCACACACACGCACACACGCACAATTATACTGAACCGTACAGTTCCCCTCTTCAACTCACCTCTCCACATGTCTTTATGTCTTGCTGCTGACTTCATGTTGTCTTTTTAAAAATAAGCCACAACGACCAATCAGTGCCGTTCGAGGGTGCTGGGATATGCAGTCAGTCATTGGAGTATGGATTGCCCAGCAATGATTGTATCCCCAAAGGAGACTCCTTCTAGCAAATATCAACTGCAACAGCGCTTCTGTTAGGGTTGGAGCATCGTGAACACCTCCCCCATCCAAGATGATTGTTTTGGTTGGCTTGATTATGTTCCACTCTGGCAGTGACAACCTCAGCGTGTGTGAATTCGGAAATACAACAGTCATGTCATGTTCGGAAGGGAAGTTCCCAGCCCTCCTACCCCACCCCCACCCCGACTCTTCATATTATTTCAGCCTTCATTTCCTTGTTGTTCCCAGAGCTTTGGCAGGAGAATCATAAACCTGGTACAAAGCTCATGCCCTAGGCTGGAACCTAGTATTGTTGTAATGAACGGTCATGTCAAACTTCTGTTCAAATATTCATGTTTATACTATAGGTCCAGAATGTTCTCAACTCAGGTCATAGAAGCTGTTTGAGGGCGGCTCAGTGCAGAGACTCATTACTGGTCCAGTTGTGGAGAGCAAGAGGCTGAGAATACTCAGCCACAAACACTTTTCTCAAATGGGCAGAGTCGGGGGAGTTATGACTTAATCCCAGCACTTAGAAGGCAAGCCTTAGAGGATTATGTTAGTTTTCGTTGACGGTTCAAGGCTTCCTTTGGAGTTGAGTATTTCAGAGTTTGCCCGCAGTGATCTGCCCATAGCGAGCACAATATCTGTCCTCTTTGCTCTAAGAAATAAAGGCAAGGGGTTGGGGATTTAGCTCAGTGGTAGAGCGCTTGCCTAGCAAGCAGAAGGCCCTGGGTTTGGTCCCCAGCTCCGAAAAAAAGAAAAAAAAAAAGAAAGAAAGGCAAGCTGGGATCAGAACAGAGGAGGCATGGAGGTCACAGTAGTCAGGACACCAAAGGGTTAGCTTATTCTTCAGATTGTATGATTAAAGAATACATAACAAGAGCCACTGAGGAGATGGCTTAGTTGGTGAAGCACTTGTCCTGCAAACATGAGGGTCTGAGTTTGCTTCTCAAAGTCTCCCATAAAAAAGCCATGTGTACCAGTGCATTTGTAATTTCAGAGATAGAGAGGTAGAGATGGGTAGAAGCCCAGGGCTTGCTGACATAGCTGTCTAGCTGAAGAGGTAAACTTCAGAGTCTAAGAAAGCAACTGAAGAAGACAACAGACATTAACCTTTGCTCTACACAGCACATACCCACACCACACCACACACACACACACACACACACACACACACACATACACACACACACACACACACACACACACACACACACACACACACGGTGGGGGGAGGAAGGGAGGGAGGGAGAAGGGAGGAGGAAGAGAACAAATGCATACAAAGTGTGTTCCCAATCGGGGTTCTCACTGTAGAACAGTCAAAGTCTGTTCCTGTGGTTATTTCTAAACATAGAAGAAACAGTCAGGAAAGCAAACAGTCACCCCATCATTCTTGACAAGGAAAACCACCTACGCCACTTATGTGGTTGCTGACACAGGGACAAGTCATGAGTTGGATAAAGGATAGATATGGGCCACTCACCAAGTAATTGACTGTGGAGCTGAACAGGAACTCGCTGCACTGAAATGATGAAGCTCAAGGTTCCAGGCAGGGAATATTCAAGGACTAGAAGAAAGAAATCTTCAGAAATAGGAGGATAAATGGAAGATCCAGGTCATTTTGGAGATCACGGCCATGTCTGTCAATTGATAAGTATCGTCAATTCTGGCAAGTCTTTTGTAGGAAGTAGATAATTAATAATATTTGTTAAATGATCAATGAAAAGAGAGGGTAGATACTTGTTAAATGTTTGTCAAATTACTTAGCTGAATTAACTACCTATTGCTTCATTGTTTTTCTTCTTACTGCTGTGATCAAATAGATGTCTTAAGAAAGAACTTAAGGCAGGTACGTTTCTTTCGGATCACGGCTTGAGAGAATGCGGTCCATAGTGGTCTGGTGGTGGGAGATGTCCCTGGCTGTGACAGCAGGCACACAAAGCAACTGGTTCTATTATGTCAAGAAGCAGAAAGAGACGGAACTGAGAAACGACAGTTGGGCTATAGCCTTAGATTCTCTGTCCAGGAAGCCACTTCCTTCATGGAGTTGGGATCCACTTTCCCAAGATTTCACGATTTCTATAAATAGAGCCACAAGCTGGGAACCAATAGTTAAAACACATGAGCTTATGGAGGAGATTTTCCACTCAATCCTCACTGACTATGTAGCCTGTACATCCTATTCCCTTTCATATCTGTGCTCAGTCATATGCGGTATTTGAAATGCTGTTGGAATCAAGCTGCAATTGTGCGTATCAGGTGTGAACATTTTATAAATAGGAAAGTGTGGGATGAAAGGGACACCATCACTTATCACAGCCAGATTTGTATCTATCTGGAGGAGACAGTATCTTCTTGACAGAATGCTTCTACTTATGCAGAACCACAGCTGAGCTGTAGATGGAATCCCATACATATTCCATATTATCCAGAAGCCAAGACCCTGAGATGAAAAATGGAGTTGGGGGCTGTCAAATTCAGAGCTTGGGCAGACATTTTGATACAGAGTCTGTCTGCAACAAGAATTAATGGTGCCAGAGGCTAGGGGACACAATGACAGTTCCAAGAGAATCTTCTGCAACAAAGGCCACAATCCTACAGAGGAAATAACTTAATAGTTGGGAAAGGAGAACCACACTTACTCAACAAAGCCTCCTACATAGTAGGCATCCACTATGCCAAATGGTACAGACTATGGTCAGCATCTGTAGACGTACACAGAGATTTGTAGACAAAGCATCAAAACGGCATATTACCATGTAATGCTAGAACAAATTTGTTTGGGAACCAATCACTCCAGTTCTGGATGTTTCATTCTCAAGCCGTACTTATTCAAGTCCAATACTCCTTCTCTGAGTAACATCTAAGTGGACCTCTTTCTAGGAATGTTATGATATTTGCCTTCTGTAGCTGCTATCTAATAGCATAGCTTAATACAGAGTAGGTCTTGAGCAGGCATGCACTGGTTGATTCTGCCTTTCTTTTTTATTGTTTTATCACTATATATTCCATAACTCACTATCAGTATGATATTCCTTGCCAAAAACTGGATATGGGTCTTCAAATTCCAATGGTGGAAGAACAACATGAAACATTTCAGTTATTTGCTCACAGCACACATAGTCAATCTAACTCATTTAACAAAAGAAAAAATGGAAAGTCATGTGACCCTAACACTTGATGAGAACAACACTTAACAAGATGAGAGGTTTCTTCTGAAATTTACAGAGTTGTGGAAGACACAAGTACCCTGTAAGGGTGACAAGAATGTAGATGTCCCTTCTCATTAATACTATCCAATGGTAAATTAGTGGTGTGAACAAAGGAGACTTAAGACCAATATAGAAACATACAAATATTTTAAAAATAATAGCCCAAATGATCTAATTACCCTAGATGAGCAGAACACATGAAACTCAAGAAGGATGACCAAAATTCGAATGCTTCACTCCTCCTGAAAAGGGGAACAAGAATACCCTTGGCAGGGAATAGGGAGGCAAAGTTTAGAACAGAGACTGAAGGAACACCCATTCAGAGCCTGCCCCACATGTGGCCCATACATATACAGCCACCAAACTAGATAAGATGGATGAAGCAAAGAAGTGCAGGCTGACAGGAACCTGATGTAGATCTCTCCTGAGAGACACAGCCAGAATAAAGCAAATACATAGGCAAATGTCAACAACAAACTACTGAACTGAGAATGGGGCCCCCGTTGAAAGAATCTTAGAAAGGACTAAAAGAGCTTGAAGGGGCTCAAGACCCCATATGAACAACAATGCCAAGCAACCAGAGCTTCCAGGGTCTAAGCCACTACCTAAAGACTATACATGGACTGACCCTGGACTCTGACCTCATAGGTAGCAATGAATAGCCTAGTAAGAGCACCAGTGGAAGGGGAAGCACTTGGTCCTGCTAAGACTGAACCCCCAGTGAACGAGATTGTTGGGGGGAGGGCAATAGTGGGGGGAGGATGGGGAGGGAAACACCCATGGAGAAGGGGAGAGGGAGGGGCTAGGGGGATGTTGGCTCAGAATCCGGGAAAGGCAATAACAATCAAAATGTAAATATGAAATACCCAAGTTAATAAAGATGAAAAAATTGTAAAAATATAGGTGTGGTGAGTGTGGTTGTGCCCACCTTAGTTCCAGAACTCTCCAGGCAGAATCTCTGAGTTCAAAACCAGCTATGTCCAACACACAGTGAGTTCCAGGCCAGCAAGTGATACAGTAGTGACACGTTCTCACAAAACTAACAATATAAACAAGCCAAAGAAACACAGCTATGCAACGTTAAAGAAGTGTATTCATTTTTTTGTGTGTAGCTCCTTCTAAGAAATAAACCGAATGAGGAAACAAAATTCCAAGAATAAAAGTTAGTCTAAGAAAAACATTGAGTTCATGACTGCTTGCAACTTTTGTTTTCCTTCTATTTTAATTTAGTTTAGCTTAGTGATTGGTACAAGGTCTCAAGCTGGCCTGCAACTCACTATTAATTTACATAGCTTCGAACTCATTGGCTCTCCTCTTCCCTCAGCTACCTGAAAGCAGAGATTATAGAAGTGAGTCATTGCATGCTGTTTTGCTTGTAATAAAGCATATACTTGGCTTCAGTATAAATTAATAACCAGGGGCAAATTTTATGAAAGATATGCAAGACCCCATACGTTGTTATAGCATAACATCTAAAACAACTAAGTTATAGAGAGAAACATTTGGTTTTGGTTCACATTTGGTTTGGGTTATTACTTTAGACCTGTAACTATGGAATGAATGCATCATGGCTAGGGCATGTGGTATAGCAAATCCATGTACCTAACTGCCAAGAAGAGAATGAAGGTGAGGAAGTTGCCAGGTCCCACAGACTCCTTCACATCATCTATGGCCTAAACACCACTAACAAGGACACTACCTTCCAATAGTGTCACTGAGACCTTGCTTTTCCATCTGGCCTTGGAAGAACATTGGAAATCCACATTATAGGAAAGCTTTATACAGAGATTACAAATAATTGGAGAAAGAGAAGAGATGCCTAAATGGACTGATACATTATATTTATGATTTATAAGATATAACATTAGGGAATCTTATTTGTTATGAAAATATTTTCTCTTAATCTATAGACTTAACTGCAATCCCAATTCCGATCCCAGTGAGACTTTTGCTATTGATTTGACATGGGGATCCTACAATAATTTATATAGGAGGCAAGGAGTCCTGACTTTAACTGAAGCCTAGGATATTTAATCTACTTTTAAGTGAGGAGAACTCCCCTTGTTCTGATCTTCAGACTCTATAACATCATACAAATCAACTCAGTATGGCTTTGGCACAGAGCAAGGTTGGCGAATCCATGGATTGAATAGAGATTTAAAAAACAGAGGTAGATGCGAACTTTAATTTTTTCAAAACCTAATTTTAATGATGATTCCTAAACATTTTAACATCCCCTTTAGCTCACCACTCACTGAAGGTAGTGGGAAAGAAGGAATATGGGGGAGGTGGACCTGTTTAGAAAGGTTCTGTGGAGCAACTCCCATCTGCATTGTCTGGAAATCAGCAGTTCAGGTCACAGGTCAGCAGAGGCAGCTCCTTCTACTTGCAAACACCTCATGGATACACCAGCAGTCTGGCTCCTTAGAGTCAGGATAACAAACAGGAATCAGCAGTGGTAGCACTACCTCACAGAGACAACCAGACTGCAGCCTCAGCATAAGTCAGCAAGAGGGACCAGGAGGAATGCCAAGAGATGTTCTCAGCTGTGCCTCTCTCAGCGAATCAAAGATCAGTAAAGATGTAAAACCCACAAGTGTTACACAACTAGCTCTATAAACAAGCTTAGCTCCACTCTGTAGCTGTCCCTCAAGCCCTATTTACACCCTCCAAACATCACAGGTCCTCCATGGTTCTGCCTCAGCATGTGGGTCTGTCTCAGCTGGTATCACTCTGCCCATCAGCCCAAGTCTGCAGAAGCAGCAAGAAACGGCAACACACTACCAAAAGTATTTTGGCACGTTTCTCTCTATGGAGTCCCGACAAATGCAGCTCTCAACTATACAGAAAGGCAGACTGATACATACACTGTTAGTAAAGAATGTTTCATCATGTGTCCTTTCATATGCGTGCTTTAGCAGAACATTCTTTCACATGTGTTTGCTTCAGCTAAACGTTCTTTCATGAGCTTAGTCTTTCACCTGTGTCCACTCCAGGAAAAACACTCCATGTATTTGCCCCAGCAAAACACCATCCAACATAACCGACTTTCCAAATAACTCTTAAATTTCAACTTCATGTATGTTTATGCACAACTGGTTGTTTTTGACAGAAATGCTGTCTTTGTGATTTTTTTCTACCACTGTAAGTAGACATCATGATCAAAGAAACTCTTATAAAAGAACGTATTTCATTGGGGCCTTGCTCACAGTTTCAGAGGTTTTAATAATTATCATCATTGTAGGGAGCAAGCAGTAGTTAAGAACTACATCCTGACCTTCAGACCAAGAGAGAGAAAGGAGAGACAAGGCCTACCAAGGGCTTTTGAAAATTCAAAGTCTATCCCCTTGACACACTTTATCTTAGGGTTTTATTGCTGTGAGCAGATACCATGACCAAGGCAACTCTTATAAGGACAACCTTCAATGGGGGTGACTTATAAATTCAGAGGCAGGGTTCATTATTATCAAGGTAGGAGCATGGCAGCATCCAGTCAGGCATGGTTCAGGAGAAGCTGAGAGTTCTACGTCCTTGTTCTATGTGCCTGACTTCCAGGCAGCTAGGACAAGGGTATTAAAGCCCACATCAACAGTGACACACATCCTAATAGTGCCACTTCCTGGGCCAAGCATATATAAACCACTACACACTTCTTTCAATAAGACCACCCCTCCTGATCCTTCTAATAATTTCAAAAGAGTTTCATTCCCTTTTGACTGAGCACTCAAATATACGTGCCTAAGGCAGCCATTCTTGTTCAAACCAGCATATTCCACTCCCTGCCCACCCTTAGGCTTACAGACACTCATAATGCAAAATCCATTCAGTTTAACTTCAAAAGTCCCCATAGATTTTCAGTCTTAAGACTGTTTAAAAGTGCACAGTCTTTTCTGAAACTCAAGTCAATATCTTAAAAATCAAAAGGCATATCATACACTTTAAATATACAATGGCACAGAATATGCATTCTCATTCTGAAAGGGAGAAAAGGGATCATAGTGAGGAAATATTGGACCAGAGCAACACTAAAAACCAGGATGGCAAATTCCAAACTCTGCATCTCCATGTCTGATGTCGAAGAGCTCTTCAACTCTCCAATTCCCTTCAGTTTTGTTGATTATAACACAAATCTCTCACTCAGGGTGGTTCCATAGACATGGGAGAGTCCATAGCTCTCCTTGGCAGATAGCCCACAATTCTGGCATCTCTAATATCTTGGGGTCTCCAATACATACTGGCCTCACTGGGGCTCCATGCAGGGATACTTCTGAAACATGCTTGGCTTCACTAGCTTTCCTTAATCACAGACAGTGATTGCATAACCTTTTCTTGTATCCTTGACTCAAAAGCCAGAACCAAGTGACCAAGTTGCCAGTTTCTTCTGCTTGCTAGAGCTGGAATATGGCTCCCTCCTTCAGTCACATCTGCATCTGCTTTCTCTTTTTGATGTTTTCCTTCACCTTCTTAAGCTCTTCTTTAGTTGGGTGGAGCCTGGCCCTGAGGTCACCACTTAGTTTAATTTCATTTAACATCAAGTTTTTCTTTAAACTTTCATCTCCTTGAGCATAGGACTTGGATACATTGCAGTTCCTGGTGCTGCTCCTTTTCTCCTCAAACTGTACATTTTGTATTTTTCCTACTGCAGGTTGCTCCTTTTCACTATAGATCTCCATAAGACTAGCCGCTAATAACCACAGGACACAATAAATACTAGGCTGTCTTGAAAGCTCTTCTGCCAAGGCCATTAATTAAAAGCTCTTTAGTTTAGTGTCAAGCAGATTTTTTTCAGATGACAGCAGAGAGCAGTCACATTCTTTGTGAAATATTGTAAGAATGGTGTCTAGGTCACTTATTTATATTCTTCCTTTCTAAACCTCTTGAGTCAGGTGTCATAATCTGCATTGTTCTAAGCAACACTGTCTCCTATGCTTCTACTGGTATGCCCCATTAGTTCACAGTCCAAAAATCCACATTCCCCCAAACAAACAGCTTGATCAGGTTTGTCAATAATATTCCATTTCTGGTACAAGCACTGTTCTATTGCTGTAAAGAACAAGAAATAAAAGAAAAAAGTTAATTGGGGATTTGCTTAGAGTTTCAGAGGTTTAGTCCATTATCATCATGGAGAAGAGCATGGTAGCATGCAGGCACACATGGGGCTGGAGTAGTAGCTGACAGCTACATCCTGAGCTATAGTCTGATCGATAGAAGAGAGTGACTGAGACTATCATGGACTTTTGATACCCCAAAGCCCACCCCCAGTGACACAGCTCCTTCAACAAGGCCATACTTCTAATTTTTTGAAAGAGTTCCATTCCAGATTAACTAAGCACTCCAATATATGAGCCTATGGAAGTCACTCTCTTTCAAACTGCTAGAGATGCTAAAAGAGCTAAGTGAAGAGAAAAGTCTGCTCAACAAATAATACCAGAGCAATTAGATCTCTGAGTTTAAAGTGGTGAACTTCTTTGATCTCTTTCTCCGGGAAAAATGTAAGCCAAGATAAATGCTGTCTTATGTGATAACATCAGAGATGATAAAACTTTACAAACAGCAAAGGTAAACCATCTTCAAATCCATTTCGGGAAGGGTGATCCAATGCAGGAATAGTGAGCGTACAAGAAAGTTATGCACAAAGTTGGCATGTGTTTATTAGACGTTATTGAGAAAACCCAATGGTAGAACCTGAAAAATATATGCAGAATACATAGATGAATCTGGGGACCGTGATAAAAGGATAAGCAATAACAAATGGAGTCACCAGACATTTCACAAAGAAGAAACACAAAATAGCCAGTATGCCCATGATGAACACAGCATCATTGGCCAGTGGAGAAATGAAAAATGAAACTCTAAGGCTGTTTGTTGGGATGGCTAAGACGCACACACAGAAGTCCACACATGCTTCTGCAGAAATACATCAAACGTGTGTGTGTGTGTGTGTGTGTGTGTGTGTGTGTGTGTGTGTGTGTGTGCTGGATATTTCAGAACTCAAAAAAAAATCAAGCTGGAACTAATCTTTATGCCTTACCTACAAGGACTGTTTCTAATAACAGAAGGAGCTAGTCACACTGTCAGGGAAGAAAATCAAACAATAGTCCCACCCAATAGAAAGCTGTCCCCAAGGGCACAACTGACATTTGTATCTTGTGGGTAGCCAACATCCACCTTATTGGACTAAAGGCCTGCTCAGTAGGAGGGAATCCACGCCCAATACTGTAACCTAGTCAACTACCCTTGGTCGTAGGTTGTAGATCCTAGAGGAAAACCCACTACTGTGAGTTTCCTAAATCAGTGTTTTATTCATAAAGTTGACTATGTATCATCTTGGGACCCAGCAGTTCCTAGAGTTTTACTTAAATAAGTGTGTCATTTGAGGAATCCCTTCTCCTTCAAAAATGTGTCTAGGACCCTTAACACGAGTTAGTTTGTCTTCTTGGGAGACACTGAGGCCTCAGCTTCCTCACCCCCTTGTCACAACAGCACTGTACTTAGCTTCTTGCTTATCAGTCATCAGAGTGAAATATCAGTGCAACATGTGGCTGCCATGCTTGCCCATGTGCCCTTGCATATTGGTACTAAGTAATAATTAATACATATCAGCTAAATTTGTCAAATCAGTAAGCTTGGAAATTTTGTCAGCTATACGGATGTTCACACCAAATTATTTCCCCACAATGCCCAATATCTATTAAAATAAATACAGAGAGAATAAGCAAATCTTCCAGTGTGAAGGTGATAGCTTGGGGTAGTAGGTGATAGACTCTTCTCTTGTCCCTACAAAGTCTTTGTTGTTTTGTTCCAGATTCCTGAACTTGGCGGTGAACTAGACCCTCTTAATTTTGATGTGTTCTTGGTCCCGTTCTCACTCATAAATCCTTATGTATATTCATTTCCTTCCTGGTTTGATGACAGGGTTCTATCTCATAACCTTATACCACCTGTGCTCAAATCTTTCCACAGAACTATTATATGAAGAATTGTGATTTACTGTTTATGATGGCTTTCCTTGTAGTAAAAGAAAACGGGGATAAACCTTCTCTTTACATTTCCAAAGAAATTTCCACATCTGTCTGCAGAACAGCCATGACCATTTAATCTAGTGTCTAGTATACAAAGTCATTTTAATGTACTCTTGAATTATTATTTCATCTGATATACAATGGTGATGTAAACACAGTAACAAATATATTTGAAGGTGCAGAGAGAATTCTTCTCTGATGGTCCCAAAGGCAGTGGAATTAAACAGTTAAGTAAGTACAAACATTTCTATATCATGGTAACATTTTCGGAACTAATTTTCAAAACACTCCATTGCTACCATTACTTCTCTAACAAAGAGAATAGAAGAAAACAGTTCGATATGAACTGTTGCAGCCTCCCATTTGATCAAGAATAGAAGACATTATAAATGCAGAAAAGACTTCCTCGCAGTCTCCACATATTTCAAAGAATATGTGGCTTTTCTAGTCACACTCCTTTGCATTTTCTGCCTACTGAATAGACAAATAAGAAATAATAGCCCAAGACAACACATGGCTTCTCATTTCCTTTACACTGATCTTGAGGCTCCTTTAATCCCGTTCCTGCTAAGAACAGCCCCCAAGTAAGTGAAGCCTTTCAAACAGAAATCTTTTTGTTCAATTGTCCTTATTCAGGATCTACCCCTGACTATGTTGTTTGAACTTCGGTTCCACAGAATTATTTTATGTCCTTGGAAATTCACACCTATGATTCAATACTTATTCATTGATCATCCAACCACAAACACATGCATACATGCATCCATACATACACACATACATACATACATATGTACATATTCCTCCACCATTTCTTCTACCCCTTGTTTCTTCTGTTCCTCCTTCTTTCCTTCAGTTTCTAGCACAACATGCCATTTTGCTGTTTTCTGCGACCCTTAATTTCCCCATAATGAGTCACGGTTCGCACCTGGAGAGCACAGGTAGGGTGATGTTTCTCCCCATCTGTTGTTTTTCATGTTAAATTTAGATATCTCTGGCAGTGCCCAGATTTGATAATGATAGGTGAGGTTGTGTTAGATGCGTGCTAACAGAAAGGCATTTTGTAATTCCTGTGTGCAATGAGTAATTTTCAACCCACTGCAATCATTCTCGGCTGCCATAAACTTTAACTACAAAACACTCAGCCGGAGTTGCTCACAAAATAACCTTTTCAAGTGATTTCTGTGTTCCTCCCAATATCATTTGAAACATGGGGCTCAGTGAGGTAGAACCTTAATGAATGTTTATTCATTATTTATTTAAATAAGGTCAGTTGTACTGGAAACAGGATCTCTTGTCTCCAGTTCTGGAGATAGCAGCCATCGTCCATTTATCTTGGTCTGAATATTATTATTTTTCTACTCCCAGAATACAGCATGGTGAGAGGGTGAATATTACTTTGCAGAAAATTATCAGCACGCATACATTTGGGATCTGAGAACACCGTGGTCTAAGTTGACTCAAAACCGGGTTACAAAGGGAATAGTAGCCATTCTACTTTCAGACTTAGATGAAGCAACTGAGACTCTAGGGCATGGCCACCTCATGGATCTGGGAGCTCCTGCTTTGCAGTGGTTGTTGCTTTGGCTCTGGACATCAGATGTGTGTAGTTGACCCTCTGCCTCAGCGTAAATCAGAGGCCGGGTGGTCCAACACTCCAAACCCTTCTCAACTGAACTTGCAGATAAAGTCCTTTCCCCTCTTAAGTTTAAAAGCCAAACCCACATACTAAGAATATCCTTGTTGGTGTGAAGGGAGCAGTTTCACATTTTACGAAATGACGCAACTCAGACAGGCGTTGCTTGGCGCCTGGTACCTGCAGGCTTTGGCACCTCTCCAAGTTCAAAACCAGCTGCTACGTCCCATTTTTAAACTCGCACAGACACCTTCCGCTAATGAGGGTCATACTTAACTCTTTTGATTCTTTACAAGGTATAATATGTGTGGGAAGCAAGAGATTAAAGGAGAGGAAGGAAGCCAGGGGTGGCCTGCCATGTGCAGACCCACGTTGGAAATTAAACGCACTGCCGTTCATTTCACTTCTGAGAGTGAGGGAACCAGGACCCTGGCCCCTATTGATCTGTCACTTAAAAAGTCGCTCCAACTATTTACACTTCCTACCACTTGCTGACTGTGCTACCTTAGACTCGATGCCCTGCCCAGGCCCTGGTTTTCTTTAAAATCAGAGTATACTAGCACAGACTTGACCCCGCTTTAATATTAAAGGAGAAAATATGGATTACGGAGTAGTTCCATCGCTCAAATGCTTGCCTCCCAGGCAAGACCTGAAACCACTTTGAGGGCCAAATGTCATAGCATATATGGGAATGGTAATTCTGGGAAGCAGATGCAGGAGGGATTTCTGGGGTTCGATGACCAACCAGTTTGGCTCAGTCAGTGAGCTTTTGGTTCAGTGAGAGGCACCATCTCCAGAACTGAGGTGAGGGATCCTAGAGTTGACTCGGTGGGTAAGAGCCCTTGCAGCTTCTGCAGAAGATACGGTTTCAGTTCCCACAACCCACAAAGTGACCCCCAGCCATCTGTAACTCCAGATGATCCTCTCCTGTGGCCTCTGAAGCCACCAAACATGTAAACACATGGAGACAACGCTCCTAAACATAAAATTAAAAGTAAACATTTTTTTTTTAGAAAGCCTCAATTCCTTGGTGTCCTGAACCCCTTCTGCCTGTTACAATCTTCCACAAATTTCACTGAGCCATGCACAGTGGGAACTGATGGAGACATCAGGATTTGGCACAGTGCCCAGTGTGGGTCTCTGTGTTTATTCCCTTCTACTGCAGGAGGAAGCCTCTTTGATGATGGCTGATCAAGACATGAATTTATGAGTATAGCAGAATGTTGTTAGGACTCATTTTATTGAGTTTGGTTTTCCACTGTGTCTGTGTCCTATCTCATATCAGGTTCCCGGTCACCTAAGCAGTGCCAGGATTAAATTTATCTACAGAGTGGCCTTAAGTCCAATCTAATATTAGTTGGTGACATCCACAAGCTTTGAGTCACTACTGTACCAGTACGTCCAGCATGCAGGTCACCACTGTAGATCCAAAGGTTTGCTGCTTTGTGGGTGTTTACGGTTTTTGTTTGGTTTTGGTGATTTTCTTTTTTGCCTTTGGTAATAAACAGAATACCTTCCAGTGGCATGAACATCAGGGCTGATACACATATGAACTCACAGAGACTGTGGCAACATGTCAGGACCTACACAGGTCTGCGCCTGATTGGGTACCGGTGTGGAGCGCGAAGGTAGACATCCCCCATGTCCCTAACAGAGGAGCTCTCTCCCGTTGATAGCCCCTCGCACATGTGAGATTCTTTCCCCCCAGCAGCAGCCGAGAATCACTGGGGCGATCAGCAGCTTTTTAAGACTGGACCCCGCTCCCAGCGGTAGACGACCAACACAAAATGAATTTAGTGACATTTTGGGAGGTTTTGTTGTTTGTTTAGGTTTTTTTTTGTCATGTCGACACCTTGTCTGGAAATTAATTTTTCTCTTTTCCTTTCTCCTTACCTCCCAGGGCTGTTGCTTGGGTAGTATCTTTCCAATTTGTGTTTAATGGAGTCCCCGTGCTTACCTGCGTGTGCCTTTCTACATCTACGTACCTTTCTTCTGGTTTTCCTTCGCCTCTTCATTTTTTCAGTTTTTTTCTATTTGTTTTCTTTGCTTCTATTTAGTTATTGAATTGCTAATAATACACATTTAATAGTTTGTATTATTCATAAGTGTATTTATCATTACTATTATCATTTTAGGCTCCTCTTTGTTTTCCTAATGACAGAGAAGAAGGGTATTGGGTGGGTGGAATGGTGAAGAGGATCTGGGAAGGGATGGAGGAAGTGAAACCATTCTTAGGATATACTGTATTAAGAAATCCATTTTCGATTAAAAATAAATAAACAAACAAATCTTTAAAAATGATCTCTTTTTAGTTGAAATAGAAATAGAGGAAGATCCTTATTGTTGACCCCTGTCTGGCCTGTATATGAATGTACATACACACACATGCACGCAGACAGTGCACACACACACTAGAGCAAAGCATGCACACATATACATACACACTACAGCACACCATGCACATGATGCATGCACACACACACACAACTAGAGCACAGCATGCAGACATGCACACACACTAGAACACAGCATGCAGTCATGCACACACACTAGAACACAGCATGCAGACATGCTTACACACACTAAAGAACAGCAATCACACATGTGCATGCACAATAGAAATCAGCATGCAGACATGAGCAAGCATGCATATGCGTGCACGCACTCTATGTGTACACACAAACTAAAACCACAGCATGTTGGTGTGTTCACACAGACCCTGGAGCACAGCATCCACATGTGTGCACATACATGCTGATGATGCACAGCATACACCACTGGATCAAGCATGCAGATGAGTGTATGTGGGCGTTCGTGCACACACACACCCCACACACACACACACTAGAGCACATGTATACAAAAATGATTAAATGAGAAAGTAAGTAGAAATGACAAGAAGTTTCCTAAGAGCAGCAAGCAGCATCTTGCCTCTTGTTCTGAGTACTCGCTAAGCATGCTCGCATGAGGGTCTCTGAAATGTCTGCCAGGAGGGTGCACGACAGCCGAGAGAGAAGGTTGAACCCTCAAAGGAATTGCCCATGGTGATCCGAGCAAAAGAGAGTGAGAGCTGCCAGCATCAGGGTTAAAAGCCCAGGCTCTGTAACCAACTAGTTTAGGCCCAAACCTCTGAGATTTACTGGACACCTGATTCTGTGCAAGTTTTCAACCTCTTCCAGGGCCTCATAGGAAATATTTGCAAAGTGTTTGAACAGCGCCGGGCCCACTGAAGTGTCTGAGCGTCATTGCCTGTCAATCATGGGGCATGCAGTCTTGATTTTTTGTTTATTCCCATTCTGTTTTGTTTAGAGAACTTACACAACTCTAAGTAGGCGGAATCATAAAAAGGAAAGATGCGGGGGCAAAGAGATAACTCGGTCAATAAAGTACTTGTTTGGCCAACCTAAGGACCCGAGTTCAATCCCCAGAACCCAACTAGAAAAGCCAACTACAGTGCTATGGGCTACTAAACTCAGTGATGAGGAGGGTACAGGCAGCTCACAAAAGATGGACACCCAGCCAGCCGTGCCTATTTGGGAAACTCAAGGCCCAGTGAGAGTCCCTGTCTCAAAACAGTGACACAAAGGTAACCTATCTGAGGTTAGCGTCTGTGTTCCATATGAACATGTACACATATGCATGCACACACAAGCACGCAAGCACATATATACTCATGTACACACACACACACACACACACACACACACACACATGTGCGTGCGCGCTCACACAACTGAGAGGTCCAAGCTACAGATCAGAAATTGAAGTCATGTGATGATGTTTCTTACCCCAAATCCCAAGTGCCTTGAGGACATGTTGCAGTACAATTCCCCAGAAATTCAATACTTTTGCATATCACCATAAAGAGCATGCATATTTCAAATTCTGGGTACCATATGTATTTAGATTTTTTTTATGTTTTGTAACACAATTGTTCATACGTTTGTCCAGTCAAGCCCTGGGTGTTTATTCTTCCTCGCAGTAGTACAGAATGAAATAGAAAACATGTTTGTAGTCTTTCCAAGGAAAGACTTTAGACATCTTGGCCTCATGTTGAAGCAAGAACATTGTTAACTTTTTAGAACTTTAAATGCATACTCCTTTTGTTAAACTTTAAGGCAACATAAAGAGGAATCGAACTTCAAACGAAGGTTGCATCTTAGAGAATAACAAGGGAGCCTGCCTACCGTAAAAATGGGTTCAAGTGTATAAAATTTTAAGTTATCAAGTGACGCTATCAAGATAGACAGCGTCTTCGTAGGCGAGCCACTCCTATTCACTGAGCAATGGAACACTGCATATGCGATTAGCTGTTACAGATAGACACAAAGTTGCATTTAAAATGGCGGTGGTGGGGAGGCAACTTGACTCATCTGTAGAACGCTTCTGGTGCAGAGTTAATTAGCCCAGTGAGTATTTTCCATGTAGCACATAATGGTGAAGCTCTGGTGCCGGGCTTTGGAGAAAGGGGTTTTGAGTAAACCAAACAGGTGGCCCTAAAGAGACAGCAGCCAGACAAAGAATAGACATCAGGTAAGGAAGAAATAAACAGTGTGGACCAACACACTCTATGAGGGCTACCGGGGGTAACAGGATAAATGGGAAAGATATGACTATGTTGGTGGCCATAGTGGGGGTTGGTCTTTTCACAGATGGAGCATTACACCCCTTCCCCTCCCCCCCAAGGAACTGAATTATTGAAGAATGGGATCGGGGAGATACCATCTGAATCGAATAATCAGTCGAAGTCCACAGGGCCAACGATAGAAAAATATGCATCAGAGGCCTTTGGATCTGACTCAAATAGAAGGATATCAACATCATGCCTTACTTTCATTAGTAAAAGAACCATGTATAGGGGCATGGAAAGAATGTTCTAGACTGAAGGAACAACGTCTGTAGAGACTCTTGCACACAGAAGATGAAATGGGATGATAAAACGGAGCAGGTGAAGGTCAGGAACAGAGGACGGGGTGAGGAGAGATGATCTTCGTGACATAGACTTAAACCTTAGAGCAATGTTCATGCTCTACGCAGAGCTCACTTAGATTAGAATTACAATACCGACAGCTGACAACCACACACAACTGACAGCAGCAACTGCCATTGCCTCTAACTCCAGGAGGTGAGACACGCTCTTCCAGCTCCAGATCCACTCATATGACCACACACAGCATACACACAAATATATATAAAAAAATAAACACAATTCTGTATCCATGGTAAAGATACAGAATAACGACAGTAAACCACGTGTGTCCACAGTATTTAGAAATGTCTGCATTTTGAAATAATTTAAAAAATATCTAGATAAGTTGAATGAATATTTCATATAACTCTTGGCCCACAGACCTGTTTTTCATGTGCCTGATACTCCTACTTATACCTTTTCAAAAAAAGGGATGTGTGTCAGCGTCAAACAGGACCAGTGGTCATTCGTTCATTCATTCCTTGATTCTCCAATCTCCAATCTAAATCAGAGAATGTATTCTTAAAGGATGTTTTTTAGTTTTAGTATATAGTTGTTTTGCATTTGTGTGTGTGTGTGTGTGTGTGTGTGTGTGTGTACCCAGGCGCTCTAACTCTATGCCTGGCCAGAGTCAGGAGAGCCAAAAATGGTGTCAGATCCCCTGAAACTGGAGTTATAGATAGTTGCAAACCATGATGTAGGTTCTGGGAGTTGAACCCAGGTCCAGGGCTGTTAACTGTGGAGCCATCTCTCCAGCCCCAGAGCATGTATAACCTACTATCATAGACATGATGTTGATAACCTTCTGTTTGAGTCAGATCCAAAGGCCTCTGATGCTTATTTTTCTATTGTTGGCCCTGTGGATTCCAGCTGATTGTTTGATTCAGATGGTATCTCCCTGATCCCTTCCATGAAGGCTACCTACCCCACCACCTCACTCTGTGAGAAGACTCTGAAACTCAGTCATTTCTCATTCTCTCTTCTCTTCCATGCCTTCTGACGGGCACCGTGGGCATGACCTGCCTGGATTAATGATCACTGCTATTAGATTTAGATTTTGTAGTTTGATCATTTCTTTTACATTTATTAGTTTCTCTCCTGTTGTGTAGCGGTATCCTTCCTCTCTCCTTCATGTATTTATCTTAGTATGCATTTCCTAGTTTCCGGATATTGAATTGTAATCTTTACTGGTCCTTATTTTGAGACTCAGACTATCCCCATCTTTGGCCAACGGGAGCCTCTTCAAACTGTCTGTCATCCTTCTGATGTGTGGTCATCATTCTGTGAGCCTGCATTTATCTTTTGTACAATAAAGTGATCTATCCTGGCCTATTCTTTTCCTGGATTAGATATAGGAAGTCAGCCATTTCCTTGGTAAGACCCCATTCTGTTCAACAGAGAATCGGTCTGTGGCAATGATGACCCTAATACAGCTGTGCTTATGACTGTTGAGTGTCAGTGATCTTAGGCTGGAAGCCAAGAAGGAGATCACATCCACACCATCCCATCAGTTCCTCTCATTCTGCATAAAGGAACACCATGTAAAGACTGCAATTTGCTGTAGACTAAAGAAAAGGGAGGAAGGTTGGAAGGCAACACATATTGTGTTTTCTTCTCCCTCCAGCGCTGAAGACTGAACCCATGGTTTTGTGACACTGAGTGAGAGCTCTGCCACTGAGCGGCCGACCCAACTGCTCCTCTAGTCTTAATGAGTGCATTTCGTTTTGTATCCTCTAATTGAGATTCGGTTCATTGCCTTTCTTCTCAAGGTCACTCTACTCTACAGCCACATCCAACATCTTTTCCGTCAATATTTCTACTCAACAAATGATGATCCTTGTGTGGATCTTTCGGACATTACTGGTACTTCATTCTAAACTAGCCAATGGCCTACATGACTCTTTAGTCTAGAAAGCTCTACACCAAGCACATCGTTAATTACATAAGGCACAAGTACTATAGGAGTTATTGTCAGAATAAATAGGTCAGATTCTCAAATCCAAAAGTCTGAGCGTATCACGAAAGCAAAGCCAGTGACTGGATCTTGTTAGATGTTTCAATCCACGTCATCAGAAGAGAGTGGACCCCAATATCCACTGAGCTCACAGACACCTTTCTCAACAGGGCCCATCTTGCAATCTATTTTAACTGTGAATAGCAGAGTTTCCCTAAGGAGAGATAAGGTTGCTCAGTTTCATAGAGCTTTCCTAAGGCCATAAATGAAATCCATCTAACAAAAAATTATCATGACAGAGATGCCAATTTCCTTAGAGATCTGCTTTTTGTTTGTTTGTTTGTTTGTTTGTTTTGATTATAGATACAAAACCAACGTTCTACTACAGGGACTGAGAAGCATGTGTGAGACACCGACAGTGGCTCCTTAGCAGGTGTTAAAAGGCTATTTGCAGGGCTGCCTAAGAGGAGACCTGGAGTTCCTGCATAAGAGCGCATACCGTGATGAGCTGTCCACTGGAAGCTTGTGTGTGTTCTGAGGCCAGCTCTGTGATCCAGAAATCTATATTACTAATGTGTCCAGACTTCCTATGAGTCCCTGAGTTATTTTTAATCTTACCCAAAGAAGTCATCAATCTATTCACACAGTCCTCTGTCAGTAAATACTAGTATGTCTATGTGTCCCACCCCAGCAGAGTGGATTAGAAAGATTAAGAGAGTCACATGTTTACATATTTACTCAACAATCTTCGGTAAACGCTTACTGCATGGTAGGATATCCCTCCCACACACACACTGAGGATTAAAAACCTGAGTCAGGTTTACGTTCTCATGGGGATTCTGGGAACTTGACCTCTATATTAATTATTACTGTTTACCAAATACTGGGTGTGGAACCATGGGGAAGCTATTCTCAATTTGGTGGTTATAAAAAGAATTCTAAGATTGTGGTTCTGGATCAAAGCAACTGTGAGCTCCTCCGTCTGGAAAAGAATCCAAGAAGACAGTTACAAACAACAGCAGCTCATTCTCTTTACAGGTCTGTTGCCACATAAATGGAGAACTCCATAGTCACATGGCATTGGTTGAGATGCAGAGGAGTGAGATTTTAAAGAAGTCTAGGGTCAGTAAAACTTCAAGGGGAACTTAACAAGGCTGTGGAAACACCAAAGTTTCTGTAGCAGGCAAGAAAGAGGAAGACATCTCGGAGAATTACATCATCACGGTGGCATCTGAACCCACGGGTATAATCTGGAAACAAATGGAGGGGTGCGATTAAAACAATAAAAGCAGGAATATCAGCGGGAAATGCAGGAAGTAAAGCCAGAGGGGAATTGCTGTTTCCTCTTAAGCTCCGCGATGAGAATTTAATCCTTAATAGAGCCATAATTTGATGGCTTAGATTGCTTTTTAATAGATGAGCTATTATCATAAATGACTTCCAGCCATCATAATCCAGTGTGAGTCTCACTGTGTTAAAATTTCCAACAAGAGTCCAGTTTGATTATATTCTATTATAAGGAGCAACTCCCATCTGCTTCAGCCTGATGTTGGGGTGCAGTGTTAAATCACTGTCGAAAACCATCTTCTCCCTCCCATAACTTTATTACTATTTTATTTACTTATTATTTATTTTAATCGTGTGTTTTATTTAGCAAGTACGCATTCATCTCTGGGGAATGGTGACCTGAGGGTCCGGTGTGAGCATTGCTCTGTTACTTTTATTTTGGTCTCTGTTCTCAACCTCAGTTTACAGGTTGCAGTGTCCTTCTCCTTATTCTTCCCTTCCTTTGACTTTTGTCCTCTTGGCGAAAGTGCACAGTGACATATAAACATCGGAAATTATTAAGATAATACAGTACGGCAGAGAGATCCCTATTACGAAAACCAAGAAGACAACACA
Source organism: Rattus norvegicus (assembly GCF_021556685.1). Classification (NCBI taxonomy): domain Eukaryota; kingdom Metazoa; phylum Chordata; class Mammalia; order Rodentia; family Muridae; genus Rattus; species Rattus norvegicus. The sequence goes on from NC_141536.1 coordinate 160,054,468, forward strand.
AGAATCTGGAGCATGCCCCTTAACCAATGTCTCCCGGAATTGGATAAATCAGAGCAGAAACTGAGCCAGGTAGGGGATGAGCCCATCTTATCCAACCAACCTCTTCACAGACCTGAGCCCTTATGACATGCCATGAACTCGTCCATGTGCATCTAAAAGCGTCAGCGCCTGCACAGAGTCCTTTTCGGGGAACCAGTAGAGGTCTTTCATGGTTCTCATAGAGCAGCTTGAGGTAGGAGATTTGAAGATGTCTGTTGCAAAATGAAAGCCTTTGCTGTAGAACCTGTTAGAGAGCCTACTGAGCGAGATACTTTTCTAATCACCACCACCTCCTCTTCTTTACTGTAAGTCATAAAAGCAAAAGCTATAATAGATGTTGTCTGTCCAGAAGGATGAATGTGGCCTGGTCTGGTTCTTTTTAACTTATGCTATAGATTGTGAGAACTACAGGCAAGACTGTGGTTCTAGGTCAACGAAGGTGCCATCAACTCTCTCAACCAGTATTTACTCTACCGCACCCATCTCAGAGGTCGCGACCTTACTTACGCATAAAGTGGAATCCTCCACTATGTGTGGTCTATGAGTGAACATAAAATCCTGTTTCCTGGTCTAGTGTTCACAGAGAAATTACTTTGAATATTGAGGTGAACAGACTATAGACACATCTCAAGGCAGAATTATTACATAGAAAACTGATGTAGAGTATGCACATCGGTTTACAAGAAACTCCACTCAAGCTTTTGTGCAGACCTGACATTGTAATCTGGCTACGCCATGACCCGATAGAATTAAAACAAGCAGTGAAAACAAGTGGGTCTAGGAATCTCTCCATCTGCGTCATTTGAGCAACAGCTGGGGTGGAAATGTTGCTAAGGTGACCACTAGGTGAAATAGCTGATCTACTATGTCACGTACAGCCAGGCTTGCCACAGCGGCTCTGGTTCTCATCCGTCTGTGCTCAGGGGCGACTGACTGTGAAGTACCATTTGCAATGTTGCCCTCATGAGTAAGAGTGATGGCCACAACAAAGAGAGGAAGATGGGAGTTGCCAACTGGAGCAGAGGCTCAGTCGTGACCCTTGCAAAGCTGGGACTAGATTCATCCCACCCCATCCCTAAAGGATGCACAGTGCTAAGAGCTGCAGGAGGCTCTTTTGAGTTGTAGGTTATGAGCCCAGGGTTCAAGTTCCTGATGGGTAGCTATGAGTGGGAGAGAAGGACTTAGTACAGCTGTTTCCAGGGAAGCTTCAGGGCAGGGATTGGAATCTTGTGCAGTTTAGACAGAGCAGAATTCAAGAATGAGACACAGGCCTTCCAGTGGGAGTGAGTCTGATAGCTGGTAATCCTTGGTATTATTGACTGAGGCAAGACAGACCATTCAGCCAGCTCTTCCCAGTATCATTACAGTGGAAACAACTTATTCAAAGGTTTCAGTATTTGTCCAAAGAAACCAGATCTTTCTTTGCTGGAAAATTTCAAGAATGCATCCCTGGGGTAAACACACCTCCTCATAACCTTTTATCTACGTGTCTGTGCTTTGTGTTTTAGGTTCTTTGGCTGTCAAAAACAAGTTAGAGGGTAAATGGCTTGCATTAGCTCACAGATAGAGGTACAGTCTATTATGGGGAAGGCAGCAGGAGCCTAAAGCAGCTAGTCACATTGTATCCACAGCCAGAAGACAGCATTGAAAGCGTGCATGCCTAAGCTTTGCTCATTCTCTCCTTTCAGATACCCCAGCATCCACTGCTTAGGGAATGGAGTTGCCCACAGTGACAATTTCTTCCCATACCAATTACTGTAAACAACATAATCCCCCACTTACCTACCCAGAGGCCCGACTCCTTTGCAATCCCTGAATGTGTCAGGTTGACAGCTAACCTTACTCATTCCACTGTACCACTGAGATCAGCTGGGAACTAGATAGTTCTAAGAAATACAAATTAACCAATGCTAAGAGAGAAGGCAGCTGGAGGAGAGGTCGAATTAGCACAATGTATTCCAAAACATGTGACTTTGTATACTAACTTAAATTAGTTTAAAAAAGAGAGACAGAAAACAGCAGATGAAAGAATTATTTTTCTGGGCAGTGATTTTGAAACTATCACCAAACCAGTATGTTTTCTAATGTTTGTATCTACTTCACGATGAATTATAGAATGAAAATCTTTTCTAGTGGAAGCTTAAGGACTCAGGAAAGCACACCCTCTCCACAAATCCATATTTAACTCTGGATGCACGCCCTCTTAAATACCGATTTTGTTCTTCTGAATCAGACCCAAAACAAAAGCAAGCAACATCACACAGATCTGAGAATCTTGTTTCTGCCTCTGGCACAATAGCTTCCACCAGACAATCTCTGATTCTTTCAGAACACAATTGTCATATATGAGAAGAAAATACATATCCTTAGAAACCACGGATGCGTGGCCACGATAGCTAGAACGTACTAGTGATTGGTATTGTTAAATATCCATTGGGTTGGTTTTTTTTCTCCTCCCTCTGAGTTCCTATGTGAGAATTACACAGACATTCTGACCTTTCTGAAGTAGCAAGAAGCCATCTTTGGCCACTTACCAATGCCACAGTCATAGGATGGATATAGTGCTGGGTCTAACTCTATATGAACTGACTCCCACTACTTTTCTCTAGGTTGCTCATTTGGTCGTATCTCTGTTTCTGTGGTGTTGCAAATGCCACGGTCTTGGATAAAGGAGTAGGCCTGGGTGCACCCACTGCTACAGCCTAAGAGCCTAACAGAACGTGCCTTAGCATCTACAGCTTGTCTCCTCTCAGCTAGAGTCCCTGTGAGCCATCTCAAGCTTACCTGTAGCTTAGCCATGATTTCCATCTGAAGTACTCTCTCCAAACTGAAGCCTATTAGTATAGACCTAATAAAAAGATCGGGGGTTCTGAGTTCCAGCTGCCTTTACTTACTTTTTTTTTCTACTTTGTTGTCAGTATAGAACTCAGGGGGTGGGGGCGTGAGTCACTAACTGTGATCTCTCAGTGTGCACACCAAATCAACAACAACTTGTGCTGTGGGTTGGCAAGGAGAAATCCCAGCCTAAACGGTCCCTCAGCCTCTGCCTTGCATCCCCTACTTCTGCGACAGGCCCTGAAAATCTGGGTTATCCTACAGAGTTCTGTTCAACCATTTTTATTGAGTCCTTTAAATTGGCCATGTCCTGCCCTGGGTGGTAGTGCCTTATAAAAATGTTCAGGTGTGGTAAATTAAAGGTGTGTGTAAGCCATAATCCACACTATCTGCTCTCAGAATCTCCGTCGCCCCCTCCCCATCTCTCTCTGTGTCTGTCTCCTCTCTCTCTCTCTCTCTCTCTCTCTCTCTCTCTCTCTCTCTCTCTCTCTCTGTCTCTCTCTCTCTGTCTCTCTCTCTGTCTCTCTCTCTGTCTCTCTCTCTCTCTCTCTCTCTCTCTCTCTCTCTCTCTCTCTCTCTCTCTCTCTCTGTGCTATAAATGCCTCAGCACTGACCCCTCTCCACTTCTACCTATATACTGTCCATCTCCTGGTTTATTCTAGCTATTTGCTGAAACTAACATGAACTGTTACATCGTGTATTTAGCTGTTAGTAGCGAGTTGCTGGTTGAAAGTGTAGATTCTATGAGACTCGTGACACTACTGGCTGTTGATCCCACTCTGTTTTCCCGTGGTCATTTAAAATGACAAATGTTCCCGCATCGGCTCAGATACTTGAACACGTGATGGTCCCGAAGTGGAGGTTTAGAAGGCTCAGCCTTGTTGGAGGAAATACGTCACTGGGGGGCGGGATTAAGAGATGATGACCTCACCTCCTCTCCGGTTCTCTATCCGCTAATTTCATTCTTGACTTTGAAAACATGAGCTCTAGGTTTCTTGCTTCTGCTGCCATGCCTGCTGCCCGCTGCCCGCTGCCACACTTTTCCGTCGTTATAGAGTCTTATCCTCTGGAAGGATAAGCCAAATAAGCTCTTCTGTAAGCTGCCTTGGTCACAAGGTTCTGTCGCAGCAAGAGACAGGCAACTAATGTGCCTCATAATGCCAATATGCTAATGGCACAACGACTGTGTTGAGGGGAGGCCAGGTAGTCACAATGAATTGATGGAGGCAATCCCTTGATAGAAGCATGTCGGTGATTAAGTGTGGTGACATTTTTATTTTTCCTTTTGAAGCTAGAAGTGGCTCCAAAGGAAAAGGTACTACTGTCCCGCTAGGCTTAAGTAGATTTGGGATTGGGGAAATGTATTTGTGGTATGAAAATAGCTGTGTATAATATAGCCTAGATGCCACAAGACTCATCTTGACCCCAGGAGCGATAGACTACATTTTCCCTTTATTCTTGCTGACTCGTTTATATCCTCAATGGCCTGCATCCTACTAGCTCTTGGCATAAAGAGACATTTCCAAATGTGGGCCAACTCTCTCTGTACTCATGAAGAGGATTCTACGCCAAAGCTTTATATTTTTTCTTCCTTTTGTCTAAGAAAGTTTTTGTCTGACATTGAAGCCAGAGCTTTCCCCAGTTGAGAGATTGTGGGTCAAGTTTTAGCAACAGTTCACTGAACAATAATTTTCTTCAATTGAATCTCGTTCTTGCTGGGGATGCTCCCTCTGTGCTGTCAGTCCTGAGAGCTTCCGAGGACGGTTTATCTGTCTTGTGTTTTCCAAATGGACTCTGCTGTCACTAGAAAAAGTCATTCATTAAATCCTTAATCATCTAAATCTGGCCCCAGCTTGGTCTCTGCACAAAACAAAATCAGCAGTCACCCTCTCCTTTATAGGACCCATGAACACATTTGATCATGTTGCCCCTAGCACTTAATCAGCTAGGATTCTTTCTTATGTCTGATTTCCCCTTGTGAGGATGTGTCTCGGAGGTGTGGGCTCCTCCTGTCCCTGCTGGATCCCCACGGTGTGCAGGCGTGCAGAATGGCCGCAAATATTTGCTGAACAAATGAGCTTTGTAAATAGTAACATGCATAAACATAAGGCTATGTAAATCGCCATAAATATCGAGCATACAAAGTATACTGTGTACATATCTGCGTGGTTTCTCAAGATTAAATAAAGAGTGCTTAATGCCCATCACAAAGATACCTATTAAAACTCTTGTTTGGGTTGACTTTGTAGAACAAATGGTAGAGTAGGAAAATTACCATGCAGTGTAACCGCTGGAGAACTCAGAGATTAGAGCACAGGGCAGGCATGTGACGACAAATATAGACATTATATGATATGGCCTTGGGGGGGGGGTGCATTAATGACCATGTAAGGCAGAGAGTTTTTTGTTTAGAAGCTATTTTACTGCTTTGTGGGCGCTCTTCTGACAGTTGGTGGGATAAAATGGAGAAGCGCGCCCGTCATGACGGCTCAGTCGAGTCTGAGGACATTTATTAAGCATCGTCTTGTTGCCCAAATAAGTAATGCTACAACTAGCGGACACCAGACCCAATGTGCCAGGCTTGGGTTTTCCTTCTGCAGAGGAGTGGATACAGAAAATGTGGTACATCTACACAATGGAATACTACTCAGCTATCAAAAAAATGACTTTATGAAATTCATAGGCAAATGGATGGGACTGGAAAATATCATCCTGAGTGAGGTAACCCAATCACAGAAAAACACACATGGTATGCACTCATTGATAAGTGGCTATTAGCCCAAATGCTCGAATTATCCCAGATGCACAGAACACATGAAACTCAAGACAGATGACCAAAATGCGAATGCTTCACTTCTTCTTTAAAAGGGGAACAAGAATACCCTTGGCAGGGAATAGGGAGGCAAAGTTTAGAACAGACACAGAGGGAACACCCATTCAGAGCCTGCCCCACAAGTGGCCCATACATATACAGCCACCCAATTAGACAAGATGGATGAAGCAAAGAAGTGCAGGCTGACAGGAACCGGATGTAGATCTCTCCTGAGAGACACAGCCAGAATACAGCAAATACATAGGCGAATGCTAGCAGCAAACCACTGAACTGAGAACAGGACCCCCGTTGAAGGAATCAGAGAAAGAACTGGAAGAGCTTGAAGGGGCTCGAGACCCCATATGAACAACAATGCCAAGCAACCAGAGCTTCCAGGGACTAAGCCACTACCCAAAGACTATACATGGACTGACCCTGGGCTCCAACCTCATAGGTAGCAATGAATAGCCTAGTAAGAGCACCAGTAGAAGGGGAAGCCCTTGGTCCTGCCAAGACTGAACCCCCAGTGAACTAGATTGTTGGGGGGAGGGCAGTAATGGGGGGAGGATGGGGAGGGGAACACCCATAGAGAATGGAAGGGGGATGGGTTAGGGGGATGTTGGCCGGGAAACCGGGAAAGGGAATAACAATCGAAAGGTAAATAAGAAATACTCAAGTTAATAAAGATGACAAAAAAAAAAGAAATGCAAATTTTACTGATGACCTCCAAGATGTGTATGGAACTTACAGAACTGTTGTTCAATTGATCTAGTCAGTTACTAGGAGATTCTCTTGTCAGGAGGCCTTTGCTACGGGGAGCTCTCTGAGGCTATATTTGCATGAGGACTATCCAGAGGCGTGGATATTTCTCAAGGGATGTGGACCAGAGCTTTTCCAGGAGGCTGTTCAAAGTACCTAGAAGATGCCCACTCCCGACGCCTTTCTCTTCTCACTTGACTGAGCGGAGCAGCGCTGTGCTAAGGTCCTCGGGACCATCAGTTTTCTTTAGTGCTAAAACAATGGGTGTCACTGAGATTATAAAGGAAGTGTGGCTAAGGCACCAAAAAAAGCATCTGAGCTAGATGAAACTTCAAGGAAGTTACTGCTGTGAATCGCGTGACCCTCTCAAGAAACCCGGAGCAGGAAGACAGCTGGAAATCATGGTGGTAATGAAGTCAAGATGGGGCCACCAAGGAAATCTGCCCTTTCTGAGTCACTCCCTGAAGCACCTCCTTCCGTTTCCATGCATGCGCCATGGGCTGCTTGAGTGCCTGCTTGACAGACGTTTTTCCGTAACCCTCTCCAGTTCTCAGAGCTGCACCTCAGAGCCTATCTCTCCTTCTCCCCATCCCTATGATTTCCTCAGAGCATGGGGCTGACTGAAGTATTTACTTGAACCATCTCTACTGCAGCCCTGGGCATCCTGACAAATGCAGCTGAAGTAGAGACAAGGGTAATGTATAAGACACCTTCCTATTTAAAAAAAAAAAAAAAAACAACCCTGTGAGAGTCTCGCTATTTCTCACCCATTCTCCTGCAGGCTTGATAGCTATAAGCTGAGACCAGCAGACCACAGGTGAGGATGGTCAGAGGTGAGAAAGGAAGTCTGGGTAAAACACAAACAAGACACAGGCTTGGAACTTGATTCTCCTGCCAGTACCAGGAACTTGGTGTGTATTTTTAAAAACAATTTTTCTTGAATGAAATACTCAATCTAGAGGGTGGAAATGCTTTGTCATTTCCTCCCTCCCTTTAATTCTCTGATATTGTTCCAACCTTTCACTGTATTCGAATGCCTTGAGAAAGGCTCTTGTCGCTGGTCCCACTAGCTGGTCACAAAGCTCCTTCAGGTTAGAGTCGAATGTCTGTTCCTTAACGTCCTATGTATTGAGAGACTCAATTAAGGATTTTTGTGGAGTTTCCCAAATTGCTCAGGGGAGGGCAGGTAGGGAGGCTGAACATTCCGAGAGAGCTTAGAACCCGTGTGACCTTGCAAGGAGAGCTCAAGCGGCCTGAAAGGATGTTCTGTGGAACATCCTTTGCTCCACAAGGGCACTGGGCTCAGAGAACCCATCTCCCAGTGAAGTCAAATCAGGTCAGAAAATGTTTAGGGCGCATTCTAGTGCTTGGTCGGTAAGTCGTGTTTAAGGGCTTGCTGGAGTTCCGTCCTAATGGTGGTCTGGAGGCCAAGGAATGATTGTAATTTTCCCTGCTTCGTCTTTTATATTTGCCTGGTATCCAGATGCCAGAGACTTAGCTGGCAGCAATGTTTAAATTCTTGTCACTGGTGCTAAGGATGAGGAAAGCTCGGGAAGTGCTTATCTCATTGTGCTTGTCTTCAGAAATCCAAATTTGAAATTCTGTAAAGGAAGTACGCCATGACGGGTTCGCAGAAAGCCGAGATTCTAAAGAAACCTGCTATAGCCCTCCCATACCGAACACGGCCAGCAGGGGGCGCAACCACGCGTGCTTTCATTGAGTTATTCCATCAGTCCTCACTGTCTCCCTCCATCAGACAACTTTCCCTATATCTTCTTTATTGAAGATGGTTTCTTTGGTTCGCTGATAATTGGATTTCTAGGCTTCTTTGCTGGTCTATAAACTTGGCAGTTACTGCGTTTATGGCCATGTCAGTCTAACACGATATTTCAGCCCTGAGAACTGCAGGAGGGAAGTTTGGGGAAGGCGGACGCTCCGGAATAGCTGCTCACAGGATTTGAGAATAGAACACAACTCTACCTTAGAATTTCTCCAACCCATCCGTTAGGGGCGCAGGACGATGCGTACGGAAAACGTATCCCTTATCTAAGGGACACTCTTTTGTGAAACTCTGGAAATATATAGAAAGTGCTAAAGAGTGAGTTCAGGTTAAATTCTGCATCTGAATGTGCAAACTGCTTACTTAATAGGTTACCAAATATGTGACGTTTATTTCCTGTTATCTCTTTATTTTAAAATATTTTTCTCTTTCCTCCTTGGAAATCGCTAATGTACTGGCCAATATTTATAGACACAAATATGGCCAATGTGTTTTGAAAATCAAAGTTTAATGTCCGGTTCCAGTTCTCGTAGATGGATGCCATGGACAAGAGGTATCCGTTCTGAGAATGGTGATTTCTTCTCTACCAAACAGCGTCATCAGCAGGACCAGCCTCAGAGGTCTGCCAGGGGCATTAACTAAGATCTGACCCTTGTGTCAGGATCAGAGTCACTCGGATCATTACCACCGACAGTAACTGCAGTGTGGGCATCCAATGTGCGGTGGTGCGCGGTAACCTGCCAGGAGGGCGATCGCTGATAGCTGCACTAGAACCAGATCACAGATACCCGAGGGCGCGTGGTCTCCTCAGTGACGGCCACACTCAACCAGCATGAGTCAGAAACAGCTGGCTGACGTGATTTTGAAACTGTAGTGGACACATCACATTCACGATGGGTTAAAGGCTCGGCATTTTATCCTCTACGTCCCTACGTTGAATAGGGCATTGGGTATTGCTAATGGAGCTGATGCGGGTTCAAGTAGATGTAAGTGTGCGACATAAACACGCTGTTATCTTTAGTTGGTGCACCCACGTGTCTTCCTCTTTGTTTTAAACTCTGCTGAATTCCTGGCCTCATGAGAAAAAAAAAAGAGAATGTCATTTCTGAAGAAATCCAAATTATCCACCAGGAATGCGGGACCGCTTCTTTGCTTCTTCCAAATTGAAATTTGTGCTAAATGCACATTTATCAGCCTCGAGTGTGCCAGACACTGTGACCGGAGTGGGAAAGACAAAGTTAAATAAGACCACGAGCATATGTTAACAGCACAGAGCCGCTATGATACATGTAACGGGAATGTTTCAAAACAGAGCTCTCGGTCACGCGTGCTGATTTATGGAGGAGGGTGAGGGTAAATGAACACGGATACCTAGGATGCTAAGTGAGCAAATTAGTGGGGAAAAGGGGTGGGAACTAGAAAAGGAAAATCCATGCACCACCATCTCATGGGATCCAACCTTCTGTAGCTGGTGCTGACAACACAACATGCAAAACTCCATAGCTAATCAGGGCATGGATTTAAAGTTGGCAAAGTCTTGCTAATCCCATATATGTACATAAGCAAGTGCGATACTGTGGTCAGTGAGGAAAACAGCCCAGTGAATCCCAGGGGAAAAGTGGAAACGGGCTTCACAGAGATAAATCCTGCAGAGGACATCGAAGCCAGATTGCGCTCAACGTTTAGGACTGCAAACCCTCACTGGGAACATGAATTGGTGTCATCTGACTTTATCATAGTCTCTCTCTCTCTCTCTCTCTCTCTCTCTCTCTCTCTCTCTCTCTTTCTCTCTCTCTAGCTTCTGCAGTGAAAGCAGGTATATGCCAGTGTGAGCAGGGAGAGGTTGGAGTTAATATGAACAAGGGAAGGGAGGGGAGTAGACTGCGTCTGAGAATCAAGGGGAATTTATAGCCAGGCCTGGGGACACAAGACCCGAGATCCTAGCTATTCAGGAACTTGAGGGAGGATGGTTGCAATTTGAAAGCCAGCCTGGGACAATTCAGGGAGACTCTGCTCAAAATAAATACTAAATAGAGGGCTGAAAATGTGGCTCTGTGGTAGAATATTTAGCATGGATGAGACTTTAAGCAGTAAGCCTGGTGATGAGATGGTGGTGGTGATGAGGAGGAGGAGGAGAAAGAGAAGGAGGAAGAGGAGGGAGAGGAGGAGGAGGGAGAGGATGAGGAGGGGAGGAGAAGGAAGAGGAGGGAGAGGAGGAGGAGGGGGAGGAGGGGAAAGGAGGAGGGAGAGGAAAAGGATGAGAGAAGAGGACGGGAGGAGGGGGGGAGGGGGAGGGGGGGAGGGGGAGGGGAAGGAGAAAGGGGAGGAGGAGGATTAGAGAAATTGCTCCGTGGTTTGAAGTTCTATTTATTTTACAAATTGGCAGCTTATATATACTTTACCAGTACTAGGAACTATTTATCAAAGGGCCCACGCCCACATGAAACAATTTTCCCAATCTGAAATCATAAAAACTGTATTTATTGAACAAAAATGGAATGAAGCTAGATATCATCTACTCTATATACATATGTGAGATATATATATATATATATAGTTTTATATACAGACATATTATAAGCTATAAGCTATCAGCACACACACACACACCCACACACACTAGAAAATCTTCCTTCTAAATAACCCATGGAGGAATCAATAGACAAGTTACATGGCTATCAAAGGAAATATCTATCTGTATCTGTATCTCTATCTATCTCTATATCTATGGATAGAGAAAGAATGCAGCAATGAATTCTGCACACAGTTCATCACAGGGAAAGAGTCAATGCCTCAAAAACCACAAAGTAAAACCCACACTGTAAAGCAGACAAGCTGAGTGACACAAAACTACTAAGGAATTGACTTTTTAAGATGTATCTATATGCATCTGTCTTCCTACATGTATATATGTGTACCACCTGCGTGCAGATGAGTGTGCTGCATGTATGTGCTGCACTATATGAGTGCAGTACCTGTAAAGACCAAACGAGGGCATTAGAACCTTGAGATCTGCACCAGTGGTTATGTGCTGCCATGTGTGTGCAGGGATCGGAGCCTGGGGCCTCTGCAAGGGCAGTGTGTGTCCTTAGCTGCTGAGCCATCTGTCCAACCCTCTAACTGTTTAAAGACATTGAGACCCAGCTAAATCTATCGAATATTCAAAGATGAATTAACAGCAATTCTGCATAATCAATTTCCAAAATACAGAAGAAATCGATTTATCCCCCAGTACATTTGCTGAAGCTTCAATTTAGACTAATAATAAAAACAGTCCAAATCCAGACAAGAATGAAAACTGTAGGTGTGTGTCCTTCATAAACAGGAACGCAAAATTCCCTAAAAATATTTGCAGGTGGAATTTGTCAATATATAAACACAATTACACGCCATGACCAAGGAAGTCTTATTTCAAGGCCAGGAAGCTATCTCTGTGTCCAGACATCAATCAATGTAATCCACTCTATTGGCAAACGGAAGAGAACGAGTGCAGTGATCAAGCTAATTGGTGTGAAAATTGCTTTTGGCAAAAATTTAAGAACTGTTCATGATTTTTTAAACAACCCACAAGATAGAAAAAAGAGATATTTCCTCCACTGGATAAAAGTTATCTTCGCAAAACTTTCATGTAGCTTAATACTAGCAGTGAAGGATGTGTGCTTCATCCTCTAAGATCGAAAACAAGACGATGGTATCTGGTTGAGCCACCATAATCATCTCAAGAGAGATGGGAAGGGGCAATTGACGTGTGTGTGTGTGTGTGTGTGTGTGTGTGTGTGTGTGTGTGTGTGTGAGAGAGAGAGAGAGAGAGAGCATGTTTGAGTGTATGTATGTGTGTATGTGTGTGAGAGAGGGAGAGAATGTGTGTGAGAAATTGTGTGTGTCTGAGAGTGTGTGTGAGAGAGTGTATATGTGTGAGAGAGTGTATATGTGTGAGAGAGAGTGTGTGTGAGAGAGAGTGTGTGTGTGAGAGAGTGTATATGTGAAAGAGTATGTGTGAGAGAGTGTGTGTGTGAGAGAGTGTGTGTGAGAGAGTGTGTATATGTGTGAGAGAGAGTGTGCGTGAGAGTGTGTATATGTGAGAGAGTGTGTGTGAGAGAGAGTGTATATGAGAGAGTATGTGTGAGAGAGTGTGTGTGAGAGAGTGTGTGTGAGAGTGTGTGTGGGAGAGAGGAAGATAGGATTGTAACTGGGTAAAATTTCAGCACATTAGGAAGGAAGAGAAGGGAGTGAGGAAAGGAGAGGGAGAGAGAGATGGGAGAAAAGGAGAAAGAAAACATGGTAACAGGGAAGGAGGAGTGAGAGAGGATGGAATGACAAAATGTCCTAGAACATTCACTTTTAGTGGAGCAACAGGATCTAAGATAATGGAGCCTGAGCTGTTACTTTCTGCTAGTTGCTATCACCTCTGTGTGGACAGTATGAGGACAATGTCATTTAGAAAATTAAGTGCTTAAGTACAATTGTAACAAAGCACGCATAGCTAGATGCAGAATACACAAAGATTAAGACGAAGAGATGCTGTGTATGAGTGAAGACTCAAAGGAGCTTGTTGTTCTGCAATAGGATGATCCACTGGCTCTGCGTCTTTCCTACTCAAACGCAGAAACATCTTGGAGAAAGAAACAATGTTATTCTGAATTATATGGGAGAAACCAAAGAAACTGGGAAGCTAGAAGAATCCTGGAAACAGAGTGAGTCCTAATGAGAAATACATGAGGAACATAGCTAGAGAAGTTGGCTGTACGAATTGGAGGAGAGACACACAGATTCATGGAACCAGAGTCCAGAGATAGAATCCCGTGAATATGCCCATGTGATTTTGGGGTTTGGGGGAGATTACAAAATTGACTAAATGGAAGAAAGGCAATATGGTTGTTGATAAATAGTCTACAGGTAAGCTGAGTGTCAAACGGTAATAAATGAGTAAAAGAATAATAAAATACATTTTAAGTTGACTTAAGTCAACATTAAATATTGTAAATGAATTATTCTCAATGTAAATGTAAACAGTGTAAATGTAAATTAATCCCATGGCTGTATTTATTTACCCTATGCTAATCCCCAATAACTTCACAGAGAAACCAAGATAGATTTAAAACTGCACTTCAATAGCTGAGCAGTTAAATGATGTACCTCAAACTTCTATGCTAATCTGGCTACCCCCCAACCCCAGCCCATGACACATTCATATTATTCTTGATCTGGATCTTTGGACCCTTCTTCCTGGTTCCACTTCCTCCATCCTCAGGGCTCCTCTGAATCTCCCTCTCTCCTTCTCTCCTTCCTTTGGCTAGCAACATCCCACCCTATTGTCTGATTCTGCCCAGCCATTGGATGATCAGCATTTATTGACAAGGTAGAGAATAAATGGTAAGAAGTATTTAAACAAATGTGCAACAGGATATTCTTGCTATAAGCATTACAATGCTGTGTCCGGATTGAAACAAGATATGAGGGCAGAGAAATCGGTATTTGAACAACCCAAGAGTAAACTTTACATGCCGAATAAATGTGCCTACAAAATATTGTATACAAAATTATCTTAGAGCACATTTTAATTTTTGATTTTGTTTTTAATTTTGTGTGTGTGCACATCTGAGCCTCTTACAGTGTGTGCTGTAACTTGAATGTAGGTCCTCTACAAGGTCTTTATCATTGAGCTATCTTACAGAAAAAAATAGAAAAAAAATACAACCTAAAAACCAGGTAGAATAAGTATGAAGTCCATAGGTTATACACAAAAGGGAAATAATGAATTGGCCATCATCAAAATAGTTTATTTTATTTTAATCTCTGTTTAAGGAAGAAAAGACAAATTCCATACTGGCAAAAAGCATTTGCAACCCATTTATCTGACAAAGGAAAAGCAATAAACAATAAAGGCTCACAACTTAATATTTTAATATGACATTTATAGAACTTCCTTGAAAAGTCCATATACGCATGTGCCGTGTTTTGATCCTGTGAGCCCATCATTGTTCCTCCCTCCCCTCAAATCATGTTGGGGATTGGTTCTAATGATTTATCTTAATTCAGCTCCCAAAAGTCACACTTCCAGGCACTAAGAGTCCCTGGCCCCAGCTGGCCTTGCCTCTGGTTGTGGAGGCCTCCTCTGAAGCTTGCTTTACCTAACAGAGGCCATACTCTTCAAAACAACTGACGTCCCCCTCCCCAGGAGGTAGAAATTGTCAGTAGCTTCTTACCTAGGGGTATGGGGTCATGGTAACTTAATATTTTTATAAAAATTCTTTTAGAAAATGACCCAAATATATGGAAAGACACTTAAGCTATAGGATGTGCAGACAGTGAACATAAAGATATTCAGTATCACCATCAACAAGAAAACAAAAACTAGAACCAGAATGTATCATCACCATATATGTCTATATTAGACACATATAAATAATTAAAATAAAATGTATGACAAAGCTAAATGCAGCAGCACAGAGAAGCTTGGGAAAAGCCAGGGCTTCCTTCTTCAATAACTAAGACACACCTGCCTGTGTAGCAGCAGACATTTTTTTCTGAGCATTTACAGAGATGAGTCAGTTTCCGTTTGCACAAAACCCTGAGCAAAAAAATGTTTGCAGAAGTTTTACCCACAATAACCCTGTAAGTGGAAACTGCCCAGACATCCTTAAACAGGTGTAACTTTCATTTTTTTCAACACCTACTTTTAATTATGGTTCTTAAACGTTTTAACCTCCCTTCTAGCCCACCACCTACCAGGTAGTAGAAAAGAAAGGACATTGGAAAGTAGACCTGTTTAGAAATGCTTTTGCTTGGTTTGTTTGTTTGTTTGTTTGTTTGTTTGTTTGAGCAACTCCCATTTGTGTTGTCTGGAAATCAGCAGTTCTGTTCACAGGTCAACAGTGGCAACTAGATCCACTCCCAAATACTACAGGGGTATACCAGTTGTCCAGTTTGATAGAGTTGAGATTGCAAACACAAATCAGTAGCGGAGGCACAACCTAGCAGAAACAGCCAATCTTCAACCTTGGCATAGATCAGCAGGAGGGATGCCAGGAGAAGTTCTCTTCTGTGCCTCTCTTAGTGAAGTGAAATCAGCAAAGACGTGAGACCAAAAGGCATTGCATGGCTAGCTCTATAAGCAAGCCTAGCTCAGCTTCCATCACTGTCAAGTTCTATTTATATCCCTTCAAACTTCATGTGTCCTCCACACGTCTGCCTCAGCACATGACTCTGTGTCAGCTGACATCATTCTTCCAATGAGCCAAAGCCCTCAGAAGCAGTGAGAATCCACCAACACAGCACCAGAAGCTTTTTGATCTGTTTCTCTCTAGGGAGTCCCAACAAATAAAGCTCAACTACACAATGTAAGGCAAACCAATCCATGTGTGTTGTTAGCAAAGAATCTGTTACCACGTGTCCTTTCATGTGCTCACTTTAGCAGGACATCCTCTCTCCTGTGTCTGCTTCAGCAAAATGTTCCTTCAGGTGTTTGCCCCAGCAAAACAGCATCCAGCACAAATGACTTTCCAAAGAATCCTTAAGTCTCTACTTCAAACAGGTATCTATGGTACATCCATAGTGCGCGCGCGCGCGCGCGCGCGCGCGGGCACACACACACACACACACACACACACACACACACACACACACACACATACACCACTCACAGAAAAGAATAAATGGGCCACTGGTTACACAGCACCGGGCTAAGTGTCCAGAAAAGCAGCTGAGAGATGAAATCTTTCCTACAGAGCTGATTCCCTCAAGACTACCGCAAGTTAATGGTCTAGAAATGGCAGCATTACAGAGATATGACATTGATTAGCTATTGCCAGCAGTGCTGGGACTGGGGGAGGCAAGTGGCCGAGTCTATAAAGTCAGTGGGGGAGTCCTTATAAAGATGGGAACTTATATGTAAGTCTGTTCCTGCCTGTATTACAGATCTGATGCTCATAATATTTCTGCAAGTTGTAGCCATAGTGAACACAGTAGTACAGGAGGGTATTTTATACTAATTTCTATAACTATATGAGACCTTCAATTATAAAAAATTCAATTAATGAGTACACTAGCTTGTATCTTAACTCATTATTTATTCAACTGAACTCACACCAGCTACCATTTTTTAGCATTACTGACTATGTAAGTCCTACAAGGTCCAGGTGGTGTGTGTGTACAGATCTATCTGCTTTGCAATCATCTATCTGAAGAATTGAGAGCACTCAATGATGAAGGCTGGGGAAATGCTGGTCCTCGGTGCAAACCCAGTCACCACTTTCACAGGCAGAGGGGCAGCTATAGGCCAGGATCTCAAGATGGACAAGCATGTCGGAATCATCACTGTGTCGTGGCAATGGAAAGATGCCTTTCCTTTCTGATAACTTTCTACAACACATAGTGTGATGGTTTCAGTGAAGATGGATACTTGGTTCCCTGGGAGCAGTGCCATTTACAAAGGTCACCAGAAGAGGGCATTACGCATCTACAACCTCTCAGAAGCCATCTAGGAAAGACTACAGGGATGCACGTGATTTTTCTGCAGATAGCCTGTAGGTTGATGTCTATATGCAGGTGAGGGCTGGCAAAAGGTAACGCATGGCCTGTGATTGGACAGTAAAAAGTAAGGTGGGGGCAAAGTTTTTGTAAGGTGGGGGGAGAGGGAAGAAGGAAAAGGAAAAAGAACCAAGATAGAGGGCGAGAAGAACAACCCAATGCATGTGCCCTCAAATGGCCACAGGTAATTATGAATTTTTCTTAAGGGATAGATTTCTGTAGGTCGATTTATCTTATCTAGGTGGGTGGTTTATATCATTATCAATTGGCTGTGAGTTTATTCTGTGGACATATTGTGGATTGAGAATTTAACATATAAATCTGACTGTTAATTGTAAGCTCACTGACTCTAGATTTTAACAAGTCACTGGGAGTTTAAACTATAACTATTAGGGGGCTAGGAATGTGAACAGTGTCCACAGTAAGAGAGCCATGGGATAGGCGGTCTCTGTATGAAACGGGTGTGGCAGCGACCTGCCTTGGGAACTCGATGGATAGAGAGATTGCTGCCTGGCTCAGAGTAGCCGTTGGCAACATGAGATGGGCTGGGGCTTAGCAGGTGAGACGCTTTGCTGACTGAGATGAAAATGGCACTAGTACGGAATAAAAGATTCGATTATTTTTAATAATTACTACAACAATGGCCCACTGTTCTCTGCGTGGCTGAAATGGGTAAACTCTGAATTTCAGAGCCCTCAGAGAATTTCGTCTCAGGAACACTACATGCTGCTGATATGCCTTTCCTGTCACCATTACATGGCCTCATGATTGCTGGGCATTAGCCCACCCTATTGGGCAGATTTCCGACAGATCAGAACAAAGATGTACTCTTATGTACTAATGCTAAGTAGACTTATTGATAATTTGATGATTTTTTTTGATAATGACCTTATAGAATTCCTAAATTTATGCAAGTGATTTCCAGCCCTTCATTAGCTGCCAACAGAGCTCAGTAAGTCTTCATCTGTCATAGGCTCATTGCCATAGGATTAAAAAAGCAGGCTTGGAATGAATTTGCAATCAGTGAAAACATTCCTTTTAGGTTAGGTGTGAGGCCGTTATCTGGTAACTGAAGGTCACAAGTTGGAAACGGACAATTTATTGCAAGTGCAAGGACAGAAAATAAAATGTTGACTGGTTTATCTATGCAAAACTTCAATATAAAAAGATACTAGGCAGATGATTTGTCTACTGACAAGACCACACTGACTCATGACATAAAAATTATTGCTTTAAGCTTATAATGAATTTATGGAGCTAGTAACAGATAACGAATGCTTAATCAGATGCTAGTCTTACTGGAAAGACATGTAAACATCATGCTGTTATTCCTTAAGTCTTAACGATCTCTGACCTGAATTATAACCTTAAACTTGCTATGAACTTTTGAAATGTAAAGATGCTTTAAAATGTGATCAAATTTCCTGAGAAAATATAAATACTAAGACAACAATAGAGAGGTGATTTAGTCCTTCTCTGCTTAATCCTGTATGTGTGCATCTCTGTGTAAATGTCTTCCTTTCCTTCTTTCTTTTTACTTTTCTTTTCTTTTCTGACTCACAAAGAATTAAGGAATTCCAAGCCTCTCACCTGGCCAATAAGAAGCCCGAGTCAAAGAGAAAGGAAGGAAAGTAATTATATCTTTTATCCAAACCCTGCTACCACCAGCAGGAGTTTATTACCAGAAACCAGTGTCATTTAACCACAGGACAGTAAGAAACCAGCACTTATTAGCACAAAGTAATGGAGAGAGTTACAAGGCCAGAGACCATCCGTCTTTGACCATTGTCTGACTCTGTGTTGCAACTCACCTGAACCTGGAGAGTGGGGCTTGCTCTGGCAATTGCCTAACTTCATTTCCAGTTTGTCATTTCTGCTCCATGTTTATAGGTGAAGGGGTGATCTCTCAGCTTTCTGCTCTAGCCACCTGCTCTAATGCCTCACCTGACATTAAGGACTCTCCTGTCATTGTAAATCCAAACAATCTCTTCCTTCTATAAGTTACCCTGGTCATGGTGTTTTACCACCACTTTGAAAAGGTAACTCATACATACATACATACATACATACATATAGACATACATGCACATACACATACATAATGTACACATATGTATATACATACATACATGTATGCGCACATACATATATACACACACATACACATACATACATATACACATATGTACATACATATAGACATACATATATACACATGCATACACATACATAAATACACATACACACATACATATACACATACATACATGTACATATACATACAAACACATACACATACATATACACATATATACATACATTAAACATACATACATATATACATATGCAGAAAGAGGGATGAGATAATAGGTGATAGATAGCCGGATAATTGGTAATAGAAATAGATGATAAATAGTACACCCATATGCACTTAGATTACATACATATTTATATTCCATATAAATGTAACTAATTACATATGTCATGTATACATATACAGGAGTGCCTAAAATTTCCAGTTGAGTTACTCAAGATGTCTAGATGTTGGGTGATTTGTTGAAACAGTCTTACAGTAGCATTGTCCTTTGAATGAGTAGGGTCCCCGACAGAGTCACGATCAGAATATTTTATCTCCAGAAGCTGGAACTAATCTGAATTTGCTTTATATCACTGTTGATAAATCACCACGATCAAAAGCACCTTGAGGAGGAAAGTATTTATTTGGTTCATGGAGTACAGTCTACCAAGAAGGGAAGTCAGGGTAGGAAATCAAGACAGGAACCCGGACGCAGGAACGGAAGCGGAGACCGTGGTTCGCTGACGTGTGCTCCAGGTTCCTAGTCAGCTGTCTTCCTTACACCTCTTAGGTGCCCACGGTGGCTGGGTCTTCTCACATCAATCACCAACCATAATGTCTCCCACAAGTATGTCTCACTACTGCTCCGTCTGACGGGGCATTTTTAGTTGAGAGTCCTCTTTCCAGAATATTTTAGTTTGTGTCAACTTGAGAGAAGAAAAAACCCTAATTATAGTACTATTTGTGGAATCTGAGTCTTTGAAGGAAATAAGTCACTCAGGGCCAGTTCATGGGCTTTATGTTAGCCCTGAGTCCTTCCTCCTCATTGCTGTGTGCTCCACTGAGTCCTCCCTCCTTACTGCTTGAGTCCTCCCCCAAGTCTTCCCTCCTCACTGCTGGGTTCCCAATGGCCATGCTCCATCATGCTCTCCCCAGGATCGGGGCTGAGCCTTCTGAAGCTATGAGCCGCATTAAATCTTTTTAATTTAAGTCATTTTGCTCACATACTTTCTTCGGTCACAGGGACACAAAATATAAACAGAGAGACATCTGAGGCCACAGAGACTGTTTCATTATTGATTAGCACTCTGTCCCTTCATTCTGTATATGAAAAATAAGATTTACCTCAGAAGGTTGATGGGAAAAAGAATGAGTTCCTATCTATAAAACACGCAGAACGCTCTGCTCTTATTTACAGCTGCATCTTTTAAATAAGTTAGCACTTTGGTCTCAGTCACCTTGCCCCTTCTTGTCCTAACTTATGGGAGAAAGCAGACAGTGGCAACACAGATGGTCTATGTTTTAAAGAACTACGTCAAAGCGCAGACGTCCACGCCCAGCTGCTAATGATCATGGAGAGTTCCAATGGTTTGGTTTTGGTTTGGTTTTTGAGACAGGGTTTCTCTGTGTAGGCTTGGGTATCCTAGCACTCACTCTGTAGTCCAGGCTAGACTCAAACTCATAGATCTGCCTGCTTCTATCTCCCAAGTGCTGGGACTAAGGGCCTGCGCCACCACTGCCCAGTGAGTTCTAATATTTTTTAAGAGGAGAAAGTGAAGTTAAAACAATACTTCCTTGGTAACATATGATAGGAATTCTTCAGTATGTCAAATGTCCTTCACTCAGACACTTAGCAATTGTGGATTTTGTCTCTACTCCTGGCCCAGCATTTCAAGATGTGGCTCCATGGGCAGAGTTTTCCTGTCATTATTTTTGGGAGTCGAGAGCATCAACGGTTGGATTTGGCCAAAGCTCCAGGCATTGTCTATTTGCTAGGATCCCAATCTTGTATAATTTTTTTAGATCAATAAGTGCCCTGGAGTAGATCAATAATAATACAGTCCAGAATGTAGATATTAAAAATAACAATCACATACGATAATGACAGAAAGCTATGGAAACCACACTTGTGCTTACTTGATGGCACAGCTGGTAGCCAGGAAATTTGGATCCCCAGACTTTCAAGAACAATAGGGCCTTTTCTTCAAGGACAGCACAACTTGTGTTGAAAAATAACAGGGCCAGTAATACTACCTTCCTAGCATTCCCAAAACTACTAAAATCTGAATAAGCGACCCCAAAAGGTACTCTTAGTTATTTGTGACTTGTACACGTAGGGGCCAAAGGAGAGTGAGGGATAACCCTGGAATTGGAGTTAGGGATGTGTGTGAGCCACCCTTGTTGGTTTTGGGAATTGAACCTGAGTCCTTTTCAAGACCAACAAGTGCTTTTAACCCTGAACTACCGCTCCAGCCCCTGAAAGCATTTTTGAAATTGCATTTGTTAGTGTTTATTTGTGGTATTCTCGATGTGTGTGTGTGTGTGTGTGCGTGTGTGTGTGTCTATCTCTCTATCTCTGTCTCTGTCTCTGTCTCTGTCTCTCTGCCTCTCCTCTGCCTCTGCTCCTTCCTCTGCCTCTCTCTGAGTGTGTATGTATACACGTTTAACAATAACAGCTAAAGAAGAGGTCATGCAGGGGCCTGGAGAGATTGCTGAGCGGTTAAGGGCACTGACTGCTCTTCCAGAAGTGCTGAGTTCAATTCCCAGCAACCACATGGTGACTCGCGACCATCTGTAAGGGGATCCGATGCCCTCTTCTGGTGTGTCTGAAGACGGCTGCAGTGTACTCACTCACATTAAATAAATAAATAATTCTTTAAATAAAGAAGAGGTCATGCATTTGAGTACTGTGAGACGTGGGAAGAGAGTTGGTAGATGGAGAATTAAGACTGGAAGTTATGTAAATACAGGGCTTGCAGATGTAATTATTTTAAAAATGAAAAAATAAAAGCCAAGAGAAAAGTTAGAGCTGTGACAGAAGGCAGTACAGACACAGGGACCCTCTAGTGCACTGGGAGAAACAAGCTCCTTGTCCGGCCGCAT
Organism: Rattus norvegicus; assembly: GCF_021556685.1. Taxonomy (NCBI): domain Eukaryota; kingdom Metazoa; phylum Chordata; class Mammalia; order Rodentia; family Muridae; genus Rattus; species Rattus norvegicus. Next base: position 160,076,401 of record NC_141536.1, read on the forward strand.
ACATAGCTCCCTCACTGTTTAGAATTCCTGGAATGGGTTAGGTCGCCAGTGTCCTTGATTTGATACAGGTGTCTACTGGTTTGTTTATTTAGCTGCCTAATAACCGTGAGATTCTAGCCAGAACTTTCCTTCAGTCGAAGCCTTGGGCACTCCTCTGTCCGTTCTCTTCCGTTTAGGAGCCTCTTGCTCCATTCTGCCCGTGCCGCAGAGGACTGTCTGAACTCTGTTCACGATTCCTTTCTCAGCCTCAGTTTCTCCCTTTCTTTTCCCAGATGTCTACTTTCCACAGGCTGATTTCAATTCTTTGCTTCCCTTCCTGACCTTGGGAGCTTGACTTTACCCTCACTGCAAAAATAACGGTAATTCAGGGCCAGGGTCACTAGGTCTTCTGCTTCTGTTTGCCACTTCCCTGACTGAACGTGGCTGTCTTCACCCTTCCATTGACATCCCAGTCAATGCTGTCTGTCCTAGGCATCTTGTCCATCTGCTGGGCAGGATCTGCTATAGGAGGAGAAGGTGCCTTTGATGGCTTTTCAGAGAACCAGCCTGGCCTTTGAAATGATAGTTTAAAAGCGCTGACATGTCTGGGTCCGTGATTCTTTGCCTAAAAAGAGAAGAAAGGAAAGAAAGGGTGTGTCGGGATATCAAAGAGCCGTACTTCTTTCTTCTGCCATCTGTCCTTTCCACCTGTGAGGGCACTGTCCCCTGGAGACAGGTGCAGCCCTGAGCTTTGAATGCACTCGTCTTAGAAGAAGAAGAGGGAGCACAATCCTGTCTGAGACCTGGTTGCCAGCCTGAGCTACCTGGGTGAGTCTGGGATATATCCTACCAAGGTAGTCAACTTGCCCCAGCTAGCTAATCTCTCACTAAGATTTTTTTCCCATTTTCAGCCATGAAAATCACAGGTCCCAAATAAACCAGAGCACTTGGTGTCTTACTCAGGCCCACCATTGCTGCAATGACACACCATGATCAAAATAACTTGGGGGAAGAAAGGGTTTGTTTGGCTTAAACTTTCAAATCGCTGATCATCTCTGATGAAGTCAGGACAGGGAATCCCAAAAAGGGCAAGAATCGTGGAGGAAGGAGCTGTTGCAGAAGCCATGGAGGGATGCTGCTTACTGGCTTGCTCCCTGTGGCTTGTTTGGCTTGCTTTCTTATGAAATCCAGGACCACCAGTCCAGGATGGCCCCACCCTCAACAGGCTGAGCCCTCCTCCATCTATCACTAATTTAAAAAAATGCCTTACAGGCTTGCCTACAGCCAGATCTTATAGAAACGTTTTCTTGACGTTCCCTCCTCTCAGATGACTCTAGCCTGTGTCTAAATGACATGAAACTAGCCAGAACAGTTGGTTAACATACAGAATCACTCGGACACATTCCTGAATACCTACTGTGTACTTAGTGTGTCCCTCGAAGTGACTCTTGGCTAGCCAGTTAGTCCAGCTAGTTTTGAGCCTGCAACCATCAGCATATGTGGTCCCTGTGTCTACATAAACTTGAAAGTTGCCCTTCCCTTAAGGATTTCACCCTGGAACCTGACTTGGTTGTTCCAAATGTCTGACCCTCCGTTAATTTGATTTTATTCTCTAACATGACCTTGGACTTCCATAGATCCAAAATGACAATGAGGTTTAGAGCAACAGTGAGAATTGAGTGCGGGTGAATTCTGGGGAGGTCAGTGACTCACAGAGGACAGAAACAAGTATTCCAGGTAGGGATGCGAGGCCGGAACTGGCTATGGTTCATGGTGTATGGTGTACCTGCAGGTTTCATAGAAATGCTGTTAAGATGTCAAAAGCAGGCATTGCTTTTTTTCTTCTGTCTGAGCATCAAGCTAATATGAGCCTTCAGTCAAATCCCTCCCAGGTGCTAAAACAGTGTGTGGTTTTAGGATTCCAGAAGCAATTACTGCTGAATGCATGCATTGTGTGCCTGGTGCACCTGCCAGGTAGCGTGTGCACGGGGCATCGAAAGAACTGGAAGACAATTTTTCCATGCTAAGATCCTTCGGGAAGTCTTTCGAAGCCATCAAAAACCAGGTGTGTATTTGAAGGGATTCAAACCTCCTCTAACAGCGCACAAGGTCTAGAACCTTCCAGCACGGGTACAAAACACTTTGTACCCTAGCATCGCCCCCTCCAGAAGCAGACTCTCAACTGCCAAGAGAAGAGGTGGAGATCTGATGTGTACATGTGTACGTCATGGCTTGGAGAGAGAGAGAGAGAGAGAGAGAGAGAGAGAGAGAGAGAGAGAGAGAGATTGCTTTTATTTTTCAATTTTCAATCTGGTTACAAATTATAAATATCATGTCTATGCAAAATTCCTAGCGTTTCACTGGGTAATGAATGATATAACTAAACAAAAGAGGGACATGTAATAACAAATCCAGAGGCCCAAGTGCCCATTGGGAGAGTCATAAATTAATAAAGTCATTACCAACTTGAATACAAAGTCACAGGTGTAATGATGCCGGGCAAGGTGGGCAGGCAGAATGCCCACCACTGTCATCCCCTCCGAACATCCCAGTGTTAGAGCAGGAGCCCAGTGAAGGGGCTACCTGGTTCTCTTGTGCCCCTCTAACAACTCTTAAGTAGTTGCTGTGCACAGCTAAGCAAGTCCTGCCAAGAAGAATGATACAAACACTAACCAGATGAAGTCACACATTCCCGCTATGAAGGAACGAAGGTCGTGAGCTAGAGAGTCTTGTCAGTAAGTTGAGAGCCCCGCCCGGAGGAAGCCACAGCGCCCTGGTGAGGACAAAGAAGAGGACGAAGAGGCTACTGAGTTCTCATGGCTGGGCACAGCCTGTGCTTGACAGGCATCCCGGAAGAGGAGTAGGGTCTGAAGGGAGGAACCCACGGTCCTGCGCATGCGTCCAGAAGCAGACCGTGTGCCTCGCAACCGCAGAGCAAGCCACGAACTGTCAGCTTCTGGTCTCACTAGTCTTGCTGGAAACATTGCAAATAATGAGTCCAGTCTCCTGTCTGAGTGTTGAAGTCTCCGGCGTGGGATTGGATGCCACTGACAATTCTCGGAAAATCATTTCCACGCACCTTTTGAAAGACGGTTCTGGAAAGCTGCCTCCTCCAGGCACTAGCACAAAACTGGAAACCTTGAAGCTTCACCTCCATGAAAGAAATAAAATGCATTAAGTGACTCCTTAGTGACTACAAAGTACAATTTGCATAAAACGATGCTCTATCGAAAGGAAGCTGAGGGTGTCTTTAAATTTTAAAAACGTCTCCCCCACTCAGTTTTAACAGCATGAGAGGCTTCGAAGAAGTGACTCCTTTTAATAAAGCCCACTTGTAAATTTATGGAGACAGACTCGCACGTGAGTGCCCAGGAACGGCTGTCAGCACATAGAGGAATCTGTTCTCCCCTGTCCACGCTTCCTGACTCGTTCCCGGACTTTCCTTTTTTATGGTTAGAAGTATTCCAAGAGGACTCTTCTGAGGACCTAAGCAATGATTGCAAGTTGTTTTAAACCTACTTTATCTTCATGAAAATGAATGCTGAGAGACTGAGATATCAGTACATGGCAATCACACACAGACACACACACATGCACACACACAGACACACACACACACACATGCACACACACACAGATACACCTACACCATAAAAACAGACACAGAAAAACACACATCGGCACATAGAAACAAACTAACACACATGCTTGCAAAGGTACATATACCATGAAAACAAGATACACAAAATACATATCATCACATAAACATACATAAACACACATGTGAATATATACACTCATACAGACACATGTACAAACAGACAAGCATGCGCATACATACCATAAAAACAATAAACACATATCAATAATAGAAACCCACATATACACATGCTCATAAATACACACATATACCATGCAAACAACAGATACCTTAAAAAACACACATCCACATATACACATAATATACACATATATAAGCACACATGTACACACACGATCACAAAACTGCATAAAAAGTCATGGGGCCCAGTCCCACAGCTCTCTGTACCCAAATTCTGTGGGGGAGAGAGCTGGACTCTCAAAAGTGAGGAAATCCTGAGAGCTCAGGGGAGACCACCACTTGTGTTCCCATTCCTGGCCCAAGAGGAACCTGCCTAGAGCCCTCTGGACACAGGTACCTAGGAGCAGTCAGGGACAGGATCCTTATGGTCTCTGCCTGTGCCCAGAGCTGAAAGCCAGTCACCAGGAGCACTGACACAACTCAGAGAAGAGGTAGGACCACCACTTCTACTCTGACCGACCCGCCTGAGCCCTCAGGACACGGGAGCAGTCTGGGACAGGACCCTTCCGGTTTCTGCCTGTGCCCAGAGCTGACCTTGTCCCACAGCTCCTTGTATGTACCCGGATCCTACTGGGAGAAAGCCAGTCTCCAGGGGTGTTGACATACAGGCTTACAGGATGGTCAAGCCACTGTCAGAGACAGCAAGACCAGCTAATACCAGAGACAACCAGATGGCAAGAGGCAAGTGCAGGAAACTAAGCAACAGAAACCAAGACTACTTGGCATCATCAGAGCACAGATCTCCCACCAAAGCAAATATTGGCTATCCAAATACACCAGAAAAGCAAGATTTGGATTTAAAATCACATCTCATGGAGATGATAGAGGACTTTAAGAAGGACATAAATAACTCCTTTAAAGAAATACAGAAGAACGCAGGTAAACGATTAGAAGCCCTTAAAGAGGAAACACAAAAATTCCTTAAAGAATTACAGGAAAACACAACCAAACAGGTGAAGAAATTGAACAAAACCATCCAGGATCTAAAAATGGAAATAGAAACAATAAAGAAAGCAAAAAGGGGGAAAACCCTGGAGATAGAAAACCTAGGGAAGAGATCAGGAGTAATAGATGCAAGCATCACTAACAAAATATAAGAAATAGAAGAGAGAATCTCAGGGGCAGAAGATATCACAGAAAACATTGACACAACTGTCAAAGAAAATGTAAAACACAAAAAGCTCCTAACCCAAAACATCCAGGAAATCCAGGACACAATGAGAAGACCAAACCTAAGGATAATAGGTATAGAAGAGAGTGAAGATTTCCAACTTAAAGGGTCAGTAAATATCTTCATCAAAATTATAGAAGAAAACTTCCCTAAACTAAAGAAAGAGAGGCCCATAAACATACAAGAAGCCTATAGAACTCCAAACAGATTGGACCGGAAAAGAAATTCCTCCCATCACATAATAGTTAAAACACCAAATGCACAAAACAAAGAAAGAATATTAAGAGCAGTAAGGGAAAAAGGTCAAGTAACATATAAAGGCAGACCACTCAGAATTACACCAGACTTCTCACCAGAGATTATGAAAGCTAGAAGATCCTGGACTGATGTCATACAGACAATAAGAGAACACAAATGCCAGCCCAGGTTACTGTATCCAGCAAAACTCTCAATTAACATAGATGGAGAAACCAAGATATTCCATGACAAAACCAAATTTACACAATATCTTTCCACAAATCTAGCCCTACAAAGAATAATAGATGGAAAATTCCAACACAAGGAGAGAAACTACACCCTAGAAAAAGCAAGAATGTAATCCTGTTGCAACAAACCCAAAAGAAGAGAGATACATAACATAATTCTACCTCTAACAACAAAAATAGCAGAAAACAATCACTATTCCTTACTATCTCTTAATATCAATGGACTCAATCCCCCACTAAAAAGGCCCAGCCTAACATTATATATATATATATACACACATATATATACACACATATATATACACACACATATATAATATTTCATTGTAAAACAAAAAAAATACATTCTTCTCAGCACCTCATGGTACCTTCTCCAAAATTGACCATATAATTGGTCATAAAACAGGGCTCAACAGATATAAGAAGATTGAAGTAATCCCATACATCAGATCAGATCACCACAGACTAAGGCTGGTCTTCAATTACAACAATAATGACAGAAAGCCCACATATACGTGGAAGTTGAACAATACTATACTCAATGATAACTTGGTGAAGGAATAAATAAAGAAAGAAATTAAAGACTCTTTAGGATTTAATGACCATGAAGGCACAACGTATCCAAACTTATGGACACAATGAAACAGTGCTAAGAGGAAATCTCCTAGCTCTGAGTGCCTCCAAAAAGAAACTGGAGAGAGTATACATTAGCAGCTTGACAAAATACCTAAAAACTCTAGAACAAAAAGAAGCAAATACACCCAAGAGGAGTAGAAGGCAGGAAATAATTAAACTCAGAGCTGAAATCAACCAAGTAGAAACAAAAAGAACTATACAAAGAATCAATAAAACCAGGAGTTGGTTCTTTGAGAAAATCAACAAGACAGATAAACCCTTAGCAGACTAACCAGGGGGCACAGAGTGTGTATTCAAATTAATAAAATCAGAAGTGAAAAGGGAAACATAACAACAGAATTTGAGGAAATTAAAAAATCATCAGATTCTCCTACAAAAACCTATATTCAACAAAACTGGAAAATCTGGACAAAAGGGACAACTTTCTAGACAAATACCAGGTACCAAAGTTAAATCAAGATCAGATAAACCATCTAAACCATTCCATAACTCCTAAAGAAGTAGAAGCAGTTATTAAAAGTCTCCCAACCAAAACAAAACAAAACAAAACCCAGGACCAGATGAGTTTAGTGCAGAATTCTATCAGACCTTCATAGAAAACCTCATACCAATACTGTCCAAACCAGTCCACAAAATAGAAACAGAAGGAACACTACCCAATTCCTTCTATGAAACCACAATTATGCTTATATCTAAACCACACAAAGACCCAACAAAGAAAGAGACCTTCAGACCAATTTCCCTTATGAATAATAAAATTCTCTCAAACCGAATCCAAGAACATATCAAAATGATCATCCATCATGATCAAGTAGCCTTCATCCCAAGGATGCAGGGATGGTTTAATATACAGAAATTCATCAACATAATCCACTATGTAGGCAAACTCAAATCAAAAAAACCACATGGGGGTTGGGGATTTAGCTCAGTGGTAGAGCACTTGCCTAGCAAGCGCAAGGCCCTGAGTTCGGTCCCCAGCTCCGAAAAAAAAATTAAAAATTAAAAAAAAAAACACATGATCCTCTCATTAGATGCTGAGAAAGCATTTGACAAAATTCAACACCCCTTCATGATAAAAGTTTTAGAAAGATCAGGAATTCAAGGCTCATACCTAAACATATTAAAAGCAATATACAGCAATCCAGTAGTCAACATTAAACTAAATGGAGAGAAACTTGAAGTGATCCCACCAAAATCAGGGACTAGACAAGGCTGCACACTCTCTCCCTACTTACTCAATATAGTACTTGAAGTCCTAGCCAGAGCAATCAGGTCAAAGGGATACACATTGGAAAGAAAGAAGTCAAAATATCACTATTTGCAGATGATATGATAGTGTACTTAAGTGACCCCAAAATTTCCACCAGAGAACTACTAAGTCTGATAACTTCAACAAAGTGGCTGGGTATAAAATTAACTCAAACAAATCAGTAGCCTTCCTCTACTCAATGGATAAACAGGAAGAGAAAGAAATTAGGGAAATGACACCCTTCACAATAGTCACAAATAATATAAAATATCTTGGTGTGACTCTAACCAAGCAAGGGAAAGATCTGTATGACAAGAACTTCAAGTCTCTGAAGAAAGAAATTAAAGAAGATCTCAGAAGGTGGAAAGATCTCCCATGCTCATGGATTGGATTGGCAGGATTAATATTGTAAAAATGGCCATCTTGCCCAAAGCAGTCTATAGATTTAATGCAATATCCATCAAAATTCAAACTGGATTCTTTATAGAATTACAAAGAGCAATTTGCAAACTCATTTGGAATAACAAAAAACCCAGGATAGCAAAAACTAGCCTCAACAATAAAAGAACTTCTGGAGAGTCACCATCCCTGGCCTCAAGCTGTATTACAGAGCAATAGTGATAAAAACTGTATGATACTGGTACAGAGACAGGCAGATCAGTGGAACAAAATTGAAGACCCAGAAATGAACCCACACACCTATAGTCACTTGATGTTTGACAAAGGAGTTAAATCCATCCAGTGGAAAAAACGATAGCATTTAACAAATGGTGTTGGTTCAACTGGAGGTCAGCATGTAGAAAAATACAAACTGATTCACTCTTATCACCCTGTACAAAGCTCAAGTCCAAGTGGATCAAGGACCTCCACATCAAACCATATACACTCAAACTAACAGAAGAGAAAGTGGGGAAGAGCCTCAAACACAAGAGCACTGGGGTAAATTTCCTGAACAAAACACCAATGGCTTATGCTCTAAGATCGACTTGACAAATGGAACCCCATAAAATTGCAAAGCTTCTGTAAGGCAAATGATGTTGTCTTTAGGACAAAATGGCAACCAATAGATTAGGAAAAGATCTTTACCAGTCCTACATCCAATAGAGGGCTAATATCCAATACATACGAAGAACTCAAGGAGTTAGACTCCAGAGAATCAAATAACCCTATTAAAAATGGGGTACAGAGCTAAACAAAGAATTCTCAGGTGAGGAATATTGAATGGCTGAGAAGCATCTAAAGAAATGCTCAACACCCTTAGTCATCAGAGAAATGCAAATCAAAATAACTCTGAGATTCCACTTCACACCAGTCAGAATGGCTAAGATTGAAAACTAAGGTGACAACAGATACTGGTGAGGATGTGGAGAAAGAGGAACACTCCTCCACTGCTGGTGGGATTGCAAGCTGGTACAACCTCTCTGGAAATCAGTCTGGAGGTTCCTCAGAAAATTGGACATAGTACTACCTGAGGACTCTGCTATTCCATTCCTGGGCATATACCCAAAAGATGATCCCACATAAAACAAGGACACTTGCTCCGTTATGCTCATAGCAGCCTTATTTATAATAGCCAGAGTTGGAAAGAACCCACATGTCCTACAACAAAGGAAAGGATACAGAAAATGTGGTACATCTACATAATGGAGTACTACTCAGCTAGTAAAATCAATGATTTAATGAAATTCATAGGCAAATGGGTGGACCTAGAAAATTTCATCCTGAGTGAGGTAACCCAATCACAAAAGAATACACATGGTATGTACTCAGTGATTAATGGACATTAGCCCAAGAGCTCAGATTACCTAAGATACAATTCACAGACCACATAAAGCTCAAGAAGAAGGATGACCAAGTGTGGATGCTTCAGTCCTTCTTAGAAGGGGGAACAAAAATATTCATAGGAGGAGATATGGAAACAAAGTTTGGAGCAGAGACTGAAGAAATGGCCATTCAGAGCCTGCCCCATCTGATCCACCCCACATACATACGGTCACCAAATCCAGACAATATTGCTGATGCCAAGAAGGGCATGCTGACAGGAGCCTGATATAGCTGTCTCCTGAGAGACTCTGCCAGAGAATGACAAATACAAAAGCAAATGCTAGCAGCCAACCACTAAACCGAGAACAGGGTCCCATTTGGAGGAGTTAAAGAAAGGATTGAAGGAGCTGAGGGGGCTTGTAACCCCTTAAGAACAACAATGCCAACCAACCAGAGCTCCCAGGGACTAAACCACTACCAAAAGAGTACACATGGACAGACCCATGGCTCCAGCTGCATATGTAGCAGAGGATGGCCTTGTTGGGTATCAATGAGAGGAGAAGCCCCTGGTCCTACCAAGTCTGGATCCTCCATTGTAGGATAATGTCAGGGCTGGGAGGCAGGAATGGGTGGGTGGTTGGGTGGGGGAGCACCCTCATAGAAGAAGGGGGAGGGGGAATGGGATAGGGCCTTAATGGATGGGAAACAGGGAAAGTGGATACTATTTGATATGTAAATAAATATATCCAATAAAAAATCTTAATAGAGAAAAAAAGGAAGAAAGGTCATGGGTAGCATGTGCTGTGTAACCACTGAAACACTGCTAGAAGCAGGCTTTCAAGCTCAAGGGCCTGGGCTATCTAGTGAGTTCAAGGCCAGCCTGGGCATGTGAGTATTTGTCTCAAAATAAGAACTGGCTGGTGAGGCCATAGGAACCATGAGAGAAACTACTCCAGCTACTCTCCTAAACCAGGTTAAGCACTCAAATACTTATCCATATATCCACAGGTAAGTGTAGCTCTCACCGCTCCTTGAAACTCAGATCTCTCCCCTCAGAGATCAGGAAACTCCTCAGAAGATGATGAGGAAAGACTATAGGAGTCAGAGGGGAGGGAGGACCCCAGGAGAACATGGCGTACTGAATCAAGGAAGCAGGGCTCACATGGGCTCACAGAGGGAGGAGACTAGCATGGGTCTGCACCAGGACCTCTGTGTATGTGCTATGGCTGTTAGCTTGGTGTTCTTGTGAGACTCCTAACAGTGGAAACTGCTGTGTCTCTGACTCTCTGCCTGCTCTTGGGACGTTTCCTCCTATTGGGTTACCTTGTCCAGCCTCAGTATGAAGGCTTTCACCTTGCCTTAGTGTATCTTGTCTTGATGTTGTCTCATGGAGGTCTGCTCTTTTCATGGACGGGGAGTAGGTGGGGGGGGGTAGAAGGGAGCTGAGAGGAATGGAGGGGGACAAACTGTGATTCAGATGTATTGTATGAGACAACAATTTATTTTAGATAAAAATATATATCATTTAAAAAATAATTTTTTAAAATCTTGGAATATAGCTATTATCAATAAAAATGTTATTAAAAAACAGGTAATTCTTTAAAAGCTTGGAATATAGCTAAATGCTAGGATATTTGCCTACCACACACACACACACACACACACACACACACACACACTCGCAACATAAATTTACTATTTTAATGGAGTTATAAATACTGTTTATCCATCGTGGCTCAGCCATTCCTTTGAACGATGTAATGCTCTCTGCCTAGGCTTGATATTTCAAACAGATGTCCTTTTAGATTATGGATCTCGGGCCCCTTTCCTCACCGGCGCTGTCTGTTGATCTCCAGACAGACAGCAACAGAGTGAATTTTCCCTGAATGCTCCCAGAAACTCACAGTTTACACTCGAGTGTGCAAGCCCTTACTCTCGGTGTGCACCCTGTTCTCCTGCCTGCTTTTCAGATGGTCCTCTGTAACAACTGTAATGACAACGAGGACGTAGCAGCTCACGTGACACCCTTAATCTGACTGCTTTCTAAAGGCCTCTCGTGCCTTAAATTAACCTATGGACGAGGCACTTTTATTTATCTCCTAAATAAATAGGAAGGGGGCACCAGGCCATTGCTTTACTTGGCCGGAATGGGACACCCGGAAGTGCCTTGAACTCATGCGCTCTACCGAGAGCAGCATCCCCTCTGCCTGAAAAGGCTGCCTCTGTTTGGCGAGCCTGGTTCTTCTAAAGAGATGCACACGGTTCCTTTGCTGAGATGTTATCCACCCTATGTTGTTTATAAATGTAGGGTAAATGCTGTAGATGCAATTTCCCCTACGCATAGGGATTTATGCACAGTTATCCTATGCACTGTCAAGGAAGTCACTCTTTTTTTCTCCTCACTGTTTATGATAAGAAGTGTTTCTAACTTTCCGTATTTCAAAAGAAGTGTTTGTGCTTCTGCTGTGTGTGCCCGTTGGCCTTCTCCGCTGATCAGTTTGTGGTAGCGGAGTTGCTCATTTGTATCGCCCGGAGAAAGATGAGAAGGCTTGCTGGGGCAGGACCCCTGGCCACCCATCTACTCCAAAAGCAATTCTGAAATGCCCCCCCCCCAGTTGTTACGTGGCTAAAGGACTGTTAAATGATAGGATTGAGCGTTCTTTTTCATATTCTTTTTATTCATTTATTTTATGTCCTACTTTTTGTGGATTAGGGAACCGAAACCGTGGTTGCTTCCTCAATATCCCAAAGTCAACAACTGTGTACCCTTAGCTCTCCGAGGTCCAATGTCTCCTGAGGTCTGGCTTCAGCATGGGACGGTTCCACCCCACTTGCTTCCATGTATAGAGTACTGCGCATTTTCAGTAGAAAATACTGGATACAATAGTCAATAAAAAGAAAAGATCTGCCGTGATCCTGCACATAGCCTGTGGCTGATGCAGGGGATGACCTGGTCCTTTATCTGCTTCCACCTCTACCTCCACGGGTGCTGAGGGCGGGACCTCCCAGAGGCTTAATTGCCTGTTACTGCCAATTTACAGATCAGTAACCCTAGCAAAGTTTAGTGTATCACAAGATCTAGCAATAGCAGAAGAACACTTCTCCCCACCTCTGACAATTTCAAGTCCCAAGGCCTGCCGCTCCATTTCCCCACTGGAAATTACAAGAAACGTGATGGCAGATGCCGTTTCAGAACTTCGAAGATGATAGCGTTGGTCCGTACCAATTCCTGCATGCGTTTATATCTGCCAAGAGTTTCCGCCCTTTAAGAGTATCCAATATACTTCCCAGGCAGGGAAATCAGTCTCAGCCTCGATTATAACGAGACCTATCACCTAGTAAACATTCAGTTGTTTAATAAATAACCACATGTTTTATATTTTAAAAATGACCAACTTACCAGTCTTGGCCCTTGCTTAATAATCGCCCGCACGGAGCTCATGAATATTTCATGCTCACACATTCCTGCTGAGAGTGTGAACAGCCAGCATTTCTATGGCTCTGGATTATGCAGGGAACAATGGAAAACATATGTTTTGTGCGCTTTCTTTAACAATTTGAGGGGGGAAGAACACCTGGCAGCCCTGGAGATAATGAGGAAGCGGTTGCCTTTTGTTATTGGAGTGCTTGAAATAAAAATCTCAAATGGCGAGCTGTAATCCGAACCACAGTAATTACGGGAGGCTGTGTAAAACTAAGGTACGCGTTTTATATTCATAAACCGGAACGGGCCTATCTGCAAGTAAGTAAACTTTGTTCAGTTCTCCGCAGCTCCTAGCCTGCCGACACCAGAGCCCCAAATCCTAACGGTGCTCACACGCAAGAAACTTAACAGGTTTCGGTTCATTGTCCTTCCCTTTGTTCTTGCCATTTTCTCTGCAGACGGTGAGTATCTGAGAGGTTGTCCAGACTAAGAAACTAGTGGGTTAAGGAGCCAGGAACACAGTGGAAGACTGCAGGCCCAGAGAGCCTCGCGTGAGGGTGGATGAGGGCATGAAGAAGGATCCTTCATCGAGGGGAGGTTCCAGGCAGCATGGCGGCATAAGCAAAGGCTGGCCCACATAGAGTCCAATAAAGCATAAAGAAGAGTTGAGAGAGCCATTCAAGAAGAGACACAGAACACTGAAGGGCGTGAAGCTGGGAAGGGCGTAGTCAGATTCTTGTCTACGAAGCCCAGTCTGGAAGTGAGCAGAGAAAAAGGCAAGAGAAGGGGCGTGGGAACTGGAGCCGGGGATGTAGCCCTCCAGGCAAGGGTTATGTTGGTCTGGAAAGCTGCTGAGAAGAGGGGGGGGGAGTTGAGAATGTGACACAAAGGCCCTAAAAGAGGGGGTGGAGATTGACTAACTCATCCCCTGGTCCAACTGGCTTTCCAACTTTCTTTTTAAATTGGCTCTTATCTTTTCTTGTGAATTTATGGAAAGAAAATACAAAGAGATGGATGAAGAATCAGTTTCAGAACGTCCTTAGCTATGCCCAGGCTTTTATCCACGTAGGGTGAGCAAAGGCTGTGGGCAGATTGCGCATGCTCAGAACCATGATGCACAGTGGGCGGAGCTCCATTCCACAGAGGAGAGGACCACACAAGCAGAAAGGCATCCCTCCCTGGAGTGTAGGAACCTTTGAAGTGACACCATCCTTCCCTTCCCCTCTCTCCCCCTCTTCTTCATCTTCTAAGCTCATCCCTAACTTTCTCACCTGTGAGCTACCTACAGAGTTACGCAAATTGATACTAGTGTTTATAGGCAAAAATAAGTATGTAGACGTAGCCAGGAACTAATTTAACTGAAAAGAAGGAAAGGGACTGTCAAGACAAATGATCCTGACACCATCTGCAGGAGAGCCAGGAGATAACCTTTCATGAAAGAAGAGACTTTGTCGGTCTTCATGACTGTGCCCCTCAGAGAATGTGGCTAGGGCAGCTCCCTGGGGTAGCAGGGGAAATGATGGTTATTGGCACTGTGGTTTGGGGACCCGGTTCCAGCTAGGAACTAGGAGCTTCTTCCTAGGCTTTAATCAAGATGTTAGGTGTATATGGGAGAGACCACCAGAGGAGAGGGTGTCTGGATACTCATAGGAGACTGAAAGAGGAAACCAAACCTCTGGAGGTTCAGGTCAAGGGCGGGGTAGGGGCACTGCGGGAAGTGGGGGTGGGGCAGGCAGGGGATGAACGGAGCCTATAGTTGGCCCTTTAAGTGAGAAGACGCTTGTGTCTGTGACCAAAATCTGAAATCAGGTGTCAATACATGTTTTTAAAGACAGGCAGAACTAGACAAATCTAGGATTTTTAAGTCAGTTATCATTTTTCTCCCCCCCCCCATTATTCTCTGTTAGCAATGTCATAAGCAGGCATGCTTAGAGCCCTCTTAAGAATGGTAGAATCATCAAAAGAAGCAGATAAACATAACTGTGTCCCCACAGCTGTCAGGAATGCACAACATTTTTTGTAGAAAAAAAAACCTGTAAGTGAACATTTAAGGTCCTTTACATCAAGGTTTAAACACCAAGGACACGAGTACTTTGATCAAAAGAGAAAAAACAGATTTTGGTTGAAATTGAAAATTCGAAAATAATTTTGTAGGGAGGAGAGATGGCCCACTGATTAAGAGAACTTCCTGCTCCTCCAGAGGGCCTGAGTTCTGTTTCAAACATTAGGCAGTTCGCAGCCACCTGTAATTCTAGCTCCAAAATATCTAATGCCCTCTTTGGGCTTCTGTGGGCACCTGAAGCCACAAGGCACACATGAGCATGTGTGAATGCACACACACATACACAGAAAGAAAAGAAAGTAAGGAAGAGAGAGAGAGAGAAAGAAAGGAAGGAAGAACAAGAAAGAGAGAAAGAAAGAAAGAGAGAGAGAGAGAGGGAGGGAGGGAGGGAGAAATGAAGACCTTCAAAATTATTGTATTATAGACTATCAGAATACAAAATAGTTTTACAAGGAACAGGAAAGGCTGAGGAAAGATCTGTCAGCCCATGAAGAACCACACAAGTGTGAGGCTCGGAGTCCAGGCCCTGGCATGCCTGTCAGAAGACCGTGGCACTACTGGGTCTACATGCTGACAGATTGTACTCCTGGTGACATGACTGGGCCTCACTGATTGTCCAAACTAGGAGAACCCTCAAGCTCCAGTGAGAGACGCTGTCTCGAAACCAGCCAGCCAGCCAGCCAGCCAACAAAAAACAAGGTAGATGGCTTCTGAGGGAAAACCTCGGCAGTTCGCTGACCTCCAGTCTCCACATACATACATACATACATACATACATACATACATACATACACACACACACAAAACACACACATACACACACAAAATATACACATATATACACACACATACACACACAAAATATACACACATATAAACACATATACACACACAAAATATATACACATATAAACACACATACACACACAAAAATACACATATATACACACACATACAATACACCCACATTCACACATATATACACACATATACACAGACATACAATACACCCACATTCACACATACATACACATATACACACATACACACATGCACAGACATACAATACACCCACATTCACACATACACACACATACAATGCACCCATATTCACACATACATACATGCACACACACACATACACACACACACACACAGATACCTGCAGATTCCCCCAATTTGCATCTTCACATGTATAAACATGCACACCCGTGCCCTATTAACAAAATAAATATTGAATTAAAAGATAAAATATGCGGCTAATAATAATCAGAATAAAGTCCATCTGGCGACATAGGAGAGTGATACTTTGTTTAATTTCATGTCACCATTTGTCTTTGTCAAGCATATCTGTGGAGACCCAGTCCACACATGACCCTGGCTTCCATGCCGGCTCCACAAAAACAAACTCCAGGTGTCTTTACTTCCCCAAAGGCAGTGGCAAGCGTGATTTTGCTTGTGGGCCATGAGTTGTCAGTCCGTGGTCTTCACAGTCCACCGGCCAATTTCGATGTTGTTGTTTCCTCTTATACTCAAGGGATACTCACCTACCTGTTGTCTGTTAACCACCCCACACAGGTCCCTAATGCTGGGCCTCAGGCCTTACCCTTGCTTCATCAGGCACACAGACCTTACAGGTCAGCGACCAGATGTCAAGGTGGAGTCCCGTTCTGATGGCACTGAGCGCACAGCCTTCAGCACAGACACTCTGGAGCCTTTGACCATGCCTTCTGTCTCTCAGCTCCTGTTCGTCTCCAGGATACTGCAGTGATTCTTTTCCTCAGATGTCTGTTGTGCAAACTTGAGTAGACAGTACCTGAGCTAGGAGGGTTCACGGGAGGTTAAAAAGAAGTAACAGTCACCCAAAAGATGGGCTATTAGTGAAAACTGGAGTCATGAGTGACCAAGGGGGACACGGCTACGGGCCATGCACTGTGGAGGGGGTGTGTGGCTATCGGCCACCTGCTGTGGTCAGAAACCACAAATGTCAGGCAGAAAGAGTACTTCTGACCCAGACAGTTCCTGCCGCTTTGTGTGGTGCCCTCAGAAAGAACAGGCATCTGGAACACTGTAACTGTCCATACAGAATGCCTATTCCCAGCAAGATTTAACTTCTCCTAAGATCTGTGGTTCATCTGGGTTTTTCAAAACCCATCACAAGGAAACCTACACATGTATACACACAAGGTGTGCTCTAGTCAACAGAAAAATCTAGGCAAAATGCTCTAGAACAACAACAACAACAACAGCAACAACAACAGCAACAACAACAAATGATGCCCAAGACGCTGGAATGATCCTATGCTCCAGCACAATGAATAAGAAACAGGGTTTAAGTTTATCAGGCCTGGCGTCAGTGAGATGGCTCGGGGTTAAAGGGTTTTGCACTAACCCTGATGACCTCAGTTTGATCCCTGAGACCCACATGGTGGAAGAAGAGAAGACTCATAAGTTGTTCTCTAGCCTCCACATGTACACTATAACATGTATATGTGCTAAAACACACACACACACACAAACATACACATACACACACAAATATACACACACAAACATACACATACACAAACATACACATACACACACAAACATACACATACACAAACATACACATATACACACACACAAATATACACACACAAACATACACACACATGCACACACATACACACACAAACATACACACATACACAAACACACATACACACACAAACATACACACATACACAAACATACACATACACACACAAACATACATACATACACACAAATATACACATACAAACATACACACACAAACATACACACAAATATACACACACATACACATACACACACAAACATATACATACACACACACATACACACACACACACACACCAAATAAGAGCCCCAAATTGAGTTTATCAGGACTGACACTGGCTGCCAGCCACTTTACATGTATCAGATTGGATTTTACATGGCAAGCAAGCATTCACATGCAAAGGCAGCATAAAGTCTGAGTATGAAAACAACTAGGTGTACCGTGAAATGAGGAGGGAAATCATGCTAAACTCAGAAGAAAACAAACCTATAAACTTGTAATTGTAACAAACATCAGAGAGAAAATAAGCCGTGTTCCCCAGAACTACAGAGGCAGAAACCCTGCAAATGAGATTTACAGGGAAAGTAACTTTAGCAGAGACAAACAGGAAGCAGGAAAGAGGAGCCAAGCACCCTTGTGCCTAACCTTGAAGACATCAACTCCTTGATGGATTACGTGGCCTGGGAAGTGTGTGTTCGTGTCTGGCAGTGATTAAGTACTGAATGGAAAATGAATCTATGTGAATCAGGGGTGAGGGGCATTTGCAAGAGCAACAGATGTTAAAATTTCCATGGGATAAGGCTTTCCAGGAAAGAGAAGCTAGGAGGAGACTTCTGCTCCTCAGGTTAGCGGAGTAGGCTAGGGTGTTTTGAAATCATTCAGGTTCTTTTTGTCTTTGTCTTTTTGTTGTTTTCCTTGTTAAGTGCTTTAAGATTCCTTGACAGTTCTGCATATGAAGGTAATGTATTCGGTCTCCCTCATTCCCCCATTCCCTTCATTCATTCCCCTGTTTTGTGATCCTCTGAGTTTAGAGTTGCCTGCATGAGCACGCCTGAGGGGTTGTTTCTGGCAACACAGGCAACTTGCCAGTGCCTACACCACTGAAGGAAAATGGCTCCCTTCCCTCAGCAGCCCATAGCTCCTCAGTTAAGGGTGGAACCTTGCAAGCCCTGCCCCATCCATGTTGGGATTTTGATTGGCTTAATCTTGTCTTGTGCAAGAAACCAGAGCTGTGGTGAGCTCTTGGGTGCTATGGCCTGTCAGATCCAGAAGATACCCTGTTTGAGCACTCTTCCCCAACCTTGGGCTTTGACACTCTTTCCAAACACCTTCCTGAACCTTGAGAGTGGGAAGTTGGTCTGAATGTCCCAGTTGGGGACAAGAGCTCAGTGGTCATGTATTCTCAGCACTTTAACCAAATCTCAGATGGCATTGTCCACGCCTACTGCATACTGAACCTTCTCTGACCAAAGCTAAAAACAGCCAGATCTGTGGATATAAGCATTAATATTTCAGAGGATTTTGTCTTAAAATAAAAGTAAGGAAAGTCTCCAAGTCAATTTTCCTATTTGACGTTCATCTCCTTGTTTTATGCATGTAGAATATTGTATGCTTATGATAATAGCCAGCATGAATAATTTTGTATCTCTTTCTCTGTACTACATTAAAAGAAATCTTCAGTTGCTGTCTTTATTATTCTTGTTTCGACAATTCATAGCTCACATCAGCATTATATGATCCTTGTTCCTTTTTGCATTTTTTCTTTATTTTTTATTAAAATATTATTAAGCTTTTTTACATTGTTATTTTTAAAGGGGACATCTTCAACTGCTGTTATAATATAGAATCGAGTTTGAAATCGTGTCAGTACAAGAAAGGAAATTGCTCACATATGCCATTCTGGAAGCATCAACATTTTCAATTATTTATGGGCATCTTCAACTCCCTGTCAAACAGACACAAAGGGATTGTGGGCTCTTTATCATGCATTACTCTTATGCCCAAGGGGTTGACTTTTGCTTGAATTACTTTGGGTTCTTTTCACCGTTGTCTACAGTACTAACACTCCACTGACTTGCAGTCTCTGGGTTACTTATCAAACCTGAGATCACTGTTCTGATGAACTGTGTCCTAGCGGATTGTTTGTCCGTACCAGAATGTGAGACTCGAGGAGAGGATCAGTGTCTTGCCAAATGGGTCTTCCCAGGGTTGGAACAGTGCCATACCATGGTGAAGTGCTGAGTCACAGATTGAAGATGAATGGGTTAACAAAAGCCGGAGGTAGTGAGAGGGCTAGATCTCATTAGGTGGACTCTGTAGGTGGTCCTGATGCAAGGCCCTGATGTGAGTAGAACAACAGACCCCTCTCTCCTTCCTGGCAGGGTTCCAGGATGCTGATCGCTTCCTTAAAAGGCTGTGACTCCAGAAGGCTGCTAAAGAGACTTGTCCGCTCTTAGCTCTTCCTAGTCCTTCCAGGAGCATGGAGACTTTATTTCTCACTGAGAAGCAAGGAGGGGGACATCAGAGCTCTCTGGAACTGCAGTTATAAGATGATGTGGATTGTTTAATGTGTGTACTGGGTCCTCTGGAATAGCAACAAACGTTCTTCACCACCAAGCCCTCTCTCCAGCCCCCCAACACCAGTAAGTTTTGACTTGTAAAATTCTGATGTAAAACTAAAATACCAAAGGTCCAGTTTCCTTGTAAGAAGTAGGAGATGTTCAAGACCAGCTGAAGATCTCATTTACTTACTTGCATCCCAGTTAGGTTTCTGGAGTGCAAACTAGAGGGCAGAATGCCCAGAATTTGACTGGAAGCAATGCTTGGTGCCTGGCTTTGAACACACAGATGCGCCGTCCTCCCTGGTGCCTGCGGACGTACACTAGAGGAAGTATTGAAAGCTGGTGGCTCGAGCTATAAAGTCCCTCAGGAGAATTTATGCAAATTCTCGTTGAGCTGGCAAGATAACCTGGACAATCAGCAGACATAATAAGTGTTGGTGTTGCCATGAAGATGCGTCCATTCCTGATAATGGCTTCTTTCTTTAGGAGATCTCTACAGCAATAAAAGGTTTGAAGGTGACGGACATTTACACTTTTGCCAGGATCATAGGCAAAGTGCAAATATCCCGAATTCTTGGCTTCTCTCGCAGACAAATGAACCCTTGTTCTGTAGCACATCATCTCCCTTATATATCGCTCACTGGAAACCTTTCAGTGAGAAACTTCAAGGGCAGGGGTGACACGTGCTTCATGCACATAATAATATTGATGAATAAAAGGAAAAGTACTTTCAAGAGGCTGTGAGATGGCTCAAGATGGCTCTTGCTGGGTAAGCATGAGGACGACTTCAGAGCCCCGGAACCCACATTTTAAAAGAACAGCACATACCTGGCATCCCAGCTCTGAAAAGGGGAGACAAAAGGATCCAGTGGCTCAATGACTAGCCTGTCTAGCTCATTCTGCGTTCTGTAGGTTCAGTGAGGGCCCTCCCTCGAAAAAGAGGGTAGAAATCAAGAGGGCTCAGCTCTCTGGACTCAGCTTAGAGGGCCTTTTAGCTCCCTCAGCATGCTCTCTTCCACTTTCCAGAATCACCCACGCAGAGGTGGCAACACCGTCAACCACTGTGAGAAATGCCCTCCATTTCAATCTACAGGCTAATTCGGTTAGGGTATTTTCTCACTCGAGGTTCCTTCCCCCAAAGTGATGACAGCCTGTGTGAAGTTGACATACAATGTAGCTAGCAGAGCAATTATGCTCAGTACTTAATAAGGCTCTAGCTCGCCATAGCTGAAGATCAAGAGCCATTGTAGCCCCACTGTGAGTATAGCAAGTAAAGAGGACTGTGCTACACCTCAAAAATACAAAGTTTCAGCAACTTCTGCTGGAGCGTTCAATGTTTACAAAGGCACTGTCTGCTCTAGGCCTGTTCTTTTCAATGTAACAATCATATGCTGGCTTGAAGGGCTAGTCCTTTTCTGTGCTTAGACCTCAACATTTGACCATACCCTCTCCATGACTGCATGGGAGAGAGTGTGTAGGGAGTCCACAGCCCTTCTTTCCGTTCCTGTTTGCTTAAGACCATAGATCGAAGCTGGTTACGGACTCCTGCCTAACCACTAACCACGTGCAGGATGGGAAACATTCAGAAGATATTCAATAAGCAGGATAGCCTAGAGATAGTCAGAAAGGTAGAGTCTGAGATGCACTGGGGCTGGAGGTCATGCATTAGAAATAAGCAAGAGTATACCATCCCATTGACTGAAACATTGGTGAAGCCGTGCTTAAAATTCTTTACTTCCCCATCTCCTTAGCTTATTGTTGCCTCAGTAAAACAACGTCATCAAAGGGACATCAAGATGTCTCAGCGCTATGCCAGCCTGGCAGCTTGAGTTTGATTCCTGAACCCACATGAAGGTAGAAGGAAAGAACCAACTCCACAAAGCTGTCCCCTGACCTGCACAAGTCCACTGTGCCATGTACACGTTCCAACATACAGAAGTAATAGTAACAACAACAATCATAAATAAGAAGGATAAAGAGAATGCCGTCAATGAAAAGTCATCCTTTTTAACCTTTGTGCTTGTGTGTTTTGTTGTTTCATTTTGTTCTGTTGCGGACCTGACTGTCACAGAATAATTAATTCCTTTGAATTATTCCACCTATGAAGTTTGTCTTTCACTGAGACCATCTTGAGAAAAAATAATCCCATCTGGCTCTTTTGAAATTCTAAAAGGAAAACTGCAATGGGCACACCATAAAAATTTATTGACAGAATGTTAAATGAAGACATGAGGACCCAATTCACAGGCTCTGAGATAGATGACCAAGAAACCTAAAATTTAGGAACCAAGACTATTCCATACCTGCATTGTAAGTGGGAAAACAGAGAGCCAGCAACTAGATTTTGTTTGCAACTTGTAGATCCCGATTTGTAGCCTCTCTGCTAACAAGAGTAGCATTTTCAGTCCAGCAGTCCCAGCTCCTCTGCCTGAGATTTCACTGCAAAGCCACTAGCGTGTTGGGCTCAGCATGTACAACCCTCCCCCACCCCTTGCTTTCTTCTACCTGGGGAGTTAGAAATGGAAAACAAATACCCATTGTTACAGTAAAAATCAAAATCAGGATGTATGCAAGGCTGATTTTACATGCTGTTTCTGGCTGAAAGCCTCGCAGAGTCATTTCAGAGAGGCTGGGCAACTGACACAATGTTACTCCTATGTTGTAGCCAGGCTGGGAGCAGCAACCTCGCATTGCAACAATAGCAAATGCTTTGCCTTGGATGCGCAAAGTGGCTGGTCTTGGCAAGCCAGGTCCAGATACGGGGAGGAGGCACAAAATGGAAGCAATATGATTTGCTACCTAATTGTCCGCGATCCATAAGGGTGGTCACACTGAATGATAACACACAGAGGGAAGATTAAATATAATAACATAATGTTCATGCTCTGCGCTGGAAGTTATTACTTTTGGCACCATGGAGGCAGAAGGCTGGCACTGGTCACTACCAGGCAGTGCTAAATGGGTAAGCGGGACTGAGGAACCGGGTCTTCTGTGGGGAAAATGATGGTAATTAACTGCCTGGGACTGTGGAAACTCGGTGAATTTGGTTAAACGCAGACTGTAATTCCATTTGCTGCACAGACGTTGGACCCACTCCCTTGTGAAGGTCCTCACTCAGAGTAATAAATCTGACAGGGAAAATTGTTGCTCTTTCTACTGCCATGGTGTGGTTCTTCTCCTCCAAAGGCTTGGCCAAGAAGATGGATAGAGTGCCATCTTCTTACTGTGCTTAGGATTAGCATGTACACACACACACACACACGCACACACTCACACACACGCACACACTCATACCCCTAAATTGGTAATGGGCTTTTCTAGAATGACTGTATGAGTATGATAATAGTTATCTTGAAGATGAGTAAGGACTTGGTTGGAGAAAAAGATCTTTTTATAAGGTTGCTGCTTGAAGTTTATCTTTTATTTTTAATATATTTCTCGCCTGTGCTAGAGGATGGCCATGCAGTGTGGTTTGTGCCATGTGGCTAGGAGCATGTCTGTGCAGCAGGGCAGGCGCTTCGTGTGTATGGAATTTGCAGATTTGTGTCAAGATCCCATGCAGAGAAGAACTGGAGAGGCGTTGCGGCTCGGGGCTGCGCTACCTCAAGCACAGCTCTTCCTCGGCCCTCGTCTCTCAGCTCTGTGTCCCTTTTCATCACATTCGGGTCACAGAACAGAAGCGTGAGGACATAGGGATATTTGTATCACTTGCCCAGTCGCACTGAATCTGTATAAACCACATGGGATCTGTGTTGCCCGTGCCTTCTCGATTTTTTATTTTTCTGATCATTTGTTTTTGTTTTACATTCTAAAAGGTATTATTCTGTGAGAGATTGGAAGTTTGAGGAACACAGTCTTTCATCACAGAGCATTTGGAAAATAACAAATTAGGGTTGTAGAGGTAGGTCTGGTTTCCACACCTCACAACATATAAGCTATAGGTTTAGGCTAGTGACTTACCAATCTATATTATGTGTCCGCAGCATTTGGTAAGTACTAAATTACACCATAATTAAATATTGCACATTTCACAAACTATACACAAGCTATCACAGGATTGCTACAACCCAGAGATAATGTATTCCCACTCTTCTGAACGTAAGAAGAGCTGTGGATCCAGTGCAGTGTCCCAGACAGATGCTGTGGATCCAGTGCAGTGTCCCAGACAGATGCTGTGGATCCAGTGCAGTGTCCCGGGAGGATGCTGTGGATCTAGTGCAGTGTCCCGGGAGGATGCTGTGGATCCAGTGCAGTGTCCCAGACAGATGCTGTGGATCCAGTGCAGTGTCCCGGGAGGATGCTGTGGATCCAGTGCAGTGTCCCGGGAGGATGCTGTGGATCCAGTGCAGTGTCCCAGACAGATGCTGTGGATCCAGTGCAGTGTCCCAAACAGATGCTGTGGATCCAGTGCAGTGTCCCGGGAGGATGCTGTGGATCCAGTGCAGTGTCCCGGGAGGATGCTGTGGATCCAGTGCAGTGTCCCGGGAGGATGCTGTGGATCCAGTGCAGTGTCCCAAACAGATGCTGTGGATCCAGTGCAGTGTCCCGGGAGGATGCTGTGGATCCAGTGCAGTGTCCCAGACAGATGCTGTGGATCCAGTGCAGTGTCCCAGGAGGATGCTGTGGATCCAGTACAGTGTCCCGGGAGGATGCTGTGGATCCAGTGCAGTGTCCCAGACAGATGCTGTGGATCCAGTGCAGTGTCCCGGGAGGATGCTGTGGATCCAGTGCAGTGTCCCAGACAGATGCTGTGGATCCAGTGCAGTGTCCCGGGAGGATGCTGTGGATCCAGTGCAGTGTCCCGGGAGGATGCCGTGGATCCAGTGCAGTGTCCCGGGAGGATGCCGTGGATCCAGTGCAGTGTCTCGGGAGGATGCCGTGGATCCAGTGCAGTGTCCCGGGAGGATGCTGTGGATCCAGTGCAGTGTCCAGGAGGATGTTGCAGAACAGGTCAAAAGGACCTACGTTTTGCCCTACTTCACTCATGAAGCAAATGTCTACTGAGCACCAGCTCTGTCCCAGACATTGTTTCCATAGCTAGGGACACCCAATTATACAAACAATGGCAAAGAATGTTGCCCAACAGAGCCTTTATTTGAATGTGGGGCTGAGGTTGTCTATGAGTCTTACAGCTGGATTAGCACGTAAGAGAATGATAAATGCCTCATGACTCATGATTCAACTAATGCTAGGTTGTGGGTGTATTTTTGCAACAAGCATCAGGTTTCCGGTCTGGTAAGTTTAGTAAAACAAACAAACAATCAAAACAAAACAAAACAACAACAACAACATTAAAACCCCAAAGCCTTCTGCCTAGCAGAATTAGAGGTTCACACCTTTAATCCCAGCAAATTGGAGGCAGGGACAGTTAGATCTCTGAGTTCAAGGCCAATCTGGTCTACTGAATGAGTTCCAGGACATCCAGAGCTACACAGAGAGACTCTGTCTTGAAAAACCAAATAAACAGCAAAACAAAAACACAAAAGAACAACAACAAAAAAAAACAAAACAAAAAACAAAAACAAAATAAAACAAAACATCCAAAAGGATGAAAAATAAAACGTTCTACAACAAAATTTAAAATTGAAATTCTGAATCCCCATGTATCAAAGATGAAATCTTTAAGATTTGTTTATATTTCTCTTCTTCCCGTTCCTATAGATAGAACTATTTTAGATAATGTCAAGTAGCATTGTCAAGACAAAGAAAATCAGATATCACTGTGATTGCCTTTGACCTAGAAAATTCCATTCATAGTAGCCGAGAGTCTGACTCATGAAGTGAAATGTTACATTGGAAGAGGCTGACAGGGCTAGCCATGGGTTTCATTCTTCCAGGACCTATGCATCCACACATTGCTATGTCCTCTGACTCTGAGCAGACTGTTAGGTAACTCTGCAGGAATCAAGCAGATGTGCTTTCCCTAAGACTTTAAAAGAAGAAAAATCCACATGAATTCCACCTCCTAAATGGCTAAGCATGAGGAGATAATCTGAGCAGAATATAGGAAAAATAGAGGGTTCAAAGGCACACGGTGGCTATGTACCTTGGAACTCTTGAGAATTCCAGGTGATCCTTGGAACTCTTCAGCAATTTGAAGAAAGAAAAGCTCAATCACGGGGAAAAAAATCAAATATAAATTTATCCGCTTGACTTGAAGATGACCTAGAGGAACAGAAAGTGGGTTATGTGGAGGGAGAGAAGGTAGAGTCGGAATCAGGCTTGGAGAAAGTTCTGCAAAAGGGATTTACTGGAGATCAGGCAGAAAGACAAACTTAGATCCTCAATCACTGGGAGAAGAAGGAACCGGAAGATTAAAGGGCACAAACACAGAGTCAAATATGCTGCTTGGGGGAAAGGTTCAGCCAAGAGTCTGATTAAGACCAAGTGTTTAATGAGGAGTCCAACTGTTGTGAAGTAACTGTTATTGAGCTAAAGGGAATAGATTGGACATTGACAAGGATGCTAATAGATTTTGAGGGACCTTGGAATGCATCTCAGTTTGTAGATCATTACAGAGAATTCACAGAGCTCAAGGGTTGACCACCAGCACTACATAGAGCGGTGCAAGGTGTCCCACACCTGAAGTCCAGATTTAGGAGACGGCAGTGAGAAGATCGCAAGTTCAGGATCATCTTCCCCTGCAAACCAAAGTCCAGGACTGCTTTAACACCCAAGGAAGTATGATTTTTAATTATGGATTTGATAGAGCTGTACTTTAAAGAGTTCTAATTTTAAGAAAAATACAAATATTTAGAATACATTTAAGAAGACAAGTATAGAAAAAAATAGATAAAGTGATGGGCTGACCTCTGGTTGTCCTGATCTTATGATTTATCTTGCTTTGATTTTATATCAATGTGACAGTCTAGTGATTAAGAGCTAAATATTAACCATACTCTACTACAGTGGTTCTTAATATTTCTAATGCTGCAAGCCTTTACAGTTTCTCATTTTGTGATGACCCCAACCATAAAATTATTTTTGTTGCTATTTCATAATTTTGCTACCATTATGAATTACATTGTAAATGTCTGTATTTTCCAATGGTCTCGGGCAACCTCTGTGAGAAGGTTGTTCAGGTCCCAAGAAGGTTGCTACCCATAGCTTAAGAAGTATCACTCTATTGCTTATAAAATTCCTGACATAGATTGTTGGTCTTCATTTTCGATGTCCTCACATTCCTCTTGAATTTATAATTTGAATATTAGTAGACACTAAACGTAAGACCCAACATGATAGCCAATATTGAATATCCCATATATGCATCACACAGGGCAACTGACTGCTCCTGAATGACATCCAGAGAGTTCATTTATTCAGTAGACATTATGTACATACTCTGGGACACTTTATGGAGAGTCCGATATTATTGAAAGTTTATTCCCAACAACCTCTTGTATGAGGACTGTCGCCATCTTCATCTGCAGATGTACAATTCAATTAATGAGCTTCTAGAGAACAGGGCGTGGAAACCTCATGCTTTGTGACCCAGTTTAAAAATTAGCTCCATGAACAGCAAGAAGCATGGAGTTGGAGGGATAGGAACTGTGTGGGTCTGAGAGGTACTGAGAGAAGGGGTAGGGCGAATATGATCAAAATGCAATGAATGAAATGCTCAAAGAATTAATAAATATTTATTTAAATATACATGTCTGAGTCTAGGCTTTCAGCACAGTAGTGAATCTCTCCTCCCTGTTCTTGACAAAGGCACGATTTGAGAAACACTCTTTGTACATTTTGGTGGAGCCTAATGTTAGCTTTTCTTACATGAGAATGTAAATGATGTCCTGCTTTGTTTCACTTGGTTCTATATTGCGTTTTTCCTACTAAAACCACAAAAGAAAGGAAGCCTCGGTTGTTGTACGATACAAAAGTGGATGACTAGCAAGACCCAAGTACTCAGATAATCACCAAGAAAAACCAGTGGGGCCCTTTGCTTCTCTCCAGTATGAGTAGAGACCAGGGGACATTTGGAATGGAATCCTCACGCGAACTGTTAAGATGCCTCATTGCTGAATGCTTCTTTTCTACACTTTAAAAGTCTTGCCTTGGCTTGCACTTACCAAAAAAGAGCCTCCTAAGTCATGGAATCCTCCTGACAGCTGGTGCATGTTTGTGGCTGAGAAAATCGTGTAGAGTGCTCAGCTCGGAAACGTGATCACTTGCAGTCTGGAGTGAACGGCAGTTCACAAAGCGCTTTCAAACCCACTGTGTCACTGTGCCTTCCCAGGCAGATGGACCCTGAGATGGTGATTGACACGTAGGGAAAGCCTGTGCTGTATGTTCTAAGAGAAGACAGGACAGGGAATTGAATAAATAAGACACAAGATGCCACCACGTAGACACCAGGAAGGACCCAGCTGACCCATGAGCTCAGAAACTGAGATGGCCGGATTCGGAGGTACAAGGCTGGGCTTTCATATTGCTTTGTCAACCATTGTATCTAGGCTACGCCGAGAATGGAGAACGACCTTGGAAAACAGAAATCTTTCAGCTGAGGTAAATCCAACGGCCCTTCGACACTGGGTACCTGATGATGCTCCACTTCTGGTTTGCTCAAGCAAGTAGCCATAGAGGACTTCGGTGGCTAGCAGCCATCATGAAGTGGTGCCAGAACTCCTCCTTGGGCAACTCGATCCTGGTGTGCGTTCCAGCTGCACTGTGTCCAAGGAACCCCTAACCCCTCTCGCCCTTCTGCTCTAGATTTCAGATTATGTTCTCAAAATACACCCTTGGTATATGCTCCATTAGTGTAAGTCTAGGAACAAATTTTCTCCCCCACTCCCCCTCCTCCTCCTCTTCCTCCTCCTCCTCCTTTTCCTCCTCCTCTTCCCCTTCCTCCTCCTCCTCTTCCTCCTCCTCCTCTTCCCCCTCCTCCTCCTCCTCTTCCCCCTCCTCCTCCTCTTCCTCCTCCTCCTCTTCCCCCTCCTCATCCTCTTCCCCTCCTCCTCCTCCTCTTCCTCCTCCTCTTCCCCCTCCTCCTCCTCTTCCCCCTCCTCCTCCTCTTCCCCCTCCTCCTCTTCTTCTTCCTCTTCCTCCTCCTCCTTTTCCTCCTCCTCCTCCTCCTTCTTCTTCTTCTTCTTCTTCTCTCTCTCTCTCTCTCTCTCTCTCTCTCCCTCTCCCTCTTTCTTTCATTCTCTCCTTGATAGAATGTATCTGGATTGTAATAATCTGAACCTGAATATAAATATGAATCTGTATGTGTGTGTGCATATGTGTTTTTGTATGTGTGTATATATGTATGTTTATGTATGTATATATGTATTTTTATGTGTATGTATGTTTGTATGTATGTGTGTATGCATGTATATGTATGTGTATATGTATGCATGTGTGTATACATGTGTGTTTATGTGTGTATTCATTTCTCCATCTTGAAAGCTTTTCTTTAAGGATAAGATTAACCAATGTCTTCACAGCCCATGGCTCAAGAGTTCATAGACTTCTTTTAGAGTCCAGGAGCTCACCTGTTGTGCTAGCACCAACCTGTAATTCCAGCTACTCTGGAGGCTGAGGCCAGGGGAGCACAAAGTCAAACTCAGTCAATACTTCGAAGAAAAATCAAGACTGACTTGAGAAATTCAGTAAGACCCTTTCTCAAACTTTAGAAAACACTCTAAAGAGGGTTAAGGATGAACCTTAGTAGCTGAACACTTTTTCCTGACGTAATATTCTTACTAATTATTCGGGAAGATCACTTTTACAGCTTTTACCCATGAGGTTACGAATGTATCAGGTCCTAGTGCTACAGAAGGAGATAGGATGGGTAATATCCGTGAACTGTCTTATATGCTTTAAAAACAATACATTAGACTCTTAAGAGAGTTTACTTGGAGATTACAGCAGGGAGTACAGCTATAATCTACCCTTGGCCAAGGACTGACCCTTCTTTATCAGGAAAGGGCGTCTTCTTTATCTGGTCATGCAGCTTTAGGGGGACGCATATAGAGCCATGAAGGAGGAAGGGGGACCCCACCTAGGCAGCAAGATGAGCCAAATCAGACTTGGACCAGCAGGTCGTTCTTCAGTGAAAGGGCCCTGATTCAGGTGTGAGAAAAATAGAGAAGAAAGAAGATAAAGAAGATAGAAAGCTAGGGTTGGGAAGACTTCCACAAGCTTTCTCATATGCTAAATAAGTTTGTTAAGAATTACAGCATCTTAAGTACTGTATTCAGGGCAGGGGAAATGGCCGACGTCAGCAGAGAACTAAGTCAGATAATGTTGGCATAAAAACCACAGAGTGCCTCGGGTGTGTGTGTGTGTGTGTGTGTGTGTGTGTGTGTAATGTATGTATATATGTATATATATATATATATGTATGTATGTATGTATGTATGTATGTATGTATGTATGTATAGTTAAGGACTGGTTATCACAGCTCAGGAAGAATAAGCAAGTCCCTAGAATCTGCAACATTGAGTCCTCTGAGACACTGACTCCAGCCCTAGCCTGGCCTAGCCAAGTCTACTCCTGGACAAGGACACAGAAACTAAAGTTCCCTCTGTCCTCTCATCCGGGCCTCCAGTTAAGTCTTGGGTTGGTTGGTGTGGTTCCACATACAACTCAACCCCGATAATCAACCCAGTGACAGATACCATCACCAGATTGCCTTCACATCCAGGTTAAAACCTTAAAACCGGTGATCACCGCCTCTTTTATAAATAGGTTTTCCAGCAACACGCTCGCTTTGATCATTTCAGAGCGCTGCGCGGAAGGAGTACTGGGCTCCCTTTAAACACGTGTCGTTCCCGGAGAAGGTCAGCTCCTAGCTAAAGAAATCGGGAACCGGGATTACCTAGAGGAGAGCTGCCAATGAGATGAAGTTCCCACAGCCTTTAGGGAGGGGCGCTCAGCTGACCTGGAACCCTGTCTGAGAACTCTCACAATTTCAAACCCCTCCGCACCGAAGTTGGAATTGAACTCCAATTCACGGCTCAAGGGGACACAGAAGAGCCCATCTGGAAGATAAATCCGCGAGGGTGCTTAGTGTCAGAAACAAGAAAATAGTGGAAACCTCTCAGTAATCAGTGATTCAGAGGCAAAGCTGATTCAGGAAATCAACCTGGGAAGATGCAAATCGCATGGCATCATGGGAGCCGAGGGCTGATCTGAGACTCTCCAGGGCTCCCGCTGTGTTGCACCTGCTCTGTAGCAAAGGACTGTGGCCACTAGCATGTCAGAGCAAGCAGGCTGGGAGGCAAGGTGGCCTTGGAGTGCGTCTGAACAGCCAGAATCTTCCATCAGAATTACATTGCCTTTACCAGGACATCCAGCAGGCAAATTGGAATAATCTAGAATAATTTTGTCCAGGTCCCCTGTTTTCTATTAGCAAATTAAGCATTTACTTTAAAACGTCCTTCGCTCTTGAGTTGTATTACAGTCCTAATGACCTTAAAATCTAATAAAGTTTCTTTCGTTTATAGATCAGGTCAAGATGTGTGCCAGGTGCATTTTTGGCTAATGGTCATAATTGTAAAAGCACAGCGTTCTGCTCTGAAGCCGAACAAGATTTTTTTTCTTAAAAAAGGATTTATCTGTATTCATTTTAGCTGTCTGAGTGATTGCTTTCACGGACAACTGCGCACCACATTTATGAAGGGCCTCCAGCGATCAGAAGAGAACATCAGATCCTCTACAAACTAGAGTTAGAGAAGGTTATGAGCTGCCATGTGGCTGCTGGGAGCAAAACCCAGGTCACTCGCAAAACCAAGTCCCTCAACCGCTGAGCGGCCTCTCCAACCTCCTAGACATTTATAATTATTTTCTGAATAATAACCCCCAAGAGGCCAAAGACCTTCCCCTTATTGAGGGATTGGAGTGGCTACTTCACAAAGCCCTGTCTCGAAAGCCCAGGTTTTGTTGCCTTTCTAGTCTCCAAATAAAGATGTCTAAGGTACCCACACCTCAGCATGCCTACAGTTTAGAAAGTAAAATTAGTATCAGGGACATGACCGAATTGTAGACCTTGGTAAATGGCTAGGTAATCTTCTCCCAGATGCCAGCTCCTTTCTTTATATTTATAACATTTGTAAGTTGAGCTTTTCTCCAGCTTCCAAGCTGTGCTGATAGTAAGCAATATACTTTTAGATATTAGCTTAAAAGAAGAAAAATGGCCTTTTCTCCGAAATTGTTCTTGAAAGGCACAATTGAGGTTGAGTCGTGTATGTGTATGAAAGGGGGATGGGAGAGGGAAGCAGGGACCTACGTTCTACTTATCCAGTGAAGAAACATCAGAGGCAACCAGAGTTCACCTGACAGTGGCCCTTCATGAGGGGAGCATTCTTTATGTCTCTGGTTGAACACCATATGAAACACCCGATGTAGTTAAGGAATCAAGCAACTTGTTCTTAAACCTCAGACTCGGTGTCTTTAAGGGCCAGTGAGACAGATCAGCAGGTAAAAGTGCTTGACTCCAAGGCTTATGCCCCGAGATTGATCCCTGGACCCCACATTGTGAAAGGAGAGTTGCTCTGACCTTCAACTTGTACACCATGCCATGTGCACATCCTGTGCCACCCTGACACACACACACAGACACACACAGATACATATACACACAGATACACACAGATACACATACACACAGACAGACACACATACACACACAGACACATATACACAGACAGACAGATACACACACAGAGACACACACAGACACACACACACAGACACACACACACAGAGAGACACACACAGACACACAGACACACACACGCAGATGCACATAAAATAAAAAAAAATGAACAAAATGTAAAAGAATAACTTTTACATTATCCTGAGTAATGAATACAACAGCTGTTATGGTCTTACACATACCATAAAACAGAGGCAGAACTGAGACCAGCGTGGGGACTAATTAAACAAGAGACAAAACCTCAGGGTGGCAGGGGATGACGTCTTAGTCAGGGTTACTATTGCTCTGATGAGACACCATAGGTATCAAGGCATGAGGAGCAAAGGGTTAATTTGGCTTTGGCTTCCACATCACAGTTTGTCAACAAAGGTATCCAGACAGGAACTCAAGCCTGGCAGAGACCCGGGGGCAGGACTTGATGCACAGGCCACGGAGGGATGCTTCTTACCCGCTTGCTTCCCTTGGCTCACTCGCTCTTCTTACAGAATCCAGTTCTGTAAGGCACCAGGCCACTGGCCCAGCGGGGCTGTGCGTCAATCACTGGTGCACAGCACAGGCCCACCAGCTGCTTTGATATTAATGATGTGTGCAGCACTCAGGTAATATTTGTACACACGCTGTGGACACATGTTGGAATGGTGGTGAGTTTCAACATACTCTGTGTCTTCCCTCTGCTCTGTCAGAAGGCTGGCTCAAGGGGAAATCTTATCATCAGGCCACTAAGTCAGGACTAAAGCTCTCCCCACTAGGATAAGCTCTATACTGATGGAAAAGGGAACGAACACGGCTGAAATAGCTAGATACACCCAGGCAGCTAGGGACTGAGCTGAGGGGCGCAAGGTGCATATCCCACAAGACTGGCAATCACACATCAAAAGGGAAGAAGACAGACAAACAGCACTGGGAGGAAGTCTGGAGCGCATGCAAATCGCCAAAGAGGAAGCCAAGCTAGACTCTGTCCAGTAATCAGCCTTGTTTGGAATACAATTGATCTTGTCTGGGCTAGAACCCTTCTATTGTTTGTGTCCTCCACACAGAAAAATAATTGGAAAATTTCTTCATTAGCCTTCTCTTTATTCTTCCATTGTCAAGGTAAGCTCTTTGATTAAAGGCAGGGACCCTGGTGAGTACAAACCCATCTGAATTTACATAAATGTATTCAATGCTCCCAGCTCTCACCATTTCCTCCAATACCACCCTTTCTGACATTTGAAAGAACAGTCACTGCAGTCTCAAAGGGACGTGAAAGAAAGGCATTTGCAAGCTCTGCCTCGCAGTGATTCAGATTAGCAGAGTTCTTCTTGGTCTTGGTGCATTTGCAAAGGCCCACTTCTTCCGGGCTCTGCCCATCTGTCCTGCAAAGCTTAGCACTTACAGAAAGTTACTCAGGACCCCAGAGCATGCAGTAAGCATCTATTCCTAGCAGATTTGGATGCTGAAATTTGGGTCTCTGTTCCACTGTGTTCTTAACCAGTCTCCAGAGGATCTTCCGAAGCAGAGACACAACCCCAGCTACTTTGCCCAGTTTCCAATTGGAGGATTTTTCTCCCATGATTCCCTGCTATACACGGTCTCTCAGTCAGATACTGGAGAAATCTAATTGTCCTTTCCTGGAGCCAGTAACTGAGCCAAGTTGCTTACGGGTGCCTTCAGCTTGCTTTCTGGCTTGACTTCAGCCCAGGATTCAGTCATTAATTCCCATGTGCAGCCTGCCTTTCTTGAACATGGGATGCATGGGTTGGGCGGCCAGAGAAGGAGGTAAAACATACACGTTATTACCAGGTGACTTATACTCCCATCAAGGATAAAGAAGAATCAATAAAACATGGAGGATAGTAACTCAACAGAATCTAGAACGGTAAGGGTAGTAAGATCCATTGAGAAGCTTACAGCGTGGGGCCGGGGAAGGGAAGATGTCAAGGATTTGCAGCAGGCTGCTGTGTGGCTGGCTGGGATTCTGTTTCCTGATACTTACATGCTGCCAAGAAGAAAATGTGACATATAAGAAGAGAGAGAGGGAGAGAGAGAGGGAGAGACAGAGAGACAGAGAGAGACAGAGACAGAGAGACAGACACACACAAACACACACACACACACACAGAGAGAGAGAGAGAGAGAGAGAGAGAGAGAGAGAGAGAGAGAGAGAGAGAGCGCACAAACTTAACTCAGACACAAACTCATTTCAGACCTTAAATCTGTGCTTCTTGGTTAAGTCAAGAGGTCATTAGTGACATTTCGTTAGACAAGCTATTAAATTCAGCCCTCCATCTTTCTAACAAGATAAGATATTAAATTATCTTTTTACAATGCAAAGACTACATTTCATTTTCCCCTTGAAGCAAACAATTCTAAGGCGTACTTTGGTCACAATCATTTAAGTGTGCAGTTGCAAAGCACTGACAATTCCTAGCTGCTGAGAGACGGTCAGCTTTCTTTAAGGGTACGGCTGGCCTTTGCTAGGTTAGCGGTGCTCCTTGGGAAAGCTACTCACTCAGGAGCATATAGGAGGTATGGGATGTGGAACAGTCGGAGGGTGGACTGGGAGGGGAATAAAATCCATGTAAAAAAGGAGATTAACTATAAAGAAGGGGAAAAGAGTGTATGGGAAACACAAGTTATAGCCAATGGCTTAAAATTTTTTATATGACACAAAATTGGGTAGGTAGGGGGAAGGGGGTGAGTCAGGGAGGAGTTGGGGGTAAATATAACCAAAACACGTTTTATGAAATCCTCAAAGAATTCACAAAAAATAAAGATGAAATCTACTGCGTTTTCTCACTACATAAAAAATGTTATGGGAAATTCAGAAAGGCAGAGGAAGTAAACAAATCGCAATGATTTCTCCGAGCATCCTGTAAGTGAATTACATATTGAGCTGTACTGTTGTGTTGTATATTTAAATTATCGATGTTGGCGATAAACAGCCCGAACTGGAACAAGAATCCTGGAAACAAGTTCATGCTCGCTTCTGCCCGAAGATTTGTTAGCGTGCTGCTTCAGAGACGGAACAGCAGGCTGAATGCAAACACATATATTATGGCCTGTTTCAAAGGAGAGGGCCGGCTTACCCACAATCAGGACTGAGCCAGTTTTGCTGTGGCTAGCACATGGAAGCATTTACTTATCTCTTCCCACAGTCACCGCGGCAGTTCCTGTATGCTAGGTCCAAGGGGTGGGACTATTGGGAGGTGTGGCCTTGCTGGAGTGGGTGTGGCCTCATTGAAGGAAGTGCGTCACTGTAGAGGCGGGCTTTGAGAGAGCCTTCTCCTAGCTGTTTGAGAATGCTAGTCTTCCCGTGGAGGCCTTCAGATCAAGATGAAATGTCTTTCATGTGTACAGGCGTTTGTCTACACGTACATCTGAGCAACATAGGCACTATGTCCACAGAGCCCACAGGAGACACACAAGGGCATCAGATCTCCTGGAACTGAAGTTACAGAGAGTTGTGAGCCAATATGGTGGTGCTGTGAACTGATCCTTGGTCCGATGGAAAGCAGAAAGTGCTCTTAACCATAGAGCTGTCTCTGCAGTCTCCCCTTTTTGTATTTAATAGCAATGGGTGTATAAGATCATTTAAACAAAACAGCACAGGGAGATGTGGTGCTTCTGATAGTCTAGGATTTTAGATGAAGTTCAATGGGACTTGTTAGGAATGCTCACTTGCCAAATGAGGTCACCCAAACAGGCCATACTGAAGTTTATACTAAAATAGTTCCATAATACCAAAGTCAGTAATACTAAAGTATTCTCATCTGCTGCATTGGACAGGTCATAGGGAGAAAACCTTTATACAGTTTCATACAACGCGTGAAGAGACTGTGACCAACCCCGTCTACGTTAAAAAGATACTTTCTATAAGAGAACAGTAAGGAGATATTGTTATTGTGTAGAATTTCTTCTCATGTATTAGGAGCCATAGACAGAAGAAGATCCTGGGAGGATCTAAGCTGCAGGGAGAAATATCACCAATGGGAAATATGGGAAATTATGGGAAATATGGGAAATTAGAAGGAACCATTCTACCTTATAACAAATAGAAAGAAAACCCCTGTCAACTGAAGATAGGAAAAGAGGGCGTTTTCTTTTGGAACCGTTGAATCATTTCGGTTCAAAGCACAGCACTGTGATTTAGTCACAATGTGACCAGGTGCTCACCCATCGGAGTCAACAGCAATTCGTTCTCTAAGGGGCAATAATAGGACCTCACGGCCCGTGTTGTTGCAGTGGTAACACTGCAGCAGGATTCCTGCATCACAGCACACGTTTAATGCTGGAACCCTGGATGTAATGATGTGGTGTGGCCAGCTCCCCACCCCGAGGGGCTTTCAAGTGCTCCCTGGATGGTCGTAAGCCATAAACAGCACTGGGGAGGGGGGCAGCGGGTCATATATTCAATGAAAGGTCAGATTTTGCTGTTTCCCCATTAATGATCTCTCCAGTCTTCATTAACATGAATGAATATTTACTGACTGCATTCTGTCTAAGATCATGCTTGGCGCTGAAGTTTCAGCAGAAAAAAAACCAACAAAAATAATCACAAATCTTTGGTTTTATATGTCTTTTTCCGTGGCATACAGAGGATAAAAAAAAAATGAAACTAAGATAAAATGTGGTTGAATAGTTGTAAATACTCAGCTTCAAACTAAAGGGTAAGGTGACTGGCTTTGACTGGGATGGTCCCCTGAGGAGGCGTCCTTTAACAAGGGTGATGAGCTCCCTTTGTGAGGAACATGGATGAGAGCATCCTTTCCAGACTGGAGGCTCCTGGGCAGGCTCTTTGTGCATGGGATACTCTCGATTCTTTGTACTGAAGAACAGCAGTGAGAATACAGGCGTCAGTGTGGACTGCTGTGAGGAGAGAAAGCAGTCCCATAGAAAGAGGACAGAGAAGACGGGCCACTCACCTGCACCCATTTCTCCATTCTCTTTTGGAACCCAGAAAGAGCACATCTCCTGGTCCTCTTGTACAACCAGGGTACCCGGCTCTTCTGACCGATGAAATGTGTGTTTTAAGTGGGGAAATGGAGAGCCCCGTGTGGTTTGCCGGTGTCCCGCTTCCCCTTGTGAGAGTGAAAATGAACTGTCCTTTGTTGGGATAATTCCTTCCTTGGAGAGGAAACAGATGTCTGAGCGTTTCCCATCTGAGACTGAAGTGCTGAGCAAGAACTCAGGCTGTCCTGGATTGAGCGACTCAAACAGTGAGATCGTTCGTTAGAACAGCCCAGCCTATCCTACGGGACATGAAGAATGACTGCAAATTAGGAGAGTCTGACCACACAGATACAGGCAACGACAGCAGCACAGGGTACTCTGAGCAGGAGAGAGAGACAATCTCTGTGCGAATGGACTGTGGACAGCTGGTGAGCCATGCTGTTTGTCACAGGCTGTTTGTCACATATTGGTAACATACATGCTCTGCCTAGTTCTTACGCCGTCAGCCTACACCGGCCATGCCCAGTGGTTCTTGCTACATCATGATCCTGGAATCAGCAACTTCCTCCTCACACATTTCATGACATGGAAGGAAAGAAAGAATGGGGGGGGGGACAGAAAGAGAGAGGGAGGGAGAGAGAGGACTGGAGGTGAAGGGAAAGAAGGGGAAGGGAAGAGGGAGGAGAGAAGAAGAGAGGAAAAGGCAAAAGCAGGAAAGTCAGGATGGAAAGGAGGGAGAGAGAGGTGGGAAGAAGGGAGGGAAGGAGGGAGGGAAGAAGGGAGGAAGGGATGGAGGGGAGGAAGGAGGAGAGGGGGCTAGTAAATTCTCTGAAGACGTACTTCTACACACGCTTCATTTCCTCAGTAGTTTTCTGCTACTGGAACCACTTTTTATTTTCATTTGCTTTACCTTCTGGCTGTGGGGAAATGCTTTTTTTTTTTTTTTTTGCAAGAGTTGGCTGTCAAATAAAGAATAATTAATTTGTAATTATTTGTTGTGACTCCCCTTTCTCTTTATTTGAATTCTCCTTTAAAGAAGAAAATATCTCTTTCAAATTTAATTAAATACAAGCCTGTGTAAAGAACAATCCGAGTCAGAGTTAACAACTGCTGGAAGAAAATAAACCAAATGGCGTGCCGTTCACTTTTGCAGCAAGCAGGCCACACCTCTGGTTGCAGGTAGAAGTCAGCATCAATGGCTCCGTGTCTATTGATGGTCGGAAGTGTCCGTTAGGCCCCACCACTGCCTCCCTTTGCTGAGGACACAGCAGTCCTGTACTGTAGGCAGGCTGCTAGGCTGTTTATATGCATTACAATGTTGCCTTTATTGCTGTTCTATTTTACAGACAGGCGAACTGAAGTCAAGTGAAATAACTTGCCTTATCTCCCACTGCTATGAAATGGCTGAGGCTGAATCAAGAAAAGCCAATAGGGATTGTATGCTCATAATTATTGTTAAATGTGTGTAATAACATGGGAAAGCTAATGAAGATAAGGAATGTATAAGAAAATAATGTAATGCAACCGGTACTGGGGGGAAGATCCTGGAAGACATCATGACAGTTGTTGATTGTCAAGTACACAGGATGTGGAATCATCTGGGGCACAAACCCCAAGGCAAATCCACAAGGGGTTATGTTAATTAGGCTAGTCGACATGGGTGGAGCCAAGCTGAAAATGGAGAGCACCATTCCCTAGGCTTGGGTCCTAAAGGAAGACATGAACAGAACACCAGCCGTTCGCCACACTCTTCTCTCTGACTTCAGCTGCCTTCAGGCTAATGCCATTTTGATTTTTCTGCCATGATTATTTGTAGGGATAGGGGACATGGAGAACAGGGATCGTCAAGAGCTCTATATGGCTGGTCTAAGAGTAGGCAGTCACCTGCATATACCTGCCGTCTCTGTGATCATAAGGGAATATGTTCCCTCTCAAATAAAACCAGGTTGTTATTAGGAAGGGGCGTCAGGCTTGACATACGGAAACAAGTGATCAGGTTGCCACTAGCCCAGAATCTCACTAATAACCCACTGGACACGTCTAGACAATGCTTCCACAGTGGTAACGGACGTTCTTGCAGTTAAACACCCTGCTTAAGTTCACAGGGCTGCTCTCTGGCTGTCCGCTTCTGTAGCCTCTACGCCATGCCTCTGAGGAGACATGCATCTACTATTCATCAACTCTCAACCACAAATCACTTCTTTCTCCCTTCCATCCAAATCATCTGCCCAGTAACAAGCTCCAGAGGAAGGCTGTGTGTCACTGCCAGATCACCTCTGCACAGTGTCACCCTGCCATGAATCCGTTGAAATGGATCTGTGACATTGACAGGAGGAGGAGGAATGGGCACACTTGTGTCCTCGTGCTTAATTCAGTGCTGGCTTCCATTTGGGGAACATTGGGTGGTAGGGTAGCTGGTGCAGACTGGACCTGACTAGAAAACACTGGATGCCTCTCTGTACTCCTCGACACTTCTGCCCTCACTTAAAAGGACATTTTTGGCTTTGTTTTTGTCCGGATTTTCAATCCACCCCCTGCGCCTGGGCACAATTGTACATTGTCTGTGCAGACAGTGTCTATGACACACTGACCTCATTTAAGATATGAGAACTGAGGCTTTTCTGTCCACGCACCAGGAGTGGGTGGGGAGACAAGGCCTGCTAGGGTGCTCCAGTGTCCAAGGAAAGGACACTGGAAGCTGCTGTAAGATCCATGAAAATACAGGGGGCATGAAGCTGTAAAACTCTTTAAAATTATTTTTTGACTTCATTGTGTGGAAGGTAGGCGTTAGCAGACCCTACCTTCTAGCCCCTACACACACAGCATCCTGGCAGGAAGGGAGGAAGGACTGTCTCTTTCTGAGGTCTCTGATGGAGTTTCTGAGTTTAACCAGCTTCTAGTAGCACGGGAGATGCGGGAGCGGTGAGCACAGGTGAGAACACAAGTACCCACCATGACATCCATCCTGCTCCATTGGGGCCGGTGGCATCTGACAGAAGGGTTAGCACCCTCCTCACTGCTTATCTCGGATGTACATGAGCTCAGGGGCTTGGAAGATCAAGCTGCCCTCTTTGACCAAATAACCTCCATGATCCAAGCACCGAGGCAGAGCAGGAGGCAAAGACTATGTCTCCTGTAAATACTTCAGCAACATCAAATGGTACACAGCCATCGGTGGGGCTCCCTAGTGGACAGTCCCGCCTTCAAGGCTGAGGTTAGGAAATTGTCACGATGGTGGAAACCTACCGAGTAAAGACTTCTGATGTGAAGGGTTAAATGGAGAATTACAGGAAGTGGAGATTTGAAGTAACTGCCAAAATACGTGAGCTTTTAGGACCACAAACCCATGTGTTGTCTCTTTCCCAAGAGAATCATCCCATCCCCTGACAGACTCCCAAGATGAGGACTAGAAATCTAGGGAGCATGAAGCAGTAGAACTGCTTAAAATGATTTCTTTTAAATCACCGTGTAGAATGCGGGCCTGAGTAAGGCCTGCCTTCTAGCACCTATGTGCACAGCATCGGGGTGGGTAAGGGAGAGTCTCTTCTCTTCCTCAGAAAGGGTGACTAGAGCCATGTAATGTTCTGCTGACCTCATACAGAAAATTTTATTCAATTTTCTTCACATTTATTTATTTTGTTATATGTGCATATCTGTGTGCCCATGTCATAGTGACTGCAGAGGCCAGAAGAGAGTATTGGGTTCCCTGGAACTGGAGGGACAGTTGATTATGAGACACCAGGTAGATACTGGGAACTGAACCCTAGTCTATCCAAAGAGCTAATTGCTCTTGGCCACTGACACCTCTCACCAGCTCCTGATGGCGTTTTAGCCATACATAAAGAAGCAGTGCTGTGAGGCAATCTCTACATCTGACTATACACTATTGTTACGGCAGAGGGAATTTCTTCCAGAGGATGGGGAGATGACTCGGGTGACTGAAGCTCTCTCTAGCTTGTTTTCTGAAGCGATGACAAACACCATGGCCAAAACAACTTGAAGAGGGAAAGTAGAACATGCAATGCAGTCTGTGAGCCCGGATGCTTTCCCTTCACCCAGGCCATATTGCATTTGCTGCATGTCCAAATTGTCTCGCTGAACATCCGTAATGAAGGACCACGTTCCCCACACAATGTAAGTGGGCAACAGTGAGCACACCTAGAGAAGACGAACAGAGCATTCACGGATGTCAGTATTTCTGAACAAGAGCATACGAGCGATTTCATTCCACAGAGGTCAATCCGGGGTAAAGGGATGGTTGGGTCAGAGGTAGGCACACACTTAGCCTGTGAAATGGTGTTGAAATGCTGTCCAAAGCGGATGCAGCTTTGCTACCTTGTCTCTCTCTGAGCACTGAATGAGTGTCTGGCTGCCCCATCCCTTGGAAGCGAGGCAAGGTTTTGCTTTGTCTTGTTTTTCTCCTGCAGCATTGGGCGTGGAGAGGCATCTCACTGAGGATTTGATTAGCGTCGGGCTGACCATTGACACTACTGAACAGCTTGCCGGACTCAATATCCTCGTATCTCCCTTCCTGAGATGTCTGCTCAAGCACCTGGCGAGCATCTCGGCTGAGATGCTCCCTCTCTTACTCTTGGACTGGAGAGTCCTTCATGCATTCTGAATGAAGTCCTCTCAGCCGCGAGTCCTCCCGATATTTACTGTACTCACCCCTTATCGATCGGCTTGTCCTCTGAAAAGAAGAAAGTTTTAATTCTGGTGATTTTTCTCCAATTTTAAAATTGCGGTGCGGGTCATGCTTTTGAGTTTTATCCGGGAAGTTCGCGCTTCTCTCACGTTCTAGAACATGTGGCACATGGTTTCTTGTTCCTTTTATTTTCCCCTAAAAGTGGTTTGATTTTAGCTTTTGTATTCAAGCCTATAATCTGCTTCGAGTTAATTTGGAGAACTGGCTTGTTTGGCATATTTCATATATTTTTAACAGACCATCCAGGCTTCACCTAATGGTCATGGATCCTTTGGAAAAATCAATCTGCCTTTGCATGTGGGTCTGTTTCTGGGAGTTCTCATCTTTCCTATTGATCTCTCCTTTCCAATATTAGGCCCGTTTCCCTTATCATATGATCCTTCTGTGACTGTACCTTATACTTCATTGGATGGAATAACACTCTCCTTAAAGCCCTCTTCCTCCCAACACTTTTCATGAAAACATTATTTGATTTATTTTTCTTGATCTGTTCCTGTTTTATATCGTTTCATTTTCAAAAGTCGTAAACCAAAATTCATAAGCCAAGAAAAGCCGTGAGCTGCAGGATCCCTTTTGTATGATCTCCTGGAATAGGCGAAGCTATGGAGGAGGGCTAGACAAGGGGTCGCTGTGTGTTATAGGGAACATGGCTGAATTGGTGAAACACAGTTGGGTTTTCTTTTTAGGAAGCACAGTTGTTCTGTAGGATGTTACAGTGGTGAACGCCAGAGCCTTCCAGCACACAAAACAAACCTTAGGCTATGAAATTTGAAAGTAAAGCATTTACGGTCTCGTGGGTCCTCAGGGTGGAATATTGACTGTCATGAAAGAATCTAAGTCTATTAAAATATAGAGAGAACGAACTGGAGGGACAGGCTGGGGTAGAAACGTGTTGACCTAAGCTGCTTTGGAGACAAGACTCTGTAAGAAGAAAGGCAAAAGAAACTGCCCGTAAGTGGTCAGATCGCCTGCTCACCACACAGACAGGAGAGATGCTCCTGAAACCACTGTGCACACCTGAGATGGAGTGATTATTTGAGTGGATGGCACATGGAAAACCAGGATTCTGGCTGGGGATTTAGCTCAGTGGTTAGAGCGCTTACCTAGGAAGCGCAAGGCCCTGGGTTCGGTCCCCAGCTCCGAAAAAAAGAACCAAAAAAAAAAAAAAAAAAAAAAAGAAAACCAGGATTCTTAGGCTTGGTTTATGATGTTATAGGCAAACAACGTAAGAAACCAGATTGATCTGCACAGTCTTGGTTTAGATTCTGAGCCAGACACTTT
The DNA here is from genome assembly GCF_021556685.1 of Rattus norvegicus. Taxonomy (NCBI): domain Eukaryota; kingdom Metazoa; phylum Chordata; class Mammalia; order Rodentia; family Muridae; genus Rattus; species Rattus norvegicus. The sequence goes on from NC_141536.1 coordinate 160,119,712, forward strand.
TTAGTTCCTAAGAACATGGGAGAATCTATCTATCAATATCAATATCTCTATATCTATAGGTGAGGATGGGAATCTTTACATGAAGGTATGCACATAGCTGAATTCCGGCTCTATCTACTGACCCGGAACCAGCAAGGCCCTTGCAGCAGTGAGTACACCTCTGCTCAGAAGGCTTTTCCTACATCGATCCTCTAAAAAGAGTCGAGGAATTGTGTAAAGGTAGCCAGTAGGACAGGAAGCATGCAAAGCCATCCTGGACAGTACCATAGTACCAGACAGTAAGGAAGTGCTTAAGTTATAAAACCAACCATCCAACCATGCTTGACAGACTAAGCCGAAGGGCCCAGGGCCAATTGAGAGAGAGTGCTCATGGCCACTATGGGAAATTTCAGCAACAGAATTAATATGTGCATATAGAATCATCATCAAATATACAAAAATAGATGGTAAATGCTAATATAAAAGGGATTGAAGAAATAAATGTCCAAGGGGAAGTGTGCAAGTTTTATGCTACACTGTCCAATTTCCCCTAGAAGCTTAAACTCAGGGGCAGAAATGCAGAGTGAGATCCTTCCATAGAATGCACTAGGACAAGGGTGAGAAAAGACAGCTCTGTAGAGGAGAATCTGGCAAACGGTGCCTCAGTCCTGACACTCAGTCCCAACAGGGACAGGTCCTGGATAGCGTGCACTCTGGACGTGGTGTGGTCAAAGGGCATTCTGTCTCTGCTCCTCCCTTCTGGGAACCCATCTTCCCACTCTAGTCATGAAGGGTGTGCCATGTTAACTCAACTTGAGATGTATTCTAAAGTCCTTTGAACTCTATGCTTCACAAATACCCTGTGGCCATGTTGGGGTTATTTACAAAACAAAAACTGGGAAAATCCGAGGCAGGTTGAATAAGTACATCTTGTAAGAACCTGGATGGAATCCTAGAAACGTGGACATTAGGCAAATATAGGGACATTCAAAGAAGGCAAGGATAAGAATGATTAGTCAGTATTCTATGACTAAAGCGATGGATCAGCAGTTAAGAGTGCTGACCCAAGTTCCATTTCCAGCACCCAGATTGGTTAACTTAGAGTTACCCAAGAGATCTGAGTGTGCCTCTGAGATCCAGTGCACCGTCCGCCTCTGCTCAAACTCACAGACTCACACAGAGGCACACACAATTAAAAATGCCAAAATAAGTAATAAATATTATTGACTAACTGTAGCAAGTGACCTTTACTCTTTTGTGATGTACTTGGGAAGTGGATACAGGAAACCAGGGAGCTTTCTAATCTGTCAGCAAGTACCTAGAGCTCTACATCTATTCTGAAGCAAAAGCTCATTGTAGAGCAAGACTCCACAGCCTTCTCTGCCTCAGTCGGTAGCCTGAGATGGCAGAGAAAGAGGCTATATCTCATATGTTTTACCAATCTAAATATCCTAAAGTTATTTTCTTGGAAGAGCCAGGCATCTAGATTCCCTCCCCTGTAAAGGAAATGCTGTAACATTTTCCACGGGTGTTTACAAAGGATGCTGGGATGTTATGGCTGCGTGACCCCAAAACTTATAGTACAGTTGGCTACAAGTTTCCACCATTCCTCCCAGGGAGTGGTGAAACATCTCTCTGACTTTAATGTGTACTACCTTCACTGACTCGGTTCACAGAGAGACTCTAAGAGAAGCGGCTTTGCCTTGCAGCTTGAATAACCCTGGAACAAGCAATCAAAGGATATTTTCTCAAGGTTTTGAACTTCCTTGATCCCAGAAAGCTAAGACTAATAGAGATCACAGAGAAGCGTTCTGCTGACAGCTTAATGTGACTGCGCCCTAGTGCCAAACAACTCAGACAGATCATATGACCCACCGGGGACATCCATCCTAAACAAAGGTGCTCCCTTTTGGAGTAACCATCGAATAGCAACTACCCAGGAGATCTTGGAGAGAATCATTCAGCTGAGCCTGAACCACAAGCCATAAGAGACATTTGGAAACACTGAGGTTTTCAACCGTCTTCTTATACAGTCCTACACACTCAGGCTACCTTGGAGCAGAGACTTCTTTGGATTTTTGATATAGTGGGGATCTTTTAAAATTAGTCCTTTGAGAATTTTATGCACGCATGCCCATTCTGTTTTGGGTCAGATTTACCCCTTACTTATCACCTCAGACTCAGTTTTCTTAAAAAACAGGTTTCGTGTACAATGATCCAACAGGAAGCACTACTTGTGCCCCCTGCTATCTAGGTTTGCCACTGAATCTGTGATTTTGAGTCTTGGGGACATCAGCTGCACTGAAGAAAAGAGCTTCTTGTGACCCCCACAATAAGATGGATACCCTATATCTGTCAGACAATACCCAACCATCTATTCTCCATTAAATTGAAAATGTGGCTGATTAAAGAATAAAAGGACGCTGAGAAAAGATAAGAAATACATCTGAGCAAGCCTTACGCATCTTTAACAAGTATGAGTAGATTCACTCAACAGATTACTGACATTAAGCCTCTAAAGCAAGAAGACATTTATAACATTTGTTTTGCAGAAAGGGTGTTTTAAGACTGCTAAGACTCTGCCATGTTTTAAAACCTGCAGTAAAGGCTAAAGCCACAGCCAGTCATCATGTCTCATATCTCCGTGACTCTGGTTCGGTGAGATCACTCCGAAGTTCAGTGGAAATAAAAAGAGCATTGTCTAATGAGAATGGATCCACAGACAGCGTTCCGTCCTATTAAATGGCTTGCCGAGAGCTTCACGCAGAAGCAAAGGCGTCTAAACTCTTAAGGGCACAGCAGCATCTGCCGAGGCTGCACAGGCTCCTCATTCTAACAAGTTGGACTCAAGGTGGCCTGACCTTGTATTCAACAGACTCTACCCAGAATTCCCCACTCCCTTCACAAGAGACACCTCTGCTCAGAGCTGTAAGTCTGGCTCATTAAAATGAGACTCAATCCTCTGGCTACTCCGGAGCGAGTCCCCAGTCCTGGTAATGACAGTATGAAGCGGACAGTGGTGATAAGCTGATAAGCCTAAGTAGTAAACAGGTTCATTTGCATGGAGACTGTTATCAGGCACCTGGCCACCGGAAGCCACCGCTTTGTTCCTATCCTGCTTAGCGCTCTACCAGGGTAAGTAAGGAATTCTCATTAGGCAGATGCTGGCACGTCCTCCTCTGCCCTCTGTATCCTGGTCAATAGCCATTTTTCCCAGCGGTTTGTTCATCAGACACCCGTGGGTAAGACAGAATGGGAACCACGCTGACCTGGTGACAGTGGACACCGCGTGTCTTAGCGATGTTACTGCATCTGCAAATGTTATTTTAAAGGCCATGTTGACTGTTGGGTGAAATAGTAGTCGCCAGTAAAGGATGTCAAATGTCGAAGGGCGATCCTATGGCCTTCCTTAAAATATGACGGAGAAGTTTTGGGGTTTTGTTTTGTTGTTGTTGCTTTTTGTTTTTAAAGGAACAGGGAGACACAATGAGGGAAGACAGTGTTGAGTAGATGACTATATTCTGAGAATTGTGTTTGTTTCTAAGCTCTTCTTCCACCAATCCCAAATCTACCCTTAGTAAGTTTGTCTTACTTACTCTTACCAATCGGCTGGGTCTGCGGGAACTTCTGTCTGTGAATATTAAGCAGGTGTCCACTGGAGATATTAAGATGATTTGTTAAGTAAAAGCAGTTGCTATGCAATCTGAGTTTGGATCCCCAGAGCCCACATCAAATACGGGCATGGAGGTATACAACTGTAATCTTGGTTGCAGATACCAGGGAGTCCCTGACCAAAAATAGGAACTCCAGGGTTAGTGACAGTCCTTATCTCTGAAAGCACTACTCTCACCTTAATTTTTAAGGCGAGCTGTCTCACTCTTTTAACTAGAACGATTGGTTCAGACCAACTGTTTCTAGGATGCAATAGGGCATTTGTACATGTGAACTCACAGGTTGTGACAATGTGTGCAAGATCGAGCCAAACAAAATCCCAGCATGGAGGGTGCAGAAAGGCAAGAGGTCTCACCTCTACCTGAGGAACTATTGAAAAGTTGATGTTTTCTGGGAGAGGAGAAGTCAGGTTTCCAAATGACCCAGCCTCTAAGAGGCTCCCATGCTCCAGCAAATGGTCACATACACATGCATATAATCCCAACACTAAGTGGACTTTGTGGGTTAATAAGTAAATTAGGACACATGAAGTTATAAGGGTAGAGAGGAGGAACTGGGGTAGAGGGAATGGGGGTGAATACATCAAAACACATTGGATACATCTATGAAACGATCTAACAATAAAATAAGGTGGAAAAAGTGATGGAAGGAATCTATTGAGTGGTAACCAGTCATTGTTTTATTTAACTTAACGTTCTTAAACGCTGTGTACAATGCTCTGCTCCAAGTCAGATTTCTTCCTTCCTTCCTTCCTTCCTTCCTTCCTTCCTTCCTTCCTTCCTTCCTTCCTTTATTCTTCCTCCTCCTCTTCCTCCTCCTCTTCCTCTTGCCCCTCCTCCTCCTCTTTCTTCTCCTCCTTCTTCTTTTGCCTTTGTGGATTTTTGGTATTAGACAATTTTAAACCAAGGCAATCATGTGACTTAATAGAATTAGTTCACACCATACTATACTGAACAGAGCAGCTGGTCAGGCAACATCCTGGTGGGCGACTGGAGAGCCACTCCATTGGCTGACAGTCATTAAAGAAAGTCTCTCTGAAAATACCTTCTTCATGAGGAACTAATGCTAAAGTTTGGCACAGGAGAAAGGCACTGGTAGAGAGAAGATTCATGGAATGAAGAGTCTAGTGTTGAGGGATGAACGGGAGTGTTTGGGGCCCATGAACAGATGGGTATCATTCTGCACACAGTGAAGCCCATAAGATTTCCACAGGGAAGTGACCTGATCTCCTCATTAAGAACGTCTGTTCTACCATTGATGTATGCACTGATCCTCTGTTATCTCATGTAGCTGTTACCATAGACCTGAAGTCAAAGCTTGGACACTATCTCTCACAGAAATGCAACTGGAATTTTGGGGGGTGTCTGCCTGCTCTAAGAGCATTCTAAAGGAAGACAAAGGTGAGGATTTTATAGACTCTTGAGCAAACATAAGTTGTCTCTCAAGTGGCGCCCCCTTTGTTTAATGATTGGGGGAAGGGGGAAGGTTACCTTTTAATAATTACTACTAAAGGATACAATGTGGTAGGGAGATTTAAAAAAAATTACTCTTCAAAGCAAGCTATCCCTCACCTTTAAAAAAGCAGGGAAATAACAGATTTCCCACCTCCCCTGCCCCATCTGTCTTTTGTCGGTATCTTTGCTGAATCTGCACGTTTACCAACCATGGCATTGTCTCACATATCAGCTTATGGTCCACAATATGGGGGAAAGGTCATGAAGAAGATTAAACCCTGGGGAATGTAGGATAGAGTGAAAAGTGGAGTTTACTAGGCTGGTTTCAGACAGCCCAGCTGAACAACGACCCGCTTGCACATAAGGATTCTCTGAAGTTTCACTCCATGTAATCAAGTTATAAAGCACGATGAAACAGCTACTAGGCTTTTAGAGATAGTCCAGTCGATGTTTTAAAAGTGGGTTCAGTGTGACTGACTTCTGCTCCTTGGTTTGTGTAAACTGTGCTTCTGTGTTACCAGAGAGCCTGCATTTTAAATATTTCATTTACTTTTGTGCTGTGTTATGGAATTCTTAATGTAATGCTCTGAATTGTACACTAATGCTGGAAAGAACCCTTTATCTAATTTATTTTACAAAGCCTATTTGATCTTTTCTGCAGGTAAGGGATGATGGATTACTCCAAAATTTATATTGAAAGAAAGTACAACAAACACACTCCTTAAATACTGGCAGCATTAAAATTACTAAAGAGACTTTGATTTTTAAAAAAAAATCAGTGCATAAAAGTAACATGATACAGACCGAGCAGGTTATAGTTAGAATATACAGTAAAAATTATAAACATATACTTGTAACAATAGTTAATGAAAAAGGAAGCTGGAAATTTGAGAGAAAGCAAGGAGGGGCATCTTACAAGTTTTGGGGGGTGGGAAGGAATTGAAGAAGTCATTTAATTATATCATAATCTCAAGTTTTAAAAAATAAGTTAACTAAGGAACAGAGAAGGTCTGCAGATCTAAATACCAAGAAATTATAGCATTCTCTATTATTTTGTGCCTATTCCTCCCCTGGGAGATCATTCAGTTAATTGTCAGGGAACAAACATGGTACTCAGTCATGTATTAGGCAGTGTGTGCACCGGCATGAGGAAAACAGACTCTGATCCTACAGGCACAAGGGGCTGTAGGCTTTTATTTTTCTCCAGGCTACTTTAAAAGGGATCAACCTCCCCTGCTAGCAAACACCAAACACGAATCAGAAACTGCAGTCCAGTCCATTCAGCAGACACCACACACAAATCTGCAAGGGCAGTTCAATCCAGAAGAAACCTCGAGGCTCACCAACCAGCTGGAGTCCTCTACAGAAGCAGCAAGAAGCCACAAGAACCTCACGAGAAGTTCTTTGGTTTCTCTCTATGAGGTCACCACAAGCAAAGCTCAACAACACAATGTCAGGTGAACCAACACGTGCATGTCATCAGTGAAGAATAGCAAGGCAGAGCAAAGCGAACCCCTGCTCCAGCTCCCACTGTCTCTGTGGTCACATTCGTATTATTTCTAAACATCATGTACTCTTTCACATGTCTGCTTTAGCAAAACAATCTTTCACCTGGGTGCCCTGTGGTTCCAAAGAAACCAGAAGTTTCTGCTTCAACATACATACAACAATGAACAGAGACATTCATGGATACATGAAGCAAAAAGAAAAAAAAATAGGAACGTCTTCATGAGGGGCTAACACACACTACTGCATCTCTATTTCCAATGTCTGCAATAAAGCTACAGTTGTCTACTTCATTGGTCTGGGGAGGGAGTGGTGGCAATGCAACCTCTAAAACTACATCTCCCAGAGTCCTTTTCAATCTGACCAATCAGAGAGAAGATAGAAATATGGCTTCCAAAGGAGGCTACACAATCAAAACTGGTCTAACTTCATGAGGGAGAGAACGAAAATAGAGGAGTGCAGATGTGCCATCTGTGACTATAAGACAGACAGACAGAAGCTGACTCTATAGACCACAGGGCTCTGGGTCCTTCACTCTGAGCTCTGGTTACTTACCTATTAGCCACATCTTCATGCACTCACATACATAACCAATTCATCATTGTGGGCAGGCACGGCTGGAGCATACTTAGGAGAAAAAGGGGAACTGGGGTAGAAGTAAGCACATAGAACAAGCAGTCCCTGTGAAGTCATTGGGCCACGTCTAGATAACGAAGCAAACATACACAGTGTGTACCCCGTGGGTTTTGTTTGTAAAGATTTATTTTACTTTTAATGATGTATGTATGCATGTGCAAGGTCCTGTACAAGGGCATAGTTGCCAATGGAGACATACATAAAAGAATACCCCACAAGGCTGCAAACCACCCCGTATGGGTGCTGGGAAGTAAACTGAGTTCACGTGCTGGACAAGTGTGAGCTTTTAATGGCAGAATCTCTTCTCCAGCCACAACACTTTTAGAGTTTTAATGAAAACTGACTAAATAGCAGGTACATAATTGTATTCGCACAATCTTAGGAATCTACTTCCTCTAATATGTACAGAACTGTACCTGCAACGGACAGGAGTCTTCATTCCATGGACTATGATCTCACTTTTACTTTGAAAGAAAACTACGGATTTGCACTGGCGAATCATCCAGGATGTGTTTCAAAATGACACCCAGCCCCAAGCCTCACTCCAGACCAAGTGAAGCCCACCAAGTTTAGATGACTGGGTCTTCTCATGTGGATGGAGCCAAGGCTTCTATGTTTTTAAAAAGCACCCCCACCCCCAGGTCATTAAGGAGAGCAAGGCCGAGGACCGAGGACCATCGAATGAACACGGTGGCTGTCCACACTAATAGCACAGTCAAGTAGAAAAGTACAGTAGCTAAGACTCCCTCATTTATCGGAAGGGTCGCCACTCTGATCTTACATGAGCCATTGCATGACTGGGCACTCCTAAGGAAACCATGGCAACTTTCTAAGCTCAGTTTCTGCATTGGAAATTAAAAGAAATAGTAGATTAGATGCATTCATGTTTCACAGAAACAGGGCTTCATCCCTGGTCATTGGGAGTAGGTAGCACTGCTTCCAATCATTAAAGATATGCATCGTGATTAAGAACTTTGTGAGTTCATTTAGCATCTGTACCTAACACAATTGTGCAAAATGGCTGAATTATATGCTGTAGAAGATGTGCCCTGGGTATATATCTGTTTAAACTGTACATAATGAGACAGGCAAAAGGCATTTTTCTTTGTTGTTGTTGTTGTTGTTGTTGTTGTTGTTGTTGTTGTTTAAACCATGGAGATGTTTTTAACAGAACAATAACCAGGACACATGAAACAGAAGAGTGCGAGACCCTGGTTCCTGCATTAGGAAGGCAGAAGTTACATCTGCCAGGAAGATACAGAAAAATGAAAACCAAGTTTAAACAGCATTTTCAAATGTAAATCTTCAGTGGGAAAAAGGGTCCCTTGGGTAGGTCCCCTAGCTGCAGGCTCTGAACCACGAGCCAGCTTTTCTTTGCAGAATGAACCTGTGTAGCTGCTTCACTGAGAGTCACAGGAGAGTTCTGGTCACGGTCAGACCCAGAAGAACTAAGGACAGAAACTTCTTCATTTTACCCATCAACTCTCGGAGTAAGAATAAATGTCGCTGTTTGCCCCTAAGGGGCTCGTTTAAAGATTTGAAACTCACTGCCCACAGTTTAAGCACCGTGCTCAGCACGCTCTGGAGCTTAATGAAGAGTGGAGAACAATTCTAAGACCCCACATTTGCTTAGGTCAATTTCCAGATCACCCTTGCCTACTGGAGTTAAACATGGCAGCCCAAAGAACATATTATGTTTTGAACTCTTGAAATGTAGCTGGGTTGAGTTGGGATACGCTGAGTATCATACACATCAAAGACAACAGAAAATGGGAAGGTTACGCCATTAGGTCTTATACTAACCATATATTGAAATGATGCTATTCAGGATATATTGGATGGCACAAAAAATATTACTGAATTGAGTAAGTAACTTTCCTTGGCCTATTAAAAATGTAACTCGCAGAGAATTTAAAATTGTACCCTTGGCTAAAATTTTGTTTCCACTGGACAGTGCTGGCTCACATTCTCTTCTCCAAGGAGAGTTAAATGGACCAGAAATGCAGTTTAAGAAATTCACAATTATTTTAAATGCACAAGGTCATAAATAAAGAAGCAATCAGTGATGAGATAAAAGTTCGCCTTGGTGCTTCTAGCCTATGATGCAATTTTTATTCCATGAAGGAAAGAAAAAGGTGTGGGATCTGGATTTCAGGGGAAAAACATGCCAATATTGTGAGGCTACAGCTTTTTTTTTTTTTTTGGTTATCTCTTTCTGGGTCCATAAAGGACATTACATATGTTATGTGTAGAGAAAATCTTTTGTAAGAATCACCTATTCATAAAATAGCTTTATAGCCAATGATCTGAGACAGGAAATAGGAGGTGGGACATCCACAAGGGTTTGAGAGAATTCTGGGAGCAAGTGAGAGGCATGAGAGATTTGAACTGAGAAGACCACGGACATAAACCAGCAGGTAGATGAAATCGAGATAAAACAAAGGGGACATTCGATCCAGCAACTCATGGGAGACAGGCATTAGAAGTCATGGGGAGGAAACGAATCGCATGGCTGAACAAAGATTAGAAGATGAGGGATATTAAATTAAGAGCCAGTCGGAGAACAAGCTGATGCCTATGGCCTAGGCATTTATTAATAAATAATTAGTCTCAGAGTCTTTATTGTTAGGAACTAGGTGGCCAGGAGGAAAAACTGGATGCATTCTTTAACTGTTATAACCTTGAATTATAGGGCTCTCTGACAATTATTGATGAGCAGGTTGCAAAATAGCTTCTGTAAGAAAAGCTGAGGCAAGTCAAATTTGAGAATGAAGGAAGAAGGAAAGGGTAGTAGAACTTGGAAATATTTCAAACCGCAACCAGCACCAAGCCTATACGCAGGACTGGGATCCTAGAGCTTCGAGAGACCCATCTAATTAATACAGCCCCTCTACTCTTCTGGACTGAGGGTGCTGGCCAGCCTGTTCATCTCTACACATTGGTGAAGTAAATTTAAAAAAAAAACAACATAAATTATCTTTTGCGTGGATGCACAATAACCAGCATTAAAGGCGTCTTGCAGAGCTTCGAGCCAATGTTACTATAGATTTACCTATTTTATGAGCATGCAAAGACTCTGATTCCATATGGACCACCTCACCACATGGAGAGGTCAGAGGCACAGCCAGGAAAAGGAAGTGGCACAATAGCACAATCTGATTGGCCACAGTGGGTGTCCGCTTGTATAGCCTTGTTTCAGCCAGCCTCCATGTCTGATTGGCTGAAGCCTCGGTTACTAAGAGTGGCTCAGATTCAGTTGTTTGGATAGATTGGGTAAGCATTGGTCGGTTGGTTTCAAAGGTTCTAATTTATTTATGCATCAAACTAGAGTGAACTTCACTATGTATAGTGGCCGTTTTGAACCAAACTTGTGGAAGTGCAGACACTTCCATAATTATTTCAATACAATAATGACAATATTACAGACAAAATCTCAAGGAAGGTATTTTGGTATAAAATCCAAGCTAGAGGTGTACTTTTATCCTTAAATTTTCTTAAGTTATTGAACAGTAAAATGGACTTTATTTGGCATGTCTGTAGAACATACTTTGGTCACAAAGCGCTCACGGGTTCAAAGCACGCGGCGCTGTGGGTCTGATCGCTCTCCCTGGTAAGTGTCTGAGTAGTTTTCCCCACGGAGATCGATTCCCATCAGGCTTAAGACGGAAGTGACGACATCCACTATCACTCATTCAGCCTTGCCCATCAATAAGCTTCATACACAGCAAAGTTTTAATTTCTTGGAGGAACTACATCGCTTAGTGATTAATTCCACCTTTCCTTCATTTTTTTTTCAAACTGTGAAAGATTTGCTCGAGAGCCTGAGCATCAGGTGTATTTCATTCTTTATTGAGCAAGGTACCAAAGAAAATGCATCCTTATTATTCGGGAAGCCATCATGGAGACAGTTTATGGCTCATTTATATCAATATCAAACTAATTCACTGACAAGTGAAACACAGTGCCCTTTAATCACGGGATGCTGTAAGGTATTTCAGCTGAATAAATTAAGGGCAATTAGCTGAAAAATGAGTTGCACACATGAAGCTCATTATTTCTGGGTCCCAAGATCTTTTCTATTTACTGGAATTGTTTCCTTTGATGTGCCAGATGCCTTTTCTGGCCAGAAACATCAACATACTCCAAAACATGAGAGCGCGCTCCCCTTGTGTCATGCAGCCTAGACTTGATAACCAACATCAGACAGTATTTGCATCTTTTTCCTTAGTGGAGTAATTATTTGCTTTTCCAAGGGGAAGCTTTGTGCTCAGAACTCCAGAATATTCCAAAATAACTAAACGGATGGAAATGGGGCTTAAACTACGCGGTTCACGCTAGAAAAGAAGTAAGGATGGAGAAAGGCTGGTTATTGGCCACTGGTTCCCCGGGAAAATACCACTGCAACCCATAGACCAGATTCTTTTCTCAATACATATGAGATGAAAACAAACATGCTCTTTCTCCCTTGTGTCCTTTAGAAGAAATATTTCAGAATATGCATTGTTTTGTCCGAAACTTTTTGTACCTCTAAATATCTCACGACGCTGTCTTGGCTGACCACGCGTTCTGCCAGTGGCACCGTTAGTTCTGTTTTTAATGTATCCTGTGAAAGGTAGTCCGTGGTTATTTTTGTCAGTGGGTACAAATGGCTGGAATCCTTTGCACAGATTATCTGAAGTAGTAGAGGAATTTTCAAAAGTGGTATCCCATGATGCAGTTCGGGAATTTTCAATAGCGGTATCCCATGATGCAGTTCGGGTACAATCTGCACACTGGGAGGCCAAGGGGATTTATTAAATGTGGCCACACTGAGAGGACAGACATGAGTGGTCACTTCACCTTGGAGTCAAGTTTGGTAGCGATGTGCCATGGTCTGGTCATGGGCATAGGGTTAGCAGTAAAGAGTTGTGGTCACTAAATATTGTGTGTGTGAGCACTGGTGTAATCATTTCCTGAGAATGTAGATATTATTTTGAGTGCAAAAACTTAAATGTTGTTTAAGCTTAGATATTGTTCCAGTCGTGGTGTCTTAACTTTTGGGGAGTTTGAGGAAGGAGGGTCCCAGGATTGAGTCATCCATGGTCCATCAAACTAGATCCAAGCGGGAAGAGAGAAGTAAAGGAGGGAGGGAAGGAGGAAAGGAGGGAGGAAGTAAGGAAACAAAGAAACAAAGACAGAGAGGAAGCAGGAAGGAGGAAAGGGAGGAGGGAGGGAAGGAAGGAAGGAAGGAAGGAAGGCAGGAAGGAAGGAAGGAAGGAAGGAAGGAAGGCAGGAAGGCAGGAAGGAAGGAGGGGCAAAAGCAAAACAGAAAATGACAAAAATGGTTGAGTGGTACAAGTGGTTTTCCATGGACTTCATGAATTGTTTCCGAGGCTGGAGAGATGGCTTAGATAAAAGTTAAACAAAATGCTTCCTGCTCTTGCAGAAGACATGACTTTTGTCCCCAGCACCCACATTGGTGGCTGACAATTAGCTTCAGCTCCAGAGAACCGGGTGCTCTCTTCTGGATTCCACAGGCACCCATAAGTACATCACATAGTCACACACACCCACGGACACATGAATAAAAATAAAAGTTAAATCTATTCAAAACAGATTTTCAAGCAGTGTTCCCCCTGCACCTTCTTTAAACTAGCAGGAAGTAGTGTATTCTATTTAAGACCCTGTAGGTTGATTAGTTTTCTCATTAATATGATGAGAAATGCCTGACAGAAACAACTGAAGGGAGAGATTTACTTTGTCTCAGTTTCAGAGGGTGCCATTCATCAAGACAGGCAGAGGATAGTGGCGGGAATCACTTCTTCCATGGCCTCAAGAGCTTCTGATACAGCTTGTTCACATCTTGGTGGATCAGGGAACAAGGAAGCCTGGGTGGAAATGGGGCTGAGTAGTCATCATTGCCTCTCTTCAGCAGGTAGGTCACTCGACTGAAGGCTTCTATACACTCCTAGAAATAACAGCGTGGGGCCAACTGCGCAAACGTGTGAGCCCGTGGGGGCCACTTCTCATTCGACCATGCACTGCACTTGTATTATACCAGAAGCAACAGCTGATAAAATCTTGAGTGAACACAAGGGCAGTATGGGTAAGGCTCGGTGAAGTAAGTGAATAAGGTACCACGGGAGACGCTAGACAAGGTGGGTGGGACCCTCCACAAAGGGAAATCCTTTGAGAAAGTACTTTTGTTCTAAAGTTGTAGTTAACGTACATAGTAGGATTTGCTTCCCTGTGGTATTTTTTAATGCACATTCAGTTTAGTTTGAAGCTCTATGCTCAATCCTATCTCCCTATTTCCACTTGAAAGCCTTCTACCTTGACCTCTCTATATCCATGATCAGAATACGTGACCTAATTCTCTTCACTCCCAAAAGCTTGTTTCTGTCTCCATGGTCCCTTCTTCTTTTGTGAAAATGACAAATCTATAAAAACTTTGCAAACAGTTCCTGGCCTCCACTTTGCTTAATCAGTGCTAACACTGCCCTTGGATTGTATAGTTCTGTCCAGTGTTGTAAAGGCTCGGTGAACAGTTATAGATGTTGTGCTGGTGAGATGGCTTAACGAGTGAAGGCGCTTGTCAAAAATGCCTGACGATGTGAATTCAATCCTGGAGTGCACCTGGTGGAATGAAAATCAACACACTCACACATCCACATACATTTGTACACTCACACAGACATACACACACATACAACACACACACAACACACACATATACAACACATACACACCACACTCACATACACACAGCACACACACACACACACACACAGATACACACACACACACATGTTGTGCATGGCAGGGGGCTACAGGCATCACAAAAGTTTAATTCCAAATAAGCTTTTTAGCACACACATCCCAAATTCAATTCCAGTATGAGCATCATCGTAGCATGATATATTGAGGACATTTAGCATGGATTCAAAACTACAGTCTTAAAATATAATCACATTAAAAATTTGCCAATTGACTAAGAACTGTCTTCATGGTATGAGGAAGCAAAATTGTCTAAAAGTCAAAACTCGAGCCAAACCCAGCCATGTAAAATGAATGTATTAGACTCAAGAAGGGAAGAATAAAACATCTCGAAGCATCCATATACCGTGTGTGCTTAAATTAAATTACAAATGATGAATCTATCTTACACTCCAGAGATTACAATACTAATAAAATAGATGTGACTTAGAACAGCTTAGTTAAAATTTCTAATTTGATATAATGAGCTACATCGTAAAACGTACAGCTTCATTATTGTCTCTCTTGGTTTTCTCCATCTTTTTCACACGCGTTCTTTACCTGATGCTCCGTAGAGTTTACTAAAGTCGTCTTCCATGAAGATGCATGTGTGAGACTTAGGAAAATCATCTCCTGCAGAATTTCAAGTGAGGATATGAGGCATTTGGAAGCAATTTCTGATAAGAGACGGGCATAAATTGCTACCCCAAGGTACACCATGCACATTACCCAACCAAATGTTTTTCTTTAAACAAGATTCACAAGGAGGAGGGAATATATTAAACACAAAACATAATGGACTATGTGGTACCATTACTTATTAAATTGGACTATTTGCATGAAAAATAAGCCCTTAATGTACACACATAATATAATTCCTTTTATCTCGTCTATATACACAGAAGATTCTTATTATAATCAAGCTGGTGATCCCTTTTGGCTCATTCCGTTTGCCTCAGCGCTGTGTCTGGATTAAAAAAGTCTGTCTTCCAAAATGAGAGTATGAGTCTCTCTCTCTCTCTCTCTCTCTCTCCCAAGGACGAAATGAATCCCTGTAGGACTTTCAGGGGGACCAAAGATCATCTGGCCTGCATTGAACCATGGACAGTTTACAACATCCTTCTTGTCCAGCAGAGAAACAGACTGTGTGTCTGATTCCTCCTAACCTTTGAAAATCATAAACTAAATCCGAAACATCATAGACCATCTGGTATTAACAACACAATGTCTACAGATAAGGCTGAGCAAAGGGCAGATGTACCACCCCAGTGGGAGAGGGCTGCAGCTGAAGTAATTCTGTTCCACTATCTGATCCTAACCAAAGAAAATGGAAAATCTCTCCCGTCCACAGAGTCCCTTTATTTGGTTTAATTTGTTACGACTCTTAAGATATCAGTTTCCTTTTTTAAATAAAAAAACATACTTTATGTATAGCAAGGCAGTTTACAAGTTAATTAACACAGTATCAAATAATTTTTACGTAAACAGAAGAACAAAGAAAAAATCCGAGTTACAAAGTCCTTCCTCAAAGAACAGATTTATTTTTTTAATCACTTTTTCTAAGCAGGTCAATATGGAAAATGTGTTCTGTGAGCAATCCCAGCACTAATGGTCAACAGAGTTCAACAGGCAGCTGGCTCTCACACTGGCTGCCTCGAAGGACTAATAATACCAGAGTCTTTGCAGATGCAAAAACGGTGCTGCCTGTTTCATAGACTTTTCATGGTTTAGAACAATGAACTAAAAGAGCAATGGAGCCCTAAATGAGAAAATGACACACGCAGTGTTTTCAATCCCAGTGCTCATAGTTATTGCAAAATTTGTATAAACGTGGAAAAAATGACCCAAACCAGCAAGAACAGAATGGTTAAATAAACGAACCTGATAAATACCATTTCTATTGTCTATATGAAAAGGAGTATGAATAGACACACCTATTCAAAAGGGGGCCATGTCATGTGTTTAATGTGTCTACATGCAAGTGTATGTGTATATGTCTGGTGTGTATGTGTACTCAGGTGTATGTGTTTTAGATTTAACACAGAGACAAATGCATGATGGACAAGGGCTATGCCCCTGAGCTACACTCTGAAACCTGGAGCCACAGCTATAATTTACAGAAGCTCCTGGAATAAAAGGAGAACCACATTAAAACACAGAAAGCTAAGTGCAGAGGTCTGTTTAAATGTGGAGTTATGAGACAGTCTCTGAGTGTGCTTCTGATTGTCCCCATGCCTCTACCACTGAATGTGATTTGTATAGATACATGCATGTTTAAATACCCACAGTGTCTCTCCACCCAGTCCACCGTGTGTGTGTGTGTGTGTGTGTGTGTGTGTGTGTGTGTGTGTGTGTGTGTGTGGTGGACATCGACAGGTGTGGCTGTAATCCATCCAATTCTTCTTTGTTTGAGTTCCCCCCAGGGTTACTAGCATTTAAACCAGCTGAGGATTGACATAGGGAACCATTTTCTTTCGTCCTCATGGTTTTGCTTCATATAGAGCCCGTATGATGTCATGGAAAAAGAACAGAGATATGACCATGAAGTCATAACAGGAAACAGCAGCTTAGCACGCTTTGTTCTGTTTTCACATTATCTGAACTTATGTGCAATCAAGTGCCAGTAAAAATTAAACTCACAGTACCTGAGGTTACAAAAAATAAAATATGCCCAGTTACTGTTCAGATAAAATAAAAATAAAAACAACCCGATGTCAACAGAGCCCATCCCTCCCATAAGCCTTTGGGTGTTTAAGCAAAGATAATTCTAAAAGGCTTAAATGCTAGACCCGCATTCTGAGGACACATTTAAACAAGATTCCATGCATCGAAATCCTAAGTTTGAGCTGACCCAGACTATGACATCCTACTTGTAGGAACTGATGTTAATGTGAGGAAGTACTCATGAATCACCCCGAGTAGACTTTCATAGAATGAATGCTAAGCAAAAAGCAGACTATCATGTGATACTGGATGGCTAGAGAGTGGAAATTCAAAGGTGTGGGGTACTTCTAACTGAAGTATTCATCAGGGAGACTATTTCTCTCCCTATAGAAACTCATTTGGATAAATGCCACATTTTTTACTGTTCTCTATGTGTTTCCAAAACCCAAAAAGCCAAGGGAAGGTAAGTTTTCTCTTGTCTTAGCTGGGGTTTGTCAACACACAACACAGTTCCTAACTAAAAGATTATATATATATATATATATATATATATATATATATATATATATATAACTTGCTTCAATACAATCCAACCTCCATTCTCCTTCCAATTCCTGCCCCATCCCCCAACTTCATGACCCACCCCTTTACTCCCTTTCTCTAATTCAATACGAACTGAGTCCACTCAGTGTTGACTGAGTGATGTGTGTGGCACCATCTACTGGATCATGGGCTGCCTTGTGAGGCCAACATCCTTGAGGAAGCATGGCTCCTCACGGCATCCATCAATTGTCAATAGCCCCTCGGGCAGGGCTGGAACATCCTGAGTCCCTCCCCATCCATTCTTGGATTTTGTGATTTGATCTTACGTACGTCTTGTGTGTGCAGTGGCGGCCACTGTGAGCTCGAGTGTGCAAGTGCACTGTCATGCTGTTTCACCGAGGGTGTTCCCTCCGGCTCTTACGATCTTCCCACTGCTTTCACAGGTTATATAATGTCCCACTTAGAGTTGATCATGCCATTTTCATGCCACAATCTATGCAGGTTGTACTATGCAGGTTGCCATTTAGCCCAATGATAGCAAATGCTCTCTTCTAGGGCCTATGATCTACCCAGCCATGATGACTTTTCAAATGTTTACATGAATGAATGAGAATACGCAATGTGAATGCAGGTGCCCTTGGAGACCAGAACAGTGTGCCAGGTCCCCCAGAGCCACAGTTACAAGTGGTTGTGAGCCCTGGGATACAGGTGTTGAAAACCATCTGGGTCTTCTACAAGAGCAGTATTAGCTCTTAGCCACCGAGACATCTCTCCGATTCCAAGAGGAGTAATATGACTTCTGAGCCAAACGTTAGTGGTTTGGGCTTGGGAACCCAAGCTTGGGTTCTAAGGGATGAAATGCCCCACTGCAGAAGAGATTGCATAAGCTTGTATAGCCACAGAGCAACAGACGGTTGCAAGGCAGTGTGTTCACCAAATGTACACTGGCAAGGATGCTGGATGGGTGGACCATCCTCTGTTAGAAGTTTCAGACATAATCTGATGGCTTTCTTAGTTTCTGCATTGGTGGAAACAAATTATTGACAATAATCAATCCCATTGTTTTGCCTAACAGTCACTGAGATGCTCGGACAGAGGCAGAAGCAGATAATAAGCCACTAGTCAGGTAATTCAAGCTAAGCCAGGATATCAAGCTAAGACGGGCTCTCAATCTGCCTGGCCTAAAAGTGTCTTCCTCCTTGAGGTTTCTTTTCAATGCTATGTGCCCTGCTTTTCCACTCATTCCACAAGTCAGTTTGTCTGTCCAACCTTCAGCACAAGAGTCATGAGTCAGTTTGTCTGTCCAACCTTCAGCACGAGTCAATCTTCAACATAGGTGTGGCCTCTTCTGGAGCTTCAGTTCCCAGATAGGAACTGCTGTGGACACTGTCCCCTGCAGGCTGGACCAGCCGTGGGGACTCACCACCCAGGAGTTCTGGATGGGTCTCTGCTTGAAGGGATGACAGGGATGGCATGTCCTACTGCAGGAGAGGTTACATTGGAGACAGGGACACTTGTTGTCAGCATCAGTTGTGTTCTGGGTCTCATGACCACACACAACCATGAGCTGAAGCAAAAGGCTTGTTTCTTACCTTCACTCAAGTGAGAGGTGGACCAACTGGCGAACTGAACTGCACACCCTCCTGGGTTTGAGAAGCATGAGTGTGGTCTGTGGAGTAAAGCTATAGTTGCAAGGGAGACTTTAAAGCTTTCTTTCTTTCCTGTGGTGGGTATATCTGTTAAATATGATTGATTTCAAAGGTATAGGCATCCGGAGTAACATTAAGGCTTCAGAGTGGCCATTCTCATTGTACCAAAGTACACGGAGTTGCATGGAACTTGGGACTGGGCAAGTGTTTGTTTGAATAGCTACCTTGGTCTGGCTGTGTTATGTTTTTGCTTTTGAGTTCATTTCAATAACTTTATTAGAAAAAAAAGAAAACAAAAAAATGTGGACAGAACCCAGAAAAGCAAGGAGAAGAAGGGAACTGTCCCAGGCCTGTGTGACAGAGACCCAATTACAGAAGACTCATGTCCGCGAATTACCACAGAGAATTGGGTTGCTGCAAGTCCAGTTACTGTGAGAGAAGGCACCCCTGTTGTCAAGAGAATATAGTTGACACTTCAACAAAGCCCCCTGAGGGACTCTGGATGGTTCCTGGGAGACAAAAGCTCAAAAGGTATCCTGCCCTACACTGAGGTCCAGTCTGAAAGTGCTTTCCTCCTTGAGATCCCTCTCCCTCACTGGATGCAACCCTAAAGCAATCTTTCGCAGCATCTGTGAGGAGAACAGGACACAGAGAGGAACACAGAACATCGCAATCTGCAAAGAGTGGAGACAAAGCCTTGGATTTCATCGTTGAAGGACTGAGCATTTATAGAGCACAGACAGAGCTTTGAGTCGCCAAAATGAGTTTTCTCCAGCTTGAAAGGCCACAGAAACACATATGAAAGACATTATCTGGCATAGAAAGGAGGGTTTGAAGGAGCAGGGAAGGAAAGAATACAATTACATTTTGTTCTCATTCTTCGAAGTCCAGCCTGTGTGAGCCCATAGGTTCTGCATTAACACTTTCGGTAAACTTACTTAATGCCGATTTAAATTTTGTGGAAGGTGTTGAGCAAACCTTAATTTCTTTACAGCATCTTGAATGTGTCCAGGAGGACTCCTCTGTGCTCATCTAGTGAACAATGGCAGCCTGTCTCTGGCTTCTCGTCTAGAAGAAGTCATGTCAGGGAAAGCACCTCAGAGGCAGGGGGCAGAGACCATTAAAGCCGTAACTCCTGGCATTCTGACTAGGAATTATGTGTGAACATCAAAAGGAATGGTAGCTCCACTTTGCATGCTATCATCTGCTATTAAGAGTTCCAGGACTTTAATCATGACGCTTGAAAAGAGGCATCAAGTAACCCAGAGAGAGGAGCTAGGGCTTGGGCTGTTAAAAATGTTCGAAATGGTACTCCTGTTATCCGGGGGGGGGGGGTTCTTATATCTCCATTGAGGTATTTGTGATCTGTGTGTGTTTTCTATAAAACAAGTTTCTCTCTCTCTCTCTCTCTCTCTCTCTCTCTCTCTCTCTCTCTCTCTCTCCCTCTCTCTCTGTCTCTGTCTCTCTGTCTCTGTCTTTCTCCCTCTCTCTCTCCCTCTCTCTCCCTCTCTCTCCCTCTCTCTCCCTCTCCCTCTCCCCCCCCTCTCTCTCTCACACACACACATACACACACACACACACACACACACACACAGAGGTCAGAGATTGCAAACACGAGTTACTATGTTTCTGTTGTTCTGTGTTTGTTTTCAATCCTCTTGGTATTCTTCACTTCCTGCCATTTTATTGAAGTACAATTAATACTCAGCCTGGGCAGATGACTCAGTGGGCAAGAGCATTTGCTGCAGAAGAGTGAGGACTTCAGTGCACATCCCCAGGACCCATGCCAGCATGGCCTGTGCCTCTGTAATCCCACTGCTGGGATAAACAATTGCTTCGTTTAGCTGTCCAGCCAGAGAATGGAGTTCTGGGTTCCACGAGAGACCCTGTCTCAAGGTAATCATGCAGAAAGGGTCGTAGAGTGGGGCACTAAAAAGTCCTTGTTTGTCTTCTGCGGGTAAACACCACATACAAGTGTAGACCACATACACATATCACACACACCCATCATCATCATCATCATCATCATCATCATCATCATCACACAGTATACATACATATATTTGATGATAGACATGTTTTTTTAGTACAGTTTGACAGAATTATATGTGCATGCCTGCATATCACAGGTACCCACTATCAAGACAGTGAATAAATCTCCCTCTCCCCCAGATATCCCCATTCCCACTCTATACCCTCTCTCTCCCCATGTGCCCCCACGCCCACAGTACACAGTCTCTGTCCCGATGAAGCCCCATCCCACAGTATACCCTCTCTTTCCCTACACATCCCCATTTACATGCTGTGCACCCTTTCCCTTGGCCTTCTCTGTTTCACTTCCACATGAACACCCACCCTGCTTCCTGCCGTTATGGATTAATTGGAATTCTCTGGAGTTGTATAGAAAATTGATCACAGCAAACAGCACCTTCACCGTCTTTCACAGAACGTAGGGATCTGAACACTTCCTTGCTGCGGCAGGTTGTCCCAGTTTGATATTTGTTGCTATAATAAAACAATGATCAAAAGCAACTTGGAGAAAAGAGGATTTCCGTGGCTTATCCTTGATCACAGTCTGCCACTGAGGGAAGTCAAAGCCAGAGCCTGGGGGAAGAACTACAGAAGAATGCTGCTCTGTGCCTCGCGCTCTGGCTTTCTCTTTGGTTCATGCTTAGTGCTCAGCTAGCTTTCCTATATGTCCCAGGCCCACCTGCATAGGGATGGTGCTGCCCACAGTGGGCTGCAGTCCAACATCAATCACCGGCCAAGACAATCTCTCAAAGACAGGACTGTAAGCCAACTAGACCCAATCAATTCTTCAACCGTGTTGCCTTCTTCCTAGGTCACTCTAGGTTGTATCAAGTCAACAATTAAAAAGTAACCAGCACACAGACACTAACCTTTTCCTACATGGAGTTATACCATGTGGGTGTGTTTGCCATACTTGGAGGGTGTTTGTATTACATCAACTTCCTATTGGCTGGAAAGCTGGTGAGTACATGTCTCTAAGCCCTCACAGGAACCTACACAGTCCTCTCCCCCAGGTAAATGTAGAAGCCTTGGAGATGGTGGGATGCACAGCAAGCATGCATCTCTGTGGCATCAAGAAGCTATGAAATCATGTGTCCCAGGTGGTATGGCCGTGAACTTCCAGCCATCACTTTGTTGGTGCTGTAATTTCTTCTAATAGCATCCTCTGGCCTTTTTTTTACAGTCAACTGTAAGCCACAGAGGTGTTTCCCTATGAGCTTTCCTCCCTATTTCCCTGGTGAGCTAAAAATCTGAGCACTTTTGTTGTGTTAATTCGCCATCTGTGGTCCTTCTTTGGTGAGGCTGATTAAGTCAATTACCTGTCGCTGTTGTGTTACCATTTCCTTATTATTGGGTCTCCAGCTATCTTTACATACTCTGGATACAGGAACATTAATAGCCATGCATACTGTTAAAGTGTTTCTTTCTTCCTTTTCTCTTTTTATAGTGTCTTCTGAGAGAGAACTTTTCATTTCAAAGACACCATGCTTATCACTTTTCTCTGGGTTATCTTTGATATCCCCGTTGTCCCGGGGCTGTTTGTCTGCCATCAGTGGGTTCCGCAGCCCAATTTGTAGTGTTATTTTAAAGATTGCATGTGTCTCATTATTTGGATTATTTCAAGAGGGATAGACAACCTCTGTTACCATTTCATCCAGAGGCAGCAAGCTTGTATATTACTTCAAATCCGTCGTATCTCTTGCATTAACTGATCTAGGGAGATGGCACAGTAACCTTCATATTTAGATTCCATTAAAATTATCTGGCCACGTACACAGGCTGGACCTCGGCACCCCCAAACATATAGCAGATGTGCAGCTTGGTCTTCATGTACATCCCGAACAACTGGAGCAGAGGCTGTCCCTAAAGCTGTGAGAGAAGTTCTTCTAGCTGGGCTGCCTTGTCTGATCTCAGTGGGAGAGGACTCACCTAGCCCTGCAGAGACTTGATGTACCAGGGTGAGTACATAGCCAGGGCAGGGGGCACCCTCTCAGAGAAAGGGATGGAGAGATGGAGGGACAGATTGTGGGAAGGGGTGACCAGGAGGCAGGTACAATGACCAGGATATTAATTAATAAATTATAAGTGAATAAATTAAAAAGTTATCTGGCCACATGCCAGTCACATTCTTACACTAAAGAATGTACTGAGACACTGTATGTTACAGTGTGTTTACATAGCTCTTCACCCCAAAGAATTTTCTGTTCCATTGGTAGATAGTGTAAATGACAGAAAGATGAGTCAGTCTCCCCTTGTGCCCAAACATTAGCGTGTGCCTAGATCACAAATCAACTGAGGCAAAGATTGATTTCACACAGGTGTGTTTCTTACCAAATAGGAAAACATGTTCATCTGACTGATACAGAGAAACTCCACTGTGATGGTTTGGATACACTTAGCCCAGGGAGTGGCACTATTTGGAGGTGTGGCCTTGTTGGGAGTAGGTGTGTCACTGTGGGCATGGGCTTAAGACCTTCATCCTAGCTGCCTGGAAGCCAGTCTTCTCCTAGCAGCCTTCAGATGAGGATGTAGAGCTCTCAGCTCCTCCTGCACCATGCCTGCCTGGATGCTGCCATGTTCCCTCCTTGATGATAATGGACTGAACCTCTGAACCTGTAAGCCAGCCCCAATTAAATGTTGTCCTGATAAGAGTTGTCTTGGTCATGGTATCTGTTCACAGCAGTAAAACCCTGCCTAAGACACCCACCATACTTAATAGAACATTTTTAGTACCTGTGTATTTAGGCATTTAACATATCTGGCTGCAATAGCACGAGTCCTACAGGGCCTTAATGCTCATGTGCAAGCCCCTCATCTACACCAAGCAATGTCTTCTCCCATACTCTACAAAATGATTTCAGTTCCAAATTGGCCAATGACTGCAAAGGCTTTGTGTTAAGTTAAACAAACATCGAAAGCAACATCACAGTGCATCTTGCTGTGATGCTGTGCTACCGTACCACACAGGCAGACAACCTCATTAAATGTTTGTGTTATGTTAAGTATTTCTCTGAGAACTGCCCAGGTATGCTAGCTAGTTTTATGGTGGCTTGACACAGGCTGGAGTCATCTGAGAAGGGAGAACCTCAACTGAGGAATTCTTCCATCAAAATTAAGCTGTAGGCAAGCTTGTAGGGCAATTTCTTAATTAGCGATTGTTGTGCAAGGGCTGTGCTCATTGTGGGTGGGGCCACCCTTGAGCTGGTGATCCTGGGTTCTACAAGAATGAAAGCTGAGTAAACCATGGGGAGCAAGTCTGTAAGTAGGACCTGCTGCACAAGCTCCTGCCTCCAGATTCCCTTTGGGTTTTACCTCCTTCTCTGGCTACTCTCAATGGTCTGTGATTCAGAAAGCGTTCAGAACCAAATGAACCCTTTGCCCCAGCTCGCTGTTGGTCATGGTGTTTCACCACAGCAGTAGTGATGCTGAGACAGCTCTCATTACACCGTCACAGAAACTTTGGATTGGCTTATGAGTCTGACCTCATTTTACCCATTGGGAAACTGAGGCACAAATTATTAAATAATCTTCCAAAGCCCTACAGATGGGTGGTAGTAGAAATAGAACTGAGGCTAAGCAGGAGTCCCTAGTTCCATGTTTATAATTGGGCACTTTGGAAACCTTAAAAGGAGAGCTACACTGTCCAAAAAGTGCACTGCAACCACACCAACGTAACTCACCCTTGCAGAGGGGTCAGAAAGAAGGCAAGAGCCAAGGGTCAGAAGGACTAGAGCAAATGGTGTCTTTTCTGACCAATGGACCACTGTACTTGTGAGCTCAGAGCAGTTGTGGTTTCCTGGATAAGACCTGTATAAGATCAAGCCAACCTTCTAGCGTGGGGTGGGGAGGGCTGACTACCCCTCATTCGTAGCTGCGTTGCTACTGACAGTTGACAGACAGCTCGTGGGGAGAGTTGGTTTGCTTTAAGGGTGTGGCTCCTCCTAAGACTGAACACAGGTTTATGGATGATCCTACATTCAAAAGTGTATGGGCAGCACAAATGGACTACAACAGCAGCAGTAGCAGCAGCAGCAGCAGCAGCAGCAGCAGCAGCAGCAGCAGCAGCAGCAGCAGCAGCAGCAGCAGCAGCAATATCAACATTGAAAGAGGAAGTCAAGAAGTGAGAGGTGACAGAGACCGAGGGTGGATCTGGGAGGGGATAAGAGAAAGAGTGTGTGGGAGAATATGATCAAAAGACACCATGGGAAATTCTCAAAGAACCAATAATGTGAAAAACAACCAAGATTTAATGGGCTTTTAAGTTTTATCTGTCTTATGATAATTTTTTTAATAATGTAAGAATTTATTCATTTAAAATCCCAAACATTTGTAATCTTACAGGGTTTTAGTTGTCCACGTAAGTTTTTTTCTCCTCCATAAACCAATGACAACTTTTAAGGAACTTTTGTATTACTATTTAAAAGTCTAGGGGTTGGGGATTTAGCTCAGTGGTAGAGCACTTGCCTAGCAAGTGCAAGGCCCTGGGTTCGGTCCCCAGTTCCGAAAAAAAAAAAGAAAAAAAAAGTCTAATGAACAAAACTGTAGTCTATAGTAAGTCCTTACCTGATACACAATATACAGACATGTTTTAAAAATTTATTTTTGAAAGTCTCAGACATGTTTGTATTTTGATCAAGTCTTCCTACCCAGCCTCTCCTCTGTCTCTCACCAGTTTTCCCTCCTGTCTTCATGGGATTTATTTTTAAACCTACTGAGTGCACTTGGTGCTCTTATGGTCATGGATGTAGCATTTATCATCCACTTGAGCATGCATAGAGCCTCTAGGATGCCTTCCCTGAAGACATCTAACTCCCGCTCCATCAGCAGCCTTTGAATGTCAATAAATAGCTCTTCTGATAGGAGTGGGACTTCATGAGCCCTCCCCCTAGCCTTGCCTCATTGCTGCCGACTGATTCTGTGCAGGCGTCGTGCAGGTGGTCATCGCAGCACAGCTGTCATAAGTTCATGAATGCCACAGATACAAAGGCACCAGAGAGACATCTAAACTGCAAGCCGTGTCCCAGGCAGCAATTCGGTAAGGTGGTCACAGTGGTCTTCAGATGATCTGCTGACTCCCGATCCTAATTGTGTTTTGTATCAGCTGCTCTGATAGGAATGATGTGAGGCAGCCAAGAAACATTACCATCAAATACTCTAATAGAGCCTTTGGAGAAAGAGTGCTGGAGGGGAAGCGGATCCGGTGGGGGAAATTGTTTATGAAGCTCCAGACCAAGATATCCCCGTACTTAGGGAGTTTCAGCCATGTTGGGCATTGAGAAGGGGCTGAAAGAAGCCCATCTTTGTCTCCTCCTTGTAGGGAACTGCTCTCCTTCTGCTGAACGGTCAATCATTTGAGTCACTAGAAATGAACTGACAATAGGCAGATGCACGGGGCAGAAGGCACATGACTTGATTCCATCATACGTAAGAACTTAGCCCGCTCTTCCTGTCCGTCTAATGGTAGAACAGGAATGGGGGACACGGCTGTCACAGGGACGTAGATGATTTCTGGAAAGATGAGAGTGGCTCTCGGATAGATGGCAACGCCTTTACCGGCCGAGTCACTTGACGGCCGTGGAGTGAAATCTTCAGTGAACAAAGAACAGGAAAGAGATGGAAGGAAAATGTGGATCTGGTCTTTAGTCAACAAATGAGAGAGGAGAGTTTCATCAGTCAGTTGTTGCTGAGACAAAATATCTGACAGACTTAACTTAAGGAAGGAAGGTTTATTTTGGCTCATAGTTCAAGGGTACAGTCCGTCCTGGTGAGTAAAGGGGCAGGAGCTTGGGGCAGCTGGAGACACTGTATCCACGTTCAAGAACCAGAGAGGTGTAAGGGCTGGCACTCAGCTCACTCCCTCCTATTTATCCCCGCTCACAACATGATGTCCATGATGTCGCTGTCATTTAGCATGGGTGCTCCTACCTAAGTTGATTGAATCTGGGCATTGCCTTGCAGACGTGGCCAGAGGTATTAATTCAAATCCCATCCAGACTTGGCATCACAAGTCTTTTCTAGCCTCACATGATTCCCAAGGACCCTCTAGAATCATCATTATACCAAGATGCCACATGTCCTAGCCATGGATCCTTTCGCCAACAAGGTGCCATTGGCACATCTGGTCTGAAAGCATACCATTTGGTTTCCACTTTTGCACAGTGAAAACTCAACTCTGGTTAACCAAGTAAATGGTTTATGAACCTGGCAAAGCAAGGAATAAATACGTCTACCATCTTTCACGTCATGGTGGCAAAAATAAAAAATAAAATCCTACTTCTAGATGTTCTTGGAAAGACAGGAAGTCCCAGCTTCTGGCTCCTCTATTTGCGGTATCCACACTTCTTAGAGAGAAATCTGGCCAAAGCCGGGAGCCACATCTGGCAGCTGTTCAGTAGGCTGTGTTGCTAGAGCAGACATAAAATGAGAAAATCTAAGCAAAGGACACAAATAGGAAAAAATACATTAAGCAGCAGTAAACTCCAATTAAGCTCTGTGGGCTTTTGAAGCTGAATCAGCTTTATACAGCACAGCATTATGTAGGTCAAGGAGCCAATTTAACATCAAAAACAGGCCTTTGCAGCCAGTCTTCACTCATATGCCTGGCCAGCCAGCCCTCCCTCTCTCCCTCCTTTTGCCAGATTCTTAACACAGAGTGACTCATTCCAGGTGAATGGTTGGGGCGAGGGTGGTGCGAGCTTGATCCTCAGTGTGGGGAAGCTGTGTATGTACCTGCTGATGCACAATTCAGTCCAACAGTGTCTGTGGTGTCTCAAGCATCCAAGCTCATGCCTTGCTTGAGGAAGAGGAGATTAACGATGTACCAGTAAGTCACTGCAGGTGATTATCTCAAGGAAAGGGCCTAAGTCACTGCCTGCTTGTAACTTTCACCCAGAACTCACCACAGTTATAAGAGTAGAAGGGTCACCACTGCATTTTAATTTCTCCTCCTCGTGGAATGTAGTTCTTAGAGGCTGGGAACAGAACAGGCTTCTCAGATCAGGAGATCCAAGAGTGGAGCAGAGGGAGGTACCTGAATACACGCTGCTCGGTGAATGCTTGAATAGATGAACACACTCAAGGCCTACAGCAGCCACAGGAAACCTGTCCTCATTACAGGGGATGATTTTACAAACATGCGAGTGGCTGCTCGTGTCTAGAGCCCTGGCTTTGGCTGTGCAGCATCTGTAAAGACAATGTCTTCGCTCTTGATCCTCAGCACCTAGTGATGTCTGGGGAGGCTGTGATGGTCAGTGCTGTCAACTTGACGACAGAATCCTAGATGACCTAGAAGATGGGCTCCCGTGTGTTGCGTGGTCCTGTGGGGGATTGTCTTGATTATGTAAATTGATGCTAAGACCCCTGTGAGCACTGGGCAGGAACCATTTCCTGGCTGGGATCTTGGACTGCGTAAAACAGGAAATGGAGCCTACCAACAGCGTACACTCACCACTTTCTACTTCCTCATGTTGCATTGATTGTGACCAGCTACCTCAAACTCCTGCTACCTTGACTCCCCTGCCATAGTTGATCCCTTGAGCTGGGAGCCAAAATAAACCCTCTTCCCCTTAAACGGTCTTTCTCGTTTTGCTTTTTAATAATATTTTTTTGAGAATTTCCTACAATGTGTTCTGAGGGTATCCATCTTCCTCTCCCAGCTCCCCCAGATCCACCCATTCTTGCACACTACTCCTCGGGTACCGGAAGTTTGGCCTCACGGAAGTCGACTACACTCCAGTGGAAGACCATATATCCAGGAGCATGCGCACAGCGCACACCGCATTTAAATTGCCTTTGTCGGAGAATGGTATCCCAGCAACAGGAAGTTACTAAGACCGAAGCTTAGCCGCTTATGAGCATTTTCAGTGTGGTCCCAGGGGACTCGTAGAGAGCCTTTTCAGTTGGTATGGAGTGGCACTTTGATATAAGCTTTCTCCTGCCTCATGAGCAAAGCGTCTTGTGGCTTGTGGATAGGATTCCTTTGTGTCTTTTCTACCTGCCCGGAGCCCCACTGATCCCACCGCACCACGCACCCCGGAACGCACGTAGATAACACAACTTCCAAACTCTATGGAAGTAAGGTGCTCAGTTAATTCCACTTCCAGGAAGCATTTTGAATCGAATTGAATTCGATTTGGGGGAGGAAAAAAACACCAATTGCTCAATCTAGGATCTTAAAAATATCACTCCCTTTAAATCTATGCTTGGGAAATTCTGCAAGGCTGGAGTCAGTGATATGGCCAGGCTGGGGCTGAGTGGCATGAATTATTCAGAGTGGCAGGAAGAGCAGATGCTCCTCCTCTGGGCCCGGAGTTTTGAAAGGTAGAAAGTTGGAGGGCAGCAGTGACTACACCAGGGGGGAGGAAAAGATAAATGATCGCCCTAAATCTCATAAGCTCCAACATCTGCAGCAGCACATTTAATTTGGTGGCAGAGCTTCCAGTGCTTGCCTTAGGTTACGGGGCAAATGGCGGGAGGAGGCTTATGAATCCAGCTTGGACTTTATGAGAGAAAGGGGGTGAAGAAGAAAAGAAAGAAGTGAAGAACAGGGTGGCAAGGAGGAAAGGGGGAGGGGAGCAGAGGGGAAGGGGAGGGGAGGGGGGAGGGGGAGGGGAGGGAAGGGGGAGGGGAGGGAAGGGGGAGGGGAGGGAAGGGGGAGGGGAGGGAAGGGGGGAGGGGGAGGGGAGGGAAGGGGGAGGGGAGGGAAGGGGGAGGGGAGGGAAGGGGGAGGGGAGGGAAGGGGGAGGGGAGGAGAGGGGAAGGGGAAAGGGGAGGGGGAAGGGGGAGGGGAGGAAGGGGGAAAGGAGAAAAGGGGAGGGGAGGAGAGGGGAAGGGGAGCAGAGGGGAAGGGGAGGGGAGGGGGGAAGGGGGAGGGGAGGGGGAAGGGGGAGGGGAGGAAGGGGGAAAGGAGAAAAGGGGAGGGGAGGAGAGGGGAAGGGGAGCAGAGGGGAAGGGGAGGGGAGGGGGGAAGGGGGAGGGGAGGAAGGGGGAGGGAAGGAGAGGGGAAGGGGAGGGGAGGGGGGAAGGGGGAGGGGAGGGGAGGAGAGGGGAAGGGGAAAGGGGAGGGGGAAAGGGGGGAGAGGAGGAAGGGGAAAGGAGAAAAGGGGAGGGGAGGAAAGGGGGAGGGGAAAAGGGGAAGGGGAGGGGAAAATGGGAAGGGGAAGGGGGAAAGGAGAGGGAAGGAAAGGGGGAAGGGAGGAAAGGGGAAGGGAGGAAAGGAAAGGGAAGGTCAGGGAGACATCTATCCTAGAAAGCAGGAAAAAAAGTGACTTAAGGCATTCAAGGGAATCATACTGTTTGGAAGCAGATGCACAGAACGTTGTTATCCAAATAGAAATAGCTGACGTCCAGCTAAGAACCCCTGCCTCATTGATCATTATCAATCATTGTTTATACCTGCTGGATACAGAGTCAATCTGCAGATACTTGGGTATTCTGGGGTCCAAAAGGAAAGTGCTAAGGGAGGGCAGAATGGATGGGGATGTTTTCATAATAAATGTAAATACTGAAATCATAAAAGCTCAGAATTTTAGAATTGGGAAGCACTTTAGAGGTCCACCATATGGTCGTGGATTGCAGGATTTGAGACGTGTCCAATTTTCCTCCTGATTAAAATGACTTTTAGATGATGGATGCATTGAAGGGTGGGAACAATCTAGATCCTGCAAAGTCTTATTTAAATCACCCTGAAGACGTCTCTGCCCCATCATCTGCTTCTAATGTTGGAAATCAAGAGCAGATGAGCGAACAGAGCCATCTCCATAGTGGGAAGAGAGCCTGCTTGAAAGATGGCGCCTTTTGGTGAAGGGGAGGCTCGCTATTAGTGTCTCTGTAGCACCATCTGAGGGTAAGAAGCCCTCAATGTTCATCCACCTTCTACTGGAATGTGGAATACGCTCTGTGAATAAGTTGTGAGGACCTGAGTTAAAATACCCAAAACCCATCTAAAGACGGACACGATAGCTCAAGTCTGTGAATGCAATATTCTTACAGTAAGACAGAAGAACCCCCAATACCGGGGCTCTGGCTGTCTGGGTGTGGGTGGTGGCACAAACGAGAGATCCTTTCTCAAGCTAGAGAGATGGCTCAGCAGTTAAGGGCACTGACTGCTCTTCCAGAGGTCCTGCGTTCAAATCCCAGCAACCACATGGTGGCTCACAACCATTTGTAATGGGATCCGATGCCCTCTTCTGGTGTGTCTGAAGACAGCTACAGTGTACTTATATATAATAAATAAATCTTTTTTAAAAAGAGAAAGAGATTCTTTCTCAAGCAAGGTAAAAGCTGAGAACCAAAACCAGACTTTGTTTTCTGAATTCCACTTACACGCTGTGGCATGGATCCGTAGTCACACACGTACAAAAACGTTTTCAAGAACGCATTTAAACAGAGAGACTACGAGCTGGGGTCTTGTTATATTTATTAAAGGGAATTTGAGAAACAAATCCTCAAGTCACTGCCTACTTGACTGTGAGTGCACAAGTGCACACGCAAGTGTGTGCAAGAGAATTAGAGCAGTGAATATCATTCAGAATGGGTTTCTCCCCAACGAAGATAATTTGGATTGTCATGGCTATTGGGGAGAGGTTCAGTTGACATCTAGATGGCAGGATGTAGGGGCATTAAACACCTCACACTGAACAGGACATCCTCCCAGCCAAGAATTATTCAGGCCCAGTACCAGTAGGAAAGAAGTCGAGAGATAATCAAAGCAGAAGAAGACTATAAAAGCATTCCTCAACACTCAACATGTAAACTCAGCTGCCTTCAGGGAGGGTGGCTGCAAGGGAGAAGGGTCACAGGTTCAGGGCTTTCCTGAGCTATGGGGCAAGTTCAAGGCCTTGTCGCAAAATAAACATTTAAAAGAAAAACCTTGGCAAAATCATTGCCTGGTATGCACGAGTTCCAAGGTTCAAACTCCAGTGTGTGTGTGTATCAGTAAATAAGTAAATATTTCCTAAAAGGGATGAAAGCTTCTGCAATCAGACCTGGCATTGGCTTGCCTATGGAAATCTTCCAGGACCACTTGTCAAAACGTTCCCAAGCAGCCATCACTGGTGGTTGCTTAAAGAGGAAAGGAAAGCTTGCAGAGGTTAAGGAAATACCCAGGCCTCTGAAGGAGGATGGAGAGGCATCAAGGGAGGCAGCTATTCCTTACAGTGCAGTGCTGAGTTCCGAAGGAAGACACTATCTTTCTTAAGAAAACTTGTCTGCTAAGGAGGTGAGTTTAGTGAGAGGCCTCAGGTAAGTAGAGGGAGAAGAGCTCCTGAAGAAAATCAAACTAAGAACTGTTCAGGAAAAAAAAACATTTTTTCTATTTATGAAAACATTGTGTTGAGTAGGGGTCTGTACATCTATAATGTCAGCATGGGGGACATTGAGGCAGGATGACCAAGAGTTAAAGGCCAGCCTGGGATACCTATACCTATTTGTCAAAGAATAAAAAGAAGAGAAAAATAGAAAATAAAAACAAAAACCCAAGAACAATACAATCGAAACCAGTTTCTTGCCACCTCTACCTGGGTAGAAACAGAAAGACCATAGAGAACCTAACCTGAAATTCCAAATTCAAACATGGAAGGGCGAGGGTCAAGGTCTGCTTTCGTGACTGATGGCTACACAACATGGTCAGTCATAACGAGGAGCTGAGTATGTAAGGCAGAAAACTTTCAGACACTCAGGAGTTACGTGTGTCCTCTACCCAGGGCTGTCATCCTATTGCTAGTGAAACAGGGGTACCATGTGTCTTCCAAGGCAAGTGGATAAAGGAGTTTAACTGCATGACATGAAGGGAAAAGGATTGTGTCTGTGTGGAGTTGGCCACATGGTCTAAGGGAGAAGCTTGCTGGGAGAGAAGAAACACTGGTCCCTGGGTGACAGCAAGTGATACAGGGATTTTTTTTTCATGGTCAACACAGCATCTTCCCAGAGCAGAGATGGACCATGCATTGGCTGCCTTATTTTCTCATGGGAGGAGATGATTATCACTGAGAGAAAGGATGGATGTCTAGAAGCTGAGGAAGACATCCTGAGATGGTCATGGATAGAGTGATACACTCAATTCCACATAGGAGGAAGAGATTTCCCCGACTCTGTAATCCCAAAGACAATAGTAGTATAATCGAGTTCTGTCTGCTCATGTTTTATTAGCATATGTTGGTGATAATTATACATAATAGGTTTCATTATGACATTTTCATACATTTACATACTATATCTTGTTCATACCTCCCCTGGATATCTCTCTCTCCCTCCCCCATCTCCCCCTTTTCGCCTCCCATTAGTCAAATTCCTCACCCCGTCTCACCTTCCTTCTGCTTTCTTATCCTCTTTTTAGAGGACCTAGGCACCTCAACAATGACCATTACTAAGGAAGATCTCCCCCTTCTCCATCAAACTTTACCTGTGTACAGAAGGACTGGGACCCCTTGAGCCCCTTCTGCTTCTATGACATGGTGTTGACAAGCTCAGTGTTGTAGAGATGTCAATTAAGCAGGCTATCCTAGCTGCTGTGAGTTTGAGTGAATGACAGCCAAGTCATTCTTGGAAGACGCCATTCCTCACTACCCACCCCCACTCCTCTTCTTCCATTCATTCCATTTCGTGATGTTCTCTGAGCCTTGGGTTGAACGATATGGATTTACAGCCGAGAGTTCAACATTTGTTCTCTGTACTTTAACCAATGATGAATCTCTCCAGTCACTGCCGATCACTGCAAGAACGGTTTCTCTGGTCAACCTCTCAGCACATAATCCTGTGGTGTACGTGTAGCCGAACTCCTTCAGCGGACCTGGACAAGACACTCCCTTCTTCATTCCATCCCATTGCAAGATATTGGAAGTGGCTAGAGAAGGCGTTCAAGGCAGAGCCACAAAAAAGAGCCATAGCCCGTGCAGTTCTGTGTCTCAGCCTACAAGATGCCATCATGGCCGTAAGCCTCCAAGCCAGTGCAAAGCAGAGCAGACCATAGAAGAAATGCTTTAACTCCAGAAACCATCTGTGGGATTATTACTATCTCTTTGTATTGAGTACATTACCCGCAGAACTAAGACTATTGCTTTGAGTGAGGTAACAGAGGAAAATTCTAGAATTTAAAATGATCAGAAGAGGAGCAGAAATAGCACAAGGCTTGTGGGAGATTCCGACCCACTGAGAGGCAGAGCCCCGTGGAGGTGTGTGGAACATCTGGGCAGGCTGATAACATGCTTCCTTGCTAGTTTGACACGATCCATACTGCTAGCTTTAATATACCAGCACAGCTTTTAAAAGGAGAGGAGGGTGGGGGAGGAGGCAAGTGTAGGAAGAACACAGCTTCCCATCAGGGTTTCCAGAAAGTGGCTGAGGTGATTTGTGTGACACAAATGGTTGGTTTGATGGGAAGTCCCTCGCTTTCAGACCCACACTCAGACCACACACCCTCAAAACTTGCAACATGCTCTCTGGTGTGTGTATTTAGAGTGTGGGCTGGGAACACCTATTGAATGTGCAGGATGGGTACCTGGGACTGAGGAGGGGCAGGCGTGGAGAGAAGAAAAGGGATGGAGATGTGGGTGGGAATATGGTGGAAACATAGTCCACGCTGGTATGAAGCACCCTGATGTGACCCTGCTTCATGTACAATGAGTACACACCAATAGATTAGAAGAAACCCTCGCTTCAGGGGGAGTCGAGCAGAAAAATAAACAACACACATAGACAAAACAAGAATAAAATACTCAGGAATAAACTTAATCAAACATGTAAAAGCCTCGGGCTCTAACAGCTACCGAGATCCAAATAGAAAGATCTCTCATGTCTGCATGTCGAAAGTATTAATATCCTCACCAAGCCTACACTGCCTAGAGAGATCTGTGGGATCAAGGCTGTTTCATTAATATTATGCTGGCATTTTTATTAAAAATGGAAAGCAATACTAAATGTATATGGAACAACAAAATATCCAGAAAGGCCAGAACGATCTTGAGAAAAGGAACAGAACTGAATACATTACATCTCCTTCTATGTAAATGTATTTAAAATGAAGCGTGCCTAATGCACAGTGTACGTAAGATGGTACTCATGTAGAGGCAGACGGACAGACCAACGACAGAGAAGTCACAAACACGCAAGTAATGCAGACACGCACAACTTGGGAATGATCAGCAAGTGCGCTGCGAAAACTAGAGATCCACACGCAGAATCCCTCAATCACCAAGCAATCAATTAATTAGATTACTTTTAATTAATTAATTCCAGCCTTCATCATGCACCTTACACACACACACACACACACACACACACACACACACACACACATACACACTCAACTCTAAATACATTAGACACAAATGTCACACCTCAAACCGTAAGAACAAAACTCTTGATTTAAATAGGGGACAGCTTCATGCTCTTGACCTTGGCCATGACTTCTTGGCCCCAACACTAGAGGGAAAGAGGACAAAGGTTTAAATAGACAAGTGGGACAGTATCTGACTAAAATTTCCTAGATAGAAAAATAAACCAGAGATACAAGATAATAGAGTGTAGGAGAAACTCAAAGGATGGGAGAAAATATTTCTAAACTATACATCTACTAAAAGGTTAATATGAAAAACATCTTAAGAATTCACACAGATCAATAGCCGGAAAAAGCAAGCAATTTCAAAATGAAAGAGACTGTGAAGATGGTTCTCCGAAGACGCCAA
This sequence comes from Rattus norvegicus, assembly GCF_021556685.1. NCBI lineage: Eukaryota > Metazoa > Chordata > Mammalia > Rodentia > Muridae > Rattus > Rattus norvegicus. Next base: position 160,155,262 of record NC_141536.1, read on the forward strand.
AGTAGCCAGCAGACACATGAGATGTGCTTCAACACACATGGGCATTGAAGTGCAAATCGGAGCTGCCTTTTCAGATGGCTGACTCAAGGCACACAATATTGTGACAGTTTAAAAATGACCAAAGCAATCAGCTTGCTATTATCCTGTTCTACACAGTGCCAAATTACTGGCTTCGGTTTGTTTAGCTTTCTATTCCCTTTTGTGTCTTTTGCTCCATTTTGTCCTTGTTTAAGTAAAATCAACCCGATGTCTTAACCCTAGTGTAGACAGACGCTGAAGGAGAGGAGACAGGAAGAGACTGGGCAAGAACAGAGTCAGTCGGTGGAGACTTCTTCCTAACCCGTCCGTCATCCACAGATTCTCAACAAGGGCTTTTCTGCTGTCCATACAATGAACACCAAGTCTGAGAAGCTCCATTCACAATTACATCTTCCCAAGTTTTTCTTTGATCGGGCTGCTGCTTAGCTAACATTTTCATTCACGATTAACTTTAAAACCTAATAATTTTGCAATTATGGCATCTGGTAATCAGAGAGAAGAGAATTGAAACTGAATGGTGAGACACAAACAAATTCTTGTCAACATTTCTTGCACACAGGTTTGCTTTCTTGGTTTGTTGCTGTAGTACTGGCATTTTATTGAACTTGGGAGGTTTCTTTTTTCTTTCTACTTAATGGTTAAAAAAATGTGGAACAAACTAGAAAATGTGGTTAGGGTGGGGTTTTCCTTTAAAACTGAAATACGGTTGTATAGCAATTAAGCATTTCAAAGAGATAATTAGAAGTAGTTATTGGGTACCTAATTTTGTTAATGAAAGAGTGTGGGCTCAAGAGAGAGTAAATACAGGACTTGCATGAGGGGTGATTAATCCCCAGAACCCTCATAAAAAGGCAGATTGCCATCCCAGCACTGGGGAGACAGAGAGAGGGCAAAGTGTTGTGGTATCTGCTGGCTGGCCAGCGTGGTCTAATCATCAAGTAACAGGTCCCAGTGAGAGGCCCTGTCTGTCTCACCAAAGAGGAGGGACACCCACGTGTGCGCATGTGTGCACGAGTGTACACACACACACACACACAGAGAGAGAGAGAGAGAGAGAGAGAGAGAGAGAGAGAGAGACTGACTCATTCTCAATGTGTGTACACGTATCAGAAATACCTGTCTTATTAAGACATTTCTGAAGCCAGGTATGGTGGCACACACCTTTAGTCCCAGCACCCAGGAGGCAGAGCAACTTGATCTACATAGTGAGTTTCAGGACAGCCAAGGCTACACAGAGAAACCATGCCTCAAAACAAAACAACAAAATGAACAGATCAAAACAAACAAACAAACAAACACAAACAATTCTGGATCTTTATGTGCGAAGTATGGCGTAGGACTTGTAGCTTGTCGGTAGAGAATTCTGCATTTGCTTCTGCTGTAACTAATCTAAGGACCTCTTTGGGGGTCCACACATTACGGAATGATGTCATAATGATCCTTGCTCGCCTCTGTCTGAAGCTATGTGATGACCGCTCACACACTATTCCATGAGCCATGCAACACACCTCTTCTCTATGTTGTTTGATAAAAGAACAGAAACTAATAACACCATGGCTTTAAAAACATCTACGCTTGTGTTTGTACAGAAATGCGCTGTTTAGAACACATAGGTAAATACATCACTTTCTTTTCTTCACACAAAAGTCAAAATTTACTAAACATCCTGACAAAAGGATAAATCTAGGGCATGTGTATGTCTACACTGTCAGCCTACTAAAATTATCAACGCTTCCCATATTAAATTGAAAATGCAAAATATTAATATCCATTGAATGGTTAAAAGTGCGTGGGTTTTTTTTCTTCTGTTTTTGTTTGTTTAACTTAAATGTTCAGATAATCCTTAACAATCCCCATAGTGACTGCTCTCAGAGCAGTATTGGGAAACTTTTCCTTTAAGCATCAGATAGTAAAGACTTGAGGGCTTCAGGTTAAAATGCAGTAGCACAAAATCAAGCATTTATCATATAAGTGAATGAACAATAAAACTTTATTTATAAAAACAAAAGTGGTGCACTGGCTACAGTTTCAACCCCCTGAGTCCCTTAGAGGGAAATTTCCCACTGAAGCCCCTGTTGTCTAATCCTGTTACTCATGCCTGGTGGCTATAACCCACCCAAGACACCATCTTGAGGACCTGGAACATAGTCACACCGTGGAGGGACATCCCCAGAGGTTGAGTTTTCATTAATCAGAGGTCAGACCAGAGTGTGCTTCCCTGACTAGGAAATGTAAACACAAAACCTGGATCATGGTAAGAAGAGACAAAAGGTGACATGGAAAAGTCATACATACATACATATAAGCATACATACATACATGCATACATACATATATGCATACATACATACATACAGTTGATTCCTTCCTGTTGTGCTACATAGGGTTCAGAGCTCAATGCACAGCAACAACTGATGGACGTATCAAACTGACAAGATAAACCCACCCCAACTTTTAACCAAAGGACCCAGGGAGAGCATCTATAAGAGTGTTAGGAAGCCTGCTTTTCAGTCTCCCAGATGGGTTAATTTTCAGAGCACTCGGAGAGAAGTAACTAAGAGTTGGGTGCCAGAGTCCTCCTTCTACCATCACTCAGATTCTCATTTTGGTGTTCTCTTCTTCACATAACCACATGTTCTGGAAAATATCAGAACGATCTAAAAATCCAGGAGAGTAAAGAAGCGGGCTGGAGTTGGAGGTCACCCAGGAGCCGTGGGTGAGCATCTCATCACTCAATGGCTGTCAGTTTTACAGCAGGCTGTCTGCCGTAGGCAGGCAGTTGAAAACAGTTTTAAGCAGACTCCGTGGTTCATGCCTTTCATCCCAGTACTGGGGAGCAAGAGACAGCTCCATCTCTGGGAGTTGGAGGTCAGCCTTGTCTAGACAGTGAGTTCCAGAACAGCCATAATATAGGGCGAGATGCTGTCTCCAAACAAACAAACAAAAAGCTGGGTTGTAAATCTGCAGACAGTCCAGCTGTAAAAATCAGAGGACAGGGAATGAGGTCATAGAAGAAATGGTGGGAAAGCAAAAGGTGGAGAAGGGAAGACTGAATTCTATCCACTCCTCCCAAATCACTGACTGAACCCATAAATGCACGTGAGTGGAAGGGTGTCCCCGTAGTTACAGCCCAGAAGACCGGATGGAAGTGTGAGCTACCACTCAGAGCTGGACGACAGAGCTCTGTGGTGTGAATTGAGCTAGCCTAACTACATACTCGTAAAAAGCGATTCTCTTCTTAGAGTCGTAGAGAATAGCTGATACAGCATACTTTTTACAGTATTTTCTTAATTGTTCTGTATTTCAAGAATTGTACCTGCCACCCTCAAGAGAAGACGAAATACATGAAATCAGCCTGCAGTTGTGAGGAGCAGAGAAAGATTAGGAGTGGTTGTAATAACCAGGCTAAAAATTAAGGAAAGAACACTCAGCCAAATGAAAACAATGGGAATCTCAATCAGCTGAGCATCATCAAAAAATCAAGTTATAAAACCTGAAAATTTATCGTCTGAAATGAGTGTCTAGTGTACAGCTATGGACAGCACAGGCTTAAGAAACTTGACAGAGGAGAAAACATCTCCCTGAGTTTGAATGTTAAGTCAGTAACATTTTCAAACACAATTGATACTGGGGAAAAAATGAGCCCTAAAAAAATAGTCTTCAAAACCTGTAAGAAAAAATCAGAACTTCTAACTTCTATGTAATTGGAATTTCTAACAGGGGAAGAAAACCAACAGACCCCCAAATCAAACGCAAGAACACAGAAAAGAGAGGAGACGTAAGTCTTTCCCAAGTCCAGAAAGAAAACTTAGCTCATGAACTTAGCCACATAGAGAAATGAGCAGATATGAAATAGTGTGTGGGCATCAGAGCCAAGCTGATGAAAACCAGAGAAAAGTGACCTGTCCCAGCAGCCAGAGAAGAGGCCCATGACCGGCATGGGTCAATGACTCATCTACCTGTTCACACATATCCAAAAAGCTGGACAGGAGAAGACAGTGTGCTCACATTCTAGGAGCAGCTTTTGTGGAGTGATTTAAGATCTTACGTCTCCCACTAGAATGTGCATAACCTTGAACAGGCTACTGGATAATTCCACGCCGCAATACATCATCGTTTTGATGTTAAACGTGGTCTGTCTCATTGTCTAAGATTAAATGAGTTACTAGTGTTTGCAAATCACCCAGCACTTAATAGCTTGACCAAGCAAGCCGAAGATTTGCTGATAATGATCGGATTTTAATATTTATGGTCAATTAAAAGATGTCTACCTGCTTTTATGTAACTGCCCAGAGATGATGTCATCCTTGCAAAGATGAATGAAAACTTTCAAAACTATTGAAAAATGAGAACAATCGAGTCGACTCACCCATAACCACAGGAGTTTATCCAAGAAAGCACAGTCAACTAAAAGATGTCCTGCTTTTATGTAACTGCCCAGAGATGATGTCATCCTTGCAAAGATGAATGAAAACTTTCAAAACTATTGAAAAATGAGAACAATCAAGTCGACTCACCCATAACCACAGGAGTTTATCCAAGAAAGCATAGCTCCCCAGAATCATTATTGTATTACTCTTCTGGTGTCGTCCCTGGAGATTCAAACTACTTCACAGGCAGGGAGGCCCACGTCTCGCCAGTCAAAGGAGCAGAACATGCAGAATTCTCACCTCAGGCTCCTGACTTCCTGACCTTCCCCAGGGCAGGTCATCGGCAGGGAACTTCTCGATTACTCAATCTGTCCAGTCCATGATACTATCTGTGTTCTCAGTGTGACATATTAATGTCCTCATCCCAGATTATCAGTGCTGAGCCACACAGGACCCGATGGTACTTGTCCCATCCCTGGGGAGTCAGCCCTGCTGCACATAGGATGAACACAGAAGCTGAACTCCGCCCTCGGAAGAGAGTCAGGTGCCCAGGATGACGATGCCTGCCAGTAATCTCAACATTCAAGGTGCTGATGCTGGAGAACCTCTCATTGGTTCTAGCCATGGCTAGACGGTAAAGCCTGTCTGGAAAACAAGGAATTCGCAGATGTAAAGTGCCCTGCAAAACGGCATGCCCTAGGTAAGTCACGTGTGGCTCGCCTTGGTGACTGAAACTGAATTCTCATCCACTTGACCTTGCGCTTTATGCCACAGGTTCTTGGCTAGTCCTTCCATGGTACACAGAGCTCTTCTTTCTACTTCTGGACTTATGTCCCTGCTCTCACTGTGTAACTCTTGACTCTCTGTTTCCATTTGTTTACACACCTGCCCACCCTGCAGCTTCTGGAAGAGCAGGTTTCTTGCCTCAGGAGGCTGACCACTGGCGTGAGATTCTGAATCTTCACTGACCCAAACTGACGCCACTGATATGGATCTGGGAGCTGCCTGAATAGTGGGGCACAGGATAAAAATGACTAACTGCTATGCACTGTCCATGAGGCTGTTGTAATTCATTCATCAAATAGTGAAGACTGCAGATTCTATGAGCTCTAATTAAAACATGGCTGGGGGTATCGCTCACTGGTCCAGTGGCCCAGTGGTCCAGTGGTCAATTCTTTACCTGGCATGAGCAGGCCACAGTAACATTCAAATAAAGGAGAGGTTATCATTAGTAGTGTGTCTTTAAGGGTTAGAGTCTTCCGGAAGTGAAAAAGACAAAATTTATGGAAGAGTTAAATATGCAGATGTCAATAAATGTGGGTTCATGAATCCATTGCACTGCTAGCAATCGATTTGATGATTTCATCACTTCAACCCTGGGGACCCTTGTCCTCTACTCATTAAACCATTGAGAGTGTACTTGAAAGAATTTCGCCATTTTCACATGCTAAAGTAACATGCACCTTAAAACTTGAGTGTGTACATATTCGTGAGTGTGTACTTATGTGCATGATTGTAGGGAGGTCAAAGGTCAATGTTGAGTGACGATCCCCACCATGTGCTATTTACTGAGACAGGGCATCCTAATGAACATGGAACTCACTGACAGGCTAGAGCGATGGACCGGTGAACCCCAGGGACCTTCTGGACTCTGTGTCCTAGCATTGGGACATCAGACGAATGTCTGAAGTTTTCTGTGGATGCTGGTAGTCAAAATTCACGTCCTGATGCTGGCACACCAAGCTGTCCACCCGCTGGACCATCTCTCTAATCCACCATCTTGCATTTGTAATTAGCTTCAGGCTAAGTCAATCTTGCATTAAAGCCTCATCCTAAGAAAAAGTTATCAGACATCCTAGTAAATGCTAGTAAATCTTTTTTTTCTGACAGATTAAAACAAATACAGAGCCGCTATAATTAAAATGACACCTTCTTCCTTCCCTGAAATATTTCCATGCACTCCGTATCACGCATTCACTGGGGAAGTGAAGGATTCAAAGAATATTTGCTTGTATGATTACACCTGCACTCACAGGAGTTTCAGGGTTCCCCACCCTGCAGAAGATTCTGACAAAATCTCTCCACGCTCTCCCAAGAAAACTGAATGCAACATGCACAGATAGAGCATACTTGCAACACACACACACCCACACACACACACACACACACACACACACACACGTGTGTGTGTGTTTAAAGTTATGCCAGGCATGAGAAAACTAAATTTCTGATCAGGGTAGTTCAAAGGACTCCCCAAACGATGTAGGTGTTGCTATTGCTGTTGGTTGCCTCTCAGAGTTTAAACTAAGTTCCTGTGGCTGACGATAACTCACACTTTGGGCACAGAACTCAGAAGACAGAAGCTGGTCTTACCTGACAGCCATCTCCTATTCTCTCACTCCCATACTGCCAGAAAGTACTTTGTAAGCTACCAAGAGAGGACACGGACAATAGTTCTAGCCAACTGTGCTGTATATAAACCAGAGCAATGACCAGCGTGCCAAGATGTCCCTAAAGTTGCAGTAGTGACACTCACAATGGCAGTAACAAACAACTCTCTAACTGGACTTAAGGCCAATGTAACAGGAGAGAATTCATGTGTGGTGCTAGAAAGCTGGGTAACTACGTGTTGCTAGTGAGGTCAGGGACCTTAGAGGCAAAGCTACTACAGTTACTTGAGCTAACAGAAAGAGGGAAGTCTCACAGGGCCCCACCCCAGATGAAGAACTGCAGCTAATGACTTTTCAAGAGGGAAAACTAGGCTCTCCCAGAAATATAGCGCCTACTGCTTACCCGATACAAAGTCGTCAAGCCTACATCCATGCTCACATAGACAACGCAAAACAGGCTAGGCAGGTTGTGTGTATATATGTATGCATTTTATATATCATGTTTCATATATATGAAACAATTATAAAGAAAAAGAAGCCAGTATCCGGGAGAAAGTGAGGGGCAAAGAAGAAGTTAGAGAGAGCGCACCTGGGAGGAGTTAGAAGGAAAAATGGAAGAGGAGTTGACGTGATTACATTTTAGCAAGTAAATATGTAATAAAATGGTCTCAGCCACTTTGTGATTTGTTCAACAGCCTTTCTTTCTTTCTTTCTCTCTTTCTTTCTTTCTTTCTTTCTTTCTCTCTTTCTACCTATCTATCTATCTATCTATCTATCTATCTATCTATCTATCATCTACCTATCAAAATCTGTCTGCCTACCTATCTATCATCTACTATAATCTATCATCTATTTATCCATTACCTACCCAATATTATCTATCTACATATCTATCATCATCATCCAGCCATAATCTATCTGTCTGTCTGTCTATCCATCCATCCATCCATCTATCTATCTATCTATCTATCTATCTATCTATCTATCTATCATCTACCTATCATCATCATCTGTCTGTCTGTCTGCCTACCTATCTATCATCTACTATAATCTATCATCTATTTATCCATTACCTACCCAATATTATCTATCTACATATCTATCATCATCATCCAGCCATAATCTATCTGTCTGTCTGTCTATCCATCCATCTATCTATCTATCTATCTATCTATCTATCTATCTATCTATCTATCTATCTATCATCTACCTATCATCATCATCTGTCTGTCTGTCTGCCTACCTATCTATCATCTACTATAATCTATCATCTATTTATCCATTACCTACCCAATATTATCTATCTACATATCTATCATCATCATCTAGCCATAATCAATCAATCAATCAATCTATCTATCTATCTATCTATCTATCTATCTATCTATCTACCTATCATCTATGTATCTTTCTATCTTTCTTTTTCCACAATATTTTATTCATTATCTAGGAATTTCATATCTTGAACCCAGGCATCCTCACTCCTCAACCCTCATAGGTTTGCCCCACAACCCTTGGGTTTATGCGCCACCAAAAGGCTAAAAAAGAAAACAAGTCCAATTTGTGCTCCTCATGCACTCATGGAGCACGGGCAAATTCGCAGAGGCCAGCCCTTAAAAGAAAACTCAGTCCTCCCCACTTACACCTCTGCCAGAAGCCATCAGTTGTGGAGAGCTACAGTCCAGCATTGGTATCACAAGTTTTAAGGGTTCTGCTCGATGGCTTTCTGTCTAGGCTGTTACTGTTTTAGGGGGTGAATTGTGGGTAGGGGTTGTCACAGAAGCCTTCTATGTCCCTCTTTCTCAGCTGTGAGTCTGTAGTCATCAATACCACAGAAAAGTATCTTCCTTGCCCTGGGAGCAGAGATCATAGACTTAAACACAGATTCTGTCAACAGCATGGGCCACAGACCTCCACGTGGTCTCTGGTGTCAGCATGTGCCACGGACCGCAGCATGGTCTCTGGTGGCAGTATAGATGGAGGGGTATCAACATGGCCCTCTGCCACTGAACGAACAATTGGCACTGCCACAGCCCTCAGTGGTCATGTAGGTCAAGCACATCAACATGGCTGCTACCAAGGGTCTGTGATCCTACTGCAATCATCTGCGTTGATGTCTGTGGCCCACGTTACCACCAAAGGCTCTGTGGATGTCCATGGTCCATGCAGAAGCATGAACACACCTAGCTTCCTTATGTGGGTTCTAGAGGGAGAGCTGAAGTGCCATGCTCGAGTGAGAAGCATTGTACAGACCAAGCCATCTCCCCAGCCCTCTCGTCTAATTTCACACCTTTAAATGGATGTTGTGCTTTATTTCAGGGAGTTGCTTTTCCTACTTGCTCCGTAGCGTGAATAAGATCTCATCTGGCTCCTTACAAATCCCAGAAAGCTCTAATCCAATCAAACTTCAAAGTTAAGTTCCCATGGTTGTGGATGCATTCTGTAGCAGGACAACCAGCCGTGTTGCTCCCCCCTTGCTCTCTGAGTCACTGAGCAAACTGGGGCAGCTTTTAGGAGAGGTGGCTTCTTCCACAATGCCTGGTGTCTTTCTTATCAGTTCCATTGAACATCACTTTTGCTAGGAAGTTCCCCAACTCCCCTTCCTCAGAGAACTGAGCAGTTCCACTTAACTTGATCTTGGGGACAGAGGCCAGGGGAGAAGACAATTTATAAGGAACAAAGAAGAGGCTACCCACAGATTCACTGATTATATATATATAATTTACATATAAAATATATATTTATATATAATATATATTATATATCATGTATATGTATATATATACACACACACATATTTCCTTTGTATATAGGAATACATGTATATATATTTGGATATACATATGGGATTTTATATATGTATATATGCATATATATATATAAACACACATACATATACGTATGCACATACATATGCACATATATACGTATATTGAGCCCATCCAGTTATGGCTCCTTTTTTGTGGCAGGCCATCAATATATTGGATTTGTTTCACTTACAATAAACAAGACGTTCTGACTCACGGCTGAGTTCTTTTTCTTAGGTGTGTTGTCCAATTTTTTCCTCTTTTTTTCAGGGGAAAACTAAAGCTAGAGTTTAGGGCGTGATTGATGGGGGTTCGAACATGGTAGTTCCTTTAGTGTCCCAGTTGGCTTTCTAAGTTATTGCTTCTTCATGAGGCAGTCATTTATCACCCTTGTCTCCTACAGAGTTTTACACGTTGGTAACTTTTTCTTGTGTTGGACATTTTTAATACCATTATTACTGCGGAAAGGGTCATTGTCTTTTATAAATCTACATAATGCTATTGATTAAATCCTTTAAATACGCTGGCATGGTATAGTTTCCAACACACTGAAGGAGAAGGTTACTGAAGATGGGTTTCTACCCAAGGCCTTTTCAAGTCACATTTACATGTGTGTATGCATGTAGGATGTGCACACACACTTAGACACACAGAAAAGGGGATAGTTTAGCCCATGGCTTTCCAAAACCAGATTGTGAACAGGTACTGTGAGTTTCTCCTGGCATCTTGGCAGAAATGTAGACTCAAACCTGCTAATCTTCAATGGACTGCCTTATTCGGATTATTAAGAAGTGCTAATTAGACATGTCACCGTAACTACTGTGGTAGAGGTACATTTAAGTGCAAGGCACATGTGCGTAAGTCTGTATGTGCACGTGTGTATGCACATAACCACGGTTGTGTGGTTGTGTTCACATGAAGTTCAGAAATAAACACTGAGTATCTTAGTGGCTTGCCCTTCCAACTTATTGTCTGAAATATGCTCATGGATCCTGAGCATACTCATTGGCTAGACTGCCACCTGGCAGCTCTGGATCTGTCTCTCGCCATCTCCCCAGTGCCAACATTGTAGTCCTGGGCCACCGTGCCAGCTTCTTGCATGGATCTGCGGTCCAGACTCAAGCTCTCATACTTTATGGACTAAATCATTCTCCAGCTTCTAGTATTATCTTATTGCTAAAACTAGAGCTTCAACAAACAACTGCCTAATTGTCTCGGGACCTGTTTGGTTCTCCTGTTGATATTGGGCAGGATGAGCCTGATATCTAGAATAGCGCATCTCCAATTCGCTGATGAAATATGGCAATGGTGCCAGTGAGGCCTGCTCTGCAGATGACAGCTGTGTGCTCTGACCTTGCCCTCGATGTCCCAGAATGAAGGAAGCCACAGCCATGCGAGTGCTTCTGTGTGTGGGCTTGCTTCCAAATTGCAATCAATGATCCACCCACCTAATGAGCTGTGATGAGTGTAGGAAGCTGCTGGATTCTAGTCATTTGGTTTCTGAAACCTGGAGGTGGAAGAACATATACTACCTAAACTAAAGGCCTTTCTCCAAACAAAAGAAATTGCAGAGATTTGGAGGACTGTGGTCTTTTATATGTGAGCCCCCTCAAAGAACTGTGAAGGCTATGTACCCCCAAAGTAGAAAGTAACACCCACGCAACATATTTTTAAATGGCCTTTCACCATCTCTTAAGTTTTCCTCAAAATTATCTCAGTTAACCTTGTCTCCAGCAGCATACCTATGAGCAGCAGACAAAATGGCCCAGCAGGTAAATGCGCTTACACACAAACCTTACAACCTATGTTTGATTCCAGAAATTCAGGTGACGAAGGACATAACCAACTTCTAAAAGTTGTCCTCTGCCCACGTGCACACTATGACATGCTCTGTACATTGCCACTGAATAAATGAAATAAATAAGTAAAATGAAAGATATGTATATTTATAGAGAGATTACAATAAATTATATATATTATTTATATATTATATATAAATTATATTATATATAATTTATTGTATATGTAGTGGAATACATTGTATCAGCTAGCTAGGATATATATAATTTTGGAGTCCTGCCTTAAGGCCATGCATGCAAAATAAGGAATTTTATAGCTTCCCCACCTCCATTCCTTTTGAGAGACAGAATTTGTAGAAAACACTTGGAAGGATGTGTGTGTGTGTGTGTGTGTGTGTGTGTGTGTGTGTGTGTGTGTGTTCACACATGTCTCAGATAAGACTCTCCAACTTGCTGATGCCTAAAAGAATGATGACTTCCCAATGGGAATGTATTAATAACAGAAAACACTCACAGCTATTGGATGTGCCACCTCTTTTGTGGGTTGGCACTGTTTCTGAGTCTGTTCTTCCTTAAGAGTTTTCTTCACAGAGATAATCAGAAATTTTAACCCATGAGGAGAGGAAGATCTTATGTTCAAGGAGGATCACTTCCTCCTGTTTTCCTATTTGTAAAACACTTTTGGGAGAGGCCAACAGCAGAGCCAATGGCCACACACGCCCCTTCCTCAGATGGTTCAGAATTTGAACAAGAAAGAAGGCTGATAATTTTGTATTTCAAAGGGTACAAAATACACTGAGGTGATGAGCGCCAAGAAGAAATATGCTAGGTGGAAAGCTACGTGTATTAACCTCAAGCTGTGCACCTGGGAGAGTCTGGCCTAAGAAATGATCATGGAAAGATGTGAAGAAGACAGTCGTGTAAGATTCTGCAAAAGCCACACATTTAGACATTTTTCTAATTAAGGCTTCACATGGAGTTATTTATGTGTATATCAAAGAATAGAGTCTTATTAAATTTAAGCATCTGCATATGCAATATCTGTAATATCATACAGAGATGCCCCATTTTCAAGTCCAAAAGACTTCTGAAATATGAAAGTGGTCTGGCTCTCTAATGACCTCTCAACAACCTTGTTGAAACTGTTCTGAGGGTCCCAGAGAGCTGCTGAGAGGATTCTGTTATTTCTGAGAGATCTTAACTCATTGAAATTGGATAAAGTGGGAAAAATTAGCCAACTGTTGTCTAGGAAAAGTAACCGGTATAAACTCCAAAGAGAGGAAATGGTTGTGAAGTGCCAAAGAAAGCCTGGGTCTCTACAAATTATTTTCGTGGCAACCGCATAAATTTACATGAAATCATTTATTCTCCCCCCGCAAAAAATTCAAAAACACACTCTCTAAAAGCAGAGACAGAAAGTCATTGAAAAACTCCAACAGGGAAAAAAAGGTTACCCAGTAAAGCAAGATGGAGAAGCTTGTTGTGGAAGAGCTCATTTGTGTTCGAAGACTACAAGATCAGGGGTAGTTTGAGAAATCACAACTGGGAAGTCAGAATTAAAATCCACACTGGGTTTGAAACCAAGACCTACCTGCAGGCCATCACACCCCTTGGTGAAAAGGCCAAAATCTGATACGTGTCCTCAAGAGGTGTAGGAAACAAAAGGGTTTCTGGGCTCCACGGTGGTGGAGGAAGCAGACACAGAGTTCTTATGGGAACCAGAGAAGAGCTTGCCCAAGCATAGACACTCTCATCAGCCTACAGAGAAGGCAGAGGCGTCCCTCTGCCCTGTGTGGCAGCAGTGTCTTCTCACTTTAGCAGAATATGCAGTTACGAGGTCAGTGAGTATATTGTGTGTTCATAAACTATTAGAGAACAGAGAATCATGACAAGGTACAGATTCCATAATGTTTAAATTATATAAAGGAGGCAGAATAGAGGGACTTCTAATGAGGGAAAGAAACAGTTAATAAAACTTAGATAGTGGAGTTGGGGATTTAGCTCAGCGGTAGAACACTTGCCTAGCGAGCGCAAGGCCCTGGGTTCGGTCCCCAGCTCCGGAAAAAAAAAGGAAAAAAAAAACTTAGATAGTGCAGGTGGCCTTAGAATGACTACTGTACTCAGAGGAGCTCTGCATCAGAGCAGTCTGCAGAGTTTGAAGGGATGTGCCCTTAACCTAAGGGTTAGAACAGAGCATGTCCAGTCAGTACTCACACGCGAGGGTGATTTTCAGCAATCAAGGGAAATGTTAATAGTGAGCACACACCTCACTTAGTGAGGAATGGTGCAAACTTAGGGGCCTTGAACCAGAGGGTGGCAATGTAAAATGATTACAGGCAAACCCAGAAGCCACTCACACATAGCATTGAGACTTCACAACTTTATCAATCAGGACTCAGGACTAAGGGCATAGATCAACACAGACCTTGAAGGTTGAGGCATGGTGAGGACGTATGGAACTGGAGAAAACAGGAGCTAACAGTCCATGCTAAGAATAGTGTGTGCCCAAAGGAGACAATTATGTCATAAACCCTTTGACTCAAAGGCCCAACCTAGTATAGCAAGTACTACAGACTTGCTATTACCCGTGACAGAGTGGATAGTGAAAATGCGTGCAGTATGGTGGTTAATGTTGTCAGCTTGATAGGACCTAGAGTTCTCCAGAAGCCAAATGACTGCACATGGGTTGGGAGTTTCTACACTAGGTTAATTCTTCTGAGAAGACCCATAGGAATGAAGGAAGAAGCACTTCTGTAGACTTACTCTAGCTCCAGACTGAATGGAAAGGAGAAATAGAACTGAGCACCAGCATTCATCCCTCCCTTCATCCCGACTGCAGAGACAATATCAACTCTTGCTCTCTCAGGCTCCCGCTGTTGAGCCTTTCCCACCATGATGGACCACATCCTTTCTTATCTACAGGACAAAATAAACTCTGCTCCCCATCAGTTCATTCTTGTCAGATATTTAATCGCAGAGTCAAGTAAAGAATCAATGCATACTCGGGATAAATCTATCCATTATAAACAATCAACAATGATTCACACGTAGAAAATGGAGGAAAGGAGACAGAAGGAAAATAGAAAACTAGGGGTTGGAGAGATGGCTCGTGAGCTAGAAGCATACCCTACCATTGCAGAGGACCCAGGCATGGTTTCTTTGGCTACTTACAACTCCTCATCACTTCAGTTCCGGGGGATATGTGCTGTTCTCTGACCTCTGTGTGCTCCTGCATTTGGTAGACGTGCATACACCCAGTCGCACATAAAATAAATACATAAATGCAAAGAAAGAAAATGTAAAGTTAAACAACTAATGTTAGCATAGTTCTACATAACAAAAACATGAGCAAACTTGTTTACAAATATAAAATATGTTTAATATAATATATCTACTGCACGATCTTTACAAAAGGTGATAAAGTGATTCCAAGACGTTCTGAGTAAAGGAACAAGGAAGTAGAAATTTGATGAACAAGTCAATAGAGAAGACATGTTTCTTTTTATGTATGTATATCTCTGGGTGTCTATGTATCTATATGTGTATTTACATGCAGATGACCTTAAAGGCCAGAAGATGATGTCAGATCCCCAGAGCTGGCGTTCAAGGTAGACTTGAATTACCCACCTTGGCTGTTGGAAGCACTGTTCAGTAATCCACAAGAACAGCAAATACTCTCAACACTTGACCCATCTCCTCCACACCAGGCGTAAGTTCAATATTAGTACAAAGGACTCAAGTGACAACACTGTCCATAATAAACAGAATCATTTATTTATTGGTCAATGATAACATTCCCATATACGGAGCAAACCTTAAACTTTAAACAACAGCATTGACTTTAGACATTTTTGAAAACTAGAGCAAAACTGAAATGTATTTCCCAATTTCAAACCCTGTGGTCGAGAACACAAGATACTATTGGAATAGATACTTAATTCTACATGCTTCGACACACAACCACTCATGTGCCTAACAAGGGCTTGGCTTTCATGTGGTAATGGATGCTACTCTGACAATAACTCCCAACCTCAGCAGGCTGATGATCTGTGTTGTGCCAGACGCAGATACGATATAAAAGGGAGCAGCCTGAGGGGACACGGCGAGGGAAGGAGTGAGGCTGGAATGGCAAGCCTGGAGAGGCTTCACTCATTTTCTCTTGGGTTACTGGAAATTTCTTTTATAAACTAGATTCCTGCCCTGTTAGGTAATGAAGAAAATGCCTCCCCCAAATTCACATACACCTGATAATCATTTTTATTTAAAGATTTCTCAATGATATAACTATCTATTTATTTAGTATTTTTTTGAAGATTGCGGCTTCAGAATTGCTTGTCCTAGATCACAGACAGAGAGGCCAGTGCCAGCTTCCCAGATATCACCATGGCATCAGGGACATTCTGTGTCTCCCCAACTCACAGCCCAGGGTCCCAGAGGGAGGAAGGTCACTCCACACATACAACTAAAGGCACTGCTATGGTGGCTGAATTTGCCCAAATCTCTTACAACTCACAGACACAAGCACAAGGCTGGTGTGTGTTCATCGATCACCAACTGTAACGCTGTAACTGGCTTACTCAGTCCTTTCCCTTGGCCCTGACATGACAGAACCGCCTTTTCTTTCAGTGAACTAAAATGAAACTAATTCAGAGGAACAAGTTTCACACTTGAATGTTGAGTAACGGGATGCACTGAGACAGTAAGGCGTGTAGCAAGGCCTTGCATCCTGACGTCTGTTCATCCAGTTGACAGACAGCCTCTCTGAAAGAGAGGTATGAGGGCTGTTCTTGGTTGTCAACTTGCCTGCATCTGGAATTAACTAAGACCCAAATGGCTGGGTACTTTTGTTAGAGATTTTTCTTGATTGAATCATTTGAGGAGGGGGGAACGCACACTAAATCTAGATGTATTGAGGTGGGAAGACCTACCTACAGCAGGACCACACCTTATATAAAGGACACAGAAGGAAGTGCTTTCTCTTTGTCTGCTTGATTTCATTGGCAAGTCTGTTCCTTCACTGGCATTAGAGCCTACTTCTTTGGGATTCCAGCATATACTGAAGACCAGCTGAGACATCAAGGCTCATGGACTGAACATCTATTGATCTTGTAGACTTTCCATCAGGAGGCAGCATTGTTGGACCATTGAATAGTTGGACCGTAACCCACATAGCCTATGCCATTGTAATAAATGTCAATTATATATGCACTTATTCTACCAGTTCTGTTTCCCCAGAGAATGCTGACTTATATAAAAGACCAGGCACATTTATTTCTCTTGCTTCAGATGTTTCCCCCAACAGCCTTAGAGGACGAAGAGGGCTCCTTTGCTGATTTTTCCCCCGGGGTCTTCCTCAGAGATCTCATCCTCTTCAAACAATGACGACTTTCTGACTTTCACTGGGATTTAGAGGAAGTTCTTGAAGTGGGAAATCCTCCACAATGGTGAGAAGGTCCTTGGCCACCCCACACCTAGGAGCTGCATGTGGCCTGTGTGACTGTCTGGTTATAACAAAATTGCTGGTCAAGAGACACTGAATTGCATGTGGCCGCCTTCTCCCAAGCAGAGAAATGCTCTGGTTTGTGAGCCTTGAATTCTACCTTATTTAAAGCAGGGATCGGTAAGAATCATTCTCTGTGTTCCACGGTAATAATTTCTAGAGCTATCCTCATTTCTTATTGAGACCTCCTGTGCCTTCCCTCAGAGCACATGGAGACTGGAGCATTAATTAGCCTCACAACTCTTCAGACATGCTATGTTCAATACAGTTCTGACATTTAGGGACTGTCAGTCACTTGAAGTTGTACTGAATAAAAAAATTCCTATTAAACATCCCTCCAAGAAGCTTATGTACATGGATTGGGGGTAGGGGTGGTACTGAAGACTAGACAAGGTAGAAAAGAGATAATTCAGCTTTCTTTTTTGTTTTTAATATCAGACAACACAAGGTAAATGGTTGTTCTGTCATGCTGCGTACAGTCCTTAGCTCAGTGCTTGGCCTGGGCATTCTGTAAGTTAGCCCGGGGTAGCCTGTACTATCCCTGCAGCAGAGAACACACCCATCCCTGAGCACTGAGGCAGAGGACTATGATCGATGTCCTTTCCCACTCTGCCCTTGTCTTATTTTCTCTCAACCAGACCCCCACACAGTTGAATGGATGAGAAGATCAGGAAGAAAGATGATGTCATGGAGGCCTGAAGTTTTCCCTGAGGTCAACATACTGCCGCAAAGTTGCATGGGTAAGATGCAAATGAGGCATAAAAGAAAGTGCTGTTTACTAAGCAGCTGGCGCAGACCGGAAGGGTGCCTGTCTTGTTTATGCCAGTAAGTGGAGCAGGATACTTCATACAGAATTGATGATCAATAAATAATTAAACAAATGAATAAATGTATGACTTTTTTAGGAAAAAAAGAGCATGCATATGTGTATTTATTTAAATATGCCTGGAAATGCAGAGGCCACATGTATGAAGATATACTCAAGGAATGTGGGGTCCTCCCTGACAGCTCATTCTTAAATTTCAAACCATCACAGTGTTTCCTTCTTGTGGCTCTATTGCTAGGACCTCTTTCACCATCCCATAATTTCTACTTGACTGTAATCATTCACAGGAATTCAGATCTTATGGTCTCCCTATGAAAGCCATGTCAGAACACAAGTTCCCCACGTCGAGAACCTTACGGAACCACTGTGCTGTTTGGTGTTTGTCCCTGTTCCCTTTTGGAAGTTAATGGTCTCTTCCTCTGCCTACAGAAGGGAGCATTGGCAGGAATGGCACCTGGCACCAGCCAAGGTGACCTATGGGCTGACGTCTCAGGGCTCTGCTTCTGGGATTGGAGGCCCAGCCACAAGCTGTTGTAAAACTCCTGTGTGGAGGACGGCAGCTGCTTGCTGCTCATGTCTCTTCATACTCTGCTTCGTTACAATTCGGATCTGAATGTCTCAGGTGCCCGTAGACAAGGTCTCCACCAGCGCATATATCGTCCAATGAACTAGAGAAAGTATGAATTCTTCTTCCTCCAGGCTGTAGAGTCTAAAACAATTAATGTTGGTCTTTCCTCTTTCCCATAGCACATTGATACAAGGAAGCTTTCAGGCAGCGCCAGCATGCTCAATAAACTTAGAGAATCCACTGGAAATTGCAAGCCCCCGGGAGTTAACAATAGCCAGAGAGTAGAGGAGAATAGTGGGTAGGAGGGTAGAAGATCTCTGGAAGTTCCTATGAGGGACACTTGCCTGGATAAAGGCACTAATCATGAGGGAAGTCAACCCTGCCTGTCCCAGCCTACAGGGGGAAAGCACAGGACATCAGCGCCCTGCTTCCTCTCTCTTCTCTGTTTTAGTTTTTCATTACCATGTATTAATCACAAACGATAACGGGTTTCATTATGACAATTCATACACATATACAATCATTGGTCACAATAGTTCCTATTAACCTCTCTTGTCCCTTTTACACCTACTGATTTCTTGTTTTTCCCCAAATGATCACTCTTTTCCTTCCTTCCCTCTTTCCTTCCTCCCTTCCTTCCTTTCTTCCTTCTCTCCCTCCCTCCCCTCTCCTTCCTTCTCTCCTTCCCTCCCTCCCTCCCTCCCCTCTCCTTCCTTCCTTTCTTCCTTCTTTCTCTCCCTCCCTCCCCTCTCCTTCCTTCTCTCCTTCCCTCCCTCCTTCCCTCCCTCCTTCCCTCCCTCCTTCCCTCCCTCCCCTCTCCTTCCTTCTCTCCTTCCCTTCCTCCCTCCCTCCCTCCCCTCTCCTTCCTTCCTTTCTTCCTTCTTTCTCTCCCTCCCTCCCCTCTCCTTCCTTCTCTCTGTCTGTCTTTGATCATTTCTTTTACTGTTTTAAATGAACCAACAGAGTTTATTCAAGGTTGTTAATTATAAGGTCATGGGTAGAGTTATTTGCAAGAGCCTAGATGGTTGAATGCCCAGTTCTAAATAGCATCTCTTTATCACCTCTTCCAATGCACAGGGGATATTGCAGAATCCAGAATAGAAAGAATGTGAGAGTGGGAGGGGAAAGTATGGATTGTTGTAGAGTAGTCCTTCCCAGGGACAGCATGGCCATTGAATTCACAGCATATGTGATCACATACATAGGACTGGGCTTGTGAGCATCCCACCATCCAGAGGGAAAGAGCTCATGAAGCCCCACACTCCCCCCTGAGGATCTATAGGCAGGGAACGCCTGCTGGGAGAGACTCCTTCCACAGTGGCTACACCACCTGTACCCTCCTGTTCCACAAATAACACAGCATTGCCCATGCTCCAGAGAACAGCTCCTTAGGAACTTTGAATTCTCACTGAAGCAGTGAGATGGTGGGATGGAAAGGGTTAATAAAGAGTGAGAGGTATGGGGATCCATGCTACATGCAGTCACAAAACCCAGGCAGTATTACAGATGCCAAGAGGTGCATGCTGACAGGAGCCTGATATAGCTATCTCCTGAGAGCCTCTGCCAGAGCCTGACAAATACAGAGGCAGATGCTCACAACCAACCATTGGACTGAGAATGGGGTCCCCAACGGAGGAGTTAGAGAAAGAACTGAGGTAACTGAGGGGGTTTGCAACCCCATAGGAAGAACAACAATACCAACCATACCCCCCCAGAGCTCCCAGGGACTAAACCACCAACTAACGAGTACACATGGACAGACCCAAGGCTCCAGCTGCATATGTAGCAGAGGATGGCCTTGTTGGGCATCAATGGGAGGAGATGCCCTTGATCCTGTGAAGGCTTGATGACCCAGTATAGGGGAATGCCAGTGTGGGGAGGTGGAATGGAGTGGATAGGTGGGTAGGGAGTACCCTCATGGAGGCAGGGGTTGGGGAATGGGATAGGGGGTTTTGGAGGGGAAAACATAAAAGGGGATAACATTTGAAATGTAAATAAAGAAAATACCCAATAAAAGAGAAGAATGAGTGGCAGTGAGGGACCATCTCCAACACCATCCTGGTCAAGGAAGTGTCTGGTTTTCACATCAGCAAAACCATCAGCCTAATTTGGCATTTCCTCATCCTGGTCCTCCTCCAGGCCCTGCACCTTTCCCCTGGTTTTCACATACTCCTAGAAAGCATGTAGCCTCCCTCAGCCGGCCTCCTGTGGCATATCAACACTGTGAAGTCCTAGACCTGCTTCTGACTCTGTTCTACAGCTCCTTCCAGCCCAGCCCCAGCAGTGACCCTGTGCCCAGCCACAGTGGTGACCCTGTGCCCAGCCACAGCGGTGACCCTGTTGCCGAGTCTCAGCTTCTCTGGACTTCTCCAGACAGAATTCCAAGGGCTGTACTTTTCTTTGCTCTTCCCTGTGCTCCTGGCACTCAGTAGAAAGCGCAGACCAGACAGACAAGAGAACACGACAAAACGGCTGTTTAGGATGTCTCCTTCCCTCCTCTGAAGGGCTCCATTTCCCCTTGGCACACAGGGTAGAGGATTCCATTGTGACACTGGTTCTCAATATTCCCCTCCTTCCTTTCTTTTCCCATTTTACCCGGCTTGGACACAGTGTGAAGAATCCTAGTCGCCCTTAAATGTCATACAAACATATACAAAACCATGATTTGCTAGTTTGTATTTAAAAATTCACATATAGAACTTTATAAAACCTATATGTCCCTGAAGCAACTGGCTTTTCATTCCTAATCGCTAAACTAACTCACTCTCTCTCTCTCTCTCTCTCTCTCTCTCTCTCTCTCCCTCATACCTTCCCTCTCCCTCCCTCCCTTCCCCCCCACACACACACCCCTGGGGTTATATGATGAACATAAAGATTGATTTAACTTCTCCAACTGCCTAGGTGCCCCTCCCTTATCAAGGTCATCATGGTCAAGGGAAAGTGCTTTTAATTATGGCCATGAATGTGATCTTGGTGGGTGGTGTAGGTACGGCTTGCTATGCAGGTAACCATGGACATCATCGGATCCTCTAGAATGGAGCTGCAGGTGGCTGTGAGTTGTCCGACCTCAGTCCTGGAAACCCAACTGAAGTCCTTCACAAGAGTAATGTGTGCTTATGACTAAGGTATCTCTCCAGTGAATTCTGTTTTCGTCAAGGGCAAAGAACTTCTAAAGGGGACCCTTGCTAGTTTGGGCTGGTTCTCTTCCTACGTTTTCTGGCATTTTCTCCTCCCGAGGTTTCTTGGCCCTGACTGGAGGAATCTTTTCTACCATTCATCTTCTTTCTTCTTGGGATTCCATTCACCTGTTTCCTTCTCCCTCATGCTCCTATGTGATGACCCTGCCTGACAGCAGTCCTGGCTACCTTAGTGACACACGGTCCTCACATTCATCTGAAAGAGCCCAGTCCCACACCTACAGCTCATCTCTAATAAGCCATCTCCCCTGGAGCTGTGTGTGTGTGTGTGTGTATGTGTGTGTGTGTTTGTGGAGCTGTGTCTGTGAGTGTTGAGCTGTATGTGTGTGTATGTATATGTGTATGTATGCATGTGTGTGTGCATGTGTGTATGCATGTGTGTGTGCTTTTATGTTTGCATGTGTGTATACATGTGTAGCTGTATGTATGTAGCTGTGTCTGTGTGTATGTATATGTACATGTGCATGTGTGTGTGAATGTGTATATGTATATGTGTATGTATGCATGTGTGTGTGCATGTGTGTGTGCAGGTATGTTTGCATGTGTGTACATGTGTAGCTGTATGTGTGTAGCTGTGTCTGTGTGTATGTATATGTACATGTGCATGTGTGTGTGAATGTGTGTGTGTGCATGTGTGTGTGCATATGGAGCTCTGTGTGTGTGTGTATGTGTGTGTGCGTGTGGAGCTGTGTGTGTGTGTCTGTGTGTGTAGCTGAGTCTGTGGATATGTAGCTTTGTATGTGTGTATGAATATGTATATGTGTGCATGTGTGTGTGCATGTGGAGCTGTGTGTGTATGTGGGTGTGTAACTGTGTTTATGCATATTACTTTATTTCATGCAACTCCTTTTTCATGTTTTACTCTGCCTAGAGCCTCACTCCAATTCCCTCTATGGAAAAAAATTAAATAAACCACACAAAGTTTTCCTTGGAAACCACTGCAAGATGCTGGGATGAATACCAAATTGGAATTACATTTGTCTTTCTGTAATGGTTGTAAGGACTCAAGGCTCTGCAGGCACCAGTTGGTCTTGCTACACAAAAAAATAAGGTATTTTTTTTCATATCCATTAGCAACTTTGAATCTTCAAAACAATAAATAAAACCAGCCCTTTTGTCTGGCTTTTATTTAAAAAATTTCAGTCTTCATCATTTTATCTCAGTAGAATCATCAAAAGAGACCAGAAACACTAGTGTCTAGGAACAATAAATATAAGGCAATTTTTATAGTGTCGGTGTGCGGCTTAAATGTAAGCCTAGCTAATTCTCTTACTCACCATAGAAGCTCCAGAGAGGATCTAGCCATTTGCTATGAAATGAGCTCAATGTGGGACACACCTTTGTAGACAACTGGGCTTGAGCCATTTTGCAGAACAGAAAACAGGCTCTGTGGCACCTGAGCTATGCAATGGGGACCTCCCACCTTAGATAAACAGCAGAAGGATAAAGGAAAACCAGGGTCATGACTCCAAGGAAATCACATGAAAGCCCTAAGTCAGAAAAGGGCAGGATGGGAGATTAGGGCCAGAATTAAAAAGCAAAAAATTGAGGCCTCTGAAAAAAAAGAGATCCAGGGAGGTGAACAGAGGTCAGACCTTCTGGAGACACCATCAAATGCCAGAGTGGCCGAGGTCTGCATCATTTCCAACTTTTGAATATTTCAGTATTTTAAATATCATAGCGTGGCCCGATCTCAAATATAAAATCACCAATACTGACCGGTGTTCCGTTTAAACGAATCAGTGCTCTCCACGGTAACTTCATAACCCAACGTAAGTGGGGTATACAGAAGCTATTGGATCTGAGGACCACACACTAGACACCTGATCAGCTTCGTTAACACGGGCTGCCTTCTCAGCCAATGTTAAAGCTGAATGCCGTCTCTTCAAGACTGTCAGTGTTGGTCTGTCAGTGAATATATAAATTCTTACCTAAGATTAGAAATCTAAATCTCGCAAATGTGCAGTGTGGTCTTTCCTTTCCTGCCTCCCTTCCCTGGCCTGGGGTAGATCTTAGGAGTCCCAGCCGGTGAGCTGTCTTTATCGGTGTGATGAGGGTGGCAGACCTGAAGGATGACAGACAGTCAGCAATACAGAGTTACAAAGGCTTCAAAATTCAGAGTTCACATTTCTGGTGCATCTCTGATAGGTAAATTACCTCGGGACATGTTTTATTTATGTTTTTGTGTGTCGGTGTCGCTCATCCCCTTGCATGCAAATTCTCCATCATGTTTTCTTTTCCTTGGAATGTAATTTTCATAACCACAGCAAGACCCAAGGAACAACTCGGGGAATTACCTTTTCTTTTTTTTAATCCAGCGGGTGCGTGTGGATATTCTGGATAAATTGTTCTCAGATGTATTAATCTCCCAACATGGCAGGATACATGAATCAGCCTCTCTAGGAGGCTGGAGATAGAATCCATTGTTTTCCGTTTGAAGCCACTGTTAAAATCACCTTTGAGGAACACACCCAGGCCAGCAAAATGAATAATGCACTGTCTGCAGCAGAACTTCCCCGTGTGAACGGACAGATTTGCATTTTAGGTTGCTCTTCCTTAGGATAATGTAAGCAAGTGGACATGGAGCTAAAACACAGGGAAATGATTATCCGTCACAGAAACCATCACTTGATGTCCTTGCCCCACATAACCGAAACATTTACAATAGGTTTTTAAAGTTTTAGTTGTGATGTGGGGTGTGTGTGTGTGTGTGTGTGTGTGTGTGTGTGTGTGTGTGTGTGTGTGTTTTCATGAGTGGAGTTAATAACCACAAAACATGGGCTCCCTGGGAAAGTGGCAAGTGCTTTTAACCACAGAGCCATCTCCCCAGCCCCATCCTTAAGTATTTTTTTTAAATGCTTGTATTTAAGTTTTTTGAACACATCTTTTGTGATAAATTTTAAAAGTCGGATTTTAAGCTCTTAGTATAACTATGTGCTATTTCAACCTGATTGCTTCAGGTCATGACCCCAGTTGTCACAACTTAGACTTTATCACATACCTGACTCACTTTTCCCAAGTAAGGGAGTGGGGATCTAGCCCTTTCAATGCTAAACTAAATAAAAATGTAGTCTCCACGGGTTCACAATCTACAAGTGGGAAAATTAAATTCTAATGATTCTGAGTATAAACGTGTTGAATTAAGCTGGATGATGTGGGTAAGTCTTACTTCAAGTAAAGCTAGATCTAGATGGTCAGTTCAGAAGATATTTTATATTCCCTGTCTTACAGAGTTTTCATCCATGTTGTATTACTTGAAGCTTTTCTTCCCGACCATTTATTCCCAGAAATAGCAACTATGAGACTAGTCATTTATTAATAAATGCTTAGGCCATAAGCCTCAGCTTTTATCTGACTAATTCTTAATTTATTATTCCTCTTTATCTACCCTGAGTTCACCTACGTGGCCAATTTCCTCTCCTTGTCTTCTTACATCCACTTCCTTAGCGTTCTGGGGCGAATCTCCCCTCTTGTTGACTGTTTCCCAGAATTCTCTCCCTACCGGATGTCCCACCTCCTATTTCCTGCCTCACTCAGCTCATTGGTCAAAGCTTTTTTATTGGCATGTGATGCTTATAAGCGATCCTCTCTGCACTGTTGGACCAGTTCCCTCATTTCCACATATGACAGAAGGCTCACTGATGATTCCAGACTTTCATGCTATCTTCTTACCAGCCAACCGGGTGGAGCTTCACGGCTAATCCATTCAGCAAGACCGATGGTCACCATCATTTCAGCTTGGGTTGCTGTCTCCTCCTTGAACTGCTAGCTGTAGGTGCAGAATGGAACACTGAATTACTCTTTCAGATTCATACAGAGTGAGAGGGAAGCAAAAGGTGGGGGTGGGAGGGGACGGGAAGAAGTGTCTTCCAAAGGAGCAAGCTTCCTTTCCTCAGAAGAGAGAGAGATATGCTCTGGGTGTATGAACATAACTCATTTTGTCTATTACCTGAAAGGGCTATGCTGGCTTTTCATCGGAGCCTCAGCCTGCACTCCTCACCCCTTCTCTGGAGCAAGAACTGGTTCACACACTCACTAAAGCACACGTTGGATATAGCAACAGAGAGAGCTCAGGGGGTAAGTAAGTGTGCTAGCTTCCTAGGGTAATGACCTGAGTGTATAACCATGACTTGGCAAAGGAGAAACAATTCCCATGGGTTATAATCCTCTGATCTCCACACAAGGATCAGGACATACTCACCCATACCCTTTAATTCAACCCCCCCAACAGACAACGTAAACAAATTGAATTAAAGAATATGAATAGCATAGGTAATGGATGGGTGAGGTATCTCCTATTGATACTGGAGATAAGATGGTTCTGATGTCTAACAGAAGGGCTTTCAGATTTAGGGATCACACATGCTAGTTCGCTGACCCGGGGAGCCGTCACCATATGCACTCTTATTTCCTCTCTGGTAAATCAAATAATAGAGATTTGGTGGGGAAAGATGTGGACATATACATAATTTACAGAGTCTAGGTCTTGGGCTTGAAGAAACTGAACACACGCTGTACTAGAACACTATCCTATTAGTAATAGAATTATTGCTTAAATATAATTTAGAAGAGCATGAATATTCTAGTATCAAAATACATTTATCTTTATATGACTAATAATACCATTTAATACCTGTTGATCTGGGTTTAGCCACATTCAATAAATTTTAATACGATATCAGGGTGGTTATAGTTATGAAATAAAATGAAAGTCATTATTTAAGGAAATTCTCTATTTGAGACAATTTTCTTGCAGAAACGGGTACCATTTCAACGCTAGGAACCGGCTGGTAATTTTCTCACTAGGCATAAAATATAAAGGCAGACACAAAAGAATGATAGTTTATACCCATAGACAAATAATGTTTTATTCTTTCTATTCCTATTTACCCCAGGCTCAGGAGAATGTAGAGATAACATTGTGGTAGAGTTAGCATTTGTGTATGTAATATAAAAAAGGAATGCACATTAAGTCTGTTGCTTTCTGGCTCCTGTGTGTCTCTGAAGCCTCTCCAGTGCTGGGAGCTCCACTGTGCTCTGCGATTGCAAACAACCTCGGTGAGATAAAAGAGATGGGCCTGTGCATTCTGATAAGCCACCTGTTGGCAATGCCTCTGCTGTTCCAGGAGAATGATTGGGCCAATAAACAGAGATAATTCTTCAGCCATTGAGTCGATGTTGAATTTCCTCATGCATAGCGTTTCTTTTGGTTCACGAGTTGAGATTCTGATATTCAGCGCATCTTAATCGGATGCTGAGTGATACACTCTCTCTAACAGTGAGTATCCTCCATCAAACACCATCCAGACTGGTGTTAAATAAGCAAAAACCTACTGCAGACCTGGGCCAGTACAACACTGAATCCTAACCTTGAGCAGGTATGAGATGCCAACGATTGGATGGGGAGGGGTCTTGTGTTACATGGTCTGGGTCCACATAATACGTTGCCCTGTTCAGGGATGCCACCGCATTGACAGTGGGTCTTCCAAATTCCATTAACCCAGTGATAACACTCTGAGGCAGGCACTGGGTCTGTTTCCATGGTAACTCTGAATCCCATTGTGCTGGTTGGGGTTACTACTACTGTGATGTAGCACCATAACCACAGCAAGCTAGGAGAGGAAAGGGTTGATCTGGGTTATTCTTGCAAATCTCTAGTCACCATGGAAGGAAGTCAGGTCAGGAACTCAAACAGGGCAGGAACCTGGAAGCAAGAGCTGATGTAGAGACCATGGTGGTGTGGTGCAGACATCATGGAGGAGTCGTGCAGAGTCTCAGAAGGGAGATGTGCAGTTTTGCTCATCCTGGCTTGCTCAGCCCGCTTCTTTATAGATCCCAGGGGTAGTACAGCCCATAATGGACTGGGCCCTCCTCTATCAACTAATCAAGAAAATGCTCTATCACTAGATTGCAGAGGCATTTCCTCAGTTGAGCCTCCCTCCTTTCATATGACGCTAGCTTGGGTCAAATTGGCACTAACACTAGCCAGGACATCCATCCAGTTAACCATCTAGATTGGCCAACACTGGAGTCTCCAAGGTGCTTTTGGAGAGACTATCAGGTATGATTCCCAGAAGCAGCAGCTGCCAATTACGATATTCAAAGAAGTGGTGATGGGCAGTTCATTGTCAAGACACTTGGACTGTCATCACACACAATGGTGGACCAGGACAGTGTTACCAATGCCAATCTTAATGTACCTTTTCCCATAAACACTCTACCTCTGTGTCTTTCAAAGTGTAGCCGTTTTCATTAAAAAAATCTAGAACATTGGAAAGAAAATTCCTACTCCCAAATGGATGAAGAAGCAATTTCCATTTTAGTTTTGGTTTAATACAGTTATTTGTACTCACTTTAATATAATGTGTAGTGAAAGAATAGTCATTTGGGTTTATTCTCACTGAATTTCACACTAAACTCTGAAGTGTGTGTGTGTGTGTGTGTGTGTGTGTGTTTTTGATGCCCATGTATGGATATATGTGTGCACCTGTGTGTGTGTTTCATGTTCAAATATGGATGTGTGTGTGTGTGTGTGTGTGTGTGTGTGTGTGTGTGCGCGCGCGCATAAGTCTGTGACATAAGTCAAAGATTGGTGTCAGGTCTCCTCAAATGTTCTCCACTTTAACTTTCTGGCACAGAATCTAGTGTTCACCAGTTCAGCTACCCAGTGAGCCTGAAAGGAAAATTATACAGATTTAAGGTTTAAAAACATGAAATTAAAAGAATAAGTTTCAAAATTCAGACTCAGGGCTAAACACTGTGAAAAGCAAGTCCAGGCAGCCCCGTCCTGCCGCTAGGACTAACAGACCATAAAGATAAAGAAAAGGGATGCAGGAACCAGCCCGAGTTATCAGGACTGACCCAAACCATCTGGCAGAAGGGCACCTCCCCCAGCTTACTCAGAGTCACACCTTAACCAGATGTCCTTCAAACCCTGATACGCCCCTAGCTCCTAAAATCCTGTATGCTCCAGTCAATACGTACTCTCCTACTGTGCTGTAATCTCACTGCCATGTTTAAATGAGCCAATCACTTATAGCCGCGCCAGAAATTAGCCAATTGTGTGTAACTGCGCCAAACCCCTTAGCCTTCCCTATATAAACCCCTGACTTTTGAGCTTCGGGGTCGACACCTCTGGCTCCTGCGCAGGATACGTGTTGACCCGGAGATCCCGGTAATAGATCTCCATAATAAACCTCGCCTTTGCTTATTACATCCAAAATGGTCTCTCTGTGTCTGGGGTCCGCGATTTCCCGTGACTTTAGAAAGGGTCTCTCTTCGGGGATCTTTCAAGCCCAGTGAATGAGCACATAATCACCTTGTCTACAGGTCAAATGCATACGCACCTCCCCAGCCTGTTATGTGAACGTTGTAGACCTGAACACCGGTCTTCATGCTTACCCAGCAAGTACTCTACTCACCACCCATACTTTCAAGTAAATCTCCTTGCTGAGGCTGACCCTGTGTGACTAGAGCTTCCAAACACTCTTCTACAAGCCACAAGCCACAAGGGGACCGGCTCCGTGACTCATGACTTCATTGCTAGTCCCCAGGGCCTCGTCAGTACCTGCCACAGGGTAAATACTTGATAAATGTTTGTTGAATGAATGAAGGATTTAAGTAATTAATATGCCGTGTTTATCCTCTGGCTTCTCATTTTCTCTCCACATAACCCCCAGAGGAAGTGTACTCGCATTTGAAAACCACTGCTCAATAGGATGCAAATTGAAGCCAAGGCCCAGAGCTCACGGAGACAAATTAGAGAGACATTTCTCTTCACTCCGTGATTTTATTAGCTGAATTATGGGTGCGGTTGGATCAGAATACTCAGGCTTATAGATCTGTGGACCCAGAACTCGGCGATTACTCAATTAATATGATTAATGAGAGCAGTAGAGTGAGCATTGCATGGTCACAGAGGGTCGTGTGTCTCAGAGCCATGGAAACCACATCAGATCTGCAGGAGACGGGTTTATTTCAGGGGGATTGCACTCTAGGGATGCCTGGTTCCTCTCCAGTGCCTCTATATGTCTTCTGCCCTCTTGTTTCCCTCCTGCCTCCTGGAGCCGCTCACTGTGTTTTGCAAATTGTCATTTCTGGTCAGACTGTATGTGCTGTCACTCTGAATTATCTCAAATATCGGGAAGAGAAAGCTAGTTCTGCTCTTAGGCCTCGGTAATGCAGCATGAGGTAGGGGGCAGGCACCACAACCCACAGCGGATAACGCAGTTGTGGCAGAAGAAGGGAGTTGTTGATTTTAAATATGTGGGGGCTGGGGAGACGGCTCATCGGTTGAGATGCTTGCTGTTCAAGCACAGGGACCGGAGTTCAGATCTTATGAACACTCACAGATGCCAATGGGCATGGCTGCCTGTCAGAAATTTCTAGTCTTGGTGGGGCTCATTTGCCAAACTAGCTGTGTCCAAGAACTCTGGGCTTAAGAAACACTGTCTGAAAGGAGTGAGGGGGCAGAAAACAGAAGGAAGATTTATACATGAACCTCTGACTTTCATGGGAACCTGCATATTCACATGCATGCCCACACACGTGCACACGTGCACACATACACAAACACACATACACACAGAAACATACATGCACACAAGTACATGGAAGAAAAAATAAACTATTTTCCTTCATGAGAAAAAATGATTTTAAGTGAAAAATCACCTTCAAGAAATGTAGTTACAAAACAAACAACTCAGTGTGGCTTCTGCACAGCTGAACGTCACTCAGACACTGGATTGGTGAGCTCGCCCTACTAACCCCTCACACCTCCCAGCACAGTACCTCCTGATAGAAAGATAGAAGACAGGACTTGGGACACTGAAGACTGGCTTTCACACCACTAAAAAAGAGACCTTGCTTCAAAGTCAGCAGAAAGCTATGACAGACACACAGATTGTCCTCAGACCTCCATGAGTGAGCTATAACATGCATGTAATTACGCTCACATACGAGAACACGTCCACATACTCGTGCAATACACACACACACACACACACACACACACACACACAGAGAGTAAAACAACAAACAAACAAAAACCCAACAAGACATGGAATAAAAGCAAGCTCTGGTTGGCCATCCCAAGAGAGGACAGAGACAGAAAACGTCACTAATAAGGGTGTGCCTTGGACAACTGTCACAAGGGAGGCAGCAGAGAGTTAGGGCCACCTTGGGGTGAGTTTGGGGACACTGCCAAGCCGAGGAAGGAAAATGCCTGGAGAGTTCTGGGTGTAAGGAGGTCAGAATACACCCCAGCCATACAGGCTGTGAACCATTCATTGTTACCAATTAAGCTCAATTTAAAATAAATGTCTTCGAAGCTGGACGTCCGTTAGCGGTCTTTGCTTCTGTATGTACGTGGCGATGCTCTGACTTAACACACCACTTTGGGTTTTCTAGAGCAGGCTAGCTTGCCAAACCCCGCGGGCGGGGCACCTTACTCTCTTCCCCCTAAATAGGTAACTGCTTTTCCACAGGCAGTAGAACTCCTCTGCTCCAGGTTGCCTTCCCCCTCTCCTTGTGGCCAGCCTCTACTGTACTTCACAGACACTCCTTGAAACACCTTCGACCTTTTCCATGCCTGCCAACAGCCTGCTTTGCCGTTACTCTGCACACTGCCACTTCCTTTTCAAAGCTGGACCACAGGCTGCGCTTCCAACATGGCCGTCAGCCTCGCAACCCCAGGTCAGTGTTTTAAGGCAAATAAGCAGGAATTGTCCCCTCTAGCCTGAATTTAGGGGCATGAAAAGCGGGAGCTTGTTACAGGCCACACGCCACTGTCACAGAAAGTCTCTAGATACTTGTCTGATTTCCGCACTCAAGATCAATTCCTACGTTTTTTTCTTCCATCTTCGACTCTTGTGAAGTTGAGCTTCCGGTAAAACGGAAGGCGCAAAGTGGAAGTTACAAGAGCGGATTGGGCACTCGGTCTTCATTTTATTCTTGATGAGCCCCCACTCTTTATTCCACATTCCAAATTGAATCGATGGATGGCAAGGGGTTAGCGATTTGTAATCCTCCAGTGAAAGAGCATTTTTCATCTGATGCGGATCTTCAGAAGTCTTATTTGAATGTCTATAGGCGCCCTGCAGATAGATCGAGAAGGGGGAGGCACAAAGGCTTAGGCAACTTTGTGTGATCGAGGGAGTTCAAAGGCAAGTTGGAGTCCCCAGGAAAAGCACGGGAGACAGGAGACCAAACCTGCCCCACTCAACCAGATAGAAGACACAGACTTTGAGAATTAGGGACAAGGACAAAAAAGTCAGAAAAAACTACAACTCCATCAATTCATAACTGATCTGGAAAGGAATGTCTGGAGAGATGTATTTAGGTGTTCTTTAGGGGGTGCTGGGAAACAGCTGGAGTGAAAGCAGGAGCCCGTACTTCTCTACTGAATGCCTAAAGTGCACACCCGGAAGGAGAAGGGACAGGAGAGGGAGATGGGGGCTGACGGCACTGCGTGTGATCCGCACACACTGTTTGCAAGCATTCAGGCATCTCCCACAGCCCCCATACTAATACATAAAAAAATTAGGATATAATTTTTTTTAATTTTTTGTCTTTTTATTATTTAGCACCACCCCTCTCCTCCCTACACCCCTTCACATGGGTCCTCCCCCCATTCACCCCTCCTCTTCTCCTCTGAGAAGGGGAAGGCCCACATGGGTATCCCCCAATATGTAAAATTAATCTAGGTAATTAAAAGTAACTTAGGAAGCCGATGTAGGAAAGACCCTTCAGAGAATGGAAACTTAACAAAAGCATCAGAAGGTAAGAAGTTTTGAGGTTTCTCCAGGGGAAAACAATTGGAAGAATTAGAAAGAATGGAGCCACAGCAGGGCAACTCCAACGTTCTCTGGGGGTAAAAGCATGGAGGGTTGCATCCCTGGCCTGTTAGCACCACCCAGCCTGGGAGATCCAAGCAGACTGCATGCTAGGAACTCTTCTTACAGTGAGGAATGAACGAGGTGCAAGAAGCCGTCTACATCGGATCACACCCAGAACAGTACTCTAGGAAGTTACCAAACCCAACCCACAGCCTCGGGCTGGATACATCACTTTTATGTGTGTTTCTGAGACTTGAGCGTTACTAACCTATGGCTAGCCCAACCGGCGTCCACACTGGTCTAGACTTGTCGTGAAGTCATGAGGGATAGAGGAATGGAGATCTGGGACTGGGAAATCCCACCCAGAGAGACGGTTCGCCCACACCGTAGAGGCCAAAGGCTCTCCGAGTGGATTTCCTCTTCCTTTGTCCTGGATGCCGGCCGGCAGCGCTGACCTGGTACTCAGAATCAATGTCAAAAGTATTTACACAACGTTTTCTGGGAAAGTTATTGACATAAATCAATAATACCTACTATGCATAAAAAAGAGCTGACTGGCGTTGGAGAACGTGACAAGCACCAAGCAGAGACAGCCCTGGTCTCCAAGAGCAGTAAGGCCTGTCAGCTCAGAAAGCGCAAACCAACCATGCACGTTCGGGCTTTTGTACTGTCAGTTATTTTAAGCCGACAATGACGGAGCCACTTGCATCCTGTGTGTGATTTGCCTATGAAAAGAAAATGTGACGCTTTTGTGAAGATGGAAATTCTCTCAGTTAGGCAAAACTTGGATTCTAGCATGTTCGCTTCTTTCTTCAATAATATATATATATTTTTAAAATCTTAGGTGTGTACGGTAGTCAGCTAAAATTCATGAGTTCATGTGAAGCTTGAAGGTTGACACTGAAATCATTTAAACACAAGGGACCACCTGAATAATTTAATTACCAAATAGAAGAAATTAATGAAGTTTATGTCACTTCTAATATATTAATAACCATTAATGGGGTAGAGATGTCTCGGCACTTATGAGCACCTTGCTGAACTTCCAGAGGACCTGAGTTTTGTTCGCGGCACCCACATTCAAGGGCTCAGAGTGTAACTCAGTCCCAGGGATCCTATGCCCTGTTCTGCATTCTTTTGGGCAACCACACCCATGTGCGTATGACCCAACGCAGACGTACACATAATTAAAAATAATAAGACATATCTGTAAATGAGTCTTTTAAGAGAAGACTCAGTAAGATTTGGACAAACCACATGTCAAGATGATACCACAGGACACCACCTTTTGCCGAGGTATTGCGAGGGGGTTGCTTGGACGAGACATTTTGTAGAGTGGCTTCCAAGAACTAAAAAAGAAAGAATTAGAATAAAAGAAGAGTTTGAAACTCCCTCGGACAACCTGGAGCTACTGTCCTTACCATCACACCACCATCGTAGACAGGAAGCAGGAGTTGGGGAGAGGACTCAAGGTGAAGAGACTCTGCTCTTGGTGAGAACCCAAGTTTGTTTCCTGGAGCACCTGAGCCACCAGTAACTCCAGCTCTGTGGGTTTTCACAGGCGCTGCGCTGGCATGCACAGACCCAGCCCCCCAACGCAGAAACACAGGCATATCCATAAAACTAAAAAAATAAAAAGTAACGATTTGTAACTACTTCTTTTATTTTCTTAATTATTTTTAAATTATAATACAGTAACATCATTTCTCATTTCCCTTTCCTCCCTCTAATACCAAATGACCCTCCCTCAAAACATACATACAAGTAACATTATATAGATTAAGCAGGTTATATTTAGGAATACATATACATACATATATATAACAATTATACACACACACACACACACTCACACACACACATATATATAACAATTGATGGCTAAAGAGGACCTGGATCATTGAGAGATCAGAGAGGGGTACACAGAAGTATTTGGAGGGAGGAAAGAGAAGGGAGAAATTATGCAGTTATAATCTCAAAAACTAAAAGGGACGATATTATGCACTCGAGAAGTGTCACCTCAAGACAATAACTGAAAATGATGAGTCTAACGTTGTCCCGTGTTCTGGAGGTCCTGGTCAGTAGACCCAATGTTGCAGGGCCCCTGTGCGGCAGTCCAACAAGGTGAGTCCATCATCGCTGAAGACACACCTCAGCTCCTGGTCAGGGAGCAGAGAAGGGGAACGGGGAGGAGGTCCTGCCACTTCCCACACCAACCAGTGGCCGGGGCATGAGGACTCAGCCTCAGGACAAAGGGAAGCAGGGCAGAACCAGACTCTAGCCTAGCAGGTTCCACTTCCGGCTTCTAAGCTAGAGCCCAGCATGCACATGTGCGCTCTTGTCTCCTTGACCCAGAGTCTTCTATTTCTGACCTGCTGCCTCTGAACACATCCTCCGAACCTTCCTGAAGTCCTTCAATCATTAGGTCCGAACTGCCAAGATCATTAGGGCCAAGGTCATGGCAGAGATCTGCTTATCCCCAAGATTTGCTTCTTTCTTCCTTCAAGAGAACCTCAGTCTTCTGCACATACCATCCCCTACCCTTATGTCTATTACGTATGAATGTGCCCACTCAGAAAATCCAGGTTTGCTTTGTATGTTTGCTGCACCCAGTCACCGTACTCTTGTAAACAACCCTCTCCCAGGGTGCCTTCTATGGACCATTCTGCCTAACGGAATTAGACTTCTTTAGAATAAATGATGCACCAGAGTCTGAGTCACCATTTTATCTAAAGAAGTCTATTCTATGGCTAGAGTATCATTTCATTCCCACCCCCAGTCAAGGAACGGCTAGATTCCCTCTGCAAATGCTAGAGCTATTTTCTCACTCATGGAAACTGGACAGCATGGCCATTAAGTAATAGCAAGAAAATCTCTACCTTACTCTTTATGTTAAGAATGATACAGCCATTTAGGTTGACTACCTTGGTTAAGTGTGTCTTTTGAGAATTTTCCACAACAAACTAAATTTACCTCCTAGTTATTATCTCCCTTGGAAGTTAATAGAAGGTCAATTACACTATTACACTGTAATTGATGGAAATTGGCAGCATTCAAACATTTTCCTTTTAAAAAAAACCCTTTTTGCATGCTAAGTTGAGTTGTTTCCTCTGCAAGATTTAAAACTCTGGCTGTAGCCAGTTTCCTTTCTTTCTCCCGGGAGATGTTGTCCAGAAGCACAAAAGAGAGAATTTGGTCCAGCCTCTAACACAGGGCTCCTTAGGAAGATAGGGGAATGGTGATAATTTTCTTAGGGTTTTTGTTTGCTGTGAACAATGTGAACTGGTTTAAAGAAGTTCTTCTTCACAACAGGAATCCTGCTCCCCAAGGGAATAGATGTTAATGTCTGGAGCACTTCTCACTATAGTGACTTGAATGAAAGTTGCTCCTGCATCTAGTACACAGAGTCTAAAGATACTGCCAATCAACACAGAAGACACGGGATGGCCCATTCCTGCACCCACCCACCTCCGCCACAATCAAAGGTCTTACACGATGCTGATCTTGACCGATATGGAGAGAGTGTCCCTGTGGCAGACAGGCATAAGACCTACACTTGTCTTGGGCTGAGCATACACAACCCAGCAATTAAAAGCAGTCACTCGAACTGGCCCAGAGTGCGTTTGGGGGGCATGCACGAGTTAAACTGTCCTCCAAGAGAACTTTTAGGAAATGTCTCCTTTTTACCCTCTTCTTCATATGCTAAACAGTGTGTATGTGATTAAAGCCAGATGCATTTTGGGAAGAGACACGTGCAGTGAGAAAAATTCCCCTTAAGTCAAACCTGCCAGTCAACAAGAGAAAATCGTCCAAATTACGCCCCTAGTAACCAAACTCCTCCCCCTGAATCCTATGGAGGAGTAGCTGGAGCCTCTGATAGCTGTGCCTGTGTCAGTCTGGACACTGTTTCCCTCTGGTCTGTAAGGTTGTTTTGCTTACTAAAATGCCTTGGTACTTTAAATCTGTGTACATTTTTATTCCATCCTTGAATAAGAAACCAAGAGCCTGGCCACACATGGCATAAATTCTGGTCACCCTTACCAAATAGAAACAAGACTCACCATGGTAAACCTCACAGGCCGGGATCCTAGACACAAGACTGTTATCCATTGTATTCATGAATTTGATTTTGACTTAAAATTGTGGTCTTTGAAGTGGTTGGCTTTATAGTCCTTTAATGGACCCTAAGCTCAGTGAGATGTTGGCTTTCTGGACTCTAGAATCCTGTTGCCACAGAGTACCAGGAGCCCTGGCCTTTTTGGCAGCCCTCCTCCCTCTCTGCAAGTGCAAACTCCCTCCACTCCAGGGCTGTGCTGAACTGGGGAAGGCCAACTGTGGGGCTCAGTTCCACTCCTCCAGCCCTGGGGACTTCGGTGATTAGAGCTCAGCCCAAACCATCAAACGGAAAACACTTGAAGACCTTTAAGGGCTTATGAAGGAGATTTTCTCCTTCATAGAAAACTAACCTCACCATGAGAGGCAGGCTCCAGGGAGGAGCTCCTCCAGCCAGAGGAGGAAGTAGCCTCAGTCTCAGTCACTCTACAGAAGGTCAAGACTGTAATTTTTCTGACATCCAAGTTCTATCGTGCTTTCTCTTTTCTCCCCTCTTTTGTGTCCATGTGTGTGTGTGGGGGGTATGGGGAGGATCGAGAATGACCTTGAACTTCTGGTCTTCTTGCCACTACCTGTCACGCACCAGATCATAGACATGCACACTAGGGATGTTTCATGTAACACTAGGGATAGAACCAGGGCTTCATGCATGCTGGGCAGCTCTCTACCAACTGGGCCACATCCCTGGCCGTTCGCTGGTTTACAATAGCCTTTGTCTACTCTTTCCCTTCCTCCTCTTCTCTTCCTCTCCCTACCCCCAACTCCCTCTTTTATCAAGGAATGAATCTAGTGCTCCATGGCAGTATACACACACACACACACACACACACACACACACACACACATACACACATACACACACACATACATAACAACATACACACACCTTCACACACACATACACACACATACATAACAACATACACACACCTTCACACACACATACACACACATACACACATATACACACACCTACACACACATACATACACACACATATACACACACATACACACATACACACACATACATACATACATACACACATGTGTATATATATATGTGTGTGTGTGTATTACATGTACTCTATCACTAACAAAAATTCAACCATTTTTAATTTCTTTTTCTGAAACATATATCACTGAAGTCCCCCAGGCTGGCCTTGAACTTGCTCTCTAATCCAGGCTGTCTCCTATATTGAGCCCCCTGCCCAGAACTGGGGTTCTGGGCTGCACATCAGGCCTAGCTCCACATTTAGGCAGTTGTCTAAATGGCATTAGACTAGAGAAGAGTCCAGGCCTACAGATGACAAGAGGCAGCTGCTCCAAAGTGCTCTGAAGACAGAACATGAGTGTTTGAGAGGCCACACGGTGCTTTCTTCTTGGTGGTCATGTCAGGCAGACACGGACGTAAGCCCTGAGATGGCGCCGAAGCCTCAACACCGAGAAAAGTAGAAAGTGTTTGAATCTGAGAAGGACTAGGCAAGAAGAGAATTTGAGAAATTGAATTTGGGGGAGAAAGCTAAATGTGGAAGTCTTAGAACCCAGCAGCAGTTGGTTTTCCTTCTAGAAAAGATGGGATTCTTCTGAAGAGCCGATGTGGTGGCTGTCTGTGGTCTGCCCTCATCCTGTTGGGTGTCTGTTCCTCACTGATCATTGTATGCTGTAGAGATAATGTATTGTCTAAGGAAGGAGTTGGAGCAGAGAGCACAGGCATCATCTGGGAGACATGAGGTTGCCTCAGGGAGGGAGGCGACAAGAGGGGTGAGGAGACACAGCTGGACCTTTGGCTCAGTTCTTGGAGGAAGGATGGCTGGGGAGGGAACAGGTCAGAGACATAAAATCAAGGGTCAGAATGGGATAAATGATGATTCCAATACTGTTTCTTCTTCTTTTTCTCTTTTCTTCTTCTCCTTCTTCTTTTTCTCTTTTCTTCTTCTCCTTCTTCTTTTTCTCTTTTCTTCTTCTTCTTCTTTTTCTTCTCTTTCCCCTTCTCCTTCTCCTCCTCCTCCTCCTCCTCCTTCTTCTTCTTCTTTGCTGTCCTCCCACTCCCCATCCTAACCCTCCCTCTCCCCCTCTTTATCTCCCTCCCTCCTCTTCCTCTTCCTCCTCCTCCCCCCTCCTCCTCTTCATCATCCTCTTTCTTAGGTCTTGGATATTGAACCCAGATCCTGCGATCCTGCACCCTAGGCAACTGCTATGCCACCAGATCTCCTCTCACGTTTCACTTCCGGGAAAGTTCTCACTAAGTTGCTATTGCTTGACCTTGAGCTCATTCTGTAGCTCAAGCAAACCTTGAACTTGCAATTCTCCTGCCTCCGTCACTGAGTATCTGAGATGGTGTAGGCCACCTGACCCAGTCCCCTGTATTAACTGAGTAATAGAACGACCACAAAGAAACAAGTTCTTTCCAGTATGGGACTGGCACATCCTGCCTAATTATTACCTCATAGATGCGTTAGGAGGTAACTTACTATCAAAATCTAGAACTCCTTGGAGAGTTTCAGATCTCAGACAACACTGCCGGAGTTGTCGTCAGGAGAGCTGGCAAACTACAGAAGCCCTGACTAGAATTTCTAAGGCAAACACAAATTAGGAAGTGCTATAAAGCATTCAGGCTCAGGAGGCTTCCTCCAACAGGAATCACCTGACAATGGAGCTGTCAGTCATCGGAGAGAAGAAATTCCTATTTCTTCTCAGCTTGGTTTAAGGCACAAATCCCAGCCAAGCCCAGGACTCTAGCTACTCCTGAGTTGCAGAAGGACTACATGTGTTTAACATTAGTTGTGAATTGAGCCCTAAAATTTTACTGCCTTCCATAAACATTTATTGTTTTCTGGGTTTCTGACTCTAAGCAGAAAGTGCCAGAGCCCTCTGCCACATTCCTTGAAGAATGGACGCGTCAAAGCACGGAGCGCATTAAGCGCGAGGGCCTCTGACTGCAGGTCCCAATGAGGAAAGAGGATTAAATAGAAAGAAACACGAGCCACAGAATACAATTATTTTTACACTGGCCGGGTAGGCTTTTACCGTCTTTCCATCTCCCTCTTTGGCCTCACCGGCTCTGGAGCCCGAATGGCTAATACAGATTCCAGCAGCGTATTTCACTCCCCTTTTATCACAGGACTCAAACCTTATTACCTGTTCATTGTACTGCGGCTGGGATTCAGATTTTTATGACCATTTTCTCAAATGCCGGGCACTTTATAAATGTATGACTTTTATTGAAAATCAATAAATTTTATCCACCTATTTCTCAGCAAAGGACAAACCTGCCCGGATAAACCATGCTATTGCTTTTAACTTTTTAATCCATGGGAAATTTTAAATTATCGGCAACAACAAAAAAAAAATGACCATACTATGTGAAGATGAGGACACAGAGAAAGGCAGTGAGATTTAAAAATGAAGTAGAAGCAATCCCCAGTACTAAACTCTGTTTTCCTCCCGGAATCCATCAGATAACAAAAGCCTGCAGATTTCTTCTTCTTCTTTTTTTTCCCCTGTAATATCATTGGTCGAAAACTTCATTCATGCATGCAATGTATCTTGGTGAGACCTACTCCCTCCCTCCCTCCATCTTCCTCTGGAACCCACACCTCTCTCTCTCTCTCTCTCTCTCTCTCTCTCTCTCTCTCTCTCTCTCTCATTTACTTCCTGTTAATTGATTGTTTTTTATTTCTTTATTCTATTACCTACTGAGTCCAATTAGCACCGTGTACATGCTCATGGGAGGGGAGTCGTCCGCTGGGCAAACTGCCAATGGCCATGACCCCACCAAGAAAAGCGACTTACTTCTTTAGCATCTCTCACTTCCATCCACACCCCAGCTACAGGCGGGCCCTGCGAACCCCCTCTCCACTCTGAGATGGACTTTTAGCTGACCTGATCTTGTGCAGATTATGGGCAGAGAACCACAGCTGCTTCGTGTTCATGTGGACAGCAGCAAAGTCAGGCAAATCCAGAGACCAACATTGCACAGTCCTCCTCCTCCTCCCCTCTTCCTCCTCCTCCTCCTCCTCCTCCTCCTCCTCCCCCTCCTCCTCCTCCTCCTCCTCCTCCTCCTCCTCCTCCTCCTGTGGCTCTTATGTTCTTCCTGACCTCTCTTCCCGGAAGTCTCCTGAAGGTCACTATACATCCTCCGTCTACTGCTGAGCTCTCTCAGTGAATTATTCAATCACTTTGAACAGCTATGAAACTCTTCCTAACCTACTACCTGTGGGTCGATGTCTGTATGCAGGTGAGGGCAGGCACAAGGTAAGGCCAGAGCCTGTGACTGGGCAGTGAAAAAGAAAGGAGGGCTGAGAATTTTAGAGACAGGACAGAGAGTACATAGGAAAGAAGACGGAGGAAGAGAAGGATGACCCAGGTCTCTGTGGCTTTAAATAGCCACAGGTAGCTATGAATATCATATAAAGGATGGATAATTACAGGACGATTTGTCCTATCAGAGTGGGCAGCTTATATCAGTATCAATTGGCTCTGAGTTCTTTGTTTGGGCGTTCTGTGGGTTGAGAGTTTACTGATATAAATCTGACTGATAAATTACAAGGCTCTGGAGTTTTGATTTTACCAGGTTACAGGGATCTGTGACTGTTAACCTCGCGATGGGCAGTCACTGCATGAGAATAGCCATGGAGGCAGTGAGACCGCAAGGGGCCAGAGAGTAGCCGGAGTTAGTGAGGGACGGTGCATCTTTTTTTTTTCTTTAATTGTTTAATGCCCCAGCTACCCTCTGTAATAAGAAGCTTCTCTGACCAAGGTTGAAAGTAGCACAAATCCGTGTATATAAACATAAATACGCAGAAGGTAGTTTGATATCATGGCCAATTCACAAAACAACAATGGTTTTCCCCTGAAGCCTATGGCTTCCCCAGGTTTAGACCCTCTTTCTGGCACCCACCGTGCATTCTCTCTTGTGGAGTTTGTCTCGAAGCCAGTCAAGAAAACAATGTGTTACCCGTAACCCGTCTTGCTGCTGTTGCACCAGTGGGCACACCTTGTCTGTCAGGTATGTGTTCCTGTAGCTTCAGTGCTGGGTAAGGCCACTGATGTGTTTCCTCCAAAGCAGCCCATAGAGCACCTCGCAGCACTCTGGAAGCGAGCCGTAGTTCTGAAGTGTGTGATATCTTCAGGAGCTGGGTCTTACTATCTAGAGCCAGACGGCAACCAGGAGCTATGCTTCATTTTTTCAAGCCTCTAGGGCATCGTTGACCCATGACTCCTAGGTTGTTAACTTGTGACTGGCACTTAGATTTTTCTTTTATAACGTATGACTTTTTGGGAATGCCATTGGACAACTATAGGGGTTATCTCTGTCTAAACTCTCCTTTAAAGCAAAATTAGCTTAGGAGCTGGTGGGGTTTCATGAGACTTCTCCATATTTCTTTTCTTTTTGATTGCCTATCCCCTACCTACTCTAGACTCTACTTTGTTAGTTCATTTAAAGATATATTAAAATAACTGACTCAGTGGTAATGGGACACAGGTATTTTACCTCCTCTGGTCTCTACACAGAAGTTTGGATATCAAAAGCAAGAGAAGAGGTCCAACGGCATTGAGTAGAGGCACCAGAGTTGTCCATAACTATGTCACACTGAACGGGACAGTCCCTGAAGATGACAGGTCTCCAGCCACATTGTAATAGAGCGAGGAGTGGTAAAGAGTGGTTCAAGACGTCAAGGTTAGTGCTAACGACCCCGTGCACGCTAAAAACCCTGCTCACGCTAAGCCATACCTGCAAAGCTTTGTTGAAAATTGTAAAGATGTATTTCCCTTCGTTTTGCGTGCATTGGTGCTTTGCCTGAGTATGCATGTGTACAGCACGTGAATACAGTATCTGTGGAGACCTGAAGAGGGGATTTGATCCCTTGGAATTTCAGATGGTTGTACTTTACCATGAGGATGCTGGGAATCACAGCCAGGTCCTCAGGAAGAGCAAGGAGAGACCTTAACCACTGACCTAGGTTTCCAGTGACCATTTTTTTTAACTTCCATTTTATGGAAAGTTTTAGACAAATCACTAAAGGTATTCTTTACACTGGCTGTAAGACAGACAAAATAGTGAACAAACAAACAAACATTGAATA
Source organism: Rattus norvegicus (assembly GCF_021556685.1). NCBI lineage: Eukaryota > Metazoa > Chordata > Mammalia > Rodentia > Muridae > Rattus > Rattus norvegicus. The sequence goes on from NC_141536.1 coordinate 160,197,794, forward strand.
AAAGTAAACTAGCAATATTAATTTTTTTTCAAAATGTCAGCAAGTGGTTAGAGTTTTGAGTGTGTGTGTGTGTGTGAGTGAGTGTGTGTGTGTGCATGTCTATATCTGTGTCTCTGTGTGTGTCTTCTGTGTTTGTGTCTGTGCAGGTCCGTGTCTGTGTGTCTGTGTGCACGTCTGTATCTGTGTCTGTGTCTGTGTGTTTCAGTACATGTCTGGGTCTGTGTGCATGTCTGTATTTGGAGAAATGCAGCTTAAAAACCGATCAGAAGCTCAGCCTGCGTTGTTTAGAATAATTCCACAGCTTATCGGTTAATGAGGAATGTATTTAAATTTGGTTTCTCTATAAGAAAATAGTCAGCTTAGGTACCAACAATGACTTTTGTGAGCTTAATCAATAGAGTTGAAAACAGCCAATTTATTTGCCGCTTGAACATTGTAGCGCCCAGTTCACTTCAGCTTGGCCAAGCAACTGCAGGCCATTTTTAAGAAAATGAGCCACTATTTATGCTCTGAAATCACAGAGGACTACCTCCTGTCACATTTATCTTATTAATGTGTGGCTTCCCTGCTGATCTTAGAAAGCGCATGCTTTCCTTAGAGTAGAGATTAGAAGATCAAAAGCTTCCAATTTGTTTAAGTAAAGTATAGGGGAAATGACATAACTGGACTCACAGCCTTCCAATTGGCATTAGCCAAGGTTTAGCTGAGAAATAGATGGATTTGCAGAGGGTTTGAATGAGGTCTTCAACATACGTGTGTCAGAAGCAACTTCTTACTCGTCATTAGAAATGAGACAGCCAGGACTGATCTGATTGAGAAACAGATATCTCCTCAGGAGGCTCTGTGTGTGTGTGTGTGTGTGTGTGTGTGTGTGTGTGTGTGTGTTTGCGTGTGTATGTGTCTATATCTGTGTCTCTGTGTGTGTGTGTCATCTGGGTTTGTGTCTGTGCATGTCTGTTTCTGTGTGTTTGTGTGCATATCTGTATATGTGTCTGTGTATGTGTGTTTCAGTGCATGTCTATGTCTGTGTGCATGTCTGTATCTGTGTCTCTCTGTGCCTGTATGTGTCTGTGTCTGTGCATGTCTGTACGTGTGTCTATGTCTGTGTCTATGTCTTTGTCTGCATGTGTGTTTGTGTCAGAGTCTGTCTGTGTGTATCTGTCTGTCTGTGTTGTGACTGTATGTGGCTAAGTGTGCATGTCTGTGTCTGAGTGTGCATGTCTGTTTCTGTGTGTCTGTGTGTCTATGTGTGCATATGTGTTTGTGTGTGCAAGTCTGTTTTTGTGTGTCTGTGTTTATCTGTCTGCGTGCATGCCTGTGTGTGTATGTGTCCATATGTGTCTGTATGTCTGTCTGTGTGAGTTGCGTGTCTGTGTGTGTGCCTATCTGTGTGTGCATGCATTTCTACAAGGGAGTGCAGCCATTGACGCATGCACACAGAGGCCAGAAGAGGATATTGCACGTTTTGTTCTAACACTCTTCATCTGGTTTCTTTAAAAACAGTGTCTCTCACTGAACCTGGAGCTAGATCAGCAACCAGCAACCCTAGTTCTCTTCGCCCCCACAGTGCTCAGATTACAGGCAAATGCAGCCACACTCAGCTTTGGAAGTGGGCACTGGAGATCTGGACTCAAGTCCTCATGCTCGTGCACCTCTTACCCTCTGAGCCAGCTCCCCAGCCACTCAGAGCTTCAATGACTGGCATTGCTTAAGCTCTCAGAGACTCTTACGAGGCAGACGTGTCTACTTCCTTCTCAAAGACATGGAAGATAGTCTTGGTCAGAAAAGTCACTTACTCTGGCGACAGAGTGCTCCGTCCGTTACAGAGCTCAGTCTGTCCAACCCAAGCCCCAGCTCCTTCCCAGCTACTGCACATAACCCTCTTCCCAGTTGCTAAATACACACTCCAAGAGCGCCGTAAACCTAGGCTGCTCCATGTCACCATGTCCTCTCTCAGCTACGGGAACTGAGGTTTTGTCCAGTTTCAACTTTATACAGACTGAGACCATAAATCTCCCCCCTCCCTTTATAAATGTTTGCCAATTGTGTGTACAGCGTTAAAGGCACATGAGGAGGTCTTCGATCACATCAGCATGTTCAGTAACCCCACCACCCATCAGGAGACAACACACAGAGCAGTCTAGCTTGGCCCGTCTTTAACGTCATCCCTCAATTAATATACTTTGCAGACATAATTCTGAACCTATTACAAAATAAGTAATTGTTCTTTGGCCAAGCTGTATAATTTAATTGAACCAGGATATGTGTCTCCCTAGCAGACTAATTAGGTCTTCAACTGTGGGGATATTAGCATTCCATAGCAAGTATCTGTCAGCCACATGATCTGTGGAGCTGCGAAGTGGTCCCTGAAAGAGATACAGAAATGGCCCATTTTCCAGGGTGCTCTAAGTCAGCTTCGGTTCAGTTAGAGATAAACTGAAAACACAGAACCCTTGTTAGGGTCTGCTAGGTTCACTACCCCTCCCCAAATAAGGTTTAGGGCAGATGGTTCCTTACAGCTAAGTTGGCCTTTGAAGTCACACGACTGGTAAACTTTACCAAGAAAGAGCATAGAGATGAACACACAGTCTAAAAACATGAACATGAGAAGGAAGGATAGAGCCCACATGGTGTGAAAAGGAGAGACCTCAGGAATGTTCAGCCAAGGAAGAAAGGGCTGGATAGCAAGAGGGGGAATCATAAAATCTGTTCTCTGAGCTCCTTCAGCGCACCCATCCTTCTTGCCACGCCCACCACTCTGTGCCACACCCACCCTTCTTGCCATGCCCACCACTCTGTGTCACGTCCACCCTTCTTACCACGCCCACAGTTATATGCCACGCCCATCATTCTGTGCCGATTCGAAGCTCAGCTTTAGAAAGTGGTGTTCCAGTGTTCCTTTTACGAAGTGGGGGGGTCCATGCTTCTCACAGTTCCTGAGTGTGGGGTGACGGAAGGATAATTGTATTTTCTAAGGTGAATCTCTCCTTAATATCACTGGCATGAGCTTACGTGCAGCTTTAGAGAGAATATTAAATGGAGTTCACTCCTCTTCCTACTTGGGTATTTATCTCATTTCCCACAGCCTCTGGTTCCGTTGATCTCACACTGAGAGAAATATGACTGTGGAGATTATTCAGTTTTTACTACAAGTCTGATAGAGACCACCTGATTAGCTGGGGGTTGACCAATTAATAAATGGTTGGTACAGTCCGGGTCTTCTGAAGATACTCCCCCAACTCCCGCCAAGCCGTCCCTGTCTGCATGTTCCTGGTGAAATTTGCTGCCTATCTATGGAGTGCTGCAATCTGTAATTTCCTCGGGGTTGCATCTGTGTGGCCTGTGAGGCTTTGGATGTTTAAAGGGCAGTATCCACCTGGTCCTCTTAGGAGTCTGGCCTTTGGCATTCAGCCGCTGTGCCATAAAAAAGTCCACAGACACTTGCAACGCACAGCCCCAAGTGTTACAATTAACAGCATCCGGTGAGACCCCAACCACAGCCAGCCCTACAGGTCAGTTTACCCCAGAGTACATTTGGGGCTTCCATATTCTGTACTTGGTATCTAACACCTCTGGCTAGTTTTCAACTCATGACTGCATATTAAAGTGAGTTGATGGAGTAGCTCTACGTGTCTATCTAACAGATCGTGAAGGTCATTAACAACTGAGAGAAATGTGAGGGCCATCGATGCTTCTCGAAATTCAGTTCATTGGAAGAGCTGACCACAGTATAAATTCCAGCCCCGTCAGTCAGTTGAGGGGCTGTGACTGGACTCTCAACCTCTAACTAGCCCCTGGGTGATGCTCGGTGGCTGGTCTAAGGACACAGGTAAGAAGAGAGAGGATCCAAGTCTGTGAGGTACTTGCCCAAAGCCATTCGACGAGAGAAGAAATTCAGAGTGGATCCTGGGGGTTGGGGATTTAGCTCAGTGGTAGAGCGCTTGCCTAGCAAGCGCAAGGCCCTGGGTTCGGTCCCCAGCTCCGAAAAAAAGAACCAAAAAAAAACCTGAGTGGATCCTGGATCTCCACATTCTGGGGCAACATGCCTTGTTTCTATACTGTGCACATGCACTTCATAAATATTAAGATGTAAAACACTGTTCCGTAATGCATCTGCAGACCTTCCTGGGTGCCTCTGCATTTCCATAGCACCAAATCAGAAAATATTGACGAAGAGGCATCCTAGACACACCTCCTGATGACATAATGTTGGCTTCCGGCAATGGCTTCCCTTCTGCTGACTGAGGTGGAGGCTCCCTCTAGATGGAAGCTGTAGTGTGTCATACAAACTAAGGCTGGGACCTCAGGCTCATCCCCTTTCAGGAGTCGGTAGGCACAGCCTTTTCTTAATTATCTGCCGATGCTTTCACTCAATCCCTGGCGTCCCTCCTTGCTGCAAATGCCTCCGACTTTAATATATCCTCTCCTTCCCTGCCAGACAGTCAGCGCCATCCACTACATCCGCTTTGAACCTGTCACCTGAAACAAGGTGACACGGGCTGGCATTACAGAGCTCAATACAGTAAAAGTCAAGTACCTATTCATGTTCCACGGCTATGGCGTCTCAGTCATAAAATGTCCATCCTGTTACGTCACTCTTTATTTGGCTGGCAGGACCGGAAGAGCAGGAGAACCTTCAAGAGGTCAGCGTGCAGCACCTCAAGTACGTGCCAAAATTAATTTGGAGCATGGACAGGACAACGGCCTGCGACCTTCTGCCAATAGTTTTAAAAGCAATGAGGGTGAAACCATCTGGCTGCACCACCAGGCAGTCCCGGTTTTCACTCATCCACTTCCAAGAAGGAGATCAACGCTGTTGTAAAACACGTATGAAATTTACCATCTCTATCAGGTGGGGTTCTCAGAAGGAATGAATATATTGCGTGATGGGGCATTTATTGTGTTGCCTTATATGACAGGGGCTGAGTAGTCAGACAATAGCCGTCTTCTCAGTGTAGAAGCTGAGAACTCAGAAGCTGACAGGCTGATTGATAGGCTGGATGACACAGCAGTACCAAAATGGCGCTGAAGGCCTGGAGTGTTCCTGGAGAGTTGTTGCTCTTTTCGGTTCAGGACAGAGGCCTGAAGATGCTGGATGCTCCTATTCAGACCCATGTCTGCTAAGTATGAAAAGGCGCTTTACCATTCAAAGGGAGAATGTCCCCTCAACCTCCACAGAGCAGAACATTCCTCTCTTGACCCCAAGTGGAAGCATAAATAAAAACAATTATGAGCTAAAAATGTATAAATTAGTTACTGGTGGAATGGCCACCCACACCACCCTACCGACCACATGCACCCACAACCACATTTATTGGCTTTTTAGAACTATACAATACACACCGCCACGAATGCGCCTTAAAGGCAACTGAGACATTGTTACTATTGTCTGTGTGTTGTCCCCCGCCCCCTGTGCCTCAGTCTATCGTACTAAGGTATATTCAGGTCTGGGTCAGCCTTCTTTAGGTCTCTACACTTCACAGGGGAATGGTTGAGTCGGGGCTTAAATCTATGGTGACAGAGATGCAAGAAACAAACAGAAGGATGTGCTGCCATCAGCTGCTGGTTCCTCAGGGCTATTGACCAAAGCAATCTCAGCTCCTAGCACGAGGTGTGGGTGCACGAAAGAGTCACAAACCAAAGCTGTTCAGTCAGTTGCCTTGGACCTGCTTACTAGTCCATCCATCTGACTTGCTGCAGAAACAAAAGGTAGAGTGCTAGGAGAAGTTAAGGTTAGCGAGTCTCCTCCATTATATGCACACAGGACCCTCTGCCACTTCGAGTAGCCTCTTCAGTCGTTGCAAAGTTCATTTCTCTCAAGGCGCCAACGCAGTGTGAGAGTGAAGCATCTTCCCTTGCTCAGTGTACTTGAGATTCCGCCCATGTGCACGCCAAAGTCCAGGTGTACTCCTAAGTAGTTCCAAGCATCAGCGTCCTTCAGTCTGCAGCAGCAGAGCAAAACTTCCATATATGGTCAACTCGTCATCTAAGGTACATAAGGAAGGTGTATATGACTCAGTGCCCATACGGGACGTACACCCTCAGAAACAACATACATAAATTTTCCCAATTGCCCCAGTGTCACCACGTGTGGACAGAAATGTGCTGCTTTTGCAGAAGAATTTAAATTGATAGGCGTGACCTTCCAACGACTTGCCCTGCTTCCTCATAAATCCATTCCGTTGGCTAACAACGTTCCATTGAGAGATGCTCTGTGCACTTCTAACATGGAAACTCACAAATCTGGTGTGGTTTTATAATTCTGGGAGTCTATTAAAAATAAAATAGTGCCAGGAAAAAAACCTACAGGGGTGCCTTTGTGTTTTTGATGATATCTGAAAATAATTCGTAAAATATGCTTTAGAATTTGGGATTGCCTTTCTTCCCAAACCAGATTCTTTAGTGGTGACATTAAGCGTCAAGCAATGTGCTGACAAGCTACTGATGAATGCGTCCTGCAGACCCAGTTGTGTGACCAGCATTGCTGGTGGGGAAATGTGAATGGTTTCTCACGTCTTATGGGATCCGGGCTATCAAAAGAATATCTCTATGTTCATTTCTCTCTGCGTTCTGCCTCGTAGGTGATATCTCGAGCCACAGTGGCAGGAATTTGACAAGAAGGCAAAATTTAGAAGCCAGACAAAAAGGCTCTGTCCTTCCTGGCCTGTCAGCTCATTTGTGCAGATCTGCCTGCCTCTGGTATCAGCCCTTGTCTTTGGGCTTACAGCTTTGTTCACACTTCCTAAAATAAAGCTAATATGCTCAGTACACAGCATATTAAATTCTGTAAATAGCGTCTGCTCAACAGCGATACCCAGTAAAGCTCCTCTAACGCAAGCTGCCAGCCGAGATGAGGCCCACTCTTTAGTCCTATTCCCCGTGTTTTGAACATCACGACAATCCCAAAGACAGCTCTTTGCATAAATAAGGGTAGCTAGCCACATGTCACCACCTCGTCTCTGAAGCCATCTCAGCCTGCTCAGAGAGCCCCTTAGCTATGTGATTAATCACTGATTGTAGAGAGAAATGTCATGGCTCTCTGGCTGGTATTCATATCCACATTTTAGGCGAAGCCTTTCCGCAGCCGCTACGTGCTACACACTCATGCACGGGAAGAACACAGCTGTGGTCATTTCCCATCTCGGTTCAGACCGTGGCTCCATTCCCATCAACCGTGCTGAGAAAAGTCACTTAATACCGCCAACCCACAGTTTCTTTACCTTAGTAGAGTCAAAACCTTCGTCCGACCCACGTGGGGACTAAACCCACTCATGCACATATAACCAAGTGTTGAACAGGAACCGACAAAATCATTTTCTCAACCTGACTTCTCTCTTGCTTCTTGTCCCTTTAAAATAGACTCACAAGCATTTGCCTCCTCCTCCTCCTTTCTTATTAAGGAGGCAGTCAACCCCGGCTTCTTAGATAATCAGATGTATCCGGGTGCGGAGAGAAGAGACAGACAGAAACAACCTACTACACCACACTGCCCTGCCTCCCAGCTGTGAGGAAGCCCAAGCCATTCCAGAGCTTCACAACTCTTCTTAGAGCAACACTCACTAAGTATGGGCATCATAGGTAGGGTTTCCATTGCTGTAAGCAGACACCATGACCATGGCAACTCTTATAAAGGAAAACATTTAATTGGGGCTGGCTTACTGTTTCAGAGGTTCAGTCCGTTATCATCAAGGGCAGATATGGTGCTGGAGAAGGAGTTGAGAGTTCTGTATTTTCATCCAAAGGCAGCCAGGAAGAGATTGAATTTGTTTCGCACTGGGCATAACTTGAGTATTTAAGACCTCAAAAGTCCACAATGACAAACTTCCTCTAACAAGACCGCACCTCCACCATTAAGGCCACACCTCCTAATAGTGCTACTCCTTGTGGTCAAGCATTCAAAGACCGAGGCCATGGTGGCTATTCTTATTCAAAGCACCACAGTGGGGAAGAGGCATGGACTTGACCACCATTCCTCTCACTGCACCGTCGCTCCAATCACCCTGCCCCTCTTTACAAGATCTAAGTGAAGAAACAAGCCAGAGAGGTAGGCAACGTTTCTGACATCTTTCCTGTAAAAACTGACGTGAATAGCTCCCACTTCTGACAGCATGCGGGATCTTCTCTGATGCTAATCCCCGATAAATAAATAGATGGTGTGGAAAGTCCCAGTGTCATATCTGTGAAGGTTACTTTTATTCGTAAACTTGACACAGTATAGAATCCCTTGGGAAGTGTCAGTGAGGGACTGCCTAGATCGCGCTGGCTCCGGCTATCCCTGTGAGATATTTTCTTATTTTGATGAACTGAAGTTGCAACACGCAAACTGAATTTGGGTGGCATCGTTTCCCTGTGTTTAGCGCGTGTTGCAAGAGAGAGCACAAGTTAAACTGGTGTGCATGAACAGACTGACTGTTCTGTTCTTAATTGCAGTCGTGATGTGACTACTGGTTTCCCATCCCTTGCCACTTCCCTGCCGCGGTGGTCTGTAACTGGAAACTGTGCATCAGACCCAGCATCTCTCCCTTAAATTGCTTTGCTGGGTATTTTATCACAACAGGGAAGATAATCTGGCCTTAGAACAATTGCTTAGAACGTCCATGTTGGATGTGGCCCAGTGTGCCATCATGATTAGCTTCAGCAGCCCCCTAGGGAGCCTCTGGGACAGAACTTTCCACTCTTCAACCCCCCAACTCATTCTTTATTTCATTAGCTCAAGGACCCGGACTCATTTGACTTTGGTTTTTCGTTGTTGGCGGTGATGGTGGTTGGTTGGTTTTTGAGACAGGATCTCCCTATGTAGTTCATGCTGGCCTTGAACTTACGATCCTCCTGCTTCAGTCTCCCAAGGATTGGGATTATGAACCAGGAGAATCACCATGTTTGACTCATTACACATCGATTTCCTGAAACTTTCAATTCCTCTCTGCCTAACCAAATTCAGCTTAATTTTCAAAGACTATGTTTAGAATTGAAAAACCATTCTCTACACAAGGTAATCTATTACCGACCAGCATGAAGGATGTCCTTTTAGAGGTCTTCCAGGAAATATTCATGGGATCCTGTTCTAGCTTCATTGCCATGGCTGTGATAAATTACGTCTACCAAAAGCAACTTAGGGAAAGAAAGGGCTCGTTGCAGCCTCCAGGTCTCAGTCCATCACAGAGGGAAGAAAGACCGGAGGAACATGAAGGCAGCTTGCTTGCTCTTCCACATAGCATAACCTCTACTGCAGATCTCACTTGATAGGCCTGGAGAGTCAGCAGGGATCATGGGGGATGCTTCTTTCTCACTACTGACTTATAATCACTCAGCTCTCTTTTATTTAAATATAGCAACCACCCGCCTAGGGAATGGTGTTGCCCACAGTGGGCGAAGCCCTCCTATATCAACTAATAACTAAGACAACCTTCTCCCCACAGACATACCTACAGGCTAACCTGATCTAGGCAATCCCTCAGTTGCACCATCCTCCCAAATGACTCTGGGATATATTACGTTGACAATTAAAGAAAACTTGGACACCCATTCGTCTAAACACTTTAAAGAGCAATTCATAGAAAACACATAAGAAATCTGCTTTGCATGCAAGACCATTACAAATAGGACAATGCAGGGGTAAAGTCTAAGGAGAATTCTGGGTACTCTCTCTTGGGGGAATTTTTTTCCAAATTCATTTGTTTGTCTCTCTAAGGAAAAGAGCACTCATCCAGTTAAAACAGAAAGAGATTCTAGGCAACAGAGTGCACTCTGGTCATTAATCTTTATTAACATATTATATTTCAGACCGGTATTGATTTGCCTTCTTTTTCTAAGATCAACCACATATTGAGAATGTTTTATTGGTTATTTCATCACCATGAACTTCTGCAATCTAACAGTACTTTCAAGAGGTGATATAACCTGAATCTTGCAGGGAATGTTGTCATTGGCTCAATGGGAAGGATTTCCTGGGTCTTTGAGCAAATTCTCTCAGTGATCCCAGCTCTCTTTTCCCTCTTGGCCAACTCATCAATGAAGCCCGGAGTTTAAAATAAAGAGTGCACACATGGCTCCAAGTGTTACCTCAGTGTGACACAAATAACACATGCTAGCAAATATCTTCCATCCGTTTGCATAAATGATATAAAGTTTCTTTATCAGATAAATGCATGGCTCTGAAATGGGTTGACCTCAAGTACACAGGGCCAGTGAGATGGAATAGTTGTTGCCCAGACCTGACTGGAGTTCAATCCCCAAGACCTATGTCAAGATGGACGGAGAAGAACAACTCCAGAGAGGAGAGCTCTGCTCCCCACATGCAAATATGCCCCAACCCCACCACACATTACCCACACAATGGGTAGTTTATAATCACATCTTAAGGGAAGAGTGTGTGAATCATATGATAAAATAAAACCTGGACAAGAGTCTACAAAACACAGCGTGAGAAGTATACAATATTAGGCATGGCCAGTAGATCAAGGGGTGGTACTGAGGTCACTTTCCTCAGGAGTGGATACAGACTGGCCCCTGCGTGAGAGAAGTACAGGTGTCAGAACACCAGGAGAGACACATGAGCTGTACCAGACATTTCCACGGAGAGAGTTTGATGCAAAGATCAGTGTGATGTGTGCTGCAGACTGGGTATCTCTGAAGAGAGTGAGATGGCATGGAAACAGGCAGGCTTAGGAGTCAGGGCATGCTGCCAAGGTGCCTCACTTGGGGAAACAGGAGAGCATGGGGGTTAGAAGAATCTAGAGGAGGATTCTCCCTGGATGGCTGTCTCCAGAACTTCAAAATGGCAGGCGCTTGACCACACTGGCCATTATTCCGGCCATGGGGAAGCATTTCACTCCCACACATGCTGTCTGTGTGTCTGACACATTTTGAGCTACTGTAATGATATCTACGATAACTTTAAACAATAAGGAACAGCCGCCATGAGGGCCACTCTCCGTGCTAACAAATGTACCCAAGTTTTAAAAACACTTTTCCTCTCTTAATTGAAAACAAGACAAAACAAAAACAAAAACAAAAACAAACTTGTCTATGGTGTAAAAGTGATCAAACCCCAGCCTTCTGTATGAACCAGAGGAAAGCCCACATTTAAAGGGGTAAGAATGTATGTCAGGTTCCCAGATAGTCTGGGAATGGAAGAATGCGTTCTCTGACTTCACAGCCCTGTTCTTTTTTTTTTTAATTGTTAAACTTTGGTACCTAGGTTTTCAACGACAGGTACATCTTAAAAAGTAAATTATAGTTAATCTACACAGGAGAGCATTGTGCAGTCATAAGAGGTGATGTTACGGAGGTATGATTACACAGAAGACAAGCTATAATCTTTAGGGGGAAACAGGTTATAGAGAAGGAATATGAACTGTGATGAGAATTTCCTTTAGATAATGTGCACTTGTGTTCGCTGAAGTTAAAAACTGTTTATAAGCAAATGAAGATTATCTCCCAATGAGAGGCGAGGGTGTTCTGATCCCTCAGAAAACTTACTTTAGTAATTCATCAGAAGTGAAATACAAAATCCTTGCCTGCTTTTTTTCTTTTCCTGTTTAGGCCCCTTAAAAATCTGTGTGCTACCCACACAGAAATGCATATGGCCGCTTAGAAACATGCCTCGGTTCATAAAATGAAAAAGCATTTCTCATCAAACGCTTAGACTTTAAGCACGCTCCTTATTCTGACACCTGCTCGGTTCTTTTTAAGAAGTAAAATATGGAGCTGGAGAAATGGCTCGGCAGTTAAGAGCACTTGCCGCTCTTGAAGTGGAGTTGAATTTGGTTGCCAGCACCCACTTTGGATAGCTCACAATTGACCTATAACTCCAGTCCCAGGGAATCCAACGTCCTTCTCTGCTCTCAGGTCACTGCACACACATACATGCACAGATATTCACGCAGACATACACATATGTGTACATGCAAATATAAATACACCTTTTAAAATTAAAATATTATTTTTAACTAGTGTTGAATGCAAATTATGTACGGAAAAGCTCTAGATATGGGATGCCAGCTTGAAAGGTCAGCGTGTCCTAGGTGTGCTCGTGCGTGTGTGTGTGTGTGTGTGTGTGTGTGTGTGTGTGTGTGTGTTCATGCGTTAATTTCCTGGGCTTCCATAACTCCAGTCTTTTAAGCCTGACACAAGTTACAACAGCCACACTTTATACTTTGCTGACTGAGGCCGGGATTTTTTGGTGACTTGATCAAAACCACTCAGTGTCTAGATTACTGAGTGAGCAGAATTTTGACCCAGATCTACAAGACGAAAGCAAGACCTTACTGAATGCACTCTGCTACACAGGTGCTGATGTTTGTATTTTAAGCTGCCCTTCTTAATTACCTGGCCTTTGTAGAGGAGGACTCTAGTGACTTTGTCTACAGAAAAGTTGTCTGTTCCCTCATTCAGCAAATGTTCATTGAGAAGCCAATCCACAGTTCTAAAGCCTTCTTACTAGGAAGTCACCAACAGTCAACAAAGAAGAAAGAGAAAGAGAGGAGGCCGGGAGAAGGGGAAAATGGGAAAGGGAAGGAGAGGGAAGGGGAGGGGAAGGAACAGAAAGAAGGAGAGAGAAGGCAAGACGGGGAAGAGGAAACAGGACGGGGGGAAGTACCTAACTCCACATATCTAAATCCTCCTTTCCTGAGCAATTTCAATTGAAAGACAGAGCGTCTGTGATTTTAGAAGCGTGTGGAGGAGCGGGCTCACAATACATCCTTCACTAGTGAACTAATAATTGTCCATCTCAGGAACATGCTTCACCATCTCAGAGGACAATAGTTTAAAGCATGGATTGGTTTGGCCCTCAGCTCAATGGAGACCATGTGTGATCTTCGCGTTGTCTGGGGACCATATAGGTGTCACTTCTCAAAACACACACCAGGACATTGTTGGCTGAGAAAGCGTCAACAAGAGTTTCCTCCTTCCTCTTACCAGAAGCTCACATGCATCTTCTGGAGGACCCAGTTTGGAAACTTTTAAACATCCTGGTTGCATTTACAAATAAATATTAGATTTCCTGCAAATTGAAAAGAAATGAGACAGGGTATCGATGCTATCTCAGCCCTGTATTTCCGGGACAGCGCAGAGCTGGGTCCACACCTGTGGTCTCTCTTGTTTCTATTTGTTTCTCTTCTCCACCCTAGATCGGGAGATTACAGGGGTTGGCACCATACTTCTCCCTGGTGACAGACATGGATGCGCTCCACTGTGCTGCTCCTCAGGAATCTTTCCTGGAATCACTGGTTTCCTCCACATTCAACATGGTGGAAGAAAAGCTTCAAAAACTGTGTTCCATTTACACACAATAACAAAAATGCATTTGGAGGGTCTATATGTCTATATACACATATATGTGTGTACGTGTATATATGTTTGTATGTATGTATGTATGTAACAATAATAAAGAAAGAGAGGCTATCAACATCACTGTGGGGGGATTGGAAGAGGTTGGAGGGAGGATGAGGGAAGTGGTATAATTCTATCTTAATTAAAACATAGTTTTAAAAAACAGAGCATGTGTTCTACAGAAACAAGCAAAAGAATCTTCGTGTCATACAATGAATGGAACACGCTGACCGACCAAGGACCTGGCCCCAGGTCTCATGGCTCATAAACGACCAGGCAGTGCAACGCAAGGGCGCAGATAAGATCGGGCAGCTCACTTGCACCCTTGCTGCCTCTCCCACCTTGGCTGATGCAGATCTGGGAATTAAAATTGTGAGCCTTGCTCTGTGTAATTTAAGAGTCCAGAGAGAAGAGCATTAAGGGGCTGGAGTGGACCAACAGACGGAGACACTGTCATCTCTAATCTCCGTCTTTCCACTCTACCCTCTACTTTGCTGGTTTTAATTTCAGGCCCCAGATAGAAACATCCAGGGCAGAAAAAATAAAATAAAAAGGTTTTGTAGTAGATGGCAACAGAAGTCCTAGGATTAAATGGGACCAAACCACTTAGGTCATATATCCTATGTGCTCCCTGAGCCATTCAAATCACTCAGATGACATCACTGGCTAAGCACAGGTCTTTATCATGTGATGTACTTAGGGAATGGGACACCTTCAGCACAGGGCTTTGTAATTGCCTGTGCCTGGCTTGTGTCACTTAACACTGTGTCCTCCAGTCACCTGCATTAGCACACTGTAGCAAACGACAAGCTTGGGGGGGGGCATGAGTGCACATGTGTGTGTCTGTGTGTGTGCACACGTGTGTGTGTGGTGTGTGTTTGTGTGTGTATGTGTGTGTGCACATGTGTGTGTCTGTGTGTGTGCACACATGTGTGTGTGTGTGTATGTGTGTTACAGCTGTGTGTATTCTGAAGTGTCAGTGGCTGCTGAGAACATAAGAGAGCACCAGATACCTTGGAACTGAAGTTCCAGGCAGTGGTGTGTGGGAACCAGCAACCAAACATCATTTTGAACTCCAAAAATATGTACAACTACCATACTTTAAAAGCAAAATGAAGGTGCTGGAGAGGTGGCTCAGTGGTTAAGAGCACTGGCTCCTCCTCCAGAAGAACCCAGATTCACTCCTCTTTGATAATATGCAAAGTGCAGACACAAAAATAGAAGGAGCACCTACACTTTGGCCTATGCGGAATACTTCCCAACGAGTCAACAGTGCAGCCGTTTCCTCCGCGTGGTCTTAATCAATACTTCGAATATGCTTATTTATTGATAGCAAGTTACCCATAAATATGATTGTTTTCTTTGCTTCTTTCCCTCCATTCAGGTGTTGGAACATTCTCCAAGGTCCTAAGAAAAAGCATGTTCATACGGTCTCTTCTGTACCGCCTTCCAGTCAGTAGGAGCCGATGCAGCCACAGCAGCTCTAATTACTGACTGTACGACGGCTAGAAAATAATCACTTTCTTGCAAAGAAACTTCTCACTTGGCAGAAAGAAAAATCAATCCCAGATTCTGACTGGCCGAGCTCTCCCCAACATATAGCAAAGCGCTCTGGACTGGAAGCAGCATGCAAACGGCAGCTACACAAACCCCGAGAGCCTGGGAAGGGAGTGCGTTGATTCATCACCTCTGGGAAATCAGAGGACTCTTCTTAATTTAATCTCTCTTCAACTCTAAAGATTGGCTCCGTCACCCTTGTTCTTCAGATAGGCGTAGGCTACGGTCAGAAAGAAGTTTCCAGATACCTATCTGTGCTCAACCCTTGTCCCCGTTCATATCTGCAACTGCAAATTTGGTCGTGAATATGTGAAAACAGATATTAACCAGACACCGAGGGGTGAAGACAAGGCTAGGGGAGTTGACTCCAGCTGTCTAAGTAAGTCATGTTGACAACCAGCTTGGCATGAACTCAATGACCTTTGGAAAAAATCCCCATTGTCTATGCCACCAAGAACCTCCAATTAAGCCAGGTTTGTGGCTGAATGTCAAGTGGATAAACAGACTCAGAGCAGGAGCAAATGCTGGATGGACCTCTATTAACGTGACAGCTCTCTCGCTAATATTCCTAATGCCTTGTGTATACATAGAATTTCACAAAGCAACCAGACCTTGGTCATTCCCTCTTTCGCCTGTTAGAGTGGTTTGTTGAGCTTAGATGGGGGTCTGTGAGTCTCCCCACAGGGTCCCCAGCAGGACAGGAACAAGTAAGAGGTGAGCACGGAGCCTGCTGCCCCTAGCGGCTAACAAGGGGCATCGAGGTCAGCTCCCCTCTTGCTGTAAAGGATATTATTTGGCACTCCGTGACTCAGTTTCCCTCTCCACGAATGCCAAAGACAGAATGTGATTATATACACAGGCTGGCCCTAACAGGGCCACTCGCCGAGGTACCGACGACATTATTAATGTAGTCAAGATGCATCTTGTGGTCCTCACCGTTGTTGGCTTTGGGACTCTGCCCAGCATCTACATGTCTTGTCACCAGTTCTGTCCGTGCGCACACACGTGGCCTTTAATGGCTACACGCAACATTATTAAGTCAATGCATTGGCACCTGCCTAGGCTTTTGGAAGCGAGCATTTCTCTAAATGGTTTGTTAGGAACCCAACTATGTGTAATCTCTCTATAGCTTCTGACAGTCCCAGGGATTATTTTTGATATTAGTTAAACTTTCACCAACAGCCCACTGACTACTCTCATGTCCCACCCAGATCCCTATAACACTCCCTCCCACATCTACTTCATGTACAAGTCTATAAGTCTTCCTCTCATAATCCTGTCTACTTATTTTATTCTGTAACACAGTGACTTTAACCAGTGTCATCGTATGGCCGTGGGTGTGGGGTAAGCCACTGAAGGGTTGGGTTTAGTAGCAAATACCCAATGGAAGACAGAGGGTGCAGCCGTCTTAGGCTGGCCCAGTGTAACTGAGCACAGTTGTGAGTTAGTAATTACAACGCTTGGCCAACAGATGGGAGGTTTTCATTCCTATTTTGGGGTTCACTTTCGTTGTTGTGAATGATGGTGCTGGTTTGTGCACGTGAGTATAGCTGCTCATGGCAGACGGAGGAGAGCGTCAGATTCCCAGGCTGGAGTGTGTGATCTAGTGGTGAGAGCCATCAGGAAGAACTCGGATCCTCTGCAAAAGCAGGGAGTGCTGTTAACTGCTGAGCCGCTTCCCTGGGCACATGGCATTTTTAAAGTCAAGAGATCTGATTTACTTTTCTAATTAAGGACAGTCTTTCAAGCTAGTCCCTGACGGACTTGGTCTCTAGCCCTCATGCCCAGAATTTGAATCCAGGCATCACAGGATTAACACACACACACACACACACACACACACACACACACACACACATACACATACATATATATACATTTGACTCATCTTTGTTGAAAATTATTTCCTTTCAGGACATGTGTGTCCCAAGTAGCCAGAGGACTACACATGTAAACTCCCAGATTATTGACGTCTAGAAACACGTTTTAAATGTCAAACATCTTCCTAAAAGCTTTCTGACAAAAATGACAAGCTAATTTTTTCCCCACAAAACGGTTAGGCCTCTAAAACAATCAGTTGCGAAATGTCAAGAGTAACCAAGAGGCGTGAGTCATGATTCATACACCTGTTCTGAGGTAGAAGAAAGCAGCAGTGGGTGGCAATGACTCTCGGCAACCATGTGGACTCCCTCCTTCTCGACCAATTATGCTTTAAAAAAATCCTTTGAGTTTGGAAGAAAAGCAGCTTGGGCCTAACTCTTGAAAGCTCATGGGCTGATGTATAATGACAAGTTCTGAGCGTTAGATAAAGAGGAAGGAAAATGTAAATAAGTTGGCTTTTAGCAACTATATTAAAATATCTATCTATCTATCTATCTATCTATCTATCTATCTATCTATCTCTATCTGTGTGTGTGTTTTAGGTAGTGTGTGTGCAACCAAAGTTGGCCTTTTTGTTTCAAGACCGTATTTTTCATTATTTATTTGTGTGTGTGTGTGTCTGTGTGTGTGTGTCTGTGTGTGTGGTAGGTGGTGTGTGTATAGCCTTTTTGTTTCAAGACTTTATTTTTCATTATTTAGTTGTATGTGTGTGTGTGTGTGTATGTGGTTTCTGTGGCATGTATGTGTGTGCATGTGCACACATGTGCATGCCTATGTACTCACACCATGATACTCTTGTGGAGATCAGAGACTGCTGTGTGAGAATCAGTTCTCCAATCCCAACGTTTGGGCTGCTGGGGTTAAATTAGTGTTCTGAGTGATTTCTCCACTGAGCTACAGTGCAGGCTCCTAACTTACCTTGTACTTAGAGACAACGTGTGTGTGTGTGTGTGTGTGTGTGTGTGTGTGTGTGTGTGTGTGTGTGTGCGCGCGCGCGCGCGGGCACAGCCTCCATCCACCCGGCCCAGCCTGACTTCTACTCCATGCTGTACATAAACATGGTGAACACAATTCCCTGAGCAAAAGTGTCCCTGGGATGCTTTAGAACGATGCAGATTTCGGGGTCCTGCAGGCTGTGCTTTCAC
This sequence comes from Rattus norvegicus, assembly GCF_021556685.1. Lineage (NCBI taxonomy): Eukaryota > Metazoa > Chordata > Mammalia > Rodentia > Muridae > Rattus > Rattus norvegicus. Next base: position 160,215,712 of record NC_141536.1, read on the forward strand.
TTTAGAATATCCTAGGCAAGACCTGGGAATCTAAGCTCTTGCTAAATGCTATGGGCAATTGTCATAAAATGGCCCGTGTGTCGAGCTATCAGGAATTCTGGAAGGACTGAGTTAACGCTCAAAATTATCAGCTCTGGGACACTGGAAAGATGGCTCAATGGTTAGGAGTGCTTCCTGACTTTGCAGAGGACGTAAGTTCAGTTGTCAGCTCCAACCATATACAGCTCATACTCACCTGTAACTCCTCTCTCTCTCTCTCTCTCTCTCTCTCTCTCTCTCTCTCTCTCTCTCTCTCTCTCTCTCACACACACACACACCTGAGATATCCACTCATAAGATTTATATCCATGCATCCAATACATCTGTGTGTGCGTTAATAAAACAGCTTCCTAGGCTTTATTTCTGAATCCCTTCCTATTTTATCAGCTACTCTTTAGGGGCCATGGACAGAAATGAAGTCTCCCTTACACTGATGCTAACACGTATAGGAGACCTTTCTGCATTCTCGCCAATGACAAACAGTAGTGTTTGCTCCTCCTGAGATAGACTATAAAATGCCTTTACTCTGAATGAGTTAAAGACAAAGGCCACCAATTCTTTCAAGTTGCCAAAGTAATAGAGGTAGAAATATTAAATTACACTTTTGCTATGTGAGTTTTGAAAAAGATTTAAGGAAGTTTAAATATGCAAACAGAGCCTGCCCCCACCCATAGAGAGGCCAAGAGACCTTGTGTCTGTAACACTGTGGGTATGACACCCACACAGGTCAAGGGGTGAATGGTAGGGACACCCTTGCACCCCTATAGACTCAGCAGGCACACTACCCTCTTACCTCTGCCGTTACATGTGGTAGGAAAGGATTGAGTTTTTTTTTAAATGCTTGACTGTGTCTGGTGTGTTGTAGTCACACACACTCCTGGGAGCCATTCAGTCCTTCAAACAACCCTGTAAAGTGGACCACAGGAAATTCGAGGTGGTAGCAGGTTGGCTTGAGCCTACCCTGTCATTTCACCATGGAGATGACAACTCCAAGGCCACAAATAGCTTGGCAACACCCTTCCCTGTGTCCCCAAGCAGAAGCACACTGGCATTTATCGTTTATATCACAGGCAATGCATATGCCTGACTATGACCTTGGGCAGCCCAAATCAGAGGACCAACTCATCTGTCAATCATCCAGTGTAACTTGCTCCATGAGGAAGAGTCTCTCACTAATGGGAGTGCTGCAAGGATCCTGGGCTAGCTGGCTAGAAAACTCTAGGGTTCTGCCTCTCTCTGCTTTCCCAATACCACCAGTCTCAGCCTTTTTCCCATGCAGATTCTGAGGATCAAAGTTACATCCTCACACCTAGAAGGCAGGCACCTTACCAGATCCACCACACTGAATCCCTTTAAACGTTGTCTATGGTTCCTCTTTTCTGTAACAGCAGATTTGGGTCATTTCTATAGAAGGCCCACAGTGTGTGGCAGCATAGCTCCCCTTTATCTTTCCAGGGATGAAGCCAAGCTTGCTGGCCATTGCTCTGGCCTTGTCACCCTCTTCCCCTCATGTCAGATCCCGTAGACACACTGTCCCTGCCATACACAACTCTTCCGTGTCTCCAGGTAAGAATTCCTACTCGACCTTACTTCAATGTCATTTTGAGGGGGCTCTGCTGATAACCCACCTTTCCAATATCTTTTCCATGCTGGCTGTTCCACGGGTCTTTGCTTTTCTCTGTATTAAGAATGGAAACCTGTGCATGTAGACATCCACCCCAGCCAGCCAAGGTACACTGTAGATATTCAAGCAATGGACAAGATCCCTTGAAGCCCAACTGAGATCCATTATAGCAGAGACAGTCTCCATGGTTCCTTCCTAAATCATATGATTGTTTGAAACAAATAAACGTATCATATTCAGAACCACCAGGACATACATACAAAGAACAATAAAGAGTTAAAAATAGACTCGTAGGGACTGGAGCAGAGAAACAAGGAGATGTTGATCAAAGATGTTACGCTTCCAGATCAATTCTTTAAGACAAGTAGAAGCAAGCCTTGGATAAAGCTTTATTTCTGGTGTTGACTTACTGGAACTCCAGAGAGTTTGCCCATAGATTCACAGTCACATTGTATAGTTGAATTGCAAACCAACCCTCGAAGTCTGCTTAATTAAGAAGACTAACAACTCCAGTAGCAAGGGGGAAAGGCAGGCATTCTGGGTAGAAGGGAACTTGCTAAGTTTTTTTTTCTGGGTGAAGAGATCAGACAGCACATACATCTTTAGAAGTAGGTCAAGAGCAAATCTCACTTTGGCCAGCCTCACCTCCTCTCAGCAGCTCATTAGTTCTCTCTGAGTCCCCATTAGTGCGCCATTTCATCTATCAGATAAGATCTGAAGGATTTGCATGTTTAATGGAGTACTTAAGGTAAGCACATATCTAACACAGGTAGGCAGTGGCCCCAAGAAAGGGGACGGGATTAAAACAGATGGGTTGCAAAACACCACACAGTAGAAAGTAGAAAGGGCAGGAACACAGACTACAGGGGTAAACAACATATGCATGCCCATGTGTGTCCAAGTAGGCATACATGTACATGTGTGCTAGAAACACATACGTGGGTAATGACCCAGTGTAAACATTACCTAGCACATGCAAAATTTCCTCCCAGTGTTACTCAGCAACATATTTACTGTGGTGATCTTAGACATTGGCCCTGTCCTTTTTTGCTATGTGATCATGGTAACGTGGACAACCCTCGAGTTCTCTCAACATTGTAAGACTCTTACAATAACCTTGATGTCTCGTGGATTCGGAGGCCCTGGTTTTCAGCATTGGTTTTGCTCTCTTGTCACATCTGTAACAAGGAAGCATGTGATAGTGGAAATGTCATGGTGGCACAGCAGAACCTGTCTCGATGGACAAGAGAGTCAGCTGTGTCAGAGTTCATGATATCCTTAGAAAACAGGGATGCAGTAACCCATTCCTGGCAAACACTCTTCCTTCATGCACCGCCTCCCAGAAGGGCCATTAGCTGAGGACCAAGCATTAGACACATGAATCCTCTTTGAATGCATCTCCGATCCAAGGTCTAACAGTTCTGTTGCTTTTGTCTAGGAAAAGGCATCTTTAGACCTGTGTCTCATAGAAAGATCTGAACATCCAGCGACTCACAAACACCCTAGACACATGTCAGAAGAGCCAGCCCATGAAAACCATTCCCTAATGTATACGTCCTCCTGTTTGTTTGGGGAGCGTGGAACTGTAGGAGCCAAGCTAGGTTACGAAGGCCGTAGGATCAAGCCTCAAGTAATTGCTCTTGGGAATTTTCTGATTAAATAATTCATACATCCACATCCACATCCACCCACAGGTGCAGGGAACACTGGGCTTGATCCTAGAAACTCACAGAACTGTAGTAAGATAGTGTGGTGTGACACCTGATAGAGGGCACACTTCCCCACGACATTGATCCAATAACTAATGAACAGGTGGTTTCATTCAGACACATGTGTTTGTACATTTCCTTTTAACTTAACAAAACCTTTTTACTTCAAGGTACATATACATATATATATATATATGTATATGTATATATATATGTATATGTATATATATATATATAATGTCTTACAGAAAAGTGAACCTTAACAAAGTGAGACCTACTCAGATTTGAAGATACAGTGTGGCTATCCCAGAGGTCACATTATATACATGAGATTTCCTGTCTGATAGAAAGGAAAAACAATTGAGAGACAGGGGTGGGGAAGAGACTTTAGAATATGTACATGGAAGTCTGAGGTGACACAGGACCCTATGGCTGTGAGCAGGGTGTAGTTAGCTCTGATTTGCAGGATGACAGAATCATTTACCGGGATTACATCTGAGTGGCTCCTATGAGAGATCAGAGGTGAACCAGGGCGTTTTATGGCATTTTAGGCAAGCTGCATTTTCTAGAAAGCATAACTAAAAGTACATGGGATCCTTGTGCGTGGCAGAGACATAATCAGGTGTATGTGTGTGTGTGAGTGTGTCTGTGTGTGAAGGTGTGTGTGTGAGAGTGTGTGTGAGAGAGAATATGTGTGAGAGTGTGTGTGTGAGTGAGTGTGTGTGTATGTGTGTGTGTGAGAGTGTGTGTGTGTGAGAGAGAGTGTGTGTGTGAAGGTGTGTGTGTGAAGGTGTGTGTGTGAGAGTGTGTGTGTGTGAGAGAGAGTGTGTGTGTGTGTGAGAGTGAGTGAGTGTGTGTGTGTATGTGTGTGTGAAGGTGGAGAGAGTGAGATCAGTGCGTGACATGACACACCCACATGGGAGCCAAAGGAGGGAGACAGGAGCCCTGCCCTGAACCTCTCTACCATACGCCCTGTAGGGTTGCTTACTGATAACAGAGCCGAGCTTCTAGTCAGCTTTCCATGGGGATCCTCCTGTCTCAGCTCTCCACAGTGCTGGGTTACAGGCACATAGTTGGTTTTTGAATGGGTGCCAGGATCCAAACCCAGGTCCTTCTGCTTGCACTGCAGGTGCTCTTGCCAGCGAGCCATGCCTCGGGCCCCATTTGTTGAGATTTATAGGTATTTTAAATAGCATGTTTATCAATATGAAAACACATAAACCCAATTCCCTGATGACAAAAATACAGGTAAATATCAAACCAAAAGATACTTAGTAAATGTCTGTCCCTAGAAGCTAAAGACAAAAGTAGCAAAGGCATCTGAACGGCTTGAGCCAATAGGAACAACTAGAAGGAAACTGTCAGAAACTAGTGTCACACACACCCTGGGGAGGCAAGCAGTAGGGACCACTGAGGTGGGAGTGGAACAAAACCCAGAGAGCACAGCACCTCCAGAAGGCTGAGGCCAGGAGTTGCAACCTGGAGGTGCCCAGCATAGAAGGAATCAGGGGAGCTAAGAGCTCTGTTCCCGAATTCTCTGGCTTCCTGTTTTACCTTGCTGGTGGTCTCTATCAACAAACTGTGACAAGGCCTGATTATTCCAAACATCTTTATCAGTGTTCCGAGGCACAGAGCAGAGAAAGAGTGGGTGTGTCTGGGATGGTGAGGGGGATGGGGTTAGAAGAAGGGTAGAACAATTCTGTAATCACCCAAACAGACTGTGTCCCTCTTACGGCTGGTGTTCCAGAAGCTGTGATAAAGTAACCTGATAGAAGAAAAGTAAGGTGGGGACGGTTTGGTTTTGCTCACAATTACAGGTTCTGGAAATCTTAACAGCTAGAGCATGAGGGAGCTGGTCCTTCTCCCTCAGCAGATAAGCAAGCACACAAGGCACTTAGCTTCCTCTGTCTGCTAGTCCAGCCCAGGATTCCAGCCCAGGATTTCAGGACCTTGGACAGGGAATGTCATCCAGTGCAGGGTGTGGGTCTTCAAGCCTTCCCTAACAGGACCAAAATGATGCTCTCACAGACACATCCAGAAGCACCTCTCTCAAGTGAGCCTACATTCTGATGAGTTGACACTTAGGACCAGTCATCACAGCCACCACTGTCATAATGAAGCTGTAGAGGGCAGTGTAGAGGAAAGAGCATCCTTCCAGTGCAATCAGGGAGGCCCATTCTTCCCCCCATGAACCCTTGAAGATATCACACCATCCTCACAGATTTGTCCAATGCTAGGGGCCCCCGTCACAAAACCGTCTAGATGCAACAAGGCCACAAAAAAGTCTTACAAGCATGCTATCCGTTCCAAACCTCATAATAGCATTCATCCTACACAAAGAAATACAGTTGAATATGGATGAATTTGAATAATTCAGCCCATACGTGCAAGATGCAAATGCTTTTTATAGGTACATGCAGAATCTAACTTTTTTCTTCCACGTCCACGGGTTATTTGCAAATAAGAATCATAAGTCATACCCAAAACAAATTCAAAATGCTGGAGAATAGAAGTAAATCACACACCATTGCCCATGGTTCCGACAACAGGCAGTATATTCTGGAACAAATGGAGAAATCTAATCTTCCAACTGTTGGGATCTAGAAGAAAATATTTTCTACTGAATGGTGTGGACCACAGAAAACAACACGGACGGTACGGAGTCATTACAGCACAGTGCGACTGGAAGGTTCGTGGGCGCTGTGTGGTGTCAGGTCACAGATTTGCTTCAAGGAATACCCAGAATCATAAGGAATTTTCTTACCCAAAACAGAACAAAACGGCGGGTACGTAGGGCGTCCCACATACAAATATAAAAGAGAGAGGTCAAACAGGACCAAGGGAAGCAGAATGAGACAGTTGATAGATATAAAGGCATAAATTAATTTACCAAAAAAAGGTAAAATTAATAAGGACACATAGTAATTAAGAATATAAGGACAGTTAATGCATTTGGAAGTGCAAATTAATATGCTGGGAAATAAAAAAAATTGATAAATGCATAAAATAATTGGCTGTTTGAATAAAACAAACCATTTTATTAATGGAAAAGAAGAATGCGTTAGTGTACTAACTTACGGATGTGAAAAATATAGCTGGTTCTCAAAAGAACATTTGCTCAAACATATGCTAATCGATCTGAGACTAGAATAGACCATTTCCTATAAACAGAAAGCGCTCGGCTGCAAACGGACTCCACCAAAGATAGAAGTCTTAAACAGAGCCAAACCGAGAAAGAAATGGAGAAAGTTGTCAAATATATATTTCTCAATAGAGTCCCAGATAATTTCATGCATGAATTCGTTTGGAACTTCTAGAAACAGATAATTCATGAGCTTTTCAAATTGCCCCAAAGCATGAAGTTAGAACGGACGTTTCCTAATTCTTTTTTTTTAAACCCCAGTAGCCAAACTATGTGGGGTAGACAGGGAGAGCACTGAAACCAGAAGCTCTAAGCCACTCCATGACTAGCGATTGAGAAGTCACAGAATATCAGCAAATAAGATTCGCAGTGCACTGAGAAAAAGAGTTCACTGGACTAAGTGGGCTTTAGCTCAGATTCCAGAACAATACACTATCAGGAAAATAGCACACTGATTCTGCATACAAGTAAGCAGAAAACGAAGTAATAAAATGACAAAGGTCAAAGACCTAAGTCATGGCCCCCAGCACAAAGTTTATATGTGTTAGCACATGTATGCTACGACGTGTCTCCCCCACTATAAAGTAGCTCTTGCTAGCAACATTGTTAGCGGGGCACACGTAAACATGGTTCTCAGTCTCTGAATGACTAAATCACAGTGAGTGGTTTCTGTGTGGTGAGCTTTTGATTTGTAGAACAAAAGGAATACTTAGTACTTTCTCTAAGGCAGAAAACAAAAGTCTGAACTAAAATGGTGTGGAATTATGAGCTTTGTGAATACAAATGCACAGACCCTAGCCAGGCATCGACTCTGTGATCCTGACCAGCACTCAAATCTGTATGGGGTGAAAAACTCTGCTTTTAGGTTATCTTAATGATCATAAGTAAGAACAGCAGACTCTTTGTACACAGTAGGCACTCAAAAGATATTGTCTTTCGTGTCCTTGTTGGTAGTTGCCATAATTCAGTGTATACCATTGCATTTGAATCTGAATTTAGAAACCGCATGTGTTTAAAGACCTCGACCTACTTTGCCATGTCTGTTTATGACAAAACATAGTAAGTAGAAAATAGTTTTCCATTGTAAAGTTATTCTTATTTGGAAAAACAGAAATTCGTAATATAGGACCTAAGGTGCTATTAGTCTCTTTGACACACTCTTCCACACATGGCATCATGCTTTGAATTGTAACCTCAGAATGCATTCTGTAAACAAACGTGCAAGTCTGGTCCAGGGTGAAATGGCTGGGGAGACTGTATCAGAGGCAATTAGCCCTTCCCTCTGTGCCCAGAGCTAAGTCAGTGGGAGGTTGGTGCTTCTTGGTTGTCCTAGGTATGTCATATGCGAATGGTCACAGGCTAACAGACAGAGCTGAGCCCTGTGGGGGACACTTTCACTAATTTGTCTATATCACAAGGGGTGGGGTGAAAGTTGGACAATGGATCTGTTAATTTGACCAAGGTAGGCAAGGTAACTGTAGGTTCGAGGTTCCTCAGTGACAGCAAAAAAGTCTCACTTGCACTTGGTCAAATGAACACTTGAATTCACCAGTGACCTTAATCACAATTCCCAGGGTTCCAGTTTCCATTAAGCTCATAAAAACTGGGGTCCCCCCACTAACCCAATGAAGCTTACACCAGTTTAAGTTCTCAGAGTTGCCCACAGTTAAAGTCGGCTGCAATTAAACACAAGGTTATTGTCTAAAAGCCCATTAGCATCCTTGTTTGGTTGCTGAATTTCCTTCCATTAATATGTTCTTAAGGTACTTGCAAATTCCTCCTTCCAAGCTAATTTAGGAAACACATTTAACCTGGAGCAGGCCATTGTAAAAGCGTCACTCTAATCCTGGTCTTTCATTATCTCCCTAATAAACAGTGCAATTGGTAGGCACTGAGGCCACTGCAGTTCAGTCTGTAGGCAAGCCTTACATATTGAAGGCTTTGAGACTTCTCCTGGAGCCCAGTGGCTTCATCTTGGAAGGAACTGCTGAGAAAGTTTTAACCGGTAAGCTTCCTTCCCCTTCCCTTCTGCCCAGTCGCTTATTACCCTCATTTGAAAAAAGAACATGTACTGGGTCACGTCCTGAACAATCAGACATAATTGCAGGAACCTTAACAAATAAATCAAGGAGTCTGTCACATCCTGTTTCCCTAAGTTGGCCGTGTGGCTACTTTTATTAAATCACTTAATATGCATGTGCTCCGTAAGAGGCGAATAAGACACGTGCATGCCATCCGCTGTGCCCAGGGTGTCATTTGGAGAATCGACAGCAATTAAATCTAATTGCCCTCCCTTTCAACTACAGAGGCATGAAAAAGTCCCATAAACTTTGTTTTAATTGTAAGTCAATTACATTGTCAAAGCACTGGAAAAGTATTAAATGGGATTGACAGAGACATCATCCATGCTTTGTGTACCCTGAGAGTTACCAGGCACAGGTTATTTCTTTTATGCACAGTCAAGCTGGAATGGGTTGCTCTTCTTGCTGCTGTGACAAGATATCTAAAAAAATGTTCAGGAAGGAAACATTTACTTTGGCACGCCGTGGAAGGATTAAGTCCTGTCATAGTAGAGAAGTTATGGTGGCGGGAGTGTACACAAATTGTGTCTTCTGCCAGGAAGCAGAGAGGGATGGATGATGGGTGGATGGATGGATGGATGGGTGGATGGATGGATGATGGGTGAATGGATGGATGGATGGGTGGGTGGGTGGATGGATGGGTGGATGGATGGATGGGTGGATGGATGGATGGGTGGATGGATGGATGGATGATGGGTGAATGGATGGATGGGTGGGTGGGTGGATGGATGGGTGGATGGATGGATGGGTGGGTGGGTGGATGGATGGGTGGATGGATGGATGGATGGATGATGGGTGAATGGATGGATGGATGGGTGGATGGATGGGTGGATGGATGGATGGATGATGGGTGAATGGATGGATGGATGGATGGGTGGATGGATGGATGATGGGTGAATGGATGGATAGATGGGTGTATGGATGGATGGGTGGATGGATGGATGGGTGAGTGAATGGATGATGGGTGAATGGATGGATGGATGGATGGGTGGATGGATGGATGGGTGGATGGATGGGCAAATGAGTAGATGAATGGATAGGTGGATGGATGGATAGGTGGATGGATGATAGGTGGATGTATAGGTGGAATGAGTGGGTGGATGGATAGATGGATGGATGGATGGAGGGATGGAGGGATGGATGGATGAATGGATGGATGGATGGGTGGATGGATGGATGATGGGTGGATGGATGGATGGATGGGTGGGTGGGTGGATGGATGGGTGGATGGATGGATGATGGGTGAATGGATGGATGGATGGGTGGATGGATGGATGGGTGGATGGATGGATGGATGGATGATGGGTGAATGGATGGATGGGTGGGTGGATGGATGGATGGGTGGGTGGATGGATGGATGGATGGGTGGATGGATGATGGGTGAATGGATGGATGGATGGGTGGATGGATGGGTAAACGAGTAGATGAATGGATAGGTGGATGGATGGATAGGTGGATGGATGATAGGTGGATGTATAGGTGGAATGAGTGGGTGGATGGATGGATGAATGGATGGATGAATGGAGGGATGGAGGGATGGATGGATGGATGGATGGATGGACGGAGGGATGGATGGATGGATGAACGGAGGGAGGGATGGATGGATGGATGGATGGATGGATGGATGGATGGATGGATGCAGGTGCTCAGTTATCTTTCGTCTTTATTTGTTTCAGAACCCCAGCCTATGGGATTGTGCCATCCATTTTTTTTTTTTGGTTCTTTTTTTTTTTTGGAGCTGGGGACCGAACCCAGGGCCTTGCGCTTCCTAGGCAAGCGCTCTACCACTGAGCTAAATCCCCAACCCCTGTGCCATCCATTTTTAAGGCAAGTCTTAATTGATCTAATCAAGGAATTTTCCTGCAAACATTCCCAGAGGTTGGTTTCTGTGATGACTCTAAATCCCGTTGAGCTGACAGTCAAGACTAACCGTCCAAAAACTTAATCTAAAGTACCCATCCTCCCCATATTTGAACTAACACCAGTTATCAATGGCAATACAATGGAGTGTTAAAAGATATCACTAGTCAACAGGAGAAAAGATGACATATTACTGCATCTCCACTACCCACGGCAAGGATCAGAGGCTGTCTTGGTCTCACATAACCATCCTGCTTGATAATATGACCAGAAATTGCAGAGATGGACTTTCATTTCCGTTCTTCAGTTTCACCTTGGTTGACAAAATTGCTTGCATAATGGTTCTAAGGATGTGTGACTGTGTGATTGGGTGATTCTGAGTAAACACCACCCAAAGAAGTCAGGGAGAGTCAAGGGATGCTGGCCCCCAATGCTGCTCCACCCCATCAGTCTGGTGTTATCCATAGAGGAAAGATGACTGGGAACTGAAAAGAAAAATATTGCTTTGACTAAAATATATTTGGGGTACCTCTAATACTAAAAGGCATCTTCTCCCCAAGCACCTTCAAGTATCTGGTGTATTTTTGTAGATAAAATAAATTATGCTTCTAGAAACAATCCACAGGTTTGTCATGAAAGTATTATTAAGGAAAAATTTTGGTATATCCCACACTTACTTTTCTTTTCTGTTTTTAGAACTCACATAGAGAATTATTATCTGTTCCTAGCATCGAGAATACTTACAACTTCTCTGTGCAACATTTTCAATTCTATTTCTAAATCATGGGATTTGGATACCAGATCATGCCCGTCCCCATTTTATTTATGAGAATACTAATATTTTGGGCAAATAAATGTATAAGGAATTTGTGTATGTGTGCTTTTTAAAAGACTATTGTGGGGCCTGGAGAGATGTCTCAGTGGTTAAGAGTCCTTGCCACTCTTACAGAAGATATGGATTTGGTTCCTAGCAACCAAAGACTCTCTAGACATCAGAAAGCTGTTGCCTGGCATGCCATGCACAAGAAAAAGGAGGAAGATCCACTCTTTGCACTGAGAACAAAATCTAATTAGCAGGTTCTTGAAATGACAAGAAATATATGCAATACTTTTTTTTTCTTCTAATGCATCTAATTTATCATACTTTTAATAAAGACTAAATAAGAACAAGTTTATCTTTGGTATTCCCAGTTACTCATTAATGCCAAAGTTCAATCTCTGAGGGTTGTATGGAGTCCTAAAATAATAATATTCTCTCTTCCCAGGCATTTAAGCAAAAATTTAATAATCACTCAATGGGAGATTAAAACAGAAGTGCCTCCACTGCACAGATACACACAAGCTTTACAGTCACCCTTGTAGAGAGAGAGCCATGCCTAAGCACAGTCACAGTCTGCAGATGGTACGAAAAGTAGATTAGCTTTAGTGTCAACGTAGCTGGGAAGGTTGATGAGAGACAGCTCAGTGGCTAAGAGCACTTGGTGCCCTTGAAGAAAACGAGAGTTCTATTTCCAGAACCCATGTTGGCTGGCTCACAACTGCCTGTGACACTAGTTTTAGAATATCCAATGCCCTTTCTGGCCTCTATGGCACAAATCTGTACCTATGTGCACACAGAGAAAAAGAAGAAGAAGGAGGAGGAAGAGGAGGAGGAGGAGGAGGAGGAGGAAGAGAAGAGGAGGAAGAGATTGTAGAGAAGAGGAGGAGGAAGAGAAGGAAGAGGAGCAGGAGGGTGGAGGAGAAGGAGAAGAAGATAAATCTTAAGCAAGATTTCTTTTGTTACTGTGATAAAAGACAATGGCTAGAAACAATTTAAGGAGGGACAAATTTATTTGTCTTGCACTTCCAGGTCACAATCTACCACTGAGGGATATAAAGGCAAGAAAACAAGACAGGGACCTGCTAAGACCCATAGAGGAACACAGCTTGCTGACCCACAGGTTTATGTTCAATTTGTTTGCTTCTATGTCCCAGATCCACCTGCCTAGGGACGGTGCTGCCCACAGTGGGCTGAATGCTCCCACAGTAAACACCAACCCAACAATCTCCCAGAGACATTGTCCTGGACCAATCCGATCCCAATAAATCCTTCAATTGAGGTTCCCTCCTACCATGTGTCTCTAGGTTGTGTACGGTTGACAATAAATCTAACCAGGGCAGTAGGATGTGATGCTCACACCAGGTGGTGAATTTAATTGAACCAATCTGGAATGGATTTCATTAAGTGTTTTCAAGGACTTTGATTGATAGGTACCCTTCTTTCTAATTCCAGGGAGTAAATGGTATTATCGATAGAGAAAAATACAGCAGAATATGAGAAGGCCATTGTTACCTTTAAAGAAAAATCTTTGTGGTGGAATTAGAGTCATTTGTTTCATAAAAGGGCGGGATGAGACGTATCGGCTCTGGAGTGTTGATAATGCTTCTTAGCACTGATCTGAAAATGATAACAACGAAAGTCGGCTGTGACCTTGAGCTCCGAGGAGCATGTCAGACCTGCCTCCAAGGACCTGCAATGACCCCGAGCTCTGAGCAGCACGTGCTGAGCTGCCTTCCAAGGCCTGTAATTTGTGTGCATCATTTGAAACAAGATGCTCCGAATTCTTTATCCCTAACTTGAGGTCCTCTCCACAAATGTGTTCATGGTACCCAAGATGGAGGATCGCCATTTAACGCCACTCATCCAGTTTTTCAGTTTGGAAGGATCTGTGTCTTCTCAAACAGGGCAAGGGTCAGCCACTGTTTTTAAGAGAAGGAAACCAGAACAGAACTAAAGATACTGGTCTCAGAGTGTGGCCTATGGGTGGCTGCAGGCAAAGGTCTTTCACGTAGATGGTGAGGCTGAAACCACATTTTCACGTTCCTAAAACGCCATCGCTTTTCCCGTACCACCTGCAACTTCGCCGATGATACAAAAGCAATGGAGTCGATAAAGGAGCCACAGATCAAGGTGGGGAATCAAAGTGGACCCAGAGCTTCTAAGTCCCTCCCGTCCCAGCTCTTGGAGCTGGTAAAACGTATGCACAAGCGTGATGTTATATAGTACATATCCAGTCCTCATCCCTGTTTCCTGGCGTGCCGAAATCCTTGGAAAGGGTGTGTTCGAGTGTCGGCGAGGTCATTAAAGGCTACCAGCTCCACGTTGGCTCCCACACAGGATCTGATCACCAGTGAGACTGAGGTGTCCATGGTGGGACATCCAGCGCTGCCGTTCATCCCCAGTGGGGATGAGAAGGACTGGATGTTGGAATGGTCAGCACCGGATACTTTGCATCTTGTACATGTTGTTTAAAAGCAAACTGTAGCACTCACAGTGATGATCCATATACACCTGAAGCCTATCAATACAAAGCAGGCATTGACATTCCATCAGAACCTATGGCCCTTCAGACAGATCTGCTTTGTCATAACTATCGAGTGAAACAATGTGCTTAGCGGGAAAGTTCCCTCTATAGCAAGGGTTTCCTTGCTTCTCTGGCGAATGTGTTTGCCATTGGGAAGAGATTTGGTGACAGTAACTACTTTCACATTTTCTGTCACTAACCTTATCCCTGTCCCTCACAGCCATCTGTTTTCCACCGGACCCTCTACACATTTTGGCAGGTGAAACAAACACCCTGCTCATATTTCTCTTCCCTAACTCACTCAGAGTTTCATTTCTCTATCAAGACCTGTAGCCCTGCTGGTTCCACTGTCTGGAAAGCCATTGCCAGTGATGCCTGGCTTCTTTTCTGCATTTAAACAACGTCTTCGTAGACCGTCCAGTCTCAGGTGGCAGACTCTTTCAGAACGCAGTAACTCTGAAGAGTTATAGTATTTTCAGATTACTATTCAATAGCTAAATTAATCAGTGATATTAATATTACTTATTTATTTATTTTCCTTCCAACAGTATTAACTTTCAGTGACCCGTCAAGTAATAAATATAAAGGCCTAAAAGCTTCCCACTTCGCCATCTGTAAGCAATCTCGATGTCGTTTTTGTATCTCGTCCCAAATTAGATCTAGGCCTTCTCTCCTTTCCTTTGTCTTAGCAAAGGAAGCAGAAGAAGCCATGGAGGGTCTGTGCTGACTCATCACCACCCCCTTTCTTGAAGCTCTGCCTTTACAAAGATCAAAATTCCCAGGAAGAACAGAAGGAAGAAACACAGAGAAGAAAAGACCATTGAGCCCATCTTGGATCAGTCAGCAGGCCAACCAATCCCATCCAAAACCCGCTGAGTGCCTTACCCCATCTGCAGCTGACTGGAAGTTCTGAGAGAGCCCAGCAGGCAGCCCAGGTGTCCTACAAACCCACAAGCCAGAATCCACCCTGCGTTCCCACATAGCTTTAGATTTGCAGATAATACACAGCATTAATTCATTAATAGGCAACAGATTCCACCACTCTATTTGAAGCCCCGAGAGTGATGCTCGAAATGAAAACAAAAAGATATACAAACATATCTGTCGGATGTGAGGGAGGACTGAGACAAAACAAAGCAGTGAGCTGCAAAACTCCTTCTTCGTGCCGTAGCCCAATTACATTCTCCCTACTTGGGTTAGAACTAAACTAAATGATACAATAAGTTTGCTCATGCAATTAATTTAGCTCTTCTGGGCATCCACACCAATTACTGGAAAAGACAAAACCAACATTAGAACAGACATCACTACTAAATAAAAGGTATTCAAATATTTATATCCTTTCTCTCTGTCTGCACAGTCTATAAATACACAAGCCCAGACAAGCTTTTATTGGAGTGGGCTGACTCTCTGCAGGGAGAAGACAAGTGTTGTTTTCAGTCTCCCTTCGGGTAGAATGGAGATGCCCCGCTCAGTTTCTGTCTAATCATTTATTGGGATGCCGATGGGAAGGGAATACATCTCGGAAACTTTGACCAGATCGGTTTAGTTTTTCCATTTTCACAGCAGGGGAAGCTAGCTTGGGGTTTTCAGTTTTGCAGATAATCTTTCTGAAAGTGAGCACGGTAACCAGCTAAGTCTAAACGATGCTAAGAGCATTCAGATGCTCTTGAAAAAGGACCCAGGGCTGCACAGACTTCTGCCTTTACAACACCACATCCATCTGCCGTCCGGCTTCCTTTTCTCCTGGTCCTGGCAGAGAAACTGAACATTCTCCATATTGTACGTGAACAAATGGACTGACTCACAGAAAACGTGCCTCCCCTTGAAGCTGGACGATTGAAGTGACTGCTTATGTTCTCTCTGCTACCTTTGGGGGAAAACGGTAAAATTAAAGAAATGGAATTGTTAGGACACTAGGAATAAAGGGACAGCATTATTCAAGAGATCATGGGGAGTGCGTGTGTTTAACAGTCTTCACAGGTCTGTCTCCAGGCCCAGAGTTCATTTCTTTACTCTTTCTTCCTCTCCTCACATCCTCCTCAGGTAGTCTCACCCCCTTTGTTTCTAGTTTGTCCTTTGTGTGTGCTTGACCCCCATTTTCCTTTCTTCTTTCTCCCACCTTCTCCTTCTTCATGTTTCCACTCCTCTATATCCTTCTTCCCACATTTCTTTTCCTTTTCCTCTTCCTTGTCCTCTTCCTCCTCCTCTTCCCCTGCCTCCTCCTCCTTTCTCATTCTTCCATTCTCTCTATTGACCTCATTCTCCCTTCTTCCTCCTCCTCTTCCTCCTCCTCTTTCTCTCCCTCCAGCCATTCCTCGAACATTAGGAACAGAAGACCATTTTTAAAAACTTCTCCTTTCACATTCACTCCAGCAGGACCCATCTATTATTTTTTTTCTTTTTCTAACTTACATTAGTCAGGGGGTTAGTTCTATTTAAAACTTAATTTAACATAAGCAAAATAAGTAAAATGATAGGAATATAGCTTCCCCATGTGCTTATAAAATTAAGCTCGCTAGCAAATAGTGAAGCGACAGACAAGCGTGAACCATCTAAGGAATTCATAGGTCCCTTTAAACCTAAATGCTAACTGTGAATGAGTAGAGCACTGTGGAAATAAATGGTGTTCATTCTTTAAAAGAAAAGAACACATAAAGTTTCCAAAAATGCACTGGTGATTTCTCTTGTTAAGTAGCTCTGAAAGATTCTTCAGCTATGGAAAAACATACATTGGATCAGAAGAAAGAATAACGAATGGACATTATCCCCTTAGTAGTAATAAAGATTACACAAACATATAAAACATGCTTACATGGATATGTACATGTCAGATAATTCCCTTGGAGAAGTACGTTCCGGTTATAAGACTTGAACTAGAGAAATGTAACATCTCAGCGTTATGTACTTAGTGGCTGATGGGAGCTTGCACTCCACCCTGTCGTGTACTTTGTGGTATCCCGTCACTAGAGCAACGACGCCTCCTGCAAGAGCCCTGGTCTATCTAACGAACCCCAGTCACAGAAGTTGCTCCAACAGAAAAGCACAGCCAAGTGGCACAAATGGTGACCTAGCTTGTTCTCTGCTGCTCTGATAGGTCTGACCGAAAGCAACCCAGGGGAGGAAAGGGTCTAACCCATCTTCCTTCCATGTCTCACAATCTGTCATCCCGGAACTCAAGGCAGAGGCTTGGAGGAAGAACCTAATGCAGAGGCCATGGAGACGCACTCTTCACAGACTTGCTCTCAGGCTCGTATCGAGCTTCCTTCTAACACAGCTCAGGAGCAGATGCCTGGGGATGGTACCACCCTTCAACATCAGTTAGCATTTATGAAATGTTCCACAGATGGGTTCACAATCCAACCCCTGCCTGGGAGTCTGCATTATGTCAAGCTGACAACCAAAATCAGTCATCACAGATGGATAATTTACCTGGCATTAACCTGGAAGACAGGCTTATATGTAGAACTAGTAAGAGAGATTCAGAGGCTCATTTCAAGGAGTTGGCTTAGGGATTGTTGAGTCTGGGTGGGTGAGCTCAGAACATAGCTGGGCAGCTAGCAAGATGACCTAGGACTCTTGGATATGGGTGAAAGCTCCTACTGTATGCTATTCAAGTCATTTGCGTGGATGTCGGTAAAGCTCTTACTGTGTGTTACTCAAGTCACTTGCTTGAATGTGGGCGAAAGCTCCTACTGTGCGCTATTCAAGTCACTTGCTTGAATGTGGGTGAAAGCTCCTACTCTGTGCTACTCAAGTCACTTGATTGGATGTGTGAAAGCTCCTACTGTGCGCTACTCAAGTCACTTGCTTGAATCTGGGCAAAAGCTCCTACTGTGTACTGCTCAAGTTACTTGCTTGGATATGGGTGAAAGCTCCTACTGTGCGCTACTCAAGTCACTTGCTTGAATCTGGGCAAAAACTCCTACTGTGTACTGCTCAAGTTACTTGCTTGGATATGGGTGAAAGCTCCTACTGTGTGCTACTCAAGTCACTTGCCTGACCGAGTCAGGCCCACCCAGTTACCTAGTGTGCTACCGTCCCTTCCTTTAAGTCAGTGGACTATGGACCTTTTTTGGTCACATCTCTAGTGCATTGTCACAACAATCCTAAACGTTTATTGGCGGTTGGGGCCAATGACTTCACCCTATCACAAGGACAGTGAACTTCAACAGCCTTTAATCACACAGTGTAGCAAGGGGACCTTAAGCTCAGAAGTATTTTGAACTAAATGAAACAAAATGTTACAAAAGCTAAAGTTAATAAGGAGATTTGGTGGAAGACACAGTGTGGGGCCAGAAGCTGAACTCCCTTCTCTCTTTTTTTTCCTGGCATCCTGCCACAACTCTGATGGAAACCAAGGACTTGGTTTGTTTGTTTGTTTTAGGGAAAGAAATAGCATCAGTTTTAAAACACATTACTATCCCCATCCATAATATTCTTAACAAATACCAGGCTTGCATCAAGTTAAGCAACACTATTTCACTCTGTATGAAAATGTTCTCAGTACATCAGGTAAGGGGAGCCAGCTAATAAATAAAGCATTCAATTCTGTACAATAATAAATAGAGTTCATGGAAGTATATATGTCAAACTTTAAGAGCACTTATTTCTAGATAATAACTTAGTAGGTCATTCTTAATTTGTGTTTCTTTTTAGTAATTTCTAGTAGGTATTACAACCATGTCTTGGTTTTGAGGTTAAGAAACCCTAATTAGGGACTATTGTAATATTCGGGAACAAAGCAAAATACAAAATAAATAACGTTGGATAAATGACCCATTCAAAGGACCTCTGCCTATAACCATTCCTCAGATAACTCCTAACCTGTAATGTGATCACTCTCTTCTTAGGCAACGGAATAAAATTTTAGCAAAACAAACCTTCACCCTGCCCTGAGAGAGCTTAGTGGTCAAGAGGAAAATTATTTGGAAAAATAAATAAATAAATTCACATGGAAACGCTGGAGCAAAACAGGTGGATATTTTTAGATGAATTTGCTGTAACTAAAACACTCAGTGGTTGTCTGTGGTGTGTGTGTGTGTGTGTGTGTGTGTGTGTGTGTGTGTGTGTGTGTGTGTGTGTGTGCGTGTTGGTGTGGCATATATGTAATGTGCTCTATGTACTGGTGTTGGCTGTGACATCTCAAGGTATCTTCTAAAGTGAAGGGGACGAGATTCCAGGAGGAAAAAATACCTAGAAATGCCTGAGAGTGCCCAAACGTTCTCCAAGAAATATTGAACACATTTGAACCGCTGCAAATGAATCCTGGATAATTGTCTGGGGCGCTCAATGGTGCGGCTGCAGACATTTTGGGTTTTCTAGAGTTTTCCAATGTGTTCGTATCAGTCATGCCTTTTACCCCCGGAAGCTGAGAGATAAATCTGACAAGCCCTGGATAAACGCTGGCTGAGGCTCTACCGATCCTGGGCGTGGACGCCGACATAATTTACATCCTGCTATCAACCGGGCTCCCATTAGGCAGCCTCTGCAAGGAGTCCGGATAGATCAGCGCGTCAGGCTTGAGGCGTGGCGATAACTCAGATGAGTTGAGGTGAAGCTGCCTCGGTTCAGACACTCAGGAGAACACAGCCGTGCACAGATTTCTTTCCAACTGCTGGGACCGTGAGAGGCGGAGGAGAGCTTTGAACTCTGCTGCGTTGCACCAGGCCACACAACCGGCCAATCGTTCTTTCCTCTCTAAGTCATTGATACCCCTCTGGGACGCAGAGATGGGGGTGAGGGAATCAGTATAATCAAAACACGTCATATACACGTTTGAAAGTATCGCAAGTGGATTCATTTATTTACTCACTTGGAAATTTAATTCATTTGAGAGTTTCATCTACATGTCTGTGTGGGGACACCACGTGTGTATAGTGCTCCAGGAGGCCAGAAGAGGGCATTGGATCCCGCGAAGTGGGAGTTACCAGAGAGTTTTGAGCCTTCTTGTGGGCGCTGGGAACGGAGGGCATATCCTCTGGAGCAGTAGCCAGTGCTCCTAACCATGGATCCGTCTGTGGAAACCCTGAAACCCAATTTTTATGTAGAAATAACATATGCAAACAAAAAGTATTTAAAGAAGATTGCTAAGAAAGTCAATGGATGATGAGCAAAAGTAGACCTAGAGGGAGGTATTTCTCTGTCAGTGCTTCATGGACACGGTGATAGTGACCACCCTTGTCTACATCTTAGATGCTGTCACCTCTCCTGTAGTTGTAACAGAAGGAGACACTATACCCTTAGAACAAGAAAAGACCAAATTGGGAGACAAATTATGACTTTTTACCAGAAAGCATCCAGGTACCTATTGTCTCATCAATAACCAAACAACAGTCCTTGGGGGAAAGTCTTCATTTTCCTCTTAAGATGCCTTTTGTGTGCCTCGGGATAGACAACCCTGTCTTGGAGTGCGGGTGGCCATCTTACAGAAGACTCTAGAGTCAGGTATGAGGAAATCAGGGTGATGTGGGGAACCATGCCATCCTGATGACGGTGAGGAAGAAAGCATCTTCCTCTCGAGTAGACTGCATGGAGGAGAATATTGGATATTGGGGCTAAAGCATCAGACACAACGAATTGATTTTACCAACAGTCAGTGAGCTTAGGGGAGGCTTCTATATCTCTGAGGAAGTCACAGACCCTGCTGCCAGCCAGCAGAAGTTCTCTAAACCTCTAGGTAGCTGAACTGTTCTGCATTCTCTCTCTCCCAGGGCACTGTCACCATAAACTGTAGGTGTGAGGGTTTGTTGCCCATCAGTGCAAACCTAATGCCTCTCCCTTGTTCCCTGCTGTTCTCTCAGTCCAGTTAAACGAATGATTTTCTTTGTCCATGGTCACAATTCGAACTCTGCTGTGTCCAGACCTGAGGCCACCATCAAACCAGTAACTGGGGATGGAGAGGTGGCTCAATGATCAAGGATGTAAACCTCTTTCAGAGGACCCAAATTCCATTTCCAGCACCAATTCTGTCTATAATTCCAACTCCAGGGGATCCAGTGCTCTCTTTTGACCTCTGCATTGGCCTCTGCATGTACTGCATCCGTGTGTGTGTGTGTGTGTGTGTGTGTGTGTGTGTGTGTGTGTGAGCGCACAAGGCACTGTTTAGGGACATAGTGTTGCTTAGCATGCCAGCGAGGACCTGAGTTCTATCCCCAGCATTTCAAAGAAAAAGAAAGGAAGGAAGGAAGGAAGGAAGGAAGGAAGGAAGGAAGGAAGGAAAATAGACTAAACATAATTCCCATAATTCCCTTGGGACAAATACCTCACAGCCCAAAGCTATTAGGAGATTACTAAAGTTAGATCCCTCAACTAAGCTATCTAAATAACAAATCCTACGACTGGTAACTCGGGTTAAAGGATCTCCCTACTCTTTGCAAACAATTCATCTCATACTTTGTTCTCCGTTCTCGTTTAAAATTAACCTTCCCATCAACTGCACAAATAGGAAGAAAGGGAAGATTCCTTATCATGGATGAGGAAATAGAAGTTTAGAAAAATGTCATGTGATGAGGGACGCTCTTGTTAAGGAGCTGGTCCAGGTCTAAAGCCTTGTGTGTGGTGTTTTGAAGGAGAATAGTCGGCTCATAGACTTGAATACTTGGCCATCAGGGAGCGGCACTTCTTGAAAAGCATTAGGAGCTGTGGCCTAGATTAGGTGTGACCTTGTTGGAGAAAGTGTGATGCTGGAGAGGGGGTGGGGGCTTGGGGGTGGGGGGGTCCCTCTCTTCCTGCTACCTGATGCAGATAAAGAGCACTCTGCAGTAAAACATTGATAAGACACCCTAGCACCTCGTAAATCAGCTGCTTATAAAACATAGACCTGGACAGCTAGGGAGATGGCTCAGCAGTTAAGAACTTTCATTGACTGCATATTCTGAATACATAGACTCCATTCCTACCACACATAAGGCAGCTCTAATTCCAGTGCCAGGTGATGAGACACCTCCTTCTGTCCTCTGAGGGCACCAGGGACACACGTGGCACACGGACATATAATGCAGGCAAAACACCCATACCCATAATAAAATAAAAAATAAATCAACAACACGGGTTAGAGCATTAGCCTTCCTGTAAGCAGCCTCCTTAGCCTGTGAGGTGAATTCCCAATCCCACGCAATGTCTTTTGTCTGACTGAACAACAGATGTCAGCAATCCTTGCTTGTTTTCCCCACGCCTAGACTCCCTAGTCTCTGGCTTCCTAAATGATTCTGCTTATGTTATCACTTCATAACATGTTTACATAGTTAACAGTAAGAGGAGAGGGAGGGAGACGGAAGATGGAAACCCACAGCTGGTGTGGGGATTCGCAACTGGAGAGGCAGTCACGTGGCTCGCTGGCTGCGTGGCTTTGCGCTGCTCTTGCCTGCCTGGGCTTTAGCGGTTCCACAGCTCACTCCAGCCTCCACCTCTCAATTCCCCAGATCCCTGCCTAGGCAGAACCGGGCACTGTATCACTTTTCCAACGTCAATAAAGCAGGTCTAATTTTCCTCGGCTGACGAGGGCCTGATAGATCTGATGACCTTTCGCTGGGACGTCATTTACAAGTATGATTAAATTATTCTCCGCAGATGAACTGATACCCCAGGCTGGCAGATCTCTCTCCAGAGGTGGCAGAATGTCTCTGGCTGGCCCCTCTCTCACCTTTCTTGATCTGTGTGGTTCTTGTTGCAGTGGCTCCCGAATGATGACCCCGCTGACGGTGAACGTCTTTGTTCAGATCCCTTAATGAATACAATTTTCTCCGAACAGATCAACCCCATCTATATGACAATAGTCGAAGAGGCTGTTTGTTTATTTGATCTATTAGAGGGAACCAGGAAATGAGGAAAGATTCCAGTTAAATTCTCTAGACTCCATGTTTTCCGGGAAAGTTTAAAAAAAAAAGTGACTTTATTTTTTAGCGGCCTCTATTTGCAGTGGTAAATTCTGCACCTACGTTATCTTACCAGATCTTGACAACAGCTTGTGAAATATATTACTTGCATGTAGTTTATAGTTGAACCTTTTGTGTGTCAAATACCGTGAGAAGGTCCAGGGAGAAGACAAATCCTATTCTCGTTGAATTTCCTTGCTGTGGCTATCTTCATTGTCTACTTGACCAGATTTGGAATCACGTAGTAGACACGCCTCTGGAAATGTCTGCAAGGGCATTCCCAGGGTTATCTGAGGAGGGAAGACACACCCCGAATGTGGGTGTCAATATCCTATTGTCTGGGGCTCTGGACTTCATAGAACGAGGAAATGAGGAAAAGGAGAGAACCCCAGTGTTCCCCACTCTCTGCTCCCTAGTCTGACAAAACACCAGGAGTCCCGGTCTCCTGCCCCTTTTGTCATGGGTGTGGCCATGCCTTCCTCTTAGTGATGAACTGTGCCTTCTTACCGGGCCAGCCAAATAATTTCTTAAGATGCTTTGTGAGGTGTTTTGTCCAAATAATTTCTTAAGATGCTTTGTGAGGTGTTTTGTCCAAGTAACGAGATTTAATACATTTCCATGCAAACCGAGACGTAGACTTATATAAAGTAAGCCCTGTCCCCACGGGTCCTGATCTGTAGTCAGAGCATCCTATAAGTTTGATAAATGTTAAATCGGTCAAACAAAAAGAATAGGTGAAGTATGTCTTACTGTTTCCCGACTTAAACTTTATTCTATAGTCCATTTTTAGGAAAGAAAGAAAAATAAGGAAGGAAAACGAGTGGGAAACAGAATGAAGATTTGCAGTTTCTGTGTGAATCTCTAACTTCTGATGGCACCTCTCTCTCCCTTGTCACCAAGCAGTGAACTGAAGTCATCTCTGGGTATGCTGTCCTAGATGAAAAGTCAACCTAGTACTCCTTCTGCCTAAATTCAGCTAACGTCCTGCCTTAGAAAATGAAGTTTATTGAGACAGCAAGCTCAGTTCCTCATAAGTTGTGCCTTGTGTCTTCTGTGCTACTACAAGTGCAACAAAGACTGTAAAATCCCCGAAATGCATAGGCCCTTATGAGCGCAGTTGCAGCCTTACCTGAAATAAACACAGATCTTAAAACACAGATGCTGTTAGAGTGCCTTGCTTATCACGTCTCGAATTTAATAGATGAAAGATCACTGCTTACTAGAGACCACGAAGTAGTTGTGTACTCATTCTTCTGACTTCTGCACACACAGTCCTTGATGGAGATGAGGGCAACTGAAGTCAGGGTGAGCTGGACAGGATGTTTGGTACCCTTAGCAAGCTGCTAGAGCTGTTGGGGGTTTATGGATGGAAAACTGGGTAAGGGGATAACATTTGAAATGTAAAGAAAAAAATCCAATTTAAAAAAAAAAGACTGTGAATATCAAATCTCAACATTTACAATTAGAAAATTTCAATTTATACTAAGCAAATAAAGGTGGGAACACTTTTGGATTGTATGGAAATTAACACGCCACCGTTAAGACAAAAGAAAATGTCTCGTTAGTTAGTGGAACTGTTTGGGAAGGATTAAGAGGTGTGGCCTTGTTGTAGGAGGCGTGCCACTAGGGGGTGACCTACTGTGCTTCCTTCCTATGGACCTGAAACTCTACCAAGTATCACAAACGTCTTTTCTCTCTGCTTCTTAGAAGTGGTCAGTGAGCTGTCTTAGTTCTGCTACTGCGTAGAGACACCATGCCACAGGCAAAGCTTATCAAAGAAAGAGTTTCATTGGGGAGCCTACTCATACTTGTCAAGGGTCAGTCCACAATCAGCATGGTGGGAAGCAGACAGGTACAGTGTCTGTAGCAGTAGCTGAGAGATTCGGAGCCACAGGCAGCAGGCAGAGGGCAAGGCTGAACCTGGTGTAAGCTGCTGAAACCCCAAAGGCCGCCCCCTAGTGGCACGCCTCCTACAACAAGGCCACACCTCCTGATCCTTCCCAAACAGTTCCACTAACCAGGCAGCAAGCTTGCTGACTGACATATGATCCATTCCCAGTCAACACACTACAGTGAGCCCACATCTTACATTGTACATCTTCTCCAAAATCTGTGATGTATGCCTTGATTATAAAAGAAACTCTGGGAAGTTGATCTTCCTCAGAAAGCCTTACATGTTTGGGTTACAAATGAGACATTTTCTTTTGTCTTAACGGTGGCGTGTTAATTTCCATACAAACCAAAAGTGTTCCCGCCTTTATTTGCTTGGTATAAATTGAAATTTTCTAATTGTAAATTTGAGATTTGATGTTCACAGTCTTTTTTTAAAATTGGATTTTTTTCTTTACATTTCAAATGTTATCCCCTTTCCCAGTTTTCTGTCCATAAACCCCCTATCCTATCCTCCTCCCCCTTCTTCTATGAGGTTGTTTCCCTACCTAACCACCCACCACTTCCCATCTCCCTGCCCTGACATTCCCCTACACTGGGGGGGGGGTGTCCAGCCTTGGCAGGACCAAGGGCTTCTACTCACATTGGTGCCCAACAAGGCCATCCTCTGCTACATATGCAGCTGGAGCCATGGGTCTGTCCATGTGTACGCTTTGGATGGTGGTTTGTCTGAATGTCTTCCCAGAAATCTGTAACATCATCAGATTTGGTCATTTCTGCCAACATTTATAAATAAGTTGCATTATAACTCAGTTCTAGCCAGCAGTTGCTGCTTAGATCTATATGAACAAAGGACCAGACTTTGCATAAGTATTTTTAAGGCTTTGACACGACTAATTTCCAATCTTTATTTATTTGCTTTATTTATTTACATGTTAGTAAGCACTTTCGCCCAGGATGGCTAGAACTATCTGTATAGTTGATCTTGAATATCTGATCTTTCTTGCTCTACCTCTCAAGTGCTGGGATCATAGATGAGGGGCTGAGGACTGAACCCAGAGTTTAATACACTTAAGGGTTAGGCAAGAGCTCTTCTGAGTGAACTCCATCTCCAGTCAAATACTTTGACTGGGGATTTTACTGCATGCCTTTAGTCACAGCAAAATCTATGAGACAGCTCTGTTTGAAGGTTAGCAGCTGTTTATCATCCCTGAGTGTAAGCTGCATCTCTACGCTGCCTATGACTACATTGATAAACTTCTGGCCTCCAATTTTGGATGTGAGGATGAATTATGCATTGTGGGTCTCGATGTATTTAAACGTTTACTTAGGATAACGATTTCCAAGAAGTAAGTTGGTGCTATTCAATAATGGGAGAGACATCACATCCTCACTGGGTCCACAAATCCTATGGGTCTGTTTATCCTACAGTTCAATACCTATCCAAAAGAAGATGGCCGGTCCCGGACCAGCAGGGAGGTGCCAGGGTGGCTAGACTCATAATACAGTTTCCTGAAAATCATGAATGCCCAGCTGAGTGAGTTTATGGGCTATATTTTATAGTTTTAATTAAACTCATTATTATTCAAATGGAAAAGTGGTTCTAAAAAGTGGTTCTATAAAGAGACTATAAATTGAAGGTAATGCTTAAGATAGAGACACAAAAACACAAAGAAGGCAGAGGAAGGTGGGGCTTGCAGCCAAGGTTGCTGCTCGGTTTGTTACATAACAAGGAGAAAGGGTTAATGGTTTGAGCGCTAACAAGCAGCCCGCCAACCTTTTTCTACATAAGATGGTTGAAATATCACTTTAATTTTTAAGCAAGAAATCATGCCCTACATGTATGTGATACCATGAAATATTAGCCAATAAGTGTAATAGATGTGTGTATGCACATAAGGTAAGAACTCATCTCATACTCAGGAAGTGCCAACACAAGCATTAAGAAATAATGTAAAATGCCTCCAAAGCTCTCTGGACTATCTGGGGGAAAAACAAACAAACAAACAGAAAGAACAGGTAAAACATAGCGAACTGGGTGTTTGGAACACTGGATTTCGTCACCTCTCAATGGAAACTGAGGTACAGGCTTGATTTTTTAAAAAAGGTATTTCCTTTCCTTTCTCTAAACCTGTGCATCATACAGAAAAATCTCTACTTGCAAACTCAACTGCCCACCTGTCTCCTCTGGTTACCTCGAAGGGCAGTAAACCATTTCAGAACTGGGGAAAGAAAAGAAAATAGAAACGTAATCCCCTCCCCCACCAGAGACTCCTGGTTGACTCCAAGTTATCTCCAGAAATGTACAAGACTCCTGTAAGACACCCTGCCTTGCCCCAGGAGGCTAAGATCCAGGTAACCTGGGAAGGTCTTTGATCATCTCTAGTCCAGGTGAGCACAGCTCATCTTCTGAGCATGGAAAGAGGAGCTAACCCTAACCTAGATGCAGCTTCGTAGTCTCAGCCCCTCCTCAGCCTCACTGCTAATGGCTTCTTCCTCATAGTTACTCACTCCTGACTTCTTAGGCTGCACCCGTGTTTCTCAGTAGCCTGTTTTCTGTTCCATAAGAACTATTTCCTGTTTCAGGGCTACCCACATTCTGTCAGCCTTTCCATCCACCTGTGCATTTTGGCAGCACCCCCATCAGAACCTCTTTTCTTTGTTGTTGTTGCTGTTGTTGGAACAAGGTTTTACATTTAGTGGTGTGAGTATATTCACAAAGCTTTTAAGCTACACCAATTTTAATTGAAAAAAAAAATCTTACAATATATTTTAATCACTCTTTCCCCTCCCCAAACTCCTCTCAGAGCCCCCACCTCCCCACCCACCACCCTTTCTCTCCTTCTTTAAAAAACAAACAAAACCAAAAGCAAATTAACAGCGAAGAAATAAGAAACACACTTATAAATATCCCACAAAAGCCACAAAAATGGAAAACAGAAGACACAAGCAAAAGACCAATAAGACAAAAACAAAACAAAACAAAACAAAACAAAGCCATGCGAGGCAAAACACTTACAAAAATACCATTCAATTTGTTTTGCGATGGCCAACTACTCCTGTGCGGAGTCTGTCCTGGAGTGTGGTTAATATACCCAGTGAGCGTCCTCTGAAAACAGTACTGTTTTTCCTTTTGTCTGTGGGTACCAATTGCTGATACATTCTTGGTGACGAGTGGGGTTCATGTGCACTTCCCACTCTCTATGCTGGGACCCTGTCTTTCTTGAACCTGTATAGGTCCTGTGTGTGCCACCATGATCTCTGTGAGCTTTTTTGTTTGGTTGGTTGTTTTTGTTTTTGTTTTTGTTTTTTTGAGTATTTTTTCATCTTTATTAACTTGGGTGTTTCTTATTTACATTTCGATTGCTATTCCCTTTCCCGATTTCTGAGCCAACATCCAACATCCCCCTAACCCCTCCCCCCTTTCTCTATGGGTGTTCCCCTCCCCATCCTACCCCCATTACCACCCTCCCCCCAACAGTCTAGTTCACTGTGGGTTCAGTCTTAGCAGGACCCAGGGCTTCCCCTTCCACTGGTGATCTTACTAGGATATTCATTGCTACCTATGAGGTCAGAGTCCAGGGTCAGTCCATGTATAGTCTTTGGGTAGGGGCTTAGTCCCTGGAAGCTCTGGTTGCTTGGCATTGTTGTTCATATGGGGTCTCGAGCCCCTTCAAGCTCTTCCAGTTCTTTCTCTGATCCCTTCAACGGGGGTCCTATTCTCAGTTCAGTGGTTTGCTGCTGGCATTCGCCTCTGTATTTGCTGTATTCTGGCTGTGTCTCTCAGGAGAGATCTACATCCGGTTCCTGTCAGCCTGCACTTTGCTTCATTCATCTTATCTAGCTGTCTCTGTGAGTTCTTATGCACATCGATCCTGTTGTGTGAGACATACATTGCTTCCTCAGAGTCACGGATCACCTCGGGACCATCATCTTTCCATTTCTTCTTCTGCCGGATCCCAGAGTTCTGGGTGGAAGGGTTAGCTGAAGACACCCCAGTTAGGATGGACTCCTTCACCTTCATACCATTACAATTAAATTTAAAAATTAAATCTCATCACCACGAAAAGGCACTTAGAAGACATTAGGACCTTGGAATAACTCTAACCAAGCAAGTGACCGTCTTGGATTTTTTATTTTATGTATGTGGGTACACTGCCACTGTCTTCAGACACACCAGAAGAGGGCATCGGATCCCATTACAGATGGCTGTGAACCACCATGTGGTTGCTGGGAATTGAACTCGAGACCTCTGGGAGAGCAGTCAGTGCTCTTAACCACTGACTTAACCAAGCCCGAGAGTCTTGTAAAATAAAAACTTGAAGGAATTAAAGAAGAATCCAAAGATGGAAAGACCTTCCATGCTCTGGGTTAGCAAAATTAATATTGCAGAAGTGGCCGTTGTACCAAAAGCAATCTACAGGTTCAATGCAATCCCTGTCAATACCCTAATACGATTCTTCACAGAAATTGCAAAAACACATTAAACTTCACAAGGAAACCCCCCCCCCAAATCTCAGGATCGCTAAAACACTCCTGAATGGCAGAGGCACTACCAACTGGCTTTCTAGTTTTCCACAAAATCTCACTTTTGCTCATGGAATACAGGGAAGGCCTGAGGCCATCAAGAAATGGTGGTGTCTATTCTACAAGTTCACACCCACCGCTATGGAGAGTCAGCTGCCAGGACTCTCTCCTAGCACCTAGCGCCTCTCTCCTGGACAGGCGTGTTCGGTCTGTGTTCCTCGTCTTGGCTTCTTGACCCTTTTGCTAATACTTCTCCCTGTTCCTCCATCCTCAGTTTTCCCAGGCTGTTTCCTTTTTCCCTTCCTTCCTCTTTAGCATACTCTAGCTCAGGGCCTTTGCCAACATCCATGCCTTCTCTGAAACGCTCACACATCTTACTCCTCAATGATCATATCGCGCTATTCCTCAAGGCTCTAATAAAACTCCTTTTGCAGATGAACTGTCATTGCCCTCTGCCTATCTTTGTCTGCGAGGGTACCGGTTATTCACGTAAAGCAAGTCAGTCATCCAGGGGTAACTGTAACCAGGGTGTGCGCTCCGCACAGCCCTTGTTCGGGGGAGTCCAACCTTTTGCTGTGGTGATTAGTTAATCATCCCCTCAGCAACACGGGCGTATCCTAGCTATCCTTGTAGACGTTGTATAGTGACATGTGATTCAAAGTGCAAGCTTTGCTTTTGGGCCAATCATTTGGCTTCCGGTACAAATTGAGAGTTATTCCTTTAAGTGAGAGGCAAATGCTCAAAGAACCTGTGCAAACTCAATCCGGACAAAACCCTGTCGTGGAGATGAAGCCCCACCCCTCTCCAGGGAGCTGTTGCCTTGGATGCTACTGGGAGTTGGAGAGTCGGTTTTCTTTAACTCTGTGACCCTAGTAGATTGAATACATTCCTCAAATTTCAGTTGCAGTTTCAGAAGGCTGCAACGAGACCCAGCGTGGGGACACACAGTTCAAGAAATTCTCAAGGATACACCAACATCCCTAAAAATATCAGTCATGTCGTAGACACCTTGCAAAACAGAGACTGGACCAAGCGAGTTTGATCCAGATAGGAAAGCTGAAAACGTTCTACGGCAGCAGGAGAATGTGGGATGGATTTTTGTACAATCGAGCTTCTGAGATTTAGAATTTGGCCTCAGACCAGGAGAGGTTTGAGCAAACAGGAGCCTCAGTTTCCCTTACTGCTAAGGTGTGGATGGCATGAGCTCCCGACAGTCAGGGTCAGCAAGGTGTGAAAGCCCTGAGGTAGCCAAGGAACCTGCCCAAGTTGCCTATGAGCAGTGCAGGTGCAGCACAAGGGCAAGCGGAGCCTGGGGCTTCAAATCAGGCAGAAGCTAGACATCAATCACAGGGCCTGACGCCATCACGGAGCGCTCTTGACGCATCTTTGTCGTTGTGGTTCTGTATTTCCCGCCGTGCTACATTCCCTGTAGGTCATTCGGAAGGGCGGCCCTGTCAACTGGATGGGAATCTTCCTTCTTTTTGTATCAGGAGGAAATGGCACAGAGTAATTTCCTTAGGAGAGCATCAAACTCGACCACTCGCCAGAAGCCGGGGACTCTGGGGAAAACTCCCTGACACTCTAGGGCCCACCGGGATCATTCCGCTGAGCTATCAGGGGTGCCTTGGCCATCTAAAACGTAACCCCTAGTCCATGTCTTTGTTCCGAAGGGAGGGTCAGTATATCTGGGCATCACCCCACAGGCCTCGCCTTCCTACCTCCTCTGGTCATGTGTAAGACGTGGTCAGCAGCGAGTACCTATGTGTGACTTCATCACTCTCCATGGCAACTGTTAGCTCAGGAACCACAGTCCTTTTGCCCTCGCTTCCCCACTGGCACCTTAGGGAGATCTTCATGAATACCTTGTATCCTTTTAGACTGTGGAGAACGCTACACACTAAGTAGGTTTTTAGAAATTTGGCTAATTGCAGTTATATATATATACACACACACTGATTTCTATGATCACGCATGCAGAAATTTTAGGATTTTAAATAAATAATCTTCCGTAAGTATACACCTGAATAAAAATAGAACATGTCTTTATATGCACATGTGTGTACGCATTAGCTATGCAGTGGTAATTTGCACTGTATCTGATATGGCTTGCATGTGCCATGTCCTCCATGAAGCCCCATCTGAGCACTTGGTCCTTGGCTGTTTCTGCTTTGCGACTGTGTTTGGAAACCTTGACTGTCAATGTGATGGAATTTAGAATCACCTTAGAAAACACAGCTCTGGGCGTATCTTTAATAAGCTTTCTACATTAGATTAATTGAGGTGGGTCAGTTGGCTGGGGTCCTGGACTGAACAAATGGAGGTAAACGGGCCAAGCACTGGACATCAGAATTCCCCGACTGCTTTCTGGATATGGATGGGATGCAACCAGCTGCCTCACAGTCCTTCTACCACGCCTTCCCTGGAACGATGGACTGTACCTCCAACCTTGAGCCAAAAGAAACCCTTTCTCCTTAAACTGCTATGGTGCGTATTTACCAAAGCAGTGAGACAAAAAAAAAAAAAACAAAAAAAACAAAAAAACAAAAAAACAAGGCAGGGGAGTCATAGAACTTGGAGACTGTGGCCTCCCTAGCAGAAATGGGTTGCTAGGCTCCGCCTTGGAGGCGTGGCCACCATGGCTCTTGCTCTGTTTCTCAGTCTGTCAAAGTGAAGCATCTTAAGTTCCTGCCTCCACGGACGGAACCCCAGGCCTGCCGCACCTTCCGGACCAGACGAACCGCATCTCCTGAACTAAACCGTGACCTAAAATAAACTGTTTACCCCCAGTCACTGCTGACAAGTGAGTCATGACCGTGAAAAAAAAAAAAATCACCAAATCAACAACCAAACCAACGAAGTCTGAGCTGGTCTCTCACCCTGGTTCTGAAATGTAACTGTCACTCAAGGGAATACATCTCTTGGACTCAGGGTACAGGCCCGTGTGCTTGCCTGGAGTGTGCAAGGCCCCAGGTTTAATCCTCTCTGCATCGGTGAAACGAGTAAGTAAATAAATACATAATAGAACAAATAAAGAAAGACGGCTTTGTTGTTTAAAGGACCAACCTTTCAAAACGCTTAGATCTTCTGCACTTGGCTATAGCCAAAATAATCACAACAGTAACCTAAGATCCTGGGCTAACTAACCCTTGGTAATTACATTGTTCTGGCTGATATTTTCTGAAGTTTGCCCTGGGCACCAGCTCCTGTGAAAAGGTTGGGAAACTTGTAAATGCACTCTATGAGTCTCCCAGGGACTGCCTGACTTAAGAATATTCCAGGAGACAGATTTCTAAGACAAATAATAATAAAAAAAATAAGAAGCAGTACTAGTAAAATGATTTCCTGTCTCTTCACACAAAGGGCATTTGAGAGAAAAGTATTTTGAGTTTTTAACCTTCTCTCTGGCTTAGCGCTCACTAATTACCAAAACCCAAGAATTAACATTTAATAAGCAATTTTCAATCCTGCAATCATGCACTCGGCGTCTTTAACTTCTCAGGAACTAACAGAAGCCTGGTTGCCTCATCGAGGAGTTGACTGGTACAAGAACGGCGCTTTGATTTTACCTTTGGCACCTTGCCTGTAGGAAGCCATTTGCCTTCGAGTTTCTCACTCACTCTTTTTATGGAAAAAGAGAATACGCATCATTCCTAATCGACGCTGTCAGTTGTCAACCTGTCGGTGATTGACGTGTTTCATTTTCCCAACAGCTGAGAGAACTGTTATTGCCCAATGTCTATGGCTCCATGCAGCCGTGTGCACAGTGTCAGCCCCTGCTTGCTCTGAGGTGGCTCTGTAGAGCCATGTCCAGCATGTAGCTTTGCTGGGCTCCCGGGTGAGTCTGTATGTAACGTCCAGCATGTGATCCCGCGTGCTTCTCAGAGCACCCTGTATCGACATCTCTGTCTGCTGAGATAATCACGGCTGCTAGTGGCTGTCTCGGGGGACGTGGTGGGAGAAAGCAATTTATCACTTTTTATTGCCGTGTTGCCTGAAGACCATGTGGCCCTCTGAGTATCTACAAATCTCAGTATGAACCAAAGAAAAAACATAAGCGTGCTTCGTTCACAGCCTTCTTTTATTTTGTTTGTTTTTTTTGTTTTGTTTTGGTTTTTTTTTTTTGTAGGAAGGGACAGCTAGTGTATTGGAGAGGTATTGAAGTCTAATTTGAGTGTATGTGTGATGCATGTATGTCTGCGTGTGCATGTGGGGCAAGTATGTATGATATGTGTGTGTGTGGTGTGCTTGTGTAGGGGGTATGTGGGTGTCTGTGTTTTGCGTATGGTGTGTTTTGTGTGTGGTATGTGTGTATGCATGTGTGTGTGTTGTATATGGTGTGTTTTGTGTATGGTATGTGTGTATGCAGGTGTGTGTGTTGTGTATGGTGTGTTTGGAGGGGCTATATTTGTGTGTTTGTACGTATGTGATGTGATTATATGTGGTGTGCATTTGTGTATGGGTTTATGCATGTGGCACGCATGTGTGCCATGTGTGTGTATGAATGTCTATGTGTGCCCTTATATGTGTATGTATTGGATATGTGTGTTTGTATGTGTCCCTGTTTGTGTGTGTGTTTGACTGAGTGTGTGTTTGCATGTATGTGCTGTGAGTATGCATAATGTATGTGTGTATGTAAGTGTATACGTTTATATGTTTATGTACATGTATGAATATACATGATATATTCATATATACATATGTGTGTATGATATACACATTCATATCTGTATATATGAATGAGTATGTTTTGTATAGGTATGTGCATATCTATATCTGTGTGTGCATGTTTATGTGTATGTATATATAAATATATATGTGTGTGCATGTGCATGTGTTTGTACGTATATGTTTGTGTATATATATATATATATGTGTGGGTCTCTGTATAACAGTATCTGTATACCTGTGTAGAGGTATCTTGCTTGTCTATAGACACCTTTGTTGTCACCTGCCTTCACATTCTTGTTCCAGGAACCCACCTGGCTGTAGGACCTTCATTTACACACTCTGGATCTCTTGAAATCAAATTATTTGTACTTCTCTTGTACTGAATAGGAATAGCCCCTCTTCCTGCATGATTGTCAGGGACTGTGTAAGAGCAAACTGTGCTGACATGCTAAGAAGATTTACAACAAACAGACCGTTCCACACAATAAAAGGTGTTGAAGAGGATTTCACAAGTGGGCCAGGGTGGACTGACAGGGCTGAGCAAGCTACTTCAGAGGTGACAGCAGAAACTGGCTTCATGGAAACGTTGCTGTGAGGGTTGAAATGGGCACTGCTGACTGCATCAGGAATTGTAGAACAATAGAACGATTATGGTTGGGGGACATGGTTAGATGCTGGCTCGAAATGGGAAGAGGTTGTAGCGTTGGGTAGTCTAGGCACAGATGCTAATGGCTCGTGACAGGTTGACAAGACTCCTGGTCAGAATTGTTCCAATATCTGCTTCTTCCACCCTTGACAGAGTCCATTCAAGACTTGATACCGAGAGGGAAAGAGTCTAGGAGCACAAACACGGGCTCTGAGTCTCTGGTTGACCAGGAAAAAACGAAACATCTGTATTTCAAATTTCACTGATTATTTTCCAAAAAGGGAACCCACCTTCAAAGTTTGCCCATGAACACATGGGTAATGCAGACAGAGGCCAGGTGCTCTCGGGAAAGGTTAATGGGCTTCTGTGACTTTCTTCTGGAGATATCCATTACATCTTCCAAGTCTTTCAGTGTTTACAGTTAAGACTGGCTTATAACTCTGCATAGTACAGTGCACGTGGAGGAGGAAGCCTGAAGCTGTATGCCGATGGTCTCTCCCTACAACTTGTTAAAAGCACACCGGTCTTAGCACACTGGTAAGTAGCGCTAGGACGAGTGGAAGATGAACTTCCCTCATCTGTCCTGAGGAACCGCATTGGCAGAAGTGCTCAGAATCCTTCGTCCCTCCCAGCAGCTCCCTCTCAGTTCTCAAACAAGAAACAGAGTCAGCAAGATCTAGGCCGGACTTGGGTCTTTGTCCATTACTATTCCATGACTTACAGATAATACTGAACCCTCCTGCTTTCTTGGTTATTAGGCAGGAGAATAGTATTGCGTGACTGGCTCCTGTGAGACAGATGTCACAAGGCTTGCAGCAAGGCCGTGCTTAATGAGCGACACATCCCCCCAATGACAACTGCGAACACCATTTTGCTCAAGCCAAACTTTCAAACCAGCCCTGCATCCATGCAAAAGAAGTTCAACCACAGGGAGGGTTAGGCCTGCAGAGAGACTGCATCCTGACTCTCCCTTCATCTTGTGTGTCCTTCCTGACTTTCCTGCTTTCCTTCTGTAAGGTCTGCACGTTCTATAGGCTTCCGTTATCCTTAAACTTCATTTCACATCATCCGTAATTCCTGGGTTTCCTGGTACATTTGCTTGGTCAAGATGGGGCAGGGTCTCCTGAAGAATGGACTGGGTTCACACCACCACAATTAGCTCTCTCTTTGCCCCATGGGCTGGCCAGTGCTCATGTGTATCAACTATAGTCTCAGAATCGAAGTCGCGAGTGTCACTGACCAGCTTGGACTTCTTAACCACTTGCCCTCCACTATTTCCACCTACAAAAAAGACTCCCTGTTCTCACCACTGCCACTTAGTTTAGCTTATTTCCCAAACTCAACACACCATTTAGAAACGCCAAAGACCTCCGGGGCTCGCATCTCACTGGGAATGCGTTAGACATAATAACGCACCCGTCCAGACCTAGGTGCCTCAGCTGTTGTCGACGGTGAGCTCTGTGGAGGATGGCTCAGCATCCACCGGAATTCAGAGAGGATTTACCGGAAGCACCGGCTTCAGCTCTGTGATTTACATTAATATTGAATGTCACTCGCACGCCGCACACCCCAAGGCACTTTCCTCTATTTAGAATGGAAATCAACATTGTTATTCAGTCCTACTCTACACATGGCAGATTTTTCCTTCCTCAGAACAGCATAAAGTCAAACCTCATTTAAAAACTTGGTTTAAATAGGGGCTATGTCTCTTGAACATGCAGAGGGGGGAAAAACAGGAAGAATCAAGAACACCGGGGAAGGGAAAGGGTGAAAACCAAAATGGATACATCACTATGTATCCATCCTTATCCTCTGAAGACAGTTTCTCCATCTTGCCTAATAAAATAAATTATCAGATTGGGTTTTAGCATGCTTTCTAACAGTGGGATCCTTTGCACAACAAGTATAGGACGTCGATGTCCATGCAGGAGAATTTGCGTTAGGTTAGATTAGGACGTCCTATGAAGGATTGCCAGTAAGCACTTGTGCAGCCCTGGAGTTCCCCCTGGAAGCCACTCCACTGCTGTGAGGTCGTGGGGCCCTCTGCTCATTCCCCGCTGACTTGGGGGATGCGGCTGCTGTGTTTTCCACTCAGGACTCGGGCCTCAAACGGATTTAGAAGATCCGGAATCAAGAAGACACTTAGCTCAGGTCAAGCTCTGTTTTCAATTTTGTTGTTAAGAAAGAGAAGAGGTCAGAGAGATTGAATTCTCTCCCCGTAGGAGACAGGCACTCACAGAGGCAGTTGCCAGGAGAGAGAGGGCTACTTCTGCATGGAGAGGAAAGAAAACAAAACACTGTCACATTAGACTGCTGGACGGCAGTCACACGGTCCCCCACTAGGAAAGTCCTCAATGTTCACCGCCGCTTTAAACAGCGTGCGTGCCTGCTTATGCTCCTCGGAGAATTCCTTTTGCGTGATGGTAGTCTAACTCAGACACTTCTCCACCCTTAGTCATTGAAATATTATCCAGGAGAGATGGTGAGGAAAAGAAATGGATGGCTGAGTGGTGAGTGGAAAGCCCTTAAGGTAGCAGAGTGAAGGAATGTCTTTTTCCAAACTAGGTGTGGCATTTGGAATCTATAGTACTAGAGGTCCTTAGCTTCCCTCATGCTGTCACCCTTTAACACAGTTCCTTGTGTTGTAGTGAGCCCAGACATAAGATTATTTTCGTTGCCACTTCATAACTGTCATTCTGCTACCGTTACAAACTGTAGTGTAATCCGATGATACCTGAGGACTCGCACCCCACAGGCTGAGAGCCACCGCTATAGTAGATGCCTTGCTGTTCGGAGCTAGGAATGAGAGAGAGCTAGGAATGAGAGAGAGCTCATGAGCGAGCTGAGCCCTAGAAGTTGAACGCTGGGTATGTGTTTCCAAATGTTCTCACCACACTAAAGAGAAGAGGGGTATCGATTCTCCCCAGAGTTGGAGACTGAGAATACAACTGGGTTTTGGACGTAGTCGAGGCATTACAGGGCACGCCTTGCCCTATCACCTCATAGAGAAAGAGCCAGGTGAGGGGGGGAAGTGGGCAATCTCTCTGACAGCTGGTACAGCGTAGACTCCTTCCATCCACGAGGAATCTACCAGAGCTCAGTGGAAGCCGGCCTCAAGTTCAAGACTGCTTCTGGCCTGAGTGTAGGTCACGTGGAATCGATTGAGCTTCTTTCTGTCCCTCAGAGGTTTGCCGAGGTGACAATCAGAGAGTAGACTGTACTTTGAGGCAGTTTCAACAGGGACGATGTTAGCGGCAGCCATGGCAGGTTGATGGGGCTGTTTGTCTCCACGGACGCTGTCATTTAGATTGGGATTAGCCACAGAGGCACCTTTATCACAGACTCGTGTCCTGTTTTCGGGCTGATAAAAAATGCTTTTGGTTGGTTACAAGTTCCGTGCAACTCCAAGATACCCTACAGCACGATTCAGTGTGCTTTCAGAGTCATTCATTTTCTGGGTGTCAGGGTGTTGAAACACTCTCTGTATAAAATTGAAAATTGTTTGTGCCTTAGGACCCGGGCTGTTTTTCTACAGCACACAGCCATTTAAAACATTTAATGATTTTAGTGCTATATCTTATAAGAAAAAGGTATTCATCAGTTCAGGAAGAAATTAAAAGGAAAGCATTTTGACATATCTTGAGAACCTCACAAATGCAGTAGGTCCCGATTAAGGTCTCCTGAGGTTTAGTTCACGTGTTTTCCACAGTGAGGAACGCAAGATGAACGTAAACCCATGTGTGGTATTACCTTTTTTTTTTTTTTTTTTTTAAGGCCTTTTAGTAAAACTCAACAGCATCACAGACCTATAATTCCTGTACAGGGCCGGGGTATGACAAGTTTCATGTCAGCTTGAGCTATGGAGGGAGTTCAAGGCCAGCCTGGTTATGCTAATAAGAATCTAATCACAAGATAAAGTGGAAAGACATGGGGATTTATATCAGCGGGAGAGTGTTTGTCTGGCATGTGTTAGGACCTAGCCGCCATCTACCATATTGCAAAAAGAACCTAACATTATGTCTTTAACACCTCTCTTTGATCCTCCCTCCACCAAACACCTTTAACTTAGAGAGCTTAGACAACATTTAAATTGATATTTTTATTTTATTTTACTTTATTTGGGAATTTTCCCAAAATTCCCTCAGTCTTATCTTACATCCAATCTGCTGCTAGGGAGAAGGTAGGGATCCCTAAGGGAGTTGCTGTGTGGTGCTGGAGGTTTAAATGATAACATAGAGAAGGTATTTCCAGCAACAGAGGGAAGAGTCTCTCTGTTTCTGTAGTTTCTATCTTCAAACTGCAAAGCAGTTTCCTGCCTTGCTCTGTGGACAAGAGCTTGCATTCCTCCCAAAGCCCCAGATAAAGAAGCGGGCGTCCTGACAGTCTAACCATGGTCATGGTGAGAAGTTAGGTGGCTGAAGATTCTCCTTAGTAAGAGTCAGAGGAGCAGTTAGCGCTCAGCGCGCACGTGCTCGCTGCCATGCACGGTGCTCGTTCTGTGGGCTCCCGCATTGCAGTGTGAGCAACCAGGACTTCGTTCTGTGCACAGCTGTACCCTGAGAACCAGAAGGGAGCTGGGCTGAGTGTGCAGCAGGTGCTGAGGACTCATCCCATGCAGACGCAAGCAGACTTGTGTTGTCAGTTCCTATTGACACCGTGAGGAGACACCATGCCAGGAGCATGTGGTGGAGGATGTCACCAACCTCACCATGAGGAAGCAAATGAAATAAAGGATGTGAAGTCTCTCTGTTCCCTTCCAAAGGTCCATCAGGTGACCCAAAGACCTCCCTCTAGGTGACACCTCTTCAGGTTCCACCATGTCCCAGCAGTACCTCCTGGGCCTGGAGGGAACATTCATGCTAGCCACAACACTCTAGTCCAGTGTGGGCAACCTGTGGGACTTGACCCCTTTGTGGGTCACACATCAGATATTCTGCATATCAGATATTTACATTATGATTCACAACAGTAGTAAAATTGTAGTTATGAAGTAGCAACAAAATAGTTGGGCAGTCACCATGACATGAGGAACTGTGTTGAAGGGTCTCAGCATTAGGAAGGTTGAGAAGCACTGGCCCAGTCCCCTGGTCTAACACATCCTCTCAGCTTCGTGTTCTTAACTGACAAGGCTATTGGAGTTGCTGTTTAGGTCAGAATGTTGAACAGGAGCCTCTGAGTAAATGGGTGAACTACGTCACACCATTTCACAGACAAGCAAGCACATGAGGAAAGCCACTGCGTGGAAAGAATTTGTGTTGTCTCAAACCACACCCTGACTGCAAACCACACAGAAGCTGTGGGAGTAAATGACCCTCGTGTGTCGGACTCTGTATCCAAGGTGAACGCTGCCAGAATGTGCGCACAAGAAGCATGGTAGATGTAATATTCGCTGTGTGTTTTCTCTCCGTTTTCAAAGAGAAAACTCATGACACTTCTGGGACTGGGAAACAGAGCACAAAGTCAAGCGCTTGACAATCCCTCAGGTGAGTTTCCCCTGAGGAAGTGGCACCATGGACCCAGAGGACGTGAACCACAATTCCAGTTTCATTTAGAAACACAAACTCTCTGGCATAGCAGTCATGGTCTTGAGCAGGCCTGTCTGTGCTGCTAACTAGCTGTGGCCTGTCCATCAATATGCAGCAGTGACTAGCTCTGCCTGGGGAATTTCCTGGAAGACAGACAAACAGACTCACGTTCAAGGAGAGCATTTGAAAATGTACACGGCTCGGCAAGGGATTTTCTTCTTCACTTTGGATAGTATTCTTGAACTCTCACTCTTGTCTAAAGATTGAAGGCACAAAAAATAAAAACTATGACTGGTAATTTGTGCTGACTGTCACGTCGGGTTACCTGAGATGAAGACCTAGATATGGGCTGGAGGCCTAGACTACAGAAAAGGGACAAAGCAAGCTGAGGGCCAGCCATCCTTTGTCTCTCTCCACTTCCTGACTGTAGATGTGTGAGCAGCTGCCTCATGTTCCTGCTACCATGATTCTTTACCACAACAGACCCTGTCTCCAAACTGAATTAAAACAAAGTTGCTTTATTGGGTGTTTTACTATAGCAATAATAAAAGTAACTAGTGAGGTCTTTACACCTCGCAAACTCAAATTTCGGTAGAAAACAAACAGAACAACTCTAAATATGAATCGCACTATTTGAAGTCATGTGTTCTTAGTGAGCTCTATAATATGAGTTGGTTATTGGCCATGGATTCACAATGCTCATTGGAGCTTACTTTATATTTGTGTATTTGGGGTGTGTGTGTGTGTGTGTGTGTGTGTGTGGTGTGTATGTGTGTGTATACATGCATGTGTGTGTGCGCGCGCATGCGCTGTATCTATGCAGACTTATGCACATACCACAGTGTGCTTGTGGAGGTCATAGGACAACATAGAAGAGTTAGCATTCCCCTTCCACCATATGTGTTGTAGAGATTGAACTCATACCCATCATCAGGTTGAGGCCCAAGCACCTTTACCCACTGATCTCACTGGCCCAGTGTTTTATACAAATAACAAATATGTTAAAGTGGAATGGAGGGTTAGTGGTATATCATTTAAAGGTGACTTAAGATCAGATATATTGGATGGCTTTGGAAAGACACACCAAACTCTCAGCTGTAAACTGAAGGTCAAGGGAAAGAACGGAATGTGATACTCACGAGTTGATGATTAAATGGGTAAGAAGATCAACAGATAAAGCTAAATTATATTTGAGGGAAGGTGTCTTATCATTTTCTTGTGGTTTTACTTCTAGGCTGATGGGGAAATTAAAGGATAACAAATTGTAGATCTATAAACAAAGATCAGAACATAAAAGGGAGGATTGAAAAGTATCCGGTGTAGAGTTAAGGGATTCAAACAGACACCATGAAATTCATTCAGATACTGAACCCTCCTCCACTGCTGTGGAAGACCAGATGATTCCATTCGCAGAAGCAGGCTTGATGGGGTGAGGACACTTGAGCCCATGTGTCAGATTGAGAACCCAGGTCCACGTTCAGGACACATTTATGGTTGAGAATCAGTCCTGATTCTGTTCTGTCTTGTCTGGCAATCCTCCAAAAGCCACAGGGTGGTAATTTCTACAGCTATTGCCACAATTCTGTTGGGCTGGGTAGTGAAGATTAGTGCTTCCATAGGGTGAAAGGAACATGTAAAAAGAATAGGACAAGGGGTGAGAGAGGAATTCAAGGTGACTCTGGAGACCTCTGACTCTGTCTTTCTAGTTCCCCTTGATTCATTTAGAAGTCCCTGAATAAGTAAAGGTATTTGCTTATGATTCCTGCACGATAAAGTTTCATCCATCTTATAACGCTGGTTGTTAGTAGGCCTGAGGTCACTTGTACAGGAGACCTGAACGCACTGATTTCCAATCGAGACAAGGACTCCAATGCAGAACACAGCTCCATCTGTATTTTCAAAAGTGACTCGTGATGAGAGGAAAAGGTGACTTAGTTTGGTCTCTTAGTCTAAATATTGAAGAAATCCAAGATGGTCACCACCCATGAAGATCTGTCAAGGAATGGCAGTATAGAGAATAACAACATCTGGAGCCCCTGTATTCCTCCTGAGGAAAAGATTGTCTTTGGCTCTATTTCTTTTTACTGTTTTACTCAAGAGAAGACAAGGTGTGTCAGTATAAAAGGATATCATCATTTTTTATTAAGGCTGTTTAACAGAGTAGAGTGCTATAGATAGAAATGGCCACGTTGAAAATAAGACACTTTTCCCATCT
Source organism: Rattus norvegicus (assembly GCF_021556685.1). NCBI lineage: Eukaryota > Metazoa > Chordata > Mammalia > Rodentia > Muridae > Rattus > Rattus norvegicus. The sequence continues at coordinate 160,257,858 of NC_141536.1, forward strand.
TGAAGTAAATCTACTGGGAGAGCCATTTTTATAAAATGATCCATGAAGGCATTCTGCAAGGATATAAAAAAATGTAAAATATTTAGAGTGCAATAAAATGAGATGTTTTTGTTGCCTTCCTCATACACATACACACACAGGCACACACACACATACACACACAACATACACACACATACACACACAACATACACACACATACACACACAACATACACACACATACACACACAACATACACATACATATACACACAACATACATACACACATACACACACAACATACACATACACATACACACACAACATACACATACATATACACACAACATACATACACACATACACACACAACATACACATACACATACACACACATACACACACAGGTACACACACACAACATACACACATACACACATACATATACACATATACATATACACATACACACAGGTACACACACATACACACACAACACACATATACATATACACATACACACACAGGTACACACACATACACACACAACATACACACATATATACATATATATCATATACACATACACATACATATACATATACATCATAGACATAGACATAGATATCATATACACATACACATCCATGCACATCATATACATATGCATATACACATACACATACATATACATAATATACACATATACCTGCTCATACACATACATATACATATATTACATTTTACTGCATGAAACTCTCAACAAAAGACAGAGAAGCCACAAAGCCAGACCTGGACTTGGAGATGGCTTTGCCTTCTTAGTTTGTTTCATTTTTCCTCTTTTGCTTCAAGGTTTAAGAGGTTGGCGCAGGCCCAGTGTCAGAAACACAGCTAAGAAAATACACAGGTTCTCAATGATGTAAACTCATGCCCCGCCTTGGTAAACGGGGGGGGGGGGGGGGGATGTGCTAACCTTTTAAGGAATGTGGAACTGTTGAGGTAGCTTGTCACTGTGATTAAAAAATGACCTAATGCACATCACAGCATTGCTTCATTTCAAAGTTGACATCACCTCCTGAGACTATCGACCCTCGAGCATCGCTGGACTCTACCCCCCTCTCACACCGCTTGACCCTCACGGACCTCTGCTCACCATGCTAGGCTGGTGCGCGTTTGTCAGCTCTTTATGTCGCAACGTCCTCAGCAATTTTGGAAAATATCAAAACAGGTAAAAATTATTGAGACCCGACAGCTGCAAAAGGTCTCGGAATGAAATTCATGAGGGTCATCTCCAGCGCATTGTAATGTGGAAAGAAATCACTGACCTACACACTTTGCCGGGAGTACCCTCAGATCCTGTTCGCCATCTGGATCCATAAAGAGGGAGAGTCCTTTGACTATTTTAGAATCCACACAAATTGGAACATAAATTTGTCATTTGTAAAACTCGCATTTTCCCCAAACCCTCATTGTCACAGTGAAGAATGAGTTATGAGAGAGGGCAGTGGGACAGGTGTATGTTTAAGTGTGTGTGTGTGTGTGTGTGTGTGTGTGTGTGTGTGTGAGAGAGAGAGAGAGAGAGAGAGAGAGAGAGAGAGAGAGAGAAGATACTGAAATTTCTGAGAGATTAGAGGCTGAATTCCATCCACTCCCAACATTTTAGGATTGAATTTCTCAATACCAGGAAGAAATTGAGATGTAATTCAACCTAATCAAATATATTAAATATTTTTCTGTACCTGAAGAATTTGAAACAGTGTATGGAGTCATCCGTTTGAAAATAAAGGAAGAGCGTCACGGGTTTACAAACCTGGTGGTGGACTGACAGGATGGCTCAGCTGGTGAGGGAGCCTGCTGATCCCAGAACTCATATGTTGGAAGAAGGGACAGACTCCTGCAAGCTGCCCCCTGACTTTTGTCACAGTACATGTGCCCCCACACATAAATTCATAAACAATATTTATAAACTGAAATTGAAAGAAATGTTTTTGAAAGGTTCGGTGAGACTGCGTAGGGCGCATTTTGAAACTAGGAGAACTGAGGAATGAGAAAGAACCGAGGAATGACCCAGAGGGAGAGGCGGGGATACATGAGCGACAGAGAGCCTCACATGCGCATGCTCTAATCAAAGTGGGGGGGAGGCGTACATGGGCGACAGAGATCCTCACATGCGCATGCTCAAATCAGAGACCTTGGAGCCCTGAGACTGCTAGACAAAAGTAAATAAAGGAAAGGTGAGGACCAACACAGAGAACAGGGTTTGTGCTCAGAATAAGAGGGTAGAGACAAAAGGCCATAACTCATCATCTGGAGGGTGAGCAAGGCCTGGACAGATGTCCTCGGAACCTCCAGGAGGAGGGCGGCTTTGCCAACACCCAGCCTTCCTTAGTTAGCTCCATGTTTTCCGATAGGCACTGAGTACACAGACAGGATAATGTAATGTCTGCCTCCCGGCATTCAGCCCTGTGGGCAGGAGAAGGCGGTGTTTGCTCAGCCCTGCTTAGCTGTGAGCACAGCAGTTGGACGAGTCCACTAATGACTACAAATCCTCCAGCTGAACTCACTTGCTTAATTAGGCTTCTTCCAGCCGGAGAAAGGACTCTGCCGGGTCTCGCTGTGCCGACTGCATGTAGGAGTTCATTGCAGAGCGTAGACACAGTGTGAACGGCGTGCCGTTATCACGAGACGGGTTCATGCTGCTAAGGTCTCTGCTTCGTGCGGGTTCACATGAAGAGTGGGCCCCGTGACCACAGTTGAGTGAGATGAGGCCAACAGGCCAAGTGGGTTTCTAGAAGGTGAGTGCTTCTCAACCTGGGGTCTTTTGGTCCCCCAGAAAATTCTTGTCAGTGATAGACATACTGTGTGACTTTGGAGGTCGAGTTGTGCTTGTGCCTCATAGATGACTAAAGCAAATCTAAGAACGACATTTCAGGGCTTGTCCAGAGAACAGGTCTTGTTAGATGCTCCCTAATCATCGCACTGTTGGCAGTCAGGACTGATGTTGGCATGCAAATCTGCAAATTCAGGGGACACCACAAAACCCTCTATGGCTTCCTTGCCTTCCCTCTCCCATAGACGCAGACTGTGCATTCTGCTCCAAATGGCACTGGTGCAGAGGCTGACTCCTTATCCCAGACAACGTGGTTACTAAATCTATTCAATTATTAAAACCTCAAGGAAGGTGCGATCTGACACGCTAGTCCTCCGCTGTTTCTACCCGGAGGCTCACAGACACCAGACAAACACATCGGGAGCAGGAGAACAGCGCGCCGCGGTGCCTCAGAAGAACTCAGTGCAACAGAGCTAACTGAGTGGTGGCGCTGAGGCTTGGGACACCGCGCATGCGCATTCAAAGTAGGGGAAGATGGAAGTCATCAAGCCAAGATGAGAGACAGAAGGGGGAAACCGTGCCTCCATTTAAAACCTATCCTGGAACCATGTGGGTAAAGGGATCTGGAGTGGTCTTCTGACAGAAAAGAGCTCGAGGGAATACAGCAGCAACCCAGACATGGAGGCAGAGAGGGCAGAGGTCCAACACTGGGCAGGAATTAGCAGATGATCGGCAAGACAGAATAAAAGACCTCCAACTACAGAGGAAAACACCCCTCTCTCCATCTCTATGAGATATTCTACAAATGGCGTATTTATGGCAAAGGTTGATTAACACACTGTGATCATGTCTTCTCCCTGAACACAAAAATAAGCCAAAATTCCCAGTGTCCTGTACAGCTGATTAGGTTCTGAGACTACTATCCCAGCCAATAACATGTTAGATGAGGTGGCATCTGCACAAACAGGCCTGGTTTGCAGAGCTCCTGCATGAGTGGCTATACTTTTCTCCTCAGAAGCTGAGGTTTCCAAGTGCTCAGCTGACAGGCGGCTCATACTTATTTACTTATTTTTATGCATTTGGGGTGTGTGTGCCTGTGTGTTCATGTGTGTGCATGTGCATGCACATGTCTACGTGTGCATAGGAAGCCAGGTGTCAACCTCTACCGTTCTGCACTGTTGTTCCATCCACTCTGTTAAAAAGCAGATTCATTGGCCTGGAGCTCAATATGCAGTCTGGGCATGTTTATTTATTTACTTACTTATGCATGTGGGGGAGATGTACACCTGTGTATGTGCATGGGTACATATGAGGGGTATGTGTATGTGTGTGTGTGTGTGTATGTGTGTATGTGTGTGTATGTGTATGTGTATGTGTGTGTCTGTGTGTGTGTATGTGTGTGTATGTATTTATGTGTCTGTATGTCTGTGTGTGTATGTGTATGTGTGTTTATGAATGTGTGTCTGTGTCTGTGTGTGTATGGGTGTGTGTCTGTGTGTGTATGTGTATGGGTGTGTGTCTGTGTCTGTGTATGTGTATGTATGGGTGTGTGTCTGTGTATGTCTGTGTGTATGTATGTGTGTGTATGTATGTGTCTCTCTGTGTATCTGTGTGTGTATGTGTGTATGTGTGTGTATGTATGTGTCTCTCTGTGTGTGTCTGTGTGTGTATCTGTGTGTATGTGTGTATGTGTATGTATGTGTATGTGTGTGTATGTGTGTGCGTGTGTGAGCACATGTGTGCATGCACACACACATGTGACACTCAGAGGGTGACATTCTGGAGTCGTTTCTGCCTTCTGCCTTGTTGAGACAGGATCTCTCTCCTTGCCTCCGCTATGGGGCTGTAGATGAAAGGCTAACTGGCCTGGGATTTTTTTCAGGTGAGGCTTCTGTCTCTAACTGTCATCTCTCCATAGGAGCACTGAGATTACAGTTCTTTGCCACCACACATGGATTTTGATGCTAGTTCTGGGATTGGGTTCCAGTCTTTGGGCTTGCATGGCCGTGTTTTTGTACCTCCCAAGCTGTCTCCTGGACCATACTTCACTTTTGAGCATCACCTTCAGAGGATGGTGGCTAAGGAGAAACTATGGAGTGTCTATGGCACAGTGGATGAAATACTGCCAGCCTGGGATCAGGGTTTATCAGACATTATTGGACCAATAAGACCTTTGGCTTTCAAGACCATATGATACTGGTTTCTACTGTTTACAAGTTCACTGCTAAAAACTGATTAACTTGTCCCTCTTCACAGAGCCACAGATTAAGAATCTAAGCACAAGATGGTGATCTAGAAGGGGCCGCAGGTGAGGATTCACAAAGCTAAAGTCAACATGATAGCCAGGCTTGGCCAGTGCTTGAGGAAGTGTCTACTCTCAGACTCCACAGTTATGGGTTAGACTGAACTGCTGGTGCCTATGGGCCTGAATTCCTCTCCCTGGAAACCATGAGTTTGGACAGGCATTTGCTCTCAAGGGCTTCCCCATCTCTTTGTAGGCCTTGCACAAAGCTCTCTCCAGCCACTTCTTCTCACTCTTCTGACTGTTCCTTCTGATGTATCTCTGCCCCTAAGCGGAGAAGGTTAACTGCTTTAAGGGCCTGTGCGATCAGTGGGCCTCTTAGGATAGCCTAAGACAATCCCTATGACATGTCATCCTGATGTTCAAAGGCTTCAAGGTTCAATGTGTACACAACTTGGGGACATCCTGACTACCACAGTAGACAAACTGAAGACTGGAGACATGTACACGTTTGGAAGCTTCCAGAGGCTCAGGTTTGTGTCTTTATCATCAAGATATAAGAGCATCCCTTGGATAGTACAGTCCCACTCAGCTCCTGGTATGCTCACGTCCAAGCCATTTGGCGTTGTCAGGTGATGCTACTATGGCACTGCCTTGTGTTGGCCGCACTAAAATAATTTTCATGTTTGGAGATTGATGAGAGTCTGAGACATATGCACTGCTGGTATTGGCCCTGAAATTGTTTTCACTTGCCCTGTCTTTATCATAAATATTGCCATTTCTTTAACAAGTTACATTTAATTCTCCTCCATTGGAGGGGGGCTCAGAAATCTTCAATCAACCTTATAGCTTTCATGACAAAGTTCAAAGTAAGTGAACTCTTATAGTTACCCAGTTTGAAGAGGATCTCTTTGAGTATGAATACAACACACCCATGAAGTGCACGATGCACAGATGGCCTCTGTCCCCTTCCAATGACTCAGACAGATGCCTGTAATCCATCACAGTCCTGTCCCTTTGACAATGCTCTCATCACCAGTCTTGGAATCCCTCTTAATTCAGAATTTCTTGTGCTAAATATGGGGGAAGGGAGTCACATCTCTAATTCCAGGCTCAGGGCCTGGGCTACAAAGCAAGACTGTATCAAGCAAGCAGATGAGCAGACAAGAGTTCAGAGGACAGTATGGACCAAATAGGGTTGGCACAAGTTAATACTGTCAGCTTAGAGTCAGCTACTGGCTTAAACAAAGCTACACCCTTCATTCACTTTTTAATACTTGCATACTTCAAAGCTTTGCACAATAGCACACAACTTTGATACCAGAACTTAGGCAGAGGCAGAGGCAGAGGCAGAGGCAGAGGCAGAGGCAGAGGCAGAGGCAGAGGCAGAGGCAGAGGCAGAGGCAGAGGCAGAGGCAGAGGCAGAGGCAGAGGCAGAGGCAGAGGCAGAGGCAGAGGCAGAGGCAGAGGCAGAGGCAGAGGCAGAGGCAGAGGCAGAGGCAGAGGCAGAGGCAGAGGCAGAGGCAGAAGCAGAAGGATCTCTATGAGTTCAAAACTAGCCTGGTCTACATAGAGTGTTCCAAAACTTAAAAGTTTTTGAAAATGCAATGTTTGTAGGTAGAACACTGGGTCCTTCTAATTTCTCTTTTGCTTACTTTATATTTACTAAGAAAGGAAAGTCCTTAGAGTCAGTCAAACACACTTTTTAAAGTCAAAGTACTTGTCGTGGGTTATCGCCTCTCAAACACCTGCACAAAGTTCGCCCGGGCTTCAGCTCAGCACAGAGCCTGAGCCACAGAGCCTAAGGCCCTGTCAATTCTGAGCTCTCTGATGTGACTGGAACAGTTGTTTGAGGTTTCAGAAACACCTTAAATAGTCTTAATAAAGCTTACTATAGCGTATCCGGCTGTATTACAGTGCTGGCCCTCCTGCTTGTTAAAGCATCTCCCTTTGCTCCGCTGTAGAGAATTGGCCTAGTGCAGGTCTCCGACTTTGGTGTGGAAAGTTGCACACAGTTGCTTTTATCACCTGCACCTTTGGCAGCTGGTCAGCAAGTAACTCCCAGAACTCCACACTCACCCACGTGGGACACCTCAGAATCAAAATCCTGCAATCCTGCCGAGAAGGCCTGGTTCTTTCTGGATGTGCATGCTCTAACATGAAGTCATGTATGGGTCACTGACATCAATCAAAGATGTGATCAGAGTATGTGTGTTGATCTAAGCTCAGAGATCATGACCATGGAGACATGGTGAGGACTTGCTAATTACCACGATCAGTTTTGTTCTGCACCCTCAAAAACACTGATAAAAACACAGTAATCCTGAGTTCTACTTGCAAACAAATTCTTAAAATGCATAGTATACATAGTATACATATATATTAAAAAGCCAACCACTCTTTGCCGCTCTCCCAAAGGCATTTGTTTTATAAGATAACACCCTAGTCCACTGTCAATGGATCATTAAACCTCAGCTCACAAGCCAGGGTGAGTGTGAGGACCATTGAGCATGTTAAATTTGCCCTTATGCACCAGAATTAGATAAATATCCACACTAAATAACATGGCAGTGATCTTCTGGGATCTCTGGTGGAGTAGTTAATAGCCCTTGGAATGTCTCATTTCCTTCTTGACATGGCATGCTCTGAATAGCTACCCATTTGGGATTCTGAGCAAAACAAAATACAGGCAGCTTCCGACCAGCATTTTCTTCCTTTTTGTTCCTCCTCCTATTTATCATTCTAAATAATTTCATAATTGCTATTAAACACAAGAAGTAACAGATGTGTTCATAAAGTGCCCACTCATCAAGGTTAACAAATATACATTTACACTGTGTGTGTGTGTATGTGTTGTGTGGATGCATATGTATGTGTGTGAATGTGTGTATACATGTGTTTGTGTGTGCGCATATGTGCATATGTGTGTGCATGTGTGTGTATGTGTGTATATGTATGTGTGGTGTTTGTGTGTATGTGTGTGTAAGTGTGTATATATCTGTGTGTATGTGGGTGTGTGTATGTGTATGTGAGTATGTGTGTATGTGCGTGTATGTGTATGTGTGTGTCTTTGTATGTGTGTGAATATGTATATGTGTGTATATGTATGTATGTGTGTGTGTACATATTCAGTTGGCCCACCAGTTGTTTCACAATTTTGGAATTTGATTGGAGTGCTAATAAATATGAAGATTGTATTTAAAAGTACAGATTCTTTTGAAAAGTCAGCAGGGTGGCAATCTTGACTTGAATTTCTAAGTGAAGCTGGAGGAAGAGAACACACACTCTGCAGTTCTTCACAGGCAGATGGTCAAGCACCCTGGCAATGCACACCCAGGCCAGCCAGAGAGCTCAAAACTTCTCATTGCACACATGACACAAAGCCCTTGTTCCTCACGGTATGGCTTACAGGCAGGCAGTGCTGTCATTACCTGAGACAGTAAGTCAGGCATGCTACAGCTGGACCCCAGACAGACTTACTAAGTCACTCCTAACATGGAAAAGCCCTCGTGTGATCTGTGTGTCCACGAAGTCAAAGAAATGTTAATCATGACCCAGGTAGACAGCAGCATTACAGCCACGCCCACAGCATGGCGGTCACACCAGTGGTTTCTTTAGGATTATCTTGCCTTCAACTCTATTATATTTTAGTTTCAGTCTGTTCCCTTTACTCTGTCCCTTGACTCTACACTTGCTTTAATATTGTTTAATTCCCTACAGTCAGCACTGCAGACAGACCCAGGGCATTGTCTTGCACAGATATCTATAGAACATTAATATCTAAGGAGGACAAGGACATCTTCATTTTGTGATAATAGTTCTATTAAAGGTAACTACCTTTTCCTTTTAGAATTGAAGGATCTCTACTTTGAACAAGAAAGGTAGGGATTATATACCACGTGTACGACCTGATATCCCCTCAGAAATCATATATACACCCTAATTCTCAGAGCATGCCCATATGGTTGTAATCCCAAGTGTCCCTTCTGACATAATTAAGTTGAGGTCCGTCGTCTAGAAACAGGATGATCCTAGACCATTTAGACCCAGATTCATTGATCAGTGTCCTCATAGGAGATGCACAGAGAAGGGTGGAGTGAAGAGGGGGAAGGGGTAAAAAGCCTGTTGAGGTTGAACAATGTTATCTCGGCACCTGAAGCTGGAGGGGTAGGGAAGGAGCCTCCCTCACATCTTCAGAGCAGAGCAGAGCTGCTTTACTTTCAAACTTGTGGTCTCTTAAACTCTTAGAGCATAACTCCCTGTTTACGGTTATCAGTTTAATGGCCATCCTGCATGGCAGCTATAGAAAGCAACAGTTCCCAACATAAATTACGTGTTGCATCTTGGGAGTACACAGTGAGTGGTGGGAAGTGCAGTAGGTAAGGAATGAGGGAGACGAGAAGAGGTCTTCACAGTACAGTAGAGCCAGTGTTCCACCTCTGTCAACATGGCATCCAAGGGACTTCCTGGGAAGAAAAGTGAAGAACTCTCAGTCCAGACTCTTGGGTCAGAACCTAGATGCTGGCCAGCTCTCCAAGTGATCCGTGGACACAGTAAAGTCGGGGAAGCTTTCGAGTTCCCTTAGCACACTTGGCCTTGCGTGTTCCTGCTACCATACTCAGGACGTATCTAAAATTCCACTTCCTGCATCTAGTCTAGGTCAGTGAGCAGGTGTTAGTAGAAAAACACATTCCAGGAGAACCTGAGGGGGGAAAAAGATGTCCAACAAAGGCATAAAAGAGGTCTTCACTGGAGATTTGACTACAAGGAGTTCTCAGTTAGGACTGAAATTATAGCCTAATAAAGCTACCCTGAGAAATGGACTGCTACAAAGGGATTAAAGAAAGCCCAGAACCAGAGGTAGAGAGGAGAGATGAGGAGGGGCGAAGAGTTACATCTGTCCATCCTAAACTCAGACATGCCAACCCTACAAAGAATGTCTACCATGGAAGGCTTTATTGTTTCCAGGATGACACTGCCCAGCTCCCATGGATAACAGCCCATCTGATGAACATGGGGGAGGGGACCCCGTGCCATCTGCAAATCTTCATTCAGTTTAGAAAAGAGGAAACCAAAAGGAGTGAATTGGGGAAATCAGGAGAAAGCGGAACGGTTCTTCTTAAAGACGTTTGCGTTGGGGGGAGGGCATGATTGGCATAGAAATATCTGCGACGTAGAGGATAGAAGTCTTATTCTGGTTCAGCTGGGTGCAGAGACAGAGAAATGCTGAGCAGATGCCAGAAAAGAGTCAAGGATGTAAGAACATTACAGAGAAAGCCCAGCCGCTTTGATAATCCAGGGCAAGCCAACACTGACGACTGTGATAAGGATGGAGAAATGGCTCGGAGGGCCGAGGGCCTGATGCAGTCATGAAGACTTAAGGTAAGACCCTCAGCACCCATGCAGAGCCAGTGTGGGGGTAGGGCACAGTGTGCGCCTGCAATCCCAGCACACGAATGGGATATAAGAGGATCCTGGGCACTCACCTGTCACCAGGCCAGTCTAGCCAATCAGTAAGCTCCAGCTCAGCCAATCACAGACACGGCCTCAAAAAGTTAGGCGGAGCGTAAGGAGAGGAGGTGTGTCCACAAATATGCAAATGAGCATGAGCACCCACGTGCTCAAACACATCACACACACACACACACACACACACACACACACACACACACACACACACGTATAGGACCAAGGCGTGTTAAATGGAGATATAAAAATAATAGAAGGGATTTTAGTGATTTTTGTATTTAGAATATGACAAGTATATATGGCGGTGGCCTCTCCTTAAGAGATCTGACCAGAGTCTCAGTAGAGATCACGGCTTTATAAATGAAGAAATTATAACACAGAGAAGTGTTGACCAGGAAACATGAGAAAAACGTTTTGATGACAAAGCCGCGTGTTGACACATAACCACGGTTTAAGACTGGGTAGAAACCATGCTAATCTATCTCTGAGGTATCGAGGTAATATTGATAGCATGGTTCCAAGGCATTTGTATTATTCAAAAGACTCCTAATGGACTCTGTATTCTATGCAAGGGGTATTATTGGTTTAAAGGAACAAAAGGATTATTGCAAAGACTTTTAATTCCTCGGGCACTTGAGAATTAGCATAAGCCTAGAAGCATGTAAATGAAGAAAGCTCTTCAAATGGCAGAAGAAAATGGTCTGTTCCACCTAATTGAATCCCATTCATTTAATCAACAGCTTGCATGGAAGGGCTATATGCAGTCAGTACTTTTAGGCATCAAAGATGTGAGGTCTTCAGTCTCAGGGGCTCCACTCCCTTTATCTAGAAACCTAGGACCAAAAAATACCAACCAAGTACCAAGAAGCACAAAGTTCCCTGTAGGAAGACCAAAAAGAGCCAAATGCATTACTACTTTGGGGATTCAGATACCTAGGACAATAGAACTCTTATTCTCCACAATCCCATTTCCTACTGCCCTCTCTTTTGTTGTGGGACCCACTGAATTTAACCAGGGCGTCTACAGAGGTGTGGATATGGAGCTAGTCACATAGGAGATTCTCCAGTAGCTGAGGTTGGAACTTTAATTAGCTGTGTGAGTTTGATTTCAAATTCCTCACTGGTAAAAGATGGTAGGAAAATGATATCTAATCATAGCATAATCATCGTCCGGGTATATAATGCTCATAAAATAATTCTGCACTTCTATCGTTGAGTCCATTCCCTGTAATTAAATACTTTTCTTCTCACTTACTCTTTTTCCTCCTCTACTCTCAATTTTTCTGTAGCATTTCTGTGGCAAACCCAGTTACTTGTCTGCCAGTTCTGAGAAGAAGTGATCGGCTTAGGGATCCATGTCTTTAATCAGGATAAAAATGTCAATCTTCTATTTAAATGTTGCCCCTTGGTGGTGCTTTTCTTCTTCCTGAATTGTTATCACTCACGTAGATAAGGCATTGACTCTTAGTAGAACCCAATTTAGAGCAAGAGTTACTACTTTATTCTGTAAACCAGTTACTGAATGGTTTATTCTTTGTGTAACATATAATTGACAGCAGCTATGGGTCTGCTATGATGACATTAGTCCATGTTCTATCACTGTGAAGAGACATCATGACCATGGCAACTGTTTAAAGGGAAAGCATTTAATTGGGTTTCATTATCATCATGGTGGGGAACATAGTCACAGGTAGGCAGACTGATAGGGAGGAAGCTGGGGATTCTACATCTGGATCTGCAGTCAGCAGGAAGAGAAGGAGACAGACTAGGCCTGACTTGGGCTTCTGAAACCTCAAAGCTCACCCCTAGTGACACACTTCTACCTACAAGACCATATCTACTTCAACAGAGCCACATCTCCTTAAAGTGCCACTCCCTAGCGACCTAGCATTCCAAGTCTATGAGCCTATGGGGGCCATTCCTAATCAGACTCCTACAGGGGTCATGTAAAAGCTGGGTGTGGCTGTGTTCTAGTGACACTGTACATCAAGCATCAGACTGCACTTGGATAACAGCATGTTTTGCATGAGTATGGCATGGCTTTGACCAAGGTCTGTACTGCCTGAGTCTAGCCCTTCATTGACATTAAGAGGATTGCATTTCAGGCTCTTAAATATTGACAGCAACACAAATGAACTCATGTCCATAGAGATGCATGTTCTGATCCACAGATCCTTGGCTCACTTGCTTTCTGACCCTTCATTGAAAAGCTTACTTGTATGATCTTCTTGTTGGTTAGTTACAATTATGTAAGTTAGTCTTTCTTTACACTTCTTCAAGCCTGTTGAAAGATTGTACACATTTCCTCATTGATGGCAAATTGTTTGCCTGTGCTCATTTTATCTCTGTATGAATTTCTCCAAATGATCGTCTGTATGATTGCCTTTGTAGATTGCCATTGACCTCAACCTTCCCGCATTGGCCTTCTTCAGTCTTCATCAGCCCTCAATGGTCATTCATAGTCTTTCACAGCCTCCTGTGGATAGTTACTATCCTTTAAGCAATGCCCACCCAATGCTCCAACCATTCACTAAGCATTTGAGTGATAAGTTTTTAGGTTCCTGTTCTTGAGGCCAGGCCTTTCCATCACCATGAACTCTTAAGTTTGTATTCTGAGGTGCTTCGGTCATGGTCTTTCGAAACAGCAATAGAAGAGTAACAAAATATCCTTGCCTTGAATCCTGGTGTTTCTCATGTGTAGGTTTCTACTGGGCATCCACATCTCTTGCTTCACCTTACTTGAGTTTCTTGCACATCGCATGAGAAAATGAACTCCAAAAGAAAAAGGTATTGTGAAAAGGACGAGACTCGAGGACAGAGGCTGCCTTGATGCTGCTTTTCCCAGGGATTTAACTTTTGTAACTACAGCATTTCTGGAGTCGGTTCAAGCCATTAATCTAGCATACATTATAAGATTGTATTACTGCATGTATATGCTAATAAAGTGTGACACACACACACAAAGAGAGAGAGAGAGAGAGAGAGAGAGAGAGAGAGAGAGAGATTTTTCTACATCTCCACTAAGCTCGAGTCTCTATGTTAGCATTACACTTTTAGAAGAAATGTGTGATTCCTGAGTCCAGCCTCTGAGTTGGGAAGGTTTTCTTCAGTTCTTGCTTCAAGGCCTCCCCTTTGTTATTGCACCTGGCTTGGTCTTCAGGCTGTGAAGCGATCAGCAGGGTTTCTGACATCCTTTACAGATCCCTGATCCCCTGGCTTACATGCAAGCATCCACCTGCCAGCTGTACCTGGCACCAATCAGACCAGGAGCTGCCTTAAAGGGATACCTACCTTCTCTGTCTCTTCCCACTTGATACCCTGTCTGTCCTTGATTCTCCAGCTGAAGGAGTAAATCAATCCGTGAAGATTCAACTCAACCCCGGCCACAGCTGAGTCGATTATTTGTATTACATAATCACAATTCATTTTAGTGTCAGCAACCAAGGAAAATTAAAGGTTGCGTCAATGTCTTCTGAACTCAACAGGTAAATCTTAAGGTATTTATAGGAGTGACTCAAAAATGGTTGAGAAGTATATATGCAATTAATTTCAAAAATAACTTGCAGAAAATCTAATGGGTATTTAGCTAATAATAGCCACAAACTAATAAGGAACCTATAGCCACCTCCGAGAGGTACCACCTTTAAAACCCTGATATCACTCCAAAAATAGTTTTAACCTTGCACTCTTTCTAGAACCTTCCAGCTTTAAAATCAACACAGCATTTCAAGGCACACACCTAAGCTACTCTGCCCACCACTTATTAAGAAGATAATATCTTAATTTAAAGGTGGTTCATAAAAAGAGACAGAAAATTGAGTGCCTAATGAGTTTGTAATGATTCCTTCCAACTGAGACGAGCTCATCTGCATCATGGCGTCTATACAGAGAACAGTCTATTTAGTCCTCAAAGCCTATGGATGTGTGGGAGAATCAGATATTTCTATCCCAAATTGTCCAAAGTACCTGTTGCTGTAAAATTACAAAATAAAATAAAATAAAATAAAATAAAATAAAATAAAAACTGCCTTTCACACCACACTAGATCCGGCACTGCAGTGCCCCAAGATATCTGATAGATGTCTTCATCTCAGTCATCAAAGCATCTCACCCCCTCTGCTCCATCCCATATCGCACTGCCAACAGCTTCTCTCTGAGCCTGGCAGCAATCTCTCTACCCATCCAGTTCCCTAGGCAGGTTGCCACCATGCCAGAAACACACATCCCAATTCCGTGGCGGCCCAGTGTGTCCAGCCACCACATACTCTCTTGAACTCAACATGAAAGAACACACAACACAGTAACCTCTGATCCAATTGATAAGATAGAATTGCCCACCTAGACACACAAAGTCCTATACACGTCCATCCCTTAAGAGCATTCACAACAACCTGTAAAGGTACAGAGTAGAATCTTAACATCAGCCTCCGTGTTCTCTCAGCGGCTTCTCTGCCGTCCATTCCAGTCTCCTCCTCTTCCCTCAAACTTTTCTCCCCCACATCCTTCCTTCTCATCCAATGGCAGGCCTTGTTCTAGCTTGTACCTGCCTTCGCCTGTATGATATCATCCCACAGGTACCTGTGTATATCTTTGGTTTGTTTATTCATCGGGACATGGGGTCGCAGATGGCCCAGATTTTAAAGATCGTCACATTAGGGCACACCAGTACTCTTGGCACTGGGTGGGCTGAGGAAGGCCAGTCATGATGAGCTCAAGGCTAACCATGGCTACACACTAAGCTCCAACCTGGGTTTCACAGTGACACCCTGTCTCAAGCAACAGCAACAACAAAATGCGTAAATAATGATGAAAATCAATTAAGTTGGCAGTAAAGAAGGAAAATTTGAGTTTTAGGAAATAGTAGTCAACACATAGGATATGTTTGGTTATCACAAGATGGGAAAGATATGTCTCTTGCCTGTAGAAAGTAAAGAGGCCCAGGTTCTTGCAAATTGTACCCCATGATACATTAAAATAAAGGTCTGAGTGCATTCTAAATAGCTAGCTGAATTCCTGAATTCCTTTTATCACTTCATAGATGAGAAACCTAACATTTAGTAACCTCCTGAAGCTACAGAGATCACAGGAAACGGATCATCTGGGTTCTCATCTGGGCCGCTTACTGTGAACCACTTTGCAGCCTTATCTGGTGGCTGACCCCGGGAGGAAGTTTTCAAGGTTGTTTTCTCAGGAACATCTACTTGTTTGCACATCTCTTACCAGAGTGAGCTCAGACACTCACCGGAAGCCGTGATGTCTGAGTGGTTAGGAGCCTTCATCAGGCAAAGTAGGCTGTGGTGAGTGCCGGAAGGAAGAGCAAATATTTAAAACCACATTTCCCCCCCTCAAAGAACAATTTCCAAGTCTCTACCAGGTGCAGCTGCAGATAAATCAGAGTTTCAGGAATGCCACCCTGCACAGGATGACAACCGGAGCAGAAAGCCACAATCTCAGCCTAGGGGGTTCTCATGGATAAGCCCAACACTACCTGCGATTCGTGTTGGCTGGGTTTCACCGCAGCATCTTGGGATGTCCAGAAAACACGAAATACACCCAGGCTCATCTGGGGTGGGGTGAACATGCAAATGCCTTCCTCACACTTGGCTTTCTGCAAACACAGAGTAAAAAAAAAATACAAGAATGATAGGTAGGGAGATTGTGGGAAAGGAGCAGGACATTTCATGCTTCGCAGAACCCTGATGGCTATTACTGCGTTTTAAATTTGCGAGTTGCAAACACAAGCTGCTCTTAAACAAGAACAAAAAAGCAAAGCAGATGGTTTCCTTTCCCATCCTGTGAAACTTTTCCTGAATGCAGCGTATGTTCCCTTCTGCCCAGCTGGCGTCCTCTGTGAAAATAACCCGTTTTGGTGACTCTGAGCTTCGCGCTTTCCTTTTCTCCTCTGTCCTGTCATTTTTGAAGGGGGAAAAAAATACGCCTGCCCCCTGATACCTCATTTCAAATGTCATCATACCTAAAAATGAGAGAGAAGAAAAAGGACCGTCAAAATATTTAACCAAATTTCACCTCCTTTTGCAAAGTGCACAAAGAAGCCCGATTGGACCCTAGACAGGTGCCAGCATAATCTTCTCTCTGTGACGATTGCAGTGTATATTTTTCAACAAAAATATTTCTTGAAAATCAATCAATCGTTTTATATTTGACTTAGTAAAAAGTACATGAGATTTGCATTAGTAAAGAGTTGGAATCAAATTCTAGTTTAGCCTCTTACTAAATAATTATGCACCCTGGGAAAGCGATTTAAATTTTGCTTCACAATATTTATATCCTATGATCCTTGGGGATCTTTGATAATTTTTTTTGCTATTTTTGCTTTGCTTTGCTGGTATTTATAACAAAGGAAGGACAGTAATATTTGTCTTGGGTGGGAGATTATCAAGAGAAACAAATTTACTGAGGCCACTGCAGGTAATCACTATCCTAAAATTTCATCCCAGTGTTGAAGCCCTGATTGTTCACTTCTGTACTGTTCAGTTCTTGAGTCAGTCAAACAAACACCAGTCTTCTAGCTCTTCAGACATTCAGAAATTTTGACCTACTAAATTCGGTTAAAACAAGACCACCAGATAGTTTTTCAACTGTGGCTCAATGTGAGCTGTTGCGTTTTGTCTCACTTATGAGCAGAGACATCTGTAGCTCTCTCTTCACAGCGTTCTTTAGAGATCCAGAAGACAGTGTGAGACGTGTACAGCTTTCTGTGAAGTGACTAGGGCATCCTTAGTTCAAATACATGGACTGATTACCTTTGGGGCATGGCTTTATTGGTATTGTTAATTTAAGGTTGACGTAAGAGCGCCTGCAAGGCCTTCAGATTCTCTCGACTGTGTGTCTTGCACTAACACAGTATTTAAGCAACAGACAGTGACTGCCACCCTGGCGTTGGCAGACAGAAACTGCCAAGGGGAAAATCAATTAAAAGCCCTACCTAGATATAAAACCTAAGAAGCATAGCAGTGGCCAGCACAATGGAGCATCCCTAATGCATGGCCCCAACAGTGGTGATTAAAACTTGGGAATAACCATCAGCTGTCTAAATTGTCCCCAAGGCCTGACCAATAGGAGGGAACACATGCCTGATATTATGACCTACCCAACTACTTGGAGGTGAGGTCATGGACCCTAGAAGAAAGCCTGCTGCCATCAGTCCCCTAAACCAGTATACTTCCCGACTGCATTCTAAATGCTTTTCTCTATGACCACAGGTAGGGGGAAACCCTTACCCCTCATCAGGTGGAGACCATTATAGAAAGCCATGGAGAGACTAAAGTGACTGTGAGATGGCCAGCCTCAGTTGATACATCCATAACCCAAACCCTATACCTTACTCTCAGGGAACACCTCATCAGAGGGGATAGAAAGACCGGAAGAGCCAAAGGCACAAGGTCTTAAACGGTAAGCATAACTGTTGTGAGATATCGACTTTGTGATTGACAGGGAAGTTGCACCTGTTGTGTTTTATAAAAAGATAAAGGGAGAGAAGGAATATGTTTGGTGGGGGTGTAGTCAGGTCTGAAGGAAGGAGGTGCCTCCTCAGCCCCATGCTGAGGCCTATATTCCCCCTGAGGGACCAACCACAAAGTGGTATAGTATAGGAGAGAGTTCATTTAGGACATGGGGAAGGGAGTTATGAGGTTAGTAGATATAGAGAAAATCAGAGAGAGGGGGCAAGAGGGAGGAGAGAGGAGAATAGAGAAGTAAAGACAGGTCATGAGCATGTGGAAAGAGGGAGGAGGGAAATGGGGAGAAAGGGGAGAGGACAGAGCAAAAGCACAAAACCAAGAGCAATAGAGATGGGAGGGGCGAGCAGCCCCATTTACAGAAGTGAGTCAGGCACACCTGGCTGTTGCCAGGTAACTGTGGGGCGGAGCTTAGACAGAATGCTGACAGCACCCATGAAACCCTAACAATGTGGCTGCCTACAAGAGACCTGGATAGCGACAACCACAGTGGACACCACAATGTGGATGGGGAAAACTGCGCAAGGCCCTTCTGTAGGTGAAGAGACATAGGCAATGGTTGGTTAGAGGAAAATCATCTTCTCCGTGGATCAAGGAGGAAGTGAGTGGGAGAAGGTGAGGGAAACAGCACAATTACAGGACTCACGGGGGACTCCTAGAAAATAACACGACGGAGGTAAAGACGGTCAGCAGCCAGAAGTTTCTCTGGTTTTTTGTTACCATTCTCCTTGTGCCTCACAGACTGTGGGAGAGAAGCCTTGAAGTTTCTAATAATCTTATTTTATGGTCGGATGCATCTGTTAACAAAGTCTGCAGAACACTCGGCGGGGGGGTGTCTTATAGTGTGGTATTACTACTGCTACGTTATTATTACTATGTTAATATCACTAGTATTATTATTACTATGATAAATTCCTATATTTTAGAGGGTATCTTGGACTCCCCCTGACCAAATAAGATGGAGCTTTCCAGTGCCAGGTACTGGGATGTGCATTAAATAGTCTGTGGCTCTATGTGGATCACTGTCAGGAAAAGCAGTATAACCTCTGAATATACATTTAAGATATATATAATATATAAAGATTTAATATATATTAAGATTTTATATATATATAAAGATTTAATATATATTAAGATTTTATATATATATTAACATTTGTATGTAACAACATTTAAGATGTATGGATATAGGTATGAATTGATCTGTTGTCACTCCTCATCCCTTTCTCTCTGTATTGACCTCCCCTCCCCCAATTACCACCCCCCTCCTCCCACTTTCCTTTTCCTCTTCATCTCACCTGAACCTGCTATTCCCTTCTTTATCTCCCCTTCTCCATGGTCCTGTTTCACTTTTCCGGTTTCTGTAGTTAATCAGTTAATCCATATTTTATACTCATGTCTGGGGATTCGGAGCTAGGAATCACAGATGGGAGAGAACACACAGCGTTTGTCTTTCTGGGTCTGAATTTTGTTACTCAGTATCGTCTCTTCTCGTTTTATCCCTGTGCCTTCCTAGTTCGTGATTTAATTTCCTTCACGGCCAAGTAGTATTCTGTTGTGCAGACACACTTGACTTTCACCATCTATTCGTCAGTTGAAGGACATTGGGGTGTTCCGTGATGAATACTGGTGCTCCCCTCAATTTCACCTTCTTATGCAGGTCAAGATCCTAGCCCAAAGAATCCTGCCACCCACCATAAGTGGGTCAAACCCCTGCCTCAATTGGCCTAATCAAAACAGTTTGTCAGAAGCATGCTCAGAGGCCTGTTCCCAGGTGATCGTAAATCTCATCAAGTGGGCAGTCAAGACTCACCTCAAACTTGTTCTAGCTGGAGTGGGCTAGAAGAGGTGTGGATGCTGGGGCTCAACAGAGGCTACCCCGGAGGTTAGACACCAGACTCTCTCTTGGCCAAAATCCTGTCTAAAGCAGAGGATGAGTGGGTAAGGATGGGGAACGATGCAATTGTCCTTCCATGATTTCCCAGTCACACCATCAGCCTGAAGTCCAGCTCCATTGCGCTCACTTTCAGGAAGCTTCTTTAACGAGATGCACCTTTCTTTATTTCTCTGTCATGTTTCTCTGTATGTAGATAAGTGCACCATGTGTGTACCTCGTTCCTGCCCACACAGACCAGCGAAGGTCATCAGATGTCTTGAGACTGGGGTTTTTAACCTCTGTGAGTTGCCATGAGTACTTGGAATGGAGCCCAGGTCTCCCTGAGGAGCAGGCTTCCCAGCTCTGTCAGAATGTCAGACAGTCAGCTCCTCTGTACTGCTGACGTCATCCTCACCTCACTGACTTAGCAGGCGTCCAGTCACTCAGCGTTCATGTCATAGACGCCGGTTGGTCTTGGCAACTTGATGGCAAGCACTGCCTTAAATGCTTTCCTAAATAAAAACTTTATTATTAATTGAGAATTGTTATGATATTCACCCAAACCCCACACAGATCCACCCCCACCTCCACTTCCAATCCCCTAACCTCATGTCCTGTTTTAAATAATTCACTTTTATACATACACATACAACACACAACATATACATACACATAACATACACATACATCAACCATGTACATCATGTACATACACACACATACACATATGCATATACATATACTTCACTCCCTACAGGGCAGTGGAGGGCTTGGCTGTACTCCAGTGGACGGCCCCACACCCAGGAGTACACAGAGGACACAAACTTAGGTTAGTGGGATAGTCAAACAAATTCACTTTTAATTATTTGAAATTGCACGCATGTGCTGAAAATATAGCAGGCATTCGTTGTGGCTGTATCTTAAATTGTTAAAATATAGGAGTCGTGTTAAAATAGGACTCCCAAGCTCACTGATTGGCTTACTCAGATTCCATAGAATGATGACGAAATTTTGATGTTCTGTAACTGATTTTTTACTTTCTCAGTCTCACCAGTAATCTATAGGATCATTCTCGGGAGATTAAATCACTGTATCTTTATATATATATAAAGATATATATATTATACAAATATATATATATTTGTGTCATCTGCCTGTGGAAGGAGGCATTGCCATGAGTACAGTACCCAAGGAGGCTAGGCCCTGGGGCTGAAGTTACAGCTATTTCTGAGCTGTCTAGAAGAATGTATGGAAAAAAACTCAATTTCTCCGGGAAAAGCAGGAAATGGCTTTAGCTGTTAAGCCTTCTCCAGATCCTAGGAAATACACCCTCTGAAGCCTGTCCTCAACATTGTAACATTTAATGAAACTAGAATTCATGAGATCCTTCCTAGCTATCCTCATCAGATTTTTTTAAAAAATGTGTTAGAACATGCTAATTTAGAGTAAGCAAATCACCATAAGAAGCCGTATTTAGAGAACGACAGTACAAAACAACAGACATTTAGATTATGCACTCAAAAACTGGACAATTAAGGCAGACACTGAGGTTGGTATTCTGTTAGCCCCCAAGTACTGGACTCCCAAAGGCATAGCCCGAACGTTATTTTGTAAATTCCCCAAAGCTCTCTCTAAGTGCCACAAGCCACCAAGTTACAGTTTCATCGGGTCCAGGATACGCAAGATAGTACAAAGAACCATCTGTACTGAACATTCGATCATTCCCCCTTGAAACTCTTGACCTTGCCAATCTCTTTGCTGGAATATTCTTCCTATCCACAGAGCTTGAGGCTGTCCCTCCATGAGAACTTGTTCAGGTAACTCCTTTCCTACGCTGACACTTAACTGAGCGACCAGCCCTTGAGCTCCCACCTAAGAATGGCGTCTCTCAGCTGTGCCTGATTCTTCTTTCTTACCGCCCTAGCCCATCATCTTCCTGAGCACCGTGAAACTTGGTAATTTTTATGTGTACTGTCGTGCTTTTTCTTTCCCCCACGTATCTGCTGTCTAAAGATGAAACGCTATGGCCTCGCATTTTTGTGGTGTCTCCTGAATGATATCTGGGGAGATGGGTCTGGAATACTATTAGATGCTAAGTTTGGCGTGATTTTAATGAATGAGCTGGAATACTGTTTTCCATGATAGGAACTGAGCAATAGCAAAGGAATCCCCTTCCCCGGTGGGTCTAAAAGCTGCATAGCTGTTTCTGTTAACAAGGCAAACTTCCCCAAGAATTTTGACCAACACTAGCTTCTTGTTCCATGCGGAGTTTATAAGCCACTGGGCAAAGCCAAGATTCCATAAGGGATAAAATCTAATAGGACACATTCGTTTTCAACTCGCCATAAGAGCTACAGTAGAGAGGCAGACACGTGCTATTAGGGACCTCGGATGGAGTCATTTACAACTCACAAGAGCAATAGATTGAGTGACTCAGAGTCAACTGCACTCGATACCCAACCAACAGAATCAAGCACAAACATTCATTGTAAAGGTACAGTACTCATTCCAAAGCTCTAAGAGATGGCAGAGATTTTGATTATACTATTATTATTATTATTATTATTATTATTATTATTATTTGTTTTTTAACTTGAATTCAGTACACCAAAATGTATCTGAGATTTGCTTTCTAAATGAAGAGGTTTCCTCAAAATTAACTTCTGCCTTTGTTTCCAGAATAGTAATTCTGCAAGCCATAAAGGCCAGTATTTTCTTTTTCTTTTTTTTTTTTTTTTTTGGTTCTTTTTTTCGGAGCTGGGGATTGAACCCAGGGCCTTGCGCTTCCTAGGCAAGCGCTCTACCACTGAGCTAAATCCCCAACCCAAGGCCAGTATTTTCTGAAAAGGATGAAGAAGAAGAAGAAGAAGAAGAAGAAGAAGAAGAAGAAGAAGAAGAAGAAGAAGAAGAAGAAGAAGAAGAAGAAGGAGAAGAAGAAGAAGGAGAAGAAGAAGAAGGAGAAGAAGAAGGAATTAGTAATACAATATTAATATTTTTATAAATGTTTATTATGCTGTTAAATCAAATAAGTGCCTTACATGGGCAAAGTAAACTACATACATTCTTCTAAGAAAAAAAAATAGAAAACCAAATATCCAGTGACTGAACAATGGTCTCTCTACTTTCAGCCCATACAGTGTCCTCCATTCCCAAATTAATCTCTCAAAGGAAGTTTGAAGTAAAGGGGAGGGAAAAGGAAAGAATATATTTTCTGACAAGAAGGCTTGCATTATAATTGTGTAATTACCAAAGCCCAGAAGTCACAAATTACAGTTCATAGTGGTGTTTAGCATGCGTCTTTAAACTTTCATTCACGTAAAAACTTAATTAATTACCCCTGAGTGACAGTGTTCTCCTTGGAAGACCATGATTAACCACATACATTAAAATTCTAAACCTCTCCCATCCAACAGAAGCAACATACACGCAATTAAGTGACAACATTCAGAGCCCTATGATCCCAGGAGTTGACATATCATCCCAATAATTTACAGCAAATTGGTCTGGAACTTCTTTGGCTGTCACTCCCTGGCTGGCCCTTTACGTTGCCTGTCAGTGAAGAGAAGAGAAAGGCAGCATTCTGCAGCGTATACTTACTTTTAAAAAAATGTCACCGTACATAAAAGTCCCTAAGCACCTCTATTATTACACAGAGAGCCCCTGCTAAATGTTTGGTGGTTGGAAGAATGTAGTCATGGAGGGCTTACCCAATAATCTAAGCTCTTCCACCATTCATTCAGTTCAGTGAGTAGATTTTAAATTTCACTAATTCCATTTCACAGTCTTAAAAGTCCTCTTTTATTCAATGATCGATATGGGTTTTGTTAGGATGTGTTGTTAGTCAAGGTGGTAATGCTGTTAAAGATGAGATTGCCTCTGCTGTTACCATCGGCTATACATTGTCCTATTATATAGGGAGAAGTGGGAACCATAAGAACATTGAAGCTATGAATTACCCTAGATGCACAGAACACATGAAACTCAAGACGGATAATCAAAATGCGAATGCTACACTCCTTCTTTAAAAGGGGAACAAGAATTCCTTTGGCAGGGAATAGAGAGGCAAAGATTAAAACAGAGACAGAAGGAACACCCATTCAGAGCCTGCCCCACATGTGGCCCATACATATACAGCCACCCAATTAGACAAGATGGATGAAGCAAAGAAGTGCAGGCCGACAGGAGCCAGATGTAGATCTCTCCTGAGAGACACAGCCAGAATACAGCAAACACAGAGGCAAATGCAAGCAGCAAACCACTGAATTGAGAACAGGACCCCTGTTGAATGAATCAGAGAAAGGACTGGAAGAGCTTGAAGGGGCTCAAGACCCCATATGTACAACAATGCCAAGCAACCAGAGCTTCCAGGGACTAAGCCACTACCTAAAGACTATACATGGACTGACCCTGGACTCTGACCCCATAGGTAGCAATGAATATCCTAGTAAGATCACCAGTGGAAGGGGAAGCCCTTGGTCCTGCTAAGACTGAACCCCCAGTGAACGTGATTGTTGGGGGGAAGGTGGTAATAGGGGGAGGATGGGGATGGGAACACCCATATAGAAGGGGGGGATGGGTTAGGGGGATGTTGGCCTGGAAACCGGGAAAGGGAATAACATTTGAAATGTAAATAAGAAATAGTCAAGTTAATAAAGAGAAAACGGAAAAAAAAAAGAAAAGAAAAAATAACATTGAAGCTAAAGCTTGAGGGTGTACTATTTGGATGACAAAAAAAGACCCCCATGCCCTCACAGAATTGTGTAACTGACTTCCTTTGAGTGCATAGACCTCACGACTTGTTTCTAACTAGGAGAATATGGAACCTGTGACACGAACCCATGTCTGTGGTCACACTAAAATGGCAGTAAGTAGCATCCTGCTTGCAGACTATATTACTGGAACTAAGGAAACAATCTGCCATGTTGGGGAAGCTTGTTGAGGCCAAGAATTGAGGGTGACATCCAGACAAAAGCCAGTAAGGACACAGGAGTTTTCTACCCAACAGTACTGGGGAGCTGAGCCCTACACACAACCTGTGAGAAAGCTTGGAAGTGGCCCCTTCCCCACTCGGTCTTTGATTGTGATTGCAACCCCAACCGACACCTTGACTGAAGCTCTGTGAGCAATTCTGACTCCCGGAATTGAACTAGCTTCGCCTGAACCACTGAAGCTGAGACATAAATGCATGCCCCATTAAACTAGCATACATCAAGGCACTTGTTGATGAACAGTGGAAGACTAGTCCACGGCCTTTCCCTGAGCCAATGAAGATTGCACATAGAAAAGATCCTTCGTGGTACACTACCGTCTTAGGCTTTCATTTCTGTGAAGAGATACCATGACCACTGCAACTCTTATAAAGGACAACATGTAATTGGGGCTGGCTTAGAGGTTCAGAGGTTTAGTCCACTATTGTCATGGTGGGGACCATGGCAGTGTCCAGGCCGATATGGTGCCTGAGAAGAGGCTGAGAGTTCTACATTTTGTCCTATAAGCAGCAGGAGGAGACTGAGATGCACACTGGGCTGGACATATAAGACCTCAAAACCCTGGACCCTGGAGGCTCTCAGAGAATGAACCAGCAACCAAAGAACATGGGCTGGACCTAGGCCTCCCTCTTCAGTGTAGCAAGATGTGCAGCTTGGCCTTCATGTGAGTCCCAAACACTTGGAGCAGCAACGGTCCTAAAAGCTGTTGCCTGTACGTACGATATGTTCTTCTAGCTGCACTGCCTTGTCTGGCCTCAGTGGGAGAGGACGTGCCTTGCTTCACAGATGCTTGAAGTGCTAGGGAGGGGTGACTGAGAGGGGGGCAGTGAGTAGGATGTAAAGTAAATAAGTAAGTAAATAAATGAAATTAAATTTAAAAATAAATCTAGACCTCAAAACCCACCTCCACAATGACACACTTTGTCCAACAAGACCACACTCCCGTAAGGTTACACCTCCTAATAGTGCTGTTCTCTATGACCAAGCATTCGAACACATGAGTCTATGGGGGCCATTCCTATTCGAACCACCACAGCTACCTTTTGGCCTTTTGGCCTGACCTAGAAGAGAGAACTTGATTGAAGAGAAAGATATGCAAAGTCAGGGAACGGCATAGTGGGTGAGGGGATGAGATAGATTATCAGTAGACAGGAAGGCACCTCTCCTTTTGCTCTGTCACATGGCTTCTGTCTCTCAACAGATAGTACCATATAGAACCCATTAATTTCATTGCGATTTTCCCTAAGCAGCTCACTCACACTTAATATGCAATGGTTTTGACTCCGGCCTATTTAATAAAACAACCTCGGCATTTTTAATGAGATTTTATTGATGTGGTACAATGGTCCTGGATTTTAAGGTTTTTAGACTGATTTAAAATATGGATTTGAGACCGACATGATATTTCCAACTTTCTTTTCATTCAATAGGAATCCGAAACCTCCAGTGTAACAATGAAACCATGATGTAGAGGATAATAGTTTTGTGACAGGAAATTTAAAAAAGAAAGGAAAAAAGTCTCTTCAAGCAAATAACCATTATTTTAAAAATCAGCAAGTTAGCTCCGTGAACCATCTACCAGTCATCTTGCTATTCTCTTCTGAAGCAGCGCAAATTCTGCTACACATGTGGGAAGATTTTAGGAATTGATGCAGCAAACGTGACTCGATTCGCAATGTGAAGAAACGGTGCGTGCCGTTTGACATTCCCAGCTCCAGACGGGGGGATGACCTGCTTCGTCCGCTAGTGATGACTGATTCTTCAGGTGCTGCAGAAGCCGTGTAGAGAACGACCAGATAAGACTGAAGAGACTATAGTCAACTAGAACATCATACAAGCAGTGGGTCATCTGGTTAGTATAGACCCATCCTACTCATGAGGAAGAGACTTCACGGATCAAGTATAGACTTATATTTTAAATATTAATCACTGGTTATCTGAAATTCAAATTTAACTGGCAATGTTGTATTTTTATTTACAATCACTGGGAACATTCACTGTAGGTTGAGTGACTCCAGAAAAATAGAAACTTAGTTGGATAAGGATGATTTCAATCTAGATTGGAGTTCAAAAAGAAATATGTGGAAATGACACTTTTCTCATCATGGCTGAATTGCCTGTGTGTTGTAGACACTGCCTCTCTAATGTCCACACCGAGAGCTCACTAATCAAAAAGTCACATCTCAAATAAAAACATAGGAATCTTCCCTTAGGAGTTTAAACTCTTTCCCTGGACAAAGGGTCTAGGAGATACAGTGGCCTTCTTGATGCTCAACCAATGTCTGAGTCACGTAAGGGACAGCTAGGGTTTCGTCACCTTCATCTTCCCAGGCATTTTGCTTTGTTTCTGGCAAAGGATGCTCTATGTACCCGACTTTTTGCTCCAAACATACTTTCTCTCGAAGAGTCAAAGAGTGTTTCCACATCAAAGAGATTCCCACCTGAAAACAGCAAGAAGAGATGGTTGCTAACCACTGAAAGAGCTCAGCTATCTGAGGATCCAGATGCTTGTGAAGGTTTGGCTTCACTGTCAGCCTAACTGGGCTTAGAATCACCTTACAGACACAGCTCTGGACATAACTAAAGAAAGTGACACCGTCCACAGGACAGGGCTGAAGGGGAGGGGGAGGGGGAGAGGGGAGAGAGGAGAAAGAGAGGGAGAGGGAGAGGGAGAAAGAGAGGGAGAAAGAAAGAGAGAGGGAGAAAGAGAGGGAGAGGGAGAAAGGGAGAAAGAAAGAGAAAGAGGGAGAAAGAGAGAGAAAGAAAGGGAGAAAGAGAGGGAGAAAGAAGGAGAGAGAGAGAAAGAAAGGGAGAAAGAAGGAGAGAGAGAAAGAGAAAGAAAGAGAGAAAGAGAGAGAAAGAAAGAGAAAGGAAGAGAGAGAAAGAAAGGGAGAAAGAGAGGGAGAAAGAAGGAGAGAGAGAAAGAGAGAGAAAGAGAAAGAGAGAGAAAGAAAGAAAGAAAGAGGGAGAAAGAGAAAGAGAGAAAGAGAGATAGAAAGAGAGGGAGGAAGAATGAGAGAGGGAGAAAGAAAGAGAGAGGAAGAGAGAGAGAAAGAGAGAGAAAGAGAAAGAAAGAGAAAGAGAAAGAGAAAGAGAGATAGAGAGGGAGAAAGAAAGAGATAAAGAGAAAGAGAGAAAGAAGAGAGAGAAAGAGAGAAAGAGAAAGAAAGAAAGAAAGAAAGAGAAAGGGGAAAAGAGAAAAGAGAAAGCAGGCAGGCAGAGGCAGGCAGAGGCAGGCAGAGGCAGGCAGAGGCAGGCAGAGGCAGGCAGAGGCGGGCAGAGGCGGGCAGAGGCAGGCAAGTAGGATGATCACCAGCTGACACATCTTTCTCGCCTTCCTGCCAGTGAGAACAACTCCCAGCCCAGTCTCCCCTTCACCATGCCTTCCCCAACATGACTGACTTTGTCTCTTCAAACTGTGATTCTGAATTATAAACCTTCTACCCAAGATGCATTCACCAGAGATTTTTGTCACTGAAACCAGAAAAAAAATTAATTGAGTATATGAAACCCCAAACTCAAGCTTAAACCTCATTTTCTTTAAAGAGATATCACAGTAATTATAGTAAAGAATTGGCTATAGCCATCATCACCACAGTGGCTCAGATTATTTAAAAAGATTGGAAAATGTAACAAATTGCAAATATTCTTGTATACAATTCAAGTTTATTATTGTGTCCCCCTAACTACTAAATTATCTCTAATCCGTGGTCCACCCCCTAAGCCAATGTGTCCCTTCCACAGAGAAAGAAGCACATTCTTGGAAAGGATAAGACCATGGCCAAGTTAGAGGATGAAAAGGACCAGCTTTCTCCTGTCTCCCGAGGGAAACTGAGGTCCCGTGACATTGCTTCATCTTTCTGGAGCCAAGGCAGCAGAGAGCAGAGACAGGCATTCCCTAGGGTCGGTAAGGAAATGACTAAAGGTCTCAGTTGGAAGGGGCCGCTGAGATCATGGAGGGGCCTTCCTCCTCTCATGCATTTGAGAATGGAATCTGTGAAAAGGATTCTTCTGAGACTCTTCTCTGAACACAGCTTAGGATACTGTAGATGTCATTTCTGCCCAGGCATGGAAGGTCTTACCGGTAACATGAAGGACAAGCCTCATTTTTGATCTCCACTTTTCTAGTCAGTTCTGCTAATACCACTGACTAAAGCTGGGTGCTCCCCGGGGCCGCTCACTAATGGTGCAGAATCTCGGGAGACAAGGTCCTTCCACCTGCATTTTTAACAAGGCAATTTCTGATACATACCCGGACTCGATAACCTCTGCCCTAAGCATAATTGAGTCTGTCACTCATTCCTCTATTGACTGTTTTCTGAGTCCATGGTGTGAGTTGAACTCTGCTCAGCACTAAGGTTGGCACAGATGTATGCGAGCTCCTTCTGGGTACCACAGAAATGTCTGCTGGATTCAGTTATCGAATGTATCACCTCCCAATAGAACTCTCTCTCTCTCTCTCTCTCTCTCTCTCTCTCTCTCTCTCTTTCTCTCTCTCCCCCTCTCCCTCTCTCCTTCTCTCTCTCTCTCTCTCTCTCTCTCTCTCTCTCTCTCTCCCCCCTCTGTGTGTGTGTATGTGTGTATGTATGTGTGTGTATTTTGTCTCTCTGTCTCTTTGTCTCTGTCTCTGTCTCTGTCTCTCTCTGTCCCTGTCTCTCTCTGTCTCTTGTCTCTCTGTCTCTTGTCTCTCTTTGTATCTCTGTCTCTTTATCTCTGTCTCTCTCTGTTTATGTCTCACTCTGTCCCTGTCTCTGTGTGTCTGTCTCTTGTCTCTCTTTGTCTCTCTCTGTCTCTTTCTCTCTGTCTCTGTCTACATGAGTGTGTGTGCACCAAAAGCACACATGTTATGTTGTAACTTGATAACGAGTCATCACGCCTAGCGAGATCAGACATTTACTATGACAACACTCTACTCATAGACCTGATGCTGGAAACACAGCGGATATCAGAGACACCCAGAAGCATGGCGTCAAATGCTGTGGACTCTTCTGCACCTCAGTCTTTCTATCAGTGTCAGCTTGTCTCTCTCTCTTTCTCTGCCCTCACTTTGTGAGAGCCGGGTGTCCTCCCAAACATGTTGCTTCACCCTCTCACCTCCTGACCTCTCTGGCTTCAGAGCAAATTAGACTCCTCCATGCTTCAAGGCCTCTGTATCTTCTATGCCCTCACCCTGACATGCACTTGGTATAATAGCAACTTCCTCCATCAATTTTCACAAAGTTCCCTTGATAGCTCCTAAGGGATGACTTCCGAGGTAACAATTCCACAGTGTACACTGAATAGTGTGAGGCTCACGGGACACTTGTATACTTAATGACTGTCTCTCCTTAGTCAACCATACTCTATCCCATTTACCCACCACCCCCACCCCCTACACCCCCACACTGCCCACGGTTCACTGCAATCTGAAGGAATACAATGTATCCATGTACCTGTCAGTTTACCTTGCAACATCTGCCCTCTCCTCTCCCACTAGAATGTGAGCTCCTTGCAGTGGTGGGTCGCCATTTTTTTTTGCAGTCTTAGGAAAACAGATTATTACATAAGGGAGAATTTTACAAACTAATTGACAGAGTTCAAGCTTGAAATTGGTCATGGCAAGAATATTACAGCATGAAGGCTAGCGTGCGATACAAGAAAGAACATTCAAAACATATTTTTCACTCACGTGTCCTTCCGTCCTCTCGCTGGCGCCTTGGAGATGGAACCCCTCTTCCCATCTGCAGTTAGAGCCTGGGCAGTTAGCAGCAATCTGGACGAACACACATACAACCTCTATTCCTTTAGACAAGTTACTCTGTTTTTCCAAACTCTCAAATCATGGAAAATATTTTATTCAATCACCTAGAAGAAGATGTTACCGAACATAGTAACAGGTTACAGAACTAGGTAGAAGACAGAAATATTGTATATCTAGTGCATAGAGGATATAATTGCCATGTTACACTCGTCCCGGTGTTGAAGGCTCTTCCTGAGGGTCAGATGATCCCCTAACTGTAAGGTCTCCCTGCCCAGGAGAACTTTCATGAAGGCAGTGTCAAGTGCTTAGATCGAACGGCAATTACAGGAGCTGAGGAGTTGGTGGAGTTAGTTCAAGTATAAGGCTCTGTCTGACTGTAGGTTGCCAGTACAAAGTATGTCCTGTTGGTAAAAGTCTGTGGCCCAAGGTCTGGCTGGTCTGTGTGTGTTCTGGGGTGAAGGGCAGGAGGTAGGTAGATCCTTGAAGCTCACTGACTAGCTGGCCTACGGTTTCCATGAGATCTAGCTTCAGTGAGAGAATCTGTCTCAAAAGTAGGGTGGAGAGCATTTGAGGACAGAGTCTAAAGTGGATCCCTTGCCTTCCACATACATGTACGTGAGATTATATCCACAGGTATGTGAGCGCGCGCGCGCGCGCGCGCACACACACACACACACACACACACACACAAAACAGTGTTGTATTGCTTATGACTAAGGTGTCAGGCTACTGTAGCACAAACAACTATAGCCAAGGGTTGGAAGGCTCTCCCCACTGATGCAAGGGCTCTTGAGTGGGAACATCTTGATGGGCAGAAAAAAGATCAATCCCTCAGGGATAGAGAGGCCCTTTGGAAAACTTGCTTCCAAAACTCAGTGGTTTTACTTGAGATTAAGAGTAGAAAAGGGCAGCATCTAGATATAGTCATTCATTGCCCAAACCATTAGGAAAAGCCCTCTGGCCAAATCCAGTAAACATACACCATACCCTGACTTATGCTACCAAACCACATATTACACAGCCCAGTGCAGTAACAAGCCACTCTTGACAAATAACCCTATTTTTAATTTTGCCCTTGTCTGAATACGTGGTAATAATGAGGGTGATGCAGAGAGCTTTTTTTAATTCTGCCCCGTAGGTGAGAGACTCGGCATGGTAGTTAAAATCCAATTCTCTCTTTCCCAGAGTGTAATCAAAGTGCTGTGTCTCTAAGTGGGTGCTTTACTGCCCGACGGAATATATTCTCTGCCTTCCTTTTTTCCTCTAAAAGGGGGCTTTCTAGCAAGTTCCCTTGGTCAAATGGTCTTGACAAAAGTTTTGGAGAGAAGAGGGATGTTCCAGCGTCCAGGGTCTGCAGCTAAGTGGCCATGTCTCCTTGCCACCGCTCTACCTATCTGTCATCAAGCCCAAGCTAATTAAAGTGAGGTAACTTCTCTCTGCTTCCTTTATTGATTGCTCTCCAGGCTCGGGCTGGAAGTGGGCTTTCCTGTGAATTGTGGTCCCCTGCAAAAATCTGTTAACACAGATACATGGCAGTATATCCAGCCATGCCCTTAGAGCAGGTTGAAGCATCACCCAGCAAAGACAAGTATCTCGGAATGGGTCATTTTCTGAGACCTGCCCACAATAAACTTTCTGCTTAAGACAGGAGGCTAGGGGAGCATGACTTCCACACACCCACACCACCTTCCAGGTCCCTGAAGATTAGGGACCTCTTTCCTCGTCCTGGGGCAGTTGGGACTTGTCATTAACTACACTTTCCAAAATACATCTGTCAGGCAGCAATCACTTCAGGATAGTGCTATAAATTCTAAGTCGGAGACAAAAGAGAATCAGGGTTCAATTACTGGGGAAGCTCAGCAGTTGACAACAAGGAAAACTTTTCCAGCTTGATTCCCCACCTGGAGAGAAAACATGCTTCCACTAAAGACTCCTGTGTGTGCTGTGTGTGTGTGTGTGTGTGTGTGTGTGTGTGTGTGTGTGTGTGTGTATGTGTGTGTGTGTGTGTGTGTGTGTGTGTATGTATGTGCACGTGTGCATACAGATGTATGGTTCAATCTTTTATTTATTTACTCTTGATAGGCTCATTGGTTCACCAATTCAGCAAGACTCACCAGCAAGCAAGCTCTCTGGGGGACCATCTGGCCCTCCCCAGCGCCCAAACATTTACCATAGCAACTAGCCTTGTGTGGGGTGCCACAGATCCAACTTAGGTTCTTATGTTTTCACAGCGAGCATGTTACTGACTGAGACATCTTGGGACCCTGAATTGGTTTTAGACCAAGTCCCTAGTGCTATATTCTCTGAGGTCCCATCGGACAGTAGGGACAGTAGTTGGGTCAGAAACAAGCTCTACGACTTAGGTGTTCTTTCTCTACTCTTCTGTTTCACATCTGTGTATTTTAGGGCAGAAGGATCCCAGTGGGAATCCCAGAGGCCCATTTGTAGATGGTTAGGATCCTGGAGTCACAGTAGCTGGGAGACAGAGAGGTGGGGAAGTGTCCTCTCTAGGGATAGGAGTCATTATTTGGCTTTTCCCTTGGGCCAAGTCCTCCCTCAGGCCATTCTAACAGAAAGGCATTCCCTGTGGAAGGAGTCAGCAAAGAGCACTCTTACAGCAACCTTCATACCCACTGTCCCTTTTCAAACTACAGGAGAGCCTAAAAGAATCATCAGTGCTGGGCCCAAACAACAGAGCCCTCTGTTTCGTCAGTCCCGGTTGGACAATGCATGAGCTTTCCCTTTAAGTACCACACAGCAGTCCCCTGATTACCAGAATGAGAAAGTCTTTACCTACACAAGCCGATGCTCAGATGAAAGCTCTACAGACGCTGAAGGGAGGACATTTGCCTGAGATGGCCCTGAATGTGCAGGATAGCCCCTAAGACAGGAATTCAGACGTTCTAGCCCTGCACAAAACCCATGTGAGCAAACCCATACCCAGTCAAGCAGAGATTTATGAAGACGTCCTGCTTGGACCCATTGTAAAACCCTGCTGTGTCTGAGGGTAGATGAACGGCAGCTTCAGGCACCAAGGACAGCAGGATGTCCACCAAACCACCCAACTCTGAGGGCAAGCTTCAAACAGATCTCTCCACGTCATATCCTGACTCCTTAGTAATCTACAGCACACACACAACTTTCAGAAGCCACCCAAATTTCAAACGAGATCTGTGTCAAGTTAGAGTAAAAATCCTTGAACACGAACCACCCCGGACTACCCTGGACTTAATGTTTTTTCGATGCTGTACGCACCGAGAGCACCAATGCCACTGTATAACTGGAAATGAGGATGGGGCGTTCTGTCTCCAGAAGTCTCACAGGAAAGAGGATGTTGCTGCGGGCATTGGGGAGCCAGAAGGCATCATGCAGGGATTGGGGACAGAGAGGTGAGGGCAGCAGAATTGAAGGAGAGAGATGACAGCACTGGACCAATTGACAGTTGACTGTGGTTGTGAACTCCACTGCATCTGGGATCGGCTAAAACCCAAGCAGCTGGACACTCCTATGAGAAAGTTTTCTCGGTCAGATTCTATGAAGTATGAAGGAAGGTCCACTCTAAACACGGGTGGTGCTGTCTGGTGGCAGCACAGAAAAAGGAAACGACTGTTAGCTCACTTCCTGTCACTCTCTCCAGCAAGATCACCTATCCCGTGGCCGCAGCGTTCCTTCACCAGCATGAGAACCTACTTCTTCCAGATCCCAGCACAGACTGCATTCAGCACTCTCCAGAAAACATGCTGGGCTTTTGGTGCACAACTGGGGCTGCTGACACCAACGTGGAGGAGTGAGGCAACCACTGCTGGACCACACCCTGTAAGCCAGGCTCACAAACGCCCTTTTAAGGGTACTAGACCTGTTCCTGTAGAGAGGCCCGACGAGTGCAGCAACAAACATAAGCTTGAGGAACCTGCTTTTCCAGAGCGCACATCTTCAAGGGAACAGACGGGGGTCAAGTAAGTGCAAGACCAGTAATGATGGTAAGACAGGAAACAGTGGACCAAGCAACCAGATATTGAGGGATGGTGTGTGTGTGCATGTGTGTGTGTGTGTGTGTCTGTGTGTGTGTGTCTGTGTGTGTGTATCTGAGTCTGTGTTTCCATGTGTGTGTCTCTGTGTGTGTATCTGTGTCTGTGTGTGTCTGTGTGTCTGTATGTGTGTAGGTGTTTCTATGTGTGTCTGTGTGTGTGTGTCTATATGTGTCTGTGTATGTCTGTCTCTGTGTGTATCTCTGTGTGTATGTGTATCTGTTTGTGTATCTGTGTGTATGTCTGTGTGTATGTGTCTGTATGTGTGTATCTATGTATGTTCGTGTGTGTCTGTATGTGTGTATGTGTTTCTATGTGTGCCTATCTGTCTGTGTGTGTGTCTGTGTGTGTCTATGTGTATGTCTATGTGTGTGTGTGTGTGTGCGCGCAAGTGTGTATGTGTGTGTGTGTGTATCTGAGTCTGTGTTTCCATGTCTGTGTCTCTGTGTATGTGTCTCTGTGTATGTGTCTGTGTATCTATGTGTATCTATGTATGTGTGTGTCTGTATGTGTGTATGTATTTCTATGTGTGTCTGTATGTTTATGTATGTCTGTGTGTCTCTGTGTGTGTATGTGTGTATCTGAGTCTGTGTTTCCATGTCTGTGTCTCTGTGTATGTGTCTGTGTATGTGTCTGTGTATGTGTCTGTGTATGTGTCTGTGTATCTATGTGTATCTATGTATGTGTGTGTCTGTATGTGTGTATTTCTATGTGTGTGTATCTGTGTCTGTGTGTGTGTATGTGTGTGTGTGTACCTGTGCCTGTGTCTGTGTGTGTTTCTATGTCTGTCCATGTCTTTGTATGTGCCTGTGTTTGTGTCTGCACATGTGTGTAAGGGCATGTGTGAATGTGATGTGTCTGTGTTGAGGTCAGAGGTCAATGCCAGATGCCTTCCTCATTCACTCTCCGTCTTATTTTTGAGGCTACCAGAGTAGGCTGCAGGCAGTCCATGGATCCAAAACCTTTCAGCCCAACTTAATACACTGTGGGTGAAGCTCTAGGCCCAGCTTAATCCGGCTGAGCAGGAGGCTGTCTCAGAAGGAAGCTGTGTCTGAACGAGCCATGGCGATTCCTGACA
Organism: Rattus norvegicus; assembly: GCF_021556685.1. NCBI lineage: Eukaryota > Metazoa > Chordata > Mammalia > Rodentia > Muridae > Rattus > Rattus norvegicus. The sequence goes on from NC_141536.1 coordinate 160,293,569, forward strand.
TAAGGCTGTCCCAGAAGGCTGATACTTCTGACACAGATCAGGGCAGCCATCTTGGTAAGAGCCAACCTTAGAAGGACGCATTATTAGTGACTTTTCTTTTGTTACTGTGAGAAAAGTGCCTGACAGACGTGGCTTGGGGAGGTAGCGTTTATTTTGGCTCACAGGGGGAATAGTCTATCATGGAGGGGAAGGCAGTGCGAGGCGGCTGGCCACACTGCATCTACAGGCAAGCTCAGATGAGTGAAGGCACCAAGCGAGCTCCTGTTCCTTTTCACTCAGCCAGTGACCCCAACACATGAAAGAACTTTAGGATTTGTCTTCCCACTCCACCCAACGTATAAACTCCCTCACGGATGGTCCCAATGGTTCAACTCCTAGGTCCTAGCAAACTGCCAAGCAAAATTATCCCTCACAGATATCAAGTCAGAATGGCGCGCAGGGACAGATGTGAAGGACTCTTTGTGAAATGCTGAGCGAGTCAGGCAGGCGCTGGGGCCTTGGAAATGGAGATCACAGATCACAGTCTGTTTTTAAAGGACCACTGTACACTGAGAGCTGCTAGGATCGCAATGTCCTGGAGACCGGCAGTTGCAAAACCTGGGAGGACCTGCGCGAATCCAAACCTGCATACATCCGACGTCAAACTTCAGCTGGCCAAAGCCTGGGAAACGCAGACTAGCAAAACCAGCAGATACCCAACACAAGCTTCAAACTTCACTATCGTTCCATCAAACTAGCCGGCTAAGGCTAGCCCGAGCCACATGCCTAAACCAAGACGTAAGCCTTGCCGACTCCTTAACCAGGTTGATCATAGGACAATGGAAGTCCTCTGTTCGGAGCACAAGGGTCTAGGGGGTGGAAGTAGCAGGAAGGGTTAACGGAGAATAATGGCTTTTCCTCTGCAAACAGCCAGCAAATGTGTGAGTTATGGATAACAATTAAGTCCTAATTGGCAATAATGTAAACCTCTCCTGAACGGGTGTGGTAAATATTGAAGCAAACGAGCTGCCATTTTTCAGCCCCGGATGGCAGTCAGTCAAAATGAAAAGCTAATTTCAGCCCCGGAGGCAAACTGTGTATTTTAATCGTGCGACAGAGAGGGAACAGTAAATTGGCATTGGAGGTGAGGGGCTATTTACTTCCTTGACTCGATCCTTGCAAAAGTAAGCGGTGCTGGCCCCTTGCAAGATGAAAACAAGTTGCAGCTTTGATCCGGAGCACAGAGAAAACATCTGGGGAACAGCGAGTGGCAGAGTTCAAAGGCAGCTGGGAGCTGAGAGGAAATGGCCCACCTTCCCAGATGTCTCTCGCTGGAAGAATGCCCTGTTGCTATCTAGTTGCCCTCATCATCCCTGGCCAATGCAATTCATCATCGGGTTCAGACAGTCTGAAAATGAAGGAGCGTGTGCCTCCGTATGCGCACACACACACAGGCGCACAAGTTCCAGCCACCGAACTCTAAACGAGCACCAGAAGCTAATTAAGGGTCTGAAATATTAATTTGGCAACTAATTTATTCAAGAATTATGAGCTACAAATCACTTAATGTCCAAGGCCTTGTTCTGTGTGCCTGGGAGCCGTTGTTGAGCGGAGCTCGCGACGTCCATTCCTGTCGTGGTGAAAAGCACCAGCTGAAGCTTGGAATTTTACAAGGGTGCTCTTGCGTGTTCCCCGTGCGTTAATGTTTGTGAACTAATCCCCTTCGTTATAGCCGCGTGTCAACTACTTTACCACTCTCTGATTTACGAATGAGATCTTGAGACACAGAGAGGTTTAAGAGCCCAAGTCAGCACAGCCGTGCCTGCTGGGTACCATGATACACCCCTGTCTTCTTCATGCTCTTTGATGCAGGCCAGCAACATCCAAAGACTTGTAAACACTGTGGCGGCATGAAGGAAAGCACTCGGATGTGGGGAGGGTGACATAATGGCCAGGCTAGCTTGAACATTTTTATGACAGCAATAACACGCTACTATGGCCTGTCATAAAAACACATCTGTTTCCCTGAGCGACTCGCCCGGCTGATTCCCGGACAATTGTTGAGTTTGCTTTTTGATAAGAACGACAGTTTGAAATCCTAATTTTCTTCCCTTACATTCATTTTAACCACCCCCCCCCCAATCCTATTAAGGGTCTGCTGAACACGGAAGGACAAAATGGATATTTTCTAACACATTAAACTTTGGGTTCAAATAGTGTATATAATTTATATGTGATGTTCTGAGGATTCCATATCTCTTGTGAATCTGTCTCCCATCTAAATTATTTATACATTTTAATATTTCAATAAAGTCAGTAGGATTTGTGTGACTCTGGATCACTCCTTCTCATGCTCAAAGAAAGAAAATCAGCTTGTAGAACATTTAATTTATCAACCTTAACATGGGATAGGCCTTTCTTTTTAATTGATCGGGTTTAAGATTACAGTTTTTTTTTTTAAAAGTAAAATAAAAACTCTCTAAATCTCTTATAGTTTTGATGTGAATCCCATGACAAGGGTTTGTCTGCCTGCGTGAGCACTAAACACTGAGGAGATTCTCCAGAGGATAAATGAAGAGGAGAGAGGGAGGGAGGAAAAAGGAAGGAGGGGGAAAGGGAAGGAGGGGAAAGAAAGGGCTTTGACAGAGGGAGGGAAGAAGATGAGCGGGCCCGGGGTGGGGAGGAAAAAGGAAAGGATGGATGGAGGAAGAGAGGGATGAGAGAGGGAGGGAGGAAGGACCAGGTAGGAGGTGTTGGGGGGGGGGGAAGGGGTGGGAAGGAGGAAGCTAACTTCCTAGCAGGATTGGCTAACTACCTAACAAGGTGTGGACTTCTCCAGATACAGTCGTCCCTGGGTACCAGCTCCAAAGGATTTCATTGGTGTTTGCTTAAGCTCCACCTAGAAAGCACAGTGCTGTGGAGGTGCATATCCCATCATAGGATGGAAACATCTGGCACTCATGTCCCTGACCATCAATGGGTCCATTAGCTCTATCCATCTTACAAGGCTGTTACAGGGCCCAGCCCCCTGGAGGCGCTGTCACCTCTGGTAGCTCTAGTGTGTGTATCAGGTAAGCTAAGCAACCCGAGGTGAGAGAACCAATAGCCATCATTTCTCTGTGGTCTGTCCTTCAGGTCCTACCTTCTACGTTTGCTGATGGGGAAGAGTAAGATGAAATAACCCTTTCCTCCCCACTTTTACGGCTTTTTACCATAGTGTTTATTAATACAGTAATAGAGACTCTAAGATACATGTGAAGAGAGAAGAGAGAGAGAGAGAGAGAGAGAGAGAGAGAGAGAGAGAGAGAGAGCGCACAATTGGCAGTTGAGGGGACACGGGGTGGGGGATGTTGGTGGTATCTTCACCTCGTCTTACTCTATTAAGAAAACCGAACCCCCCCCCTCCCCATATAAAAGATTTAGGCTTTGTTTAGTACCAACTAGGACAACTTTTTAAAGGTTCTCTGGATAGTTGACCTCCTTAGCCATTAGGAGACTGGAGGATGCTCCCTCCACACAGTAGGAGTATAGAGGAATACCTAGTCAGGAAAACTTATACACAGCTCATGGCAAAGCAAGAGTTACCTCACCCTGTAATAACTGAGGCCCTTAGAGAGCACGAAGGTCACCGCCTGGAGGAGATGGCGTCCCAGAGAGAACTACAGACCAGGCCAAGTCCTGAGGAGTAAAGAGACAGCGGCTTCTATGCCACATAAACGGGGAAGCCCCCGGGGCGATATGAATATACTCTGAAATGGCCCTGTTTCCTCACACCTGAAAGCACTGCTCCGATTCAGCTGCCTACGCAGCTCAAGAGCGATTGTCTTCCCTCCCGGATACAGAGGAGAACACTTGAGGACCTCGTGAAGACTGTAATTCTCGCAGGTGCCCGCCATGGAGGATGGCTCCAGAGGAAGAAGCCAAGTACCTCATTCGTAAAGGAAGAGGGAAGGACGCCTCAGAGCACATCAAGCTCAGACCGAAGAGAAATGGTGATTGCTCTGCAGATACAGGTGCTGAAGAAACCCGGCCAAGAGCCACATCCGGGCACCTGTGTGCCGGAAACCCAGCTCTTGCACCGCTTGCTATCTTCTTAGTACCTATAGCAACAGACAGGCTTCCACCCTCCGCCAGCCAGAGAACATTCCTCAAACCCCATCATCAACTCAAGTGGGCTCCACAGAAACCATCTCTGCAGGGCCTGCCTGCAGGACAGGTGAGAAAAAGGGAAATGCCTGAGGGGCTGCACCCTCCTCGAGTGAGCTCTGCACCCTGGGGACCAAGCCATCAGGACAGGGAACACCTTCGGGCAGTAGCTCCTAATTGTTTGCCTTACTTTCCTCAGGAATTTTGAATTTTGAAAGGGAGAAAGGCAATAAGAGTGTGGCCTGGTTCCCCTCCTGCACCGGTCCCTGGAAACCTGCACTTGGCAGATGGGAATTTAAAAGAAATGTGCGGACTGCCGGAGGCGCTTCTTAATACGTTACGTGGCTCCGTTAGTTCCCCTCCATTTAATGGTTCACTTAGTCATACTTGAGACTGGGAAAAAGAAATCAATCTTTGAAGGTGCCCGAACTCTTTTGAAAATAATTTTTGAATTAAGGTGATTAGAGACACCAACGAATCGGGGATGGGTTCTGCTGGCGAATTCACACCATCTGGAAGGTTCCATCAGCACACCGCTCGGGAGGCCATGCTAGGAAGATTAACCCGACGCTGGAGGCAATGGCACAAGCACGGGCATTCGTTTTTGTAAGAAATAAGCAGTTTAATATTTTTAATATAAATAATAATTCCGGGGAAAACAAAAAATTATGGGTATTCATTTATGTTTATATTACTTACTGTTTCTTTGTGAACTCCACGTGCTCATATTCAGGGCTTGTAAAGACGGGATTTCTCAAGATGGTGGTAAGGCATCAGGGAGATATGAGGCAGTGCCTTGATTTCTCCCAATGGTCACAGCTGACAGACGTTAGGGCTTGTGTCTTTGGGTCCCCCTCTTTTCAAGCTCAGCCCAGGGCTATCCTAACCCAACCCCGACCCAGGCTGTGTAGTTCTCACATTATAGTATTAAAGGGGTTTGAGGGACAGCACTTGATTTAATACCCTCACGGAGGCAGAAGGTGCTGCAGGCTGAGATACACCAGCAGGGGTTTGATCACTAGAAATGCGGTGTTGTCCTGTTGAAGGTGATCTGCTCCCTCTCACTATGGGCTTCAAAGAAAATGGACGATGGGGAGGAGAAGCACGTGAGCCCGTTTACCATAAATACAAGCAACAAGATAAAGTCTCTGAATGTTTTCCCTGGCAGAGGGTTTTATGGCGTGTATTTTCAAAGCCGTGTTTTGTGATTCTGCAGTGAACACGAGTCTTGGGGATACAGATTGGAGTCCTAAATTAAGATGAAGCAAGTCTATGCAGAATGAAAGCGGTGACTGTGAACATGTTTATCTTCTGTCTGTTGAGTATGGGAAGGTGTGAGGAGATGTTCAAACGGGTAAAAAAAAAAAAAAAAAAAGAACAGAGCGCAATCAAATTTCATCTCGCCTGGAACCCTCACCTCATATTTCATTCCCAGGTTGTAGAAGTTCCGGATCCTTCTCTATCTCACTGAGGGAAAGGATGCTGCATACCTGGGTACCTGAATATAAAAGAGAATTTAGGATCCTTAGGATTGCTTCCTCTTTTGCCAAATCCCTGGCCTAACTTAGGATTCCTTTCATCAAGGCTGAGCTGAGAGAGAGATGGGGATGGAGCTCGCTGATGATAGAAATTGAGATCTATTTCACCTTGATCTTCTAAAAAAAAAAAAACAGCCATAGCTTTCTGGTTCCACAACGGGAATCAAAAAATTTGGAACCTCATTACATAGACAGCTTAAGTGATTTGCCCAAAATCCCATTGCTAAAAAATTACCAGGAGTAGATACTCCTTCTGAGCCCCCGCCCCCTTCAAGTCCAAGACTAGAAAATTCTCAACTCTGTTGTGCAAGGCTAGGAAACACACAGTCTTTTTCAACTTGGATCTAACCAATGGCACGATGAGGGGTAGCATGGTGTTGATCATGAACTTGACCCAGCTGTGTGGTGATCTCCCTCAACCCACAGATGTCTCCACATTTTAACATGGAAAAAGCTAACAGGCATTTCTTGCCTTGTTTCTCCCCTTCATCACTTCTTCCCTGAGAGGAGAGAGACGGAGGGAGGGAAGGAGGGAAGGAAGGAAGGAGAGAGGGAAGGAGGGAGGGAGGGAGGGAGGGAGAGACAGAGACTGAGAGACAAAGAGGAGGAGAGAAGCTCTGTGTGTGTGTGTGTGTGTGTGTGTGTGTGTGTGTGTGTGTGTGTGCATATAAAGGAGACAAGAGAGAGAGCCAGGCCTTCCAAGGTCAAAGACCCAAAGGATCACATGATCAGGATATAAGATCAAACTTCCAGCATGGTTGGGAGGGGGGCTCCCTTCTCTGTGAAGCTATTGGCAGTTGTCAGGAGCTCTGAAAGGAAGAGTCATTGTTGTCTGAGAGGGAGAGGGGTGAGGGGAGGGGAAGGAAGTGATGAAGTTGGAGAGTGAGATGCTGGGCAGGTCCAGGGAGAGTAGGGGAGGGCAATTGATAAGATCACAATACCTAGCTAGCATACGTTCTTAAAGAATACATTTTTTTTTTTTTTTTTTGGAGCTGGGGACTGAACCCAGGGCCTTGCGCTTCCTAGGTAAGCGCTCTACCACTGAGCTAAATCCCCAGCCCCTTAAAGAATACATTTTAAAAATAAAACACCACAGAATTAGTGAGCACGGTCAGACTGTGTGTGTTTCCTTTGAGCAACACTGTGATAACATACCTGACAGAAACAGCTCACGCGCAGAGGATTTACACTGTTTTGTGGTGTTAGAGGTTCCATGCAAAGAGTCTGCTAGAATCACATGACAATGGGTATCTGTGAGAAGAGAGCTGTCCCCTGTGGCTGACCTGGGAGGGCATTTCAGCACCCCTTTGCTCTCCTGTTCCATTTGGGCTCTGGGTACTTAGGAAGGTGCCTCCGACATTCAAGCCTGGGTCCCCTCTGTCTGTGAATTCTCCTTCCAAACACCTCATGCCTGGACATGAGCTTTACTCAGTCCCAACTCTACATGCAGTCAGGGTGACAGAGAAAATGAACTGTCGCCCAGTGCAGACTCACATTTTAACTGCTGCCTTCCCACTCCTGACTTTGGTCAAATTATTTCTCCCATCGAGCCCGCTTTCCTTGCAGGGCTGTAAGGATAATTAAAGGATATAGTGCATTTAAATGTAACACATGGTGCTCATTATGAATGAAGCATGTAATGGCCTGAGCCACCATCAGAGTGGAGGGTCTTTCAATCAACCTCTGTGTAACAATGTAACAGTTTCTGTCTCTCTTGTGACACTTTGTGATTTATTTTGGTTCTTGCCCTCACTTCCCTCCATGATTAGATATGTGTTCTCTCTCTCTCTCTCTCTCTCTCTCTATATATATATATATATATATATATATATATATATATATTCATTCATGTATGTACATGCTCATGGGTGTATGCATGAAGACGCATGTGCATATAGAGGCCAAAGGTCAATGACAGACTTCTTCCTCAGCTTTTTTTCACCTTGTTTTTGAGACAGGCTTTCTAACTAAACATGGAGCTTATGGTGTAAACAAGACTAGCTGGCCCATGAGCCCCAGGGACCTACTGGTCTCAGCTCCTTCCCAGCTCAGGGACTCCAGAATTGTGCAGCCGTGTGCCAGTTTTTCCCTGGCTACTGGAGATCCAGATGCAGGTTTTCCTGTTTGTGCAAACTATACTGACAGCCATCTCTAAACCAGAGCAGCATTTTGCAAACAGACCCCCCCACACCCCCCCACGTGAATAAAGCCATCAGGTAACTGAGAGTGCTTTGTATCCCCCAATCAACATCACCAGCAGCATCAGAAACTCCCTGAAGGCAGTCTCTCTGTGCTTCAGTTAACATCTTACCGTATGAACAACCCCCCAAGCAGAAACCATGAAGTTTTCCCCAGAGGGGCTGGAATGTAGGCACAGGTGGGAAGACAGCTTGAAAGAAGAGAGCAGGACAGAGGGCTTCCCTCTGAAGCGGCTGAGCTGGGCACTAAGAGCTTCACTCTGGAGCATGGCATCTCGTGCTCAGTAGATCCTCTAATGGAGTGGGAGATACTGAAGGAGTCTGCACAGGAGCCCACACACAGCGAGTGGAAGCTATTTGCCTCATGTTGTTATGGCCGAGAATTGTACCTTTTAATCATGGGAGTCTCTAAAGCGCCTCCTCGACTTAAAATTCCTTTTCATCCGTGTTTCGGCTTATTCCTTTGGATCTCCCAAGCCTCCTTACAAGACTGAATATATTAGCCGTTTATAATAGGGCATTTAAACACCCTGTGAACATTCCTACCAATCTTACCTTAGCCTCCTCTCCGGAAGCAGCCTCTTCACATGTCTTAAATTCACCGTGTAACTAATGGGAAGAACTTACATTTCCACCATTCCCTTTCCAAGTGGTACTTTTCCAAACACCGATTTTGAATTAGAGGTTCAAAACAAAACAAAACTCGCTTCAAGCTAGGGAATTGGTTTAATCAATAACTCTGGAGTTTGATATTCCCAAAACTGACATTAAAAGACAGGCATGGAATTAAAAGACCACATGCTTGGAATCCCAGAACAGGAGAGGCCGAGACAGGTGCATCCGGGAAACTCACTGGCCACACAGATTAGCCTGCTAGGCTACCTCCCAGCAAGCCACCCTGAACGAGACGGAGAGTGACAGAGCATCTTAGCGAGGGTTTTACTGCTATGAACAGACCCCATGACCAAGGTAAGTCTTATATACAAAATCATTTAATTGGTGCTGGCTTACAGGTTCAGAGGTTCAGTCCATTATCATCAAGATAGGAATATGGCGGCATCCAGGCAGGCATGGTGCAGGAGGAGCTGATAGTTCTACACCTTCACCCAAAGGCTACTAGGAGAAGACTAGGTTCCAGCCAGCTAGGGACAAGAGTCTTAAAGCCTACTCCAACAAGGCCACACCCACTCCAACAAGGCCACACCCACTCCATCAGGACCACGCTTCCTAATAGCGCCACTCCCTGGGCCAAGCATATATAAACCATCACACAGAGAAACAATATTCCAGGTTGCCCTTGGCTTCTCACACACATATATATATGCACATGCGCACACTTGAGACTGCACTTATACACACAAACAGAGGAGCTTCCCTGAGTGCAGTCCGTTTTATTAAACTTTAGTATTTACCACGCACCAAGCGAATACTCAGGGCCGCGCTCCATGTCCGCCGCGGTACAGTGTTTGCCCGCGGATGATGTTCAGCCCGCGTTTCCATCTGTCAGTTTATTTATCGCGCTGAGCATTTGCTCTGAAATCTGAGAGGAAAAGATCTCCTCGTGGCCAAAAAGATTTTAAACTTTCATTTCTGTAAAGACAACATGGAAGATGAAAGAGAAACCGTGAAATCAATAATATAGGGAAAACAGCTTATTTTTAAAGTTTATTTTTAAGCCAGCTTCTAGCTTAATTTATGCTCTAGCCACTGGGGCTTCGCTCTCCTCGCCAGGGTCTCTGTATCAATCCATCACATTCTCTCTCTACGGCCTCCGAGAAGTCCCGAGAGAGACAAGGTGATTTCCTACCTCTGCCTACCCCGCTCCCCATGCTTATGGCAGTGGGTGTGATTGTTGCTTTCTGGTTCCCTCCCCAGATCACTGCTGCTCTCCCCAACAATGTCCCTTGTGCCTCTGCTAAGCCACCATCCCTGGTGTTTCATCAACTCTAGTATCTTGGCTCTTCCATCATACCGTCTCCACTTTCACAAACGGGTATGTGCAGTTGAACAAGAAGCTACAGATTTGCAGATGGAGCCCCAGTCAGGGGTTTGCTCCTAAGCAAAATCCTGTGCTGTCCTCGGGCTATGACATCATGAGAAGAAGCATTATGACATCATGAGAAGAAGCGTTATGACATCATGAGAAGAGGCATTATGACATCACGAGAAGCATTATGACATCATGAGAAGAAGCATTATGACATCATGAGAAGAAGCATTATGACATCATGAGAAGAAGCATTATGACATCATGGGAAGGAGTATTATGACATCATGGGAAGAAGTATTATGACATCATGGGAAGAAGTATTATAACATCATGAGAAGAAGCATTATGACATCATGAGAAGAGGCATTATGACATCACGAGAAGAAGCATTATAACATCATGAGAAGAAGCATTATGACATCACGAGAAGAAGTATCTTAGTTCCATGAGGATTTTGAAAAATCATCCTCTTACCTGTGAACATATGTCGAGGGATATTTGACCACACTGTGAACCCCAGGATTGTATTTTACTGTTTCTGGTTTTGATGTGGCTCAGTCCTAGTGCACACCTGCAATCCCTCTGGCTGAAATGCAGACACACCCTTAGGACATGCCTTTAATCTCAAACAGTGAAGGTAAACTTCGTTGACAGGAGGAAGCACCCATGTTTGAAAGTGATGTTTAACTGAGGGGCAGACAAAGTGACAAATCAGAGAAAGATTTGACAGAATAGGATATGCCCAACTCTCACAAGAACAGAGTAAAAAGAGAGGCAACTTAAGAGAGAGCAGTTGTACAGAGGCAGGTTGCAAAGAGAGAACAAGCTAGACACAGGTGAAGACAGAATGAGTCAGAGAATGAGAAAGGGCCAGAGCATTAGAACAGGTTGCCAGAGTTAGTTTGAGGCCAGGCAGAGCAATAAAGAAACTGACTGAAGCCAGATTGAATCAGTCAGCTTGGAGAGGAGTTTGAGCCAGAGCAGCCAGCCAGAGTTCAGAAAGAACAAGGAAGAACTTATAAAACTTATTCAGCAGCAAGTCTCAGAGGCTGAAAACATTCTAGGCTTAGACTGGATTGTAAGGAGGCTAGACACATCTAGGACTACACATAGGTTAGTTGATGGTCCTAGTAAGCTTCAGAGATGACAATTACGCCAGATGAATAAAAGATACTCATGGGTTCTGCATAGGTTGTGTCCTTGCTCACTTTCTGTTGCTATGATAAACACCCAGGCCAAAAGTACATTAGCTTTTGTGATGTAATGGTTTGTCTATGCTTATCCAAGGGAATGGCACTATTTGGTGGTGTGTCACTGTGGGCCTGGGCTTTAAAATCCTTGCCCTAACTGTGTGGAAACCAGTCTTCTCCTAGCAGCCTTCAGATGAAGATGTAGAACCCTCAGCTCCTCCTGCATCATGCCCACCTGGGTGCTGCCATGCTCCCACTTTCATGATAATGGACTGAACCTCTGAACCTGTAAGCCAGCCCCAATTAAATAATGTCCTATATAGACTCGCCTTGGTCCTGGTGATGTTCTCAGTAGTAAAACCCTAACTAGACAGAAGTTGGTACCAGAGACTAGGGTATTGCTGTGGTAGACCTGACAGTGCTTTTGTTTGGAAGAATGTGGATTTGGGGACTTAGGATTTGGAAAGCAGTGGAATGCTTTAAATGGGGTTTAATGGACTGTCCTAGCAGAAATATGGAAGACGTTGTTACTGAGAGTGATTTGAATTGTGTGGACCTGGCCCAAGAGGTCTCAGTTAAAAAATTTCATATGTGGACTAGAGACTTTGTGGTATTTTGGTGAAGAATATGGCTGTTTTTGCCTTTGTCTGAAAAGTCTGCCTGCGGCTAAGGTAAAGAGAGGCAGATGCATTGCATTGACAAAGGAAGTCTCAGAAGCTCCCATCATAGACTTTGTTCTCTGGTTAAGTCTCATGAAGAGCATTTTAAATAAGTATAGCAAGTTGAGAAGGGAAAAATATTAAATATATGGTTCAAGTATTAAAGGGTGACCAGGAAGTGAAATGGAACTGAATCCTGTGTTCAAAGATATTAAATTGAATTAAATGAATGTTGACTTTGGGGCAAGATTCTGCCCAGCTAAGTTGAGGTCCAGGCATGGTGGTACCAGCCTTAATTCCCAGTAGGCAAAGGCAAGCAGATCCTGAGTTCAAGGCCAGACTGGTATAGTGCAAGTTCTAGATGAAGAAAAGTTCAAGTCCAGACATGATGGATGGTATACGCCTTTGTTCCCAGGAGGCAGAGCCATGCAGATCTCTGAGTTCAAGGTCAATCAGAGTAAGTTCTGGGACAGCCAAAAGAGGCAGTGGAGGACTTGGAAAACAGAAAGCTGGTGGTGATGTAATAGAACAAGGGAGGCCATGTTCCAGCCTCAGGAGCAACAGAACTCAGCAGCTTTGGTCATGTGTCTCTAGCTTTGTGGTCAAGAGGAGAAGGAGACTACTGGGACAATTGATGCTGGTTAGCTGGAGCTAAGAAATTACTGGTGGTTAAGAAGAGACCAGCATTACTGAAATGAAATCTTCTGGGAAATGTTTTCTGAGAGCACAAAGAAGCTGTGTTCCAGAGATAGCCAAGGTTTTACCTTGTGCTGCAGCTGCACTTGGTAATGTGTAAGAGTCACCAAGGTGGTACTGGTTTTGAAGGTACGAAGGGGTCATGAAGAACAGCTGAGGCTTGGTACTGTGAGAGGTCATGGAAAGCTATTGGTGAAAGTGCAGCCTCAGTTGCAGTTGATAACCCAGTATTGAAGGGGTCGTGCAAAGGAGTTGAGGCTTGGTACCATGGAGAGAGCCTATGAGAGGCTATTGGTGAAGCCTGGTTGCAGCTGAAGACCCCTGTGTATTGGACATCAATATGATGATCACCAAGAACAGCCCCAGCAATGGAGTAGTGTTAACCAGAGACTAGAGTCCTACAGAGGGCAGAGCTATAAAAATGATCCAAGCCCTTTGGAGGAGCCCAGAAGATCATGTGTATATCCCAGACACTGGAACGAGAAGATATGAAGGTGAAGTTGCCTTGGTGACTCCAAGATGTTTGAGATGCCAGAGCCATGGGATATCTGCTGAGGAAAGCTGCTAACAGGGAACTGTCCAGGAGAAAGTAGTTTATTGCAGTCAACAAAAATGAAAAAGGTGTTGGAGATCTGAAGACCATTTTGACATTAGACATGGAGTTGCAAAGTTTGGAGTTTGCCCAGCAAGTTTCCTGTCTTGCTTTGGGGATGCTATGTGTAGGTATGGCCCCTAAAGACTCAGATGTTTGAACAAGTCTATGGGGGCCAAGAAATGGTATGTGATGGTTTGTATATGTTTGACACAGGGAAGGGCACTATTAAAAGATGTAGCCTTGTTGGAGTAGGTGTGTCACTGTGGGTGTGGGCTTTAATACCCTTGTCCTAGCTATCTGGAAGTCAGAATTTTCCTACCAGCCTCCAAATGAAGATGTAGAACTCTCAGTTCCTCCTATACCATGTCTGCCTGGACACTGCCATGTTCCTATTTTAATGATAATGGACTGAACCTCTTAATCTGTAAGCCATCCCCAATTAAATTTTGTCCTTATAAGAGTTGCCTTGGTCATGGTGTCTGTTCACAGCAGTAAAACCCTAAGAAAGCAGAAGAAATTGGTTGGATTTACAGGTTATAATCCATCATAAAGAAAAGTCAGGTCAGAAGCTCAGAGCAGACACTTAGAGGCAGGAACTGAGCAAAGGCCATAGAGAACACTGTTTATTGAACCTGTTTCCTTCCATTTGTTCAGTTACATGTCATACAGCTTAGGGCCCTTGCCTAGGGACAGCACGGCCCACAGTGGGCTGTGTCCTCCTACATTAATAAACAGTTTAAAATGCACCTCCTGCAGCCCTGTCCACAGGCCAATCTGATGGAACCAGTTTCTTAGTTGAGGTTTTCTGTTCCCAGGTAACACTAGTCTACATCATGTTGAGGAAAAGTAACCAGCACACACTTGCTTTGCATAGGTGTTTTGCTAAAGATGCATATGCTCCACACTGAGGGCTGGCAGTATGACTCCATTGGTTAAGACATTTCACAATCTGAGCCTGACGATCTGAGTTCAGTCCCAGAACTCACCTGACAGGGGAGGACTGAGTCTGCAAGTCACCTTCTGAGCCACACAGATGCAGAGCACTCATCTCCCTGCCCATCCCACCCTCCCAATCAATCAGTTATAAATCAATCAATAAGTAATGCATAGATGTAGGAATATTGCCCTGTTCTAAAATGAATTCCTCATGAGAGCCAGCAAATGTCTGAGTGGGCAAAGATTCTTTCTACCAAGCCTGCAGCCAGTGTTCAATCCTGTATCTGATGGTAGGAGGGAGCGGGGAACAAACTCTAAAAGTTGTCCTCTGCTCTTTGCAAAAATGTCCGCTGTTCTGTGGCATGCACATGTGCACACATAGGCACAACAAATAGCCATGAGCTACTTACAACAGTGAGGCAACAGCTCAGCCCGCAGAAATGCTTTCATCAATGCAAATTCATGTTCAAATGCTCCTACTTCTTGTTATTCTTAGTCATTGCTTCTGAATGAAAACTCCTTGGGTCCCTCGCTTTGTGTTTACCCCATATTCCTTCAAGTGATGTGGTTTAGTTAACCATCTGTCTTCTGTTTTTCACTGTGATTCCCCTTCAGTGCGGAACGGAGAATTGTTTCCATTGAAGGAAAGAGTGGAGTAGTGTTTAACAGAGCTCTGTCCAGTGTGAGGAAAAGCATGGAGGTGGTGGTCAGAGCATACGGAATTTCACATCAATAATGACAGAAATAAGTTTGGGAGAGCTAATGTACAACCCTGTGCCATTTTTACATGTGTTTCTATTTTGCTCTGGATCTGTACATGTGCACTGATATGTGCATGTTTGTGTGGGCATGTGCACCTGTGCAGGTGTGTGTACATGTATGTGGAAGGTAGAGACCAGCCTGAAGTATCAGTCCTCAAGACACCATCCACCTTGACTGTTGAGACATAGTATGGAACTTGCTGTCAGTAGGCTGGCTTATTAGGGAGCCCCAGGAATTTTGTCTTACTTCCTTTGAACTGGGATGGGAAGCACACACTACCATGCCTACCTCTTGTACCAAAGTTCCAGGAATCAAACTCAGGTCTCATGCATGCACGACAAGCATGTTGCCAACTGAGTGATATTCCCTGTCCTCACAGTATTTTCTTCATACTAAGAACTATATCCTTTAAAACTATTTTTTAATTTAGGTGTACGTGTACGCACATGTGTGCGTGTGTGTGCATTCGTGCTCATGAGTGTAGTACTCTCAATGGCCAGAAATGGGCATTAGATACCCTGGGGCAGGAGTTACTGCTGATATGCTGGGAACCTAACTGGGTTTCTGTGTAAGATCAATAGCCACTTTTGCTGATGAGTCATCTCTCCAGCTTTTGACTACTATACTCTTACAGAGCCTAAGAACGGATGTCAAATGTTCTGTTCAACAAGCAGAGCTAAGCAATGTACCAACCTGTAAGGTTAGTTCTCATGCTGAGGTCCTGTTCCCCCATTGGTTCTTGATCTGTCAATAAAGAAGCTGTGGGCCAATTGTTGAATGGAAGGAGTAGGCAGGCCTTCTGGCTCTTGGGAGGCAAGTGGGGAGACGTAAGGGAGGTGGAGGACAGTTCATCATGCTTCTGGTGAAGAAAAGTTGATGTAAGGTCTCGGGGAGGAGCAGCAACTTGCAGCACCTCCTACAGGTGGGTGGTCAGGGGAATTTAACAACTAAAGTTTAGGGCAGTGAGAGGTGTGGAGCTATGAGTATTGATAAGGGCATGCTAGCTGAGGGAGTTTCATAATGCCCTGCAATTGTGCCAGGAAGGCAAGTTGAAAATGAACAACTGTGTGTGTGTGTGTGTGTGTGTGTGTGTGTGTGTGTGTGTGTGTGTGTGTGTTTGTGTGTGTGTGTGTCTTTTATCCACAGATTCAGAGATAAAAGCTACATGTAACACCAACCAATTAGCTAGACTTAAGTTACTCCAGTGTACATACATTTCAGAACATCACATGGTACATGGTAAATTCATTTCATCTATCATTCTCTAATCTCTCCTACAGTGTAAATATACAAATAAACACCCACTCCTGTGTTTAAATAGCTATGGTGGTCCTCCCACCAGGACCTTAACTGGGAGCTTGGGTTTCAGGAACTTCGGTGGGTGATTCAGAATTCCTTTAGTCCCCTTCATTCACTAACATCCTCAGGTTAAAACACAGAAGGGAAACCGCTAACCCACAGCTGTCCAGAGAGGGAGGGAAATGCTGCCTAAGCTGTAGCCCAGGAGGAGTGTTCAAAGCCCAGGCAAAGGAAAGAGGAAGGGGAGACAAAGGTAAGTGCCAAGAACAAGGAATTTCACCAGATTTTCTCTTTGCACATGTGAGCCAAAGGCTGTAATGCTACCCAAGTGAAGGCATTTCCGCAGGTTTGCATTGTTTGAATCCATCCTCGGGGCAGAATGAAATAATAAATATGGTAGACTTTGTTCTGTAGTTTTGCTTAGCAAAATGAATGACAATTCTGGCCTTTTATCTGACAATAAAGGACACACACTGCTCACTCAAATTGAGCATTCATCCCAATTTGGGCATCTTTTGTTGTTGTTGTTTTGTTTTATCCTTGTGCGCATCCCTGCAACCTGCCTATGCGTACTGGATTTCTGAATAGTCACAAATGAATGTTGACTAGACTGTGGAAACACCCACCGCGGAGTCTGAAATACCGAACACCTTACACAAGGTTTAATCTCAGGCATTTCCATCACAATCAACCAATTATCCCAGCACACCTTAGGTGCTTTGCTCAAATCTTTTCAAATATTCATTAAATGCTTTCAACTCACAGAAAGAGGCAGCGTGCTGCAACGTTTCCATTGGCTCGCATCTCCCTGCTCTAAGTTCTAAAGAATAAATTCACAAGACATCTCCAAATTATCCGATTATGCTCATCATCCTGTGTTGGGTGTAGATCAGGAAAGGCTGGGACTATTTCTGTATACCGGAGTCATGTACATGGATGTGTTGGTCCCAAGCAACACCAAACACTTTGCTTGCACCAAACACTTAGCCATTTGCTAGCGATGCGTTAGGTAAAATGTCTCATTACACAGTTTCCCTAGATGTAGCCAGAGTAGGAAACCAACAAAACCTGGGACTTGGAGCGACTCTAAAGAGAGGGACAGGGACCTCAGCTTGGACACTGACAGAAAAAGCTGGACACTGGATACAGATGCAGGCCCGAGAACAGCACAAGGCTAAAAGAAAGTCGGGAGGGAAGACATTAAAATGGCGGCCACTTCAGTGTCCCTGTGTGAAGACAGGTTCTCAGGATGAGACGCCATGTGGTTGAGGTCCAACAAGTGTTGTGACTGAGCTCAGTAAAATGTCACCATGAAGCTGGATGACATGATAGTCATCTCCTCTCTCAGGTGAAGAGACTCGTGTTCCCGTCCCTTGGTTTCCACCTCGACAGTAGATTCCCACAGATTCTGCCGCCTCCAGGTGGAAAAGGTCACTGCGTGTGCCGTGTGTGCACCGCACATAAGCAATACTTCAGTGCTGACCCTTTGTTTCCCCTCTGTACTACTTATAAATGAAGCTATCACTTGCACTCAAGGTGTAGTTTTCTTTCATTAATGCACCATGTGGAAGGCTGAGGCAGAAAGACTGCCACAAGTTTGGGGCCAGCATGGCTTATGTGGGGAGTTACAGCCAAATCTCCAGAGCAAGGTCCTGATTTTAAAAAGCATAAAAAGAGAAACATCTTTTTTTTTTTTCGGAGCTGGGGACAGAACCCAGGGCCTTGCAATTGCTAGGCAAGCACTCTACCACTGAGCTAAACCCCCAACCCAAGAGAAAAATCTTTCTTATGATACCACTGAACATGGCTCTAAAATCTGCATGTGTAGCTCACCTAAGGCTCACAGCAGTTGCCTGGAGAAGGAATCCTACACATGCAGAAACACATGCAGAGAGAGCTAAGAATGTAAGCTAGATTACACAGGTACACGTGTCAAGAAGACTGGCTCCAAAATCAGTATAGCCCTTCTGTCACACTACCTGGCTATGGTTTGTATGACTGAAACAGAAATTTCTAGAATAAATTAGCAAAGTTGTGGCGTCAACCTGCACTTTTCCTACATCTTCTAACAGAACAATGAGGTGTTACCAGTGCCAAAATCCTACTGTGTGAAGGGGGCAGTCATCAGTTTAGAGGTGAGGCTGGATCTGGACTGGGGGGATATTCTTATCAAAAAATAGGTAAACATGAGACTTCTAACAATGATGGTGGGGGCAGAAGTAACAAGAGTCAATAGAAAGTCATGAAATAAAAGATAAAAGGAATTCCAAGAAAGAATTTTAAAGGCTTGGTTCGGCTGAGAATTTGAGGAATGGTCCTTTGTTTCCCTCAATTTCAAACCAAGACCTTAGCCAAGCCCTCAATAGTCCAGCAATAACAGTAAGCTTTTGAGGGTAAACTGCACTAATTCATGTTAATTTCCTGAAGCGTCTGAGCTGATGCTCCTTATGTGTTAAATATACATTTCTCAGCTGGTGGTCCTATAGTTAGAGCTAGGAAATCTTTAGGAGGTAGGGCCTAGCAGGCTCAAATAAGCTACCAGTGTCTTTGAAGGTGATTCCCAGTCTCTCATTTTTGTCTTCCTGTCAGCATTCTGGTCCTCTTGGAAGCAAAGACTTTCCCAGCACACTTCCTCTAATATGAACTGAGCTGTCTTGCTATGCCTTCCCCACCAGGCAAGCTGTTGTTGCCCTGAGGAGTCAGAGAACCCTGGGAAGGTAGCACCAAAAAAGAAAGCCCAAATGAGAGAAGGTGCTGTTAGCTCTTGGTGACCACGATGGAAAGACTACATCATTTGAAATCCTATCAGCCCAAGTTAAAACTTGCTTGAACCGTCTTGCTGACCTCACACAAGTTAATTAACTTTTGGCTTAAGATTGGGTTTAAAATGAGAAAAGTACCTACCACTTAGCCCTTTTTTAGTCTTCATTGATTGGCTGCCAGACCACTGGAGCTAGACAATAAGGAAATACAGGTAATAGAATTGGCCTGTGATCAGTCGAAGATGGACTCTTAAGTATGGACATTTTAAGTGCTTGTAAGTAAAGCGTCCTTGCTTTCCCTCCTCCTTGAAAAAGACAGAAAAGTTAAATTTGTTACCTGAGCTTTTATGGTCTTGGGCAGCCTTTTGCTCCACTCATTAGTCCAAGAATCGTGAAGACCTTAAGTCTAGAAATCTTGGTTTCCATACACATGGGGAACAGTGATCTCCAGCACAGCTTTGCTCTAAGCATGGCAGACGGTGATTCCTAACTATAATGTGTTTTACATGGTGGTGCTGTCCTATGCATTTTAGCTGTGAATATTGGTGAAAACACTGTATTTGTTTGGAATCCATCAAACAGAAAACTTCTCCAGACCTGAAGTCTTTCCTGCTAATTCAGTGTTTGAGTCTGTTTATCTGTTTAGCAAAAAGTGTAGACCCTGGAGAGGTATGCCATGATTGTAAGCTTCCCGTCATTCAGAATCCTTCAATCCACAGAAGGACGTTGGGGTGATCTTTCTGTGTACCGTGTAAAGACATCTTTATATTACTCAAATGGTGATTTCTGTGCTAGCAGAGGGTTGATTGCAAGCCAGACTTTGACATTGCTATTTTTATGCCAACATCATGTTTTGTAAACACTCCCTCCAACACTCTCTAATTGGCTTAATAAAGAGCTGAGCAGCCAATAGCTGAGGCAGGAGAGGAAAGGCAGGACATCAGGTGAAGATGGGAACTCTAGGAAAAGAGTCTGAGGCTAGAAACTCACCAGTCAGACATGGAGGCGGGAGATGCATCAGTCACAAAGACAAGGATCTGGCCAGCCAGACGACGATGAAGAAGCAGGGGTCAGGACTGGAGAACAGAGAACTAACAAGCCATGTGGTAGGACAGAGCTAGACGGTTGGGTTCACTTGGGTGAGCCAGTTGGGAGTCTGCTAAGCTAAGGCCAAGCTCTCAGATTAATAAAAGCTCTCCATGTCGTTATTCAGGAACTGTGGGGCTATAGAAAACCCAACTGGTTATAGAAGGAAATCTGCTGTGTCTCTATAGTCCCCTGTTTCCTTTGTCCAAAGGTGATTTATCAGAATGGTTTGGACATCAGTGGCTTCAGCTCTTAGGCTTTTCTGTGTCCCTTCCCAGCCAGTTGGTGGCTTTTGTTTGTGATGGTGGCAGCCCTGCCTCCTTGCTCTTTTTGCCTGCCTGTCTGGTGTCATTGCTTGACAGCAATAACGTATAGCAGGAAAATGAATGCTCCTTGGGTTCACAGTTGCAGGTGTTAGCCATAGTGGGGAACGCACAGTAGGGCAGCACAGATGACATCAGCAGCACATGATAGGGACTGTTCGCATCACAGTAGAACCGGAAGCGGAGAGGAAGGCAAGAAGCAGGGGTTGGGTGCATCCTTGACAAGACCAGTTATGTCCCATCTCCTAAAGGATCCAGAGCCTCCACGGGGAATACCACACACTGGAAACGAGCACACAAACTGTCAGCCAGTGTGGGATGAGGAGCCCCAAGCAGCAGAAGTGACAGGGAGCTACTTTAGCCCACAGAGCCATGATGGAATTTACCTTTGAAAAAATAATCTATCAGTCGCACGTTGAAACTCACTCACACCATTGATTGTTAATCCAACTTCATCGAGGTCACTAATTTAATTCTCCCATCTTTAAAGTGGGAGGGAAATGTCTTTCTAGATAATGTAATATAAGCCTGTGTGACGAGGTCTTCAGACCTCTTCTTCAGAGTTCAATCGTCCCTTCCTGAGTACCGTCCTCCCAGGGTTGGCCTACTACGTACTCATTAAAATTAACTGACTCGCTCCATTAATTATAAGCCCACCCCCGGATGGCCTCGAGTTGGTCAACTGGAATTTAACAGATGGTTGCTGTGGGCCACTTAGCATCTCAACACACACACCCAAGGAGAGAGTGATTTACCATGCCAGTCGCGTTTCCTGGGATGGGAGGGTCACAATGGCCAGCCAAAGCCACATTTATTCACTCATTTCTTGACGCTCTGAGGTTCAAAGTGTCCTGACTTCAGTGATCATTTGAAGCCCCTTTCTTTTTTTCAAAGACCATGTTTTCAATTAGAATTGCATCACTTTACCCTCTCCTGGCTCCTGTCAAGTCGACAGCTGCTTTTTCTCTGATGTGTGTGTGTGTGTGTGTGTGTTTGTGTGTGTGTGTGGTGTGTGTGCGTGTGTGTGCACAAATACATAAACACATCATGTTGAGTCTATTTCTGCAGAAGCCTCTTTCATTTTTATCTACATAATTCCATTACTGCCACACGATGGTCCTGTTTACAGATGAAAAATCCTCGTCTTTGTTCATCTTTTTCTTTTGTGTAATGAATTATTCCCTCCATTACACCAAGGGAAATTTTGTATCTAATTCTGCAGCTATATAAACTAGAAGTACATATAAGCACGTAGGTATATTTTGTCCCTTCCATTTCTATTTTTCACTGACTGGGAACAGAAAAAACAATGAAAACCAAAAAAAAAAATCAAAACAACAACAACAAACAAACAACCCAGACAAAAACAACGTATGGGAGAAAGAGAAAGAGTTCACAAAAACAGCTGATGCACGATTCCAGGTTCCAGCCCATCACAGTCAGGAGACCACGGCAGCAGGAACTGGAAGTTGCATCTATGGTCAAGAGTGGACAGCAAAGAATCAATGTGTGCATGCTAATACTTAGCTCACTTCCACATACCATCAATTCAGGTTTCCCTGCCCGGGGAATGTGCATCCCGGAGTGCCCCTTCTCACCTCCCTTACCTCCCTTAAAACAGTGAAGATGATCTCCCAGAAGGCAGGTCTACAGACCAATCTGGACAATCCTCGTCTGAAATGTCTTTCCCAGATGACTTGTAATTCTGTTTAAATTGACAATTCAAGCCAAACACCACACACAGTCACTTGTCAGTATGACAGTGACATTGCCAGGCAGCCTCACAGTTTAACAAATTCTAAGAACTTAGAAAACAATGATTTTTTTAAGTGTCATAGAATCAACCAGACAAGAGACTTATAATCCTGTGTGACTTCGTGGCAGAATGTAAGGGCCCTCAACTGACACAGTCCAGCCTCAGAGGAAGCAATTTGGAATATGGAAGCACTTTTACTTTGGTCCTTTGGTCGTCATGGAGATTAGGGGATGTGAAAGGGCCTGTCTGTAATTTGAAAGTTGACATCTGAACATCTGAGTTTCAAACAACAAAGGAAGTACTTACAGGTGTGTGTGTGTGTGTGTGTGTGTGTGTGTGTGTGTGTGTGTGTGTGTGTGTATGTACACATGGATGTGAAGGCCAGCGATTCACCCTCTGAGTGTTGTTCTTGAGGAACTGAGTATCTGGTTTGATGAAGTAGTCTCTTACTAGGCCTGGGATTCACCAATGAGGAGGCTGAATGGCTAGCAAGTCACAGGGTCTTCCCATCTCTGCCTCCCAGAGCTGGGATTACAAGAACACTCCACAATGCCCAGCTCTGTGTGAATGCAGGAGACTGAACTTAGGTCTCCATGTTTGCAAGATGAGCAGACCAGCACTCTGCTTCCTTAACTTTCTCTCCAGCCCCTCTTGTACTCTTCATGACTCCCAAATGTCCCCCAGAGACACACATTCAGATGACAAGTTGTCTATAACCTTTTAGCCTATCACACTCAAGTGTGAAATGTCTTTTGAACGGTCTCCAGCACGCAGATTCCCGGGTGCAGCATCTGTAGACTTGTATAGACATTTTGACTCTGGCTGTGAATTCTCATTTGTCATCTTGGAAACAATCCCAGGAGTTTCCAGGTAATGTAAACAGCACGGCACACCTGTGTTAGCCTGCCCGCCGAGCTGGGTAGACACATATAAATAGCCGGTACACCTGGAACCCACAACGTGCGCGCCATACGCACCAGCAGGTTCATGTTTCAAGCCCCGGGTCCCCAGCTGTTTGGAACGACTGTAAAATATGAGGAGGTGAGTCCCGAATGCAGAGGTGATTACAAGAAAATAGCACAGGCTCAGGTTCTGGCCTTGTTCTCTGCTTCCAAGTCTTTTATAATGTGAATAGGCTCGATCGAATGCTCCTACCACCAGGAACTGTGGGGTCTGCCAAGCCTCTCCCACTGTGATGTACTAAGATCCCTCTTAGTACATCTTAGAAGATCTTTCTTCCTTCAAGTTGTTTCTTGACATGTCCCATAACCGCACTACGAAAGGGACTCACCAAATAGGGAATTTCATACGTCAGCACAAAATTTAAGTCTACGTTTTGCCTTCTAGCATGCTTAGCACTGCACAGGCCTGCACTGGGCTGGGTATTGTTTTGTTACAAACTTCAATGGGTTCAATGGGTCCCCTCGTTTCTCGTTCAAATTACTATAAAGACATTGCAGTTTTGAAATATATTGTTAGTAGATTTTAATATCTATGAACTCCACTTCTAGAGAGGAAAAATGGGCCATAAAATATTTAGTTTAAAAAAATCTATATTCCTTTGGATAGAATTGTCAGTGTAGTAAAGTTGACAGCCAGTATCAGCGAAAGCCACCTTATCTCCCATCCTTCCCCAATTCTTCTCGAACCATTGTGACACACCTGCCTAAACCCAGGGGCTGGGGAGATGGCTCGGTTGAAAACGAACTGAGCATGAGCATGCACTTGATCTCTGGCCCCTATGTACAAAAGGCTAGCAGCAGTAGTCTGTGTCTGTAATCTCAGCCCTGGGGAGGTAGAGGCAGACAGGCAGGTGGCTCTCGGAGACTCAATAGCCAGCCTCCTCATCAAGGAGCTAAAAGCCAAGGACAGACGCTGTCTCAAAAACAAGCAAACAGTAACAGGGTGGACAAAGCTCCTGAGGAACAAACAACATTTAAGGTTGATTCTGGCCTCCATGTGCATATGTATAGATGTGTATGTACTCCTGAGCACCACACAGAGAGAGAGAGAGAGAGAGAGCGAGAGAGACAGAGAGAGACAGACAGACAGAGACAGGCAGACAGACAGACGGAGAGAGGGAGGGAGAAGAAGGGAGAGAGAGGGAGAGGGACATACACACATAAACATGCACACATACAAGTATACATACACGAAAACTTACACAGGAACACACACACAACTTGCGAGTCCCTGCTGGACTCACGAATCATTTTTTTCAGAATTACATTTTCTGAAGATAATTTCTCAGAAAGTCATTTCTTAGAATCACACCCTGTTTGCTAACTCCAAGGATCACCGCTATGAGTGTCCAGCAGGCACTAAGGACAAGCTACCGTTACGAGCAACCTACTGAACGCCTACGCTTCCCTTCAGACACTGCCTCACTGAGATCAAACTCGCCTCTGTGGATCCCGTTCAAACATGGCTGGCAGGACATCAGGCCCCAGATACCTCAAACTGGACACTAGTCCATTCGCACTTCCATAAAACCTTGTTAAAATATTCTTATTTTACAAATGTTCTCCCCACCCCTGCCTCTCTAGGATTGTTCTCTGTATGCAAGGACTCGGAATGTAGTGAGCCGTGGCTTTGATTTGTGGTAGCCTCAAGCATGCAAACCATCACCAGAATGCAAAACCGGAGTCCTATAAAAGTTTTAAGACGTTGGGGATTGTTTAGTAAATTATTGACAACTCTATTGTTTGAAAGACTTGCAAGCTAAAAGTGCATATTTAAGGAGAAAGACTGTGGATGTGGGATCTCTACGGCCCTGACCTATCAGCCGGCATGCAACCTCGTCTTCATAAAGCTCTCTTTGAAATCAACGGGAATTCTGCTGTCTGGGGAGAGAGGTGCACGCTTCCAATAGCAATGCGTGTGGTACCAGTTCTCCCATGTCACGGAGGGACTGCACGCCACACTGTCAGACTGCAAAGTCAGGAATCCAGACCCAGTCAACTGGTTCTGCCCTCCCTGTCTAACATGTAACTCATGGGACATATCTTCAGTGAAAATGGCGAGACCGTCCAAATGCCAGCTTCAGGCACAGAGGCCTTCCAGAAAGTGCAAATGCTACAAATACCCAATTGTTAGCCACAAGCAAGCAAGGTGCATTGGTTTTATTAACAAGTAGGAAAGCAACCCATGGCAATATTGTCTTGAAATAATGTGTATCTGCCTTTGTGTGTGTGCATGTGGAGACCAGCGATCAAGCCTGCATTTCTTCCTCAACCTCATCGCTGTGCTTTGTTTGTTTGTTTGGAGATCAGGTCTCGTCACCTAACTGAAGCTTACCAGTTAGCCAATGTGACTGGCCAGAAGGCTCTAGGGCTTCATCTGTTTCTGCCTTTCCTCCCTGAGTGGGTGCTAGGGATTTGAACTCAGAACTCCATGCTCGCACAACAAGCATTTTAATGGAACCATCTCCCTAGGCTTTCAACAGCACATCTCAAAGGCTGTTCAAACACGAGAGGATGGATCCCCACTGAAGCACCTGCCCTCCACCTCACTGTGGTACTATCTCACTCTCTGTCTGCCATAGCATTTGGTTTTGGTACTGGAGGTTGAACCTAGGTCCTTGCTAGATAATGCTCTTCTAGTGGGATGTGCCCGCAGCCTCTGCAATAGGACTTTTAACTCTCACCTTTTATGGTAAAGGTTTGTGCTTCTCTCCTTGTCTGTCACTTACCACTATAAAGTCTCTGACAATGAAGATTTCATCTATCATATCGCTTCCTGGATCCGTAATGTGTGACAGAGGACCATGAAGTGTTTGGTTAAAAAAAAAAAAATCAGTACATTTCTGCCTGCCAGATAAGTCATTAGTTTTAAGTTAAAGGTTGTTATAAAAAAAAAGCCACAAAGATAATTTCTGGACTGTGGTTTAATATCAGAAGCATGGCTTCAGAAATTATAGCACCCAGTAGAAACTTGGAGCTTGTGGAAGGTACCAGGATGTTCTCATCAACACCCTAACTAGAGAAGATGATAAAACTCCATGCTTCTCCCACGCCTAACTGGTCCCCAGTGTGAAGACTCTGAGTATGAATCACATCCTCTCTCCAACCTCCTCAGTCCATCCTGTGTCTGGGGAAAAGAAATCCCAGAGTTAGAGCATCCCAAAACGGGGGAGAGTCAGGCCTCTGGGCCCTACGCATCCCTTCTCTATCCTACCCTACAAAGAAAGGGAAAACAAAGAGAAATCCTCTGTGGTATATCCCCGGCCAATGCGTGGCCATGAGAGATTGATTTCTTTGTCTACTGTAAGGCTTTAGAAATATTTAATGTTCTTCAAAACATTAGCAAAATATAATCAACTGGCCCTATATTTCCCTCCACTTAATTTATGTCTAAAGATGAAGCAGTTTACAATTTTAATTAATAAAGCGTCTCTACTTCAGGGCACACACAACAAGTGCAGAGAGGCTTACTCAGAGAGGCAGATGTGTTATTACAGAATGGGCACTCTATTACGGCTTAGAGTGCGAACACTGAAGGAAGCACCCTTAGCAAAATAGAAAAGAAGATAGCTAATTCTATCAGAGTCTTTTATTAGGGTGTTTAGAATTCCAACAAGGTGGTCATGTGGCATAAACTGCAATGTAGTCAGACATCACCATTCATTCTGAAGTAATTTAAGTCCAGGCAAACTGAAAAACAATTTCACTGCTATTCTGTTCCTAAGCTCTCCTGTACCGAAGGAAACACAGGAGCCTCTCCCTAGCAGAGCGCACGTAGCATCGCTGGCTCTCCTTAAAAACACTGAGAAGACGGCAGCCAGTCTGGCCAAGGTCAGAGCGTGATGAACCCAAGAGAATGGCTTATGATCATGTCGCTTTTACTGTGCACTTAAAGTTTCCCATAACTTTAAGTAAGGCTCACAGGGAAAGAAATCAATGTTGATTATGCTTTTCCTTCAAATACCTCGGCCCCCTAACTTGAAACCCTCATTTTTTGGGGGTTTCTCATTGTTTATAACTCCAGGTTCGATATGTTCTGTGGGTCGCGTTAACATAGTTACACTGATTCGATTTTTCATAGTATATATTTTATTTTTCCTTTATGGGTATGAAGAGAGCATTATGCATTGTAAGTCTTTAAGTTCTTATATTATCTGTATGCATAAATGATTTCGCCAAATGTGGGCCTCCAAGTTGCAAACCTGAGCAGTAATGGGTGCAATAAACGACTATACCCGGAATCACCTCTAATTGACCGGTTCATTGTACACGGGGACGTGGGAACATTCCTCTCTCCTGACCCTCAGGGATGTGTGTGCTAAGCCACCGGTGTATAGTAGAGGAAGCTGACCAACCAAGCTCCTTTCCTTGTATAATTTAATAGAAATACGAGGCTGGAGGAACCCCCATCAAACAGCTGTAAATCCTGGGAACATTCCCCCGCATCTGTGAAGCTGCAATGATTCTCCCCACACAAGCTTTAGAAAATAATGTATCGATTTCTGATGGCAATCTATTGTTCTTTGCAATCAATTGTGCTTATACCGTGGCTTTAAATTACGCCCTTTCCCTCTCTCACCCCTGGTGGTCGAAACGAGAAATGAAGAAAGCTTCAAAGAGGCTGCTCTCCAAGTGCCTGGGATTTACATGACATTATTTGTGGCCACAAAACTTCTAGTCGCTCTGGTCTTTGTCAATAGTTAAATGACAACATTGTATAATTGCTAAGAATTAAACTAAAGTAGCCCTTGTCCTTTCAAAGAAAACCATCAGTAATTATCATCCCTAAAAACCAGTCTTCCTGGAACACCGGGGTAAAGGGGTCAGCCAAGTGAGGGCATAAATATTGACATAAAACTATCACACATAGCCTGTATGTTAAGTTAGGGCTTTCCAGAGGGACAGAAACAGTGTGTGTGCACGGTCGTGCATACATGCATATGTGTGTTCGCGTGTGTGTGTGCATGTGTGTGTGTGTTTGTGTGTGTACGCAAACACATGTGCATTCCTGTGTTTAAGGGGTGAAGTTTCTAGTGTGGTTCACAGAGTACGCTCTAGGGAGCCCAACAATGGCTGTCTGCCCATCTTCACACTGGCGAAGCTGAGAACCATCAGTTGCTTGGTCCACGAGGCTCAACACCACGGCAGATCCAATCGTCTCCTGGAACACGTAAGGGTTCTGATGTCGGCAGACTGACAGCAACAGTGGCAGCTGCAGCAGCAAGATGCCAGCAGGGTGGATGAACTTGCCAGCGCCACCTGAAGGAAAAGCGGACAAAAAGAGAAAACTTCTCCTTCTCAGCAGTCCTGGTATCTAGGCTGCAGCCAGAAGGCACCCCTCATATTAGTGTGGGCTTTCCCTCTTCAGTTAAACCGACGGAAAAAATTCCTCACTGGTGAAGCCAGCAGCCTGTCATTCACTCCAAATCCAGTCAACCTGACAACCAAGATTCACCACCACAGCATGTGATTTAGTTACTCTGCATTTAAAAAGAACAGAGGGGAGGCTGGGAAGACGGGTAGGTCAGTGAAGTCTTCCGACCACAAGGACTGGAGTTCAATCCCCACAACCCAAGTATTTCGTCACATCAGCAGAAATGAAGCAGGGCTCTTAGGTGAGAGAGGTGAAGTGGTCAGGCGACTGAAGCCTGAGTGCATGCTCTTCTGTCCTGGACTTAGGTCTAGATGGTGGGGTATCCTAAGATACCTCACTTTCCATGGTGTGGAATGCAGGAAGGAGAAAAACAAAGTTGTTCCAACAAGAGTAATCGAGGAACGAAAGGGAAGAAACAATGGCCCTTATGAGTGTCTGAGTCCCTTGGAGCGGAAAACTCTGGAAACCAGCACCAAGCTGGACAGACGGACAACCAGATCCTGACTTGTTCACTCACTTTTCCTCAAGTCAGCGTGAATAGGATGTCAAAACTCTCAGTCGCAAGTTCTGCCTTGGAGAGACATCAGGGCTAAATACCTGGAAAATACCAAAATTTTTTTAAAAAAGTAAAATACCATAATTTAAACAGTAGAGTAATCGAGCCAGGCTGCCATGACTCCCTCTACTTCTAAGCACAGTATGCTCAGGGAAACTTCTTTGAACCTAGGCTCCTGAGTCTCCTAGAAAATTCTGCCGATGCCCTCAAGTTGGTCAGCAACTATAGATCTTACATGTCTGTCTTGTTACTTCTCTAATCTCCATGCCAAAACACCGTGACACCATGACCCCGGCGACTTATAGAAAGAGTAGTTTATTGGGG
Organism: Rattus norvegicus; assembly: GCF_021556685.1. Classification (NCBI taxonomy): domain Eukaryota; kingdom Metazoa; phylum Chordata; class Mammalia; order Rodentia; family Muridae; genus Rattus; species Rattus norvegicus. Next base: position 160,322,700 of record NC_141536.1, read on the forward strand.
CTTACAATTTCATGTGGTTAGGGTCTGCAACCTTCATAGCAGGGAACATGGTGGCAGACAGGCATGGCACTGGATCAGCAGCCAGGAGCTTCTGTTCTGACCCGTAAGCATGAGGCAGAGAGAGTTAGCTGGGAGTGAATGGTGTGGACTCTTGAAACCTCAGAGGTTTCACAAGGCCACACCTACTAAATCCTTCCCAAACATTTCTACCAACTGGGGCGGGGGGCTGAAATTCAAATATATGACTGTATGGGGGTCATACTAATTCAAAGCACCCCAGTGTACCTATAGTGATTATGGAGAGACAATTATGTATTCTGCTTGCTCTCTCTCTCTCTTTCTCTCTCTCTCCCCCCTTCTCCTTCTCTCCCTCTGCCCTCTGTGTTTGTGTGTGTCTGTGTGTTCATATATGTGTGCACCCCTATGCACAATGAGTATTTGGCAATAGAATTATATACCGAGATAATAACAGAACACCATATCAATAAATCCATTGTGATTAAAATCCAAGATAAAACTAGTAATAAATCTTATCCCAACCCCTAATGCACAGTGATAAATCCAATCTTTTCTCTCTGAGGGATCATAATATATATTGTGTGACTTGAAATAAGAGAATGCTTTTCCTTCTTAAAATAAGCAATACACGAACCTTGGTACTCTGTATCGGTTATTAGCTCTTGGTTACTGTTCTCCAAGCTCAGCCTCAGCAAAGCATCTCTCCACACAGCCCGAGAATTGTTCACTTAGAGACTATAAGAGAGGAATTAAAGGTCCTCCCCCAAGTTTCAAAAACCAATTGTTGAAAGAAATCGAATCAGACCCATCCATCACTCCTCTTCTCGAGATCTTATAGAGGACTGACTCATACGCCAAACAAGCAAAATTCAAAATTCTTCCTGGAACCGTTCGTGCTAATGTTATTAGGTTGCTATTCAGAAAAATAGCATCCCGATATAATGTTATCACTCTCTCCTATTGGAGTCCATTTCACTGACTGGGGAATTCCTTCATGACAGAAGCACGCTCTCCAGAGAACAGGGACCTGTCATGTTTGCGCTGTATATAGACAGCAGTTAGCGAGGTGCTTAGCAACTAAAACATACTTGTGAAATAGTTATTGGGTGAATGAATGAATCTGATAGCTGTCACATATCATAAAGACGGAAAAGTGTAAAAATTCATAACCAGGTTATTCCGATTTTATTCTCTGACTGCTGCAGTGGCCACAGAGTTCCCTCTGGTTCCCTCAGGCTCTGCCTTAGCTCCCTAACTCACCGCCCTGACGTGCACCCGGGTCCTTACTCACAAGGAAGCCAAGAGCCCCAGAAGTTGTTTGCTGGGGCTTTCCAGGTGATGACTGACATAGCCATCCCTGGGAGTCTTTCTGTCTACACCCTGTGCCTTACAATGCGGTACTCTGATCTTGCTCTCTCATAGGTGGATGGTTGCACCAGATGCCCAAGGTCTCTCTTTGAGTAAAATATTTCAAAGACACTTTCCGTACAGGAACCCATTTAAGAACTGACTACGTTTGAGTGGAGTAAACAGTATACAAGCTATGGTGATGTGTCATACCAAACCGAGGTGTCGCAGAGGTTACTCTGTACAACCTAACTGTATCTGCTTGAGGAATTGTACTGTGGAGAGAGAAAAGAACTGTGCAACCGTTTAGAGAGAAAATGGCCCCTACAAAGAATAGTGGATCAAGTCAGCATATATCGCCTGGGTGTTTGGGGGCATGTGTGGGTAAACAAAACGTGTTTCCTCCTTCCACAGGACCCTTGTCTTCTCTGTTGTGTGATGGTATCATGCCATCAGTGAGCAGACATAGAGTTAGAAACCTCTGGCCAAAGGCACCAACAAGGCAAGAATTCCACCTGACAAGTATTGTAGTTGTTCTGCTTAGGGCCGCAAGAGTTGCCGTTTGATTTCTTACCATTTCAATCCAATAGATGGCTTTTCCTCTCCACAAGCCTGTGAGATGCTTCTGAACAGTGCAGTGAGAACTCCATGCGCCCATCCAAACCCTAGGGATGGCGACAACCTCAGTCCACTCCCTTCTCTGTTTAGAAGAAGCAAGAGGTGCCTTCCATTGCCTCCTACACAAGGTCTCCTGACACATCCCCTGGGGTGTCCCCAATGACACACAGGCTGGTGTTTAATGAGCCTGGGCTTATGACTTAGAAAATGAGGGTAATTCTATTTGACTGCTCCCTTAGGATTTCCAAAAATACCATCCTCACATGCTCGCTCCAAATCATCGGGCACGAGCTTCAAGAGCATCCTCATCCAAGAGCAACTTCAGAATCTGTGGGACCCACTGTGAGGGAAGGTGAGGCGTTGTCCGTCATAAACCATTCTGGGTTATCTTTGAGCTTGAGCTTCCTCAGGACAAAAGGTTCTCAAGTATATTTTGAGCCATGCGAATATGAACCTGCACTGGAGAAATCAGTATGGTCTGTAAACACAGTAAGGTCGTGGGGTCGTTATGGTGATTGCCCTGAAAATTCTTTTATTTTTCCCCTATGGATTAACTATGAGTGAGCTGGACCACCACAAAAGAGATGAGATGAGGGTAACTGTTGTCATATACGGGGCCCGTTGTAGGTTTGTTCTTTGTGTGAAGATGATTTTTAGTGCTACAAATGTGTGTGTGTTTGTGTGTGTGTGTGTGTTTGTGTGTGTGTGTTTGTGTTTGTGTGTGTTTGTGTGTTTGTGTTTGTGTGTTTGTGTGTATGTGTGTGTGTTTGTGTGTGTTTGTGTATGTGTGTTTGTGTGTGTTTATGTGTGTTTGTGTGTGTTTATGTGTGTATGCTTGTGTGTGTTTGTGTGTGTATGTGTGTGCATGTGTGTGTGTTTGTGTGTGTTTGTGTTTGTGTATGTGTGTTTGTGTGTGTGCTTGTGTGTATGTGTGTGCATGTGTGTGTTTGTGTTTGTGTATGTGTGTTTGTGTGTGTGCTTGTGTGTGTTTATGTGTATGTGTGTGCATGTGTGTGTTTGTGTGTGTATGTGTGTGTGTTTGTGTGTATGTGTGTGTGTTTGTGTGTGTGTTTGTGTATGTGTGTTTGTGTGTGTTTATGTGTGTGTGCTTGTGTGTGTTTGTGTGTGTATGTGTGTGCATGTGTGTGTGTTTGTGTGTGTTTGTGTTTGTGTATGTGTGTTTGTGTGTGTTTGTGTGTGTGTGCTTGTGTGTGTTTATGTGTATGTGTGTGCATGTTTGTGTGTGTATGTGTGTGTGTGTGTTGGTGCATACTCATGCACGTGCACACGACAGAGTGGTTCTTCTGCATTGTGGCAAACCTGATACACCTGGAAAAATTAATTTTAAAACAAACACAACTGTGCATCAATAAAGTTAATTCTTTTCTCTAGCACTTTGTTTGGTGATAGACAAACAGATGATAAATGGGTAAACGGGAGATGATCGATTAATGATAGGTGATAGATAATACATTACTCTCATTAGACTATTATATCATACCGTCAGGGAAGGGCTTTTTTCCCACTTACTTTTCACAGGTTGCCGTGCTGTGAACATTTCTATATCTCCCCGGTCTTTGAAGCAAGATTCCGAGCAGTCGCACAGCGCTTCATCATGTGGGATTGTTGGAGAATTGCCGTAATTTATTTAGTAATTTCCCTATTGTTGGGAACCATTTTTCAAACTATCATAACCAAATCTCAAATGAATGGTCTCCCGTTGAAATTCCCTTTACACGCCATGGGTTGCTTCTCTGGGCTCAATTCCTAGATGTAAAATGGCTGTTGCAAAGTTAAGCATTTACATGCTTTTAAGTGCTTGAGGTCTCTTTCTAGAACGACTGGGCGAATGGCAGCAAATCGTTCCTCATTGCCCTGTTCAGTTAGTAGCTCTATGGAAGCTGGTTGGTTCTTGTTCTTGACTGCTCTTTAAATGGAGAAGGAGTGTGGGAACATACTGGATGTGGAAGGGAGGTGGAAGCTAGCCTTTGCTTACTGTCCATACCTCATGCACACTGCTGTGTCAGTCTTACACACACACACTCCTCAGGACAACCATGTGAGGGACAGAAGACAACTTGCAGGAGTTGGTACTTTCTGCCATGTAGGTCCTAGGAACCAAACCCAAGACTCAAGGTTGGGCACCAAGTTCTTTACGCACTGAGCCATCTTACAAGCCCGAGACGGATGTCTATAATACGGTTATCATCTTACTGTCATTTTATAATTTCACCTCTACTTTAGCACTTTTAATGTCAGTAAAAATTAGTCCACAGCATTCTTTTCCAAGACTCACAGGTTTCTACAACGCAGACAAAGCCTTAGCTCTACGCCCCCTGCTTCCAGCACAGTGCAGGCCACTTGTTTGCCTTGTGGTTAGCGTCAACCTAATGTCTCACAGCCAGGGAAACCGCATGAGGCCGGGGTCAGTGTGTACCCCGGTCAGGCTGAGTCCTCACAACCGTGCACTGCTTAGGTGTCAAACAGCACGTGTTGGAGGCGGGAGAAAGAGTCTTCCCCAGGAAAGAGCACACCGACTGGTTACCTAGTACCAGTGGTCAGCCCTGAAAACATGCATGCAATTTAGCATCCTACAGACTGAGCAGTTTATACTTATTTATTTAGGGGTGTGTGTGTGTGTGTGTGTGTGTGTGTGTGTGTGTGTGTGTGTAATAACAATTAATGGGAAAAAAGGCCATGAATTTTAAAGAGAACAAGGAGTGGTCCGTGAGAGGGCTCAGGGCAGGGAAAGGGTGTAAGTATAATTCCAAAGGCAAAAGTATTAATTTTTACAAAATATCCCTCCAGGACAGATGGTTCAATAGCTAAGAACACTTGCTGATCGTGCAGAGGACAAGGGTTCAGTTCCTAGCACTCACTGGACTTCTGCCATTGGTAGATTCAAGGTTTCAGTTCTAAGCCCACCTGGCCTATGGACCAGCTTATAGGAAAGGGAGTTGAAGGGGAGCTTGTGAAAACTCTATGGGCATAGTGAAAATGGAAGGTGTCACACTCACATCCCAAAGGCCAGTGCTCAGGGACACACCAGATGAAGCAGTAAAATGACACCCAGAGACTCCTCCTCTAACATGCATGCTAACACATGTTAGCATGTTAGACCCGGCTAACACCAGGCGTTCTGCCATTTAAGAAGGAGCAGGAGATTAATGCCAAGACCCATTATCCAGGGAGATGGCTCAGTTGGCCATACACTTGCCTTCCAAAGAGGAAGATGTGAGTTTGAGCTACAGAAACCATATTGAAAGAACAAAGAATAAAAAAAAAGAAGCACTAGAGAAGCAGAGGCAGATCTCTACAGTCACCCTCGGCGATTTGGTGATTTGGAGGAACCATGTGTGTCTCCAAACAAAACAAGACAAAACAAACAAACAAAAAGGGTGGATAAATCCTTGAGAACCACACCCAAACTTATTCTTTGGCGCACACACACACACACACACACACATGTACACACACACACATGTACACACACACACACCTACATACATACACACATACACACATATACATACACACACATACACATATACACATATATGCACAGACACACATACACAAACACACACGCACCTACATACATACACACACATACACACATATACACACACATACACATATACACATATATACACAGACACACATATACACATACAAATGCACACACACACACAAACATACATACATGCACCTACATACATACACACACACACACACACACACACACACACAGTGTGATACACAGCTCACAGTCTCTGCTCTAAGGAGTTTAAATTTTTCCAAAGAGTCTCTCATCCACCAGTCCACTTTCTTCCTGTCTGGGTGCAGCATACAGGTCCTGAGTGAGGTCGGCTGAACCGAGATCCAAATTTTTCTTACCCAAAACACATCCAGTTCTTTGAAAATGCTGCGAGGCTTAAAGATGTCTACTGGAGTGTGATTCCAGACACTAAGCCTTTGTTTTTATTCTCGGCATCGCAACATCTGTTCCCCTCACACGCGACTTGGCAGCGGTTTTTTGGCCAAGTAGCTTCCTAATATTTCCCCCCACAAAAAAAGCATTAGACTTTATCTTCAGAGGAGATAATTCTCTTTTCACTCTCGTAATTTGTTTGCACAATACTTAATTAAATTATGTAATTACAGTTGCAAGCAAAATAATCATTATGATTTTTAGGGACCGCAAAACTGACATGTGGTACGCACAGAGCGCGGTGGAGGTGGGCAGGACCCAAGCAAAGCTAGCGAGGATCTTTCCTGCCAAGGGCGCTCAGTGGGGAGGGCGATGGAGCTGGGATGGTATGGGGACAACAGGAGAAGCGTTAGTCCAGCAGGCTGCTCGAGGGTGTGGATTAATATAGACCTTCTGTACCTTTTACATCTGAGCATCCTCCCAGCCCCAAAACAGTAATGCTCCCCCACCAATCATGGTCTCTAATGGATAATGTTCTCCAGCCAAAGTCACACGGGTCCCTAGCCACCGGACAAATAGTTCCACAGTGAGCAGAATGTAAAGAATGGAGGTGGTACTTCCTACCAATGTCTCTCCTGTTATTAGTCGTCAGATCCATGGGGACTTAAAGACACAGAAGTCATTTTTCCAACGGCATCACTTAAAACCACAAACTCACTGTTTTGACTGATGCTTACCTGCAATGAAGACCTCCCACCCGAAACCCCTGACCCGGGCTATGTTCCCAAAGCAATAATCCCCTAACAGATTCCAGTGTTTCAGTGTTCCCTGAAGATGATCTTGGCCTTCGGAGCTGACCTCAGAACTTGGCCTCAAAGAGTAATAATACGTTGAGATGGCTTTTGCATCTCAAAGATGCCATCGTTTTGCAGCTGCATTCTTAATTTACGGGGGAGTCACTAGAAGAATTCCTAAGCAGTGTTCAGCATTGGGCAGACTCTAGCATTTTCGGAAATTTATCAGTCACCCTTAGTCTCATCTGATCAATAAATTGCCTTCTCGTCTCCCCCCCCCAACCTCCACTAAAACAGCACAGCGCTTATATAATGCTGTTCTAAGAGGATTTATTAGTAAATAATTGAACAGCATCGATCTTAAAATTGAATTACTAGACCTGGGACATTTTCTTCATGTTAACAAAGAGTGACTGATTCCCATAAAAACCGAGGCCGCTGGTACATCAGCTGCTTTGGGATTCCTGGTTTATAGTGAAGTAAAGGTGTTTTTCATATCCATTGAGAACTAAGACATCAGCCTTGATTCTGTTTTCCTATCTTTGATCTCGGGTGAGGTTATGCGTAATGTACCTCAGACAAATGAGTCGTTTTCTCCTCTCATCTGATGCTAGAGGCCTCTCTGAAGAGGCAACTGGGTAGTTTTTTTTTTTCCTAGGGAATTAATATTTTTAAAAATATACACAAAATTGACCTTTCTGTCTGCAGACAAAGAATGCTGTAATGCTTTGCTCTTTCCTCTGGAAAGGAGACATGTTCATGTGGTCCTAAAATATTTGTTGAGATCCTATTGTTGTCTAACCTGTCCTCTAAGCCAACGACACAAGACAGAGAATCTCTATCCACATATGAATACACATAGCCCTACAGAAAATTCCCCCCAAAGAAGCATGCTGTGTTAGGGACACTCACTCAGGAGATGTGCCTCCTAAACCATTTGGGGGTATGTAACTCATTTAACAGTTTCCCTGAGATGTCTTTAAATTTCTCAACAATCCTATAAAGGTATGAACATCACCTTAGAAATTGAACGCATACTAATTTTAAGTTCTATTGGAACCTTTGTCCTAATGGCAGTGCCCTTTGCCTTACAGAAGCTCTGCAATTGTATGAAGTCCCATTTGTTGATTCTTGATCTTAGAGCATAAGCCATTGGTGTTCTGTTCAGGAAAGTTTCCCCAGTGCCCACGTGTTCGAGACTCTTCCCCACTTTCTCTTCTATTAGTTTCAGTATATCTGGATTTATGTGGAGGTCCTTGATTCACTTGGACTTGAGCATTGTACAGGGAGATAAGAATGGATTGATCTGCATTCTTCTACATGCTGACCTCCAGTGGAACCACCACCATTTTTTGAAAACACTGTCTTTTTCCCACTGGATGGTTTTGGCTCCTTTGTCAAAGATCAAGTGACCATAGGTGTGTGGGTTCATTTCTAGGTCTTCAGTTCTATTACTTTGGTGAAAGGTACCAATAGATTATATCCCTATCAAGAACAAGTAGATTTTTCCATTTTGGTCCAGGTCAGGGGTACAGACAACTGCCATGCTCCATGGGCCAACTCCTGCTTTACTTGCTAATAGCTGAGGGTGGTTTCTGCAGGTTTGGGGGTTACTTTTCCTGACTGACAAATGATCAAACACTGCTCCTCAGTGACGGAATGACCTGCCACCAGGCCACGCCTTTTAAAAGTGATGCATTACCTTCCAATAGCATCATTCTAGAGACTAATTGTTCAGCACACAAACCTCTGTCTGACACTTGTCCAAACCAGAACACTGAGGTTGGAGGTACCTGCCGTACATTTCTTTCTGTTGCCATGATAAAACATTGACCAAAAAGCAACCTGGGAAGAAAAAGGGGTTATTTGGTTTACAGGTTACAGTACATCATCAAAAGAAGCCAAAGTAGGACCTTAAGAACAAACCAATGGGGGAACACGGTGTACCGGTCTGCTCAGTGACCTTTCTTACACAGCCCAGACTCTGCTGCCTAGGGATGTCACCACCCACAGTGGGCTGGGCCCTCTCATACCAATTACCTATCAAGACAGTGCTTCACAGGCAAGCCTACAGACCAACCCAACAGCTGTTCTTCACTGCTGACCCATTAAGGTGTGTCAGAGAAACTAACTACAACCCCGAAAAATATCGCGCCTAAGGTATCCCCAAGTCTGGTCCTGGACCCTTGCACTCACTAGTCCACGTCTGACGTTCCCATACAAATAAAGAAATTAATTGGCTAGGGATATTGCTCAGCTGACAGAATGCTTGCCTAGAATGCACAAGCCCTGTGTTGGTTTTCCGGCATTGTAACAGCCTGGAAGACTGGGAGTACTGACCTTCCATCATGGATGAAGGTGGGCTAATGAGTCCTCGTGCCTCTTTGAAGAGCTACAGTTAATGGTTGCTGGAGGGGCCGGGGGGGGAGACATTTTCTTCAGTGGTGTTGACACAGAAGAGCTGTTCACACCCTGTAGACAGCCTCTGTCCCAGGCTCATGAAAGCAATCCAAGCAGTCACTGTGCAACACAAAGTGGTACGAAGGTAGGAGGGGGCTTCATGATAGGAAGAAGGGGTCCAGTGGGAGAGCAATAGTACAAATATGATTTAAACACATTATACATGTATGAATTTATCAGAGAATAATTGACTTTGAATGGTGCGTGGAGTATGCCCACGAGACTCACATTTAACTACGTAGCAAGTTCTAGGCCAGTGTTCTGAGATACATGAGACCTTGTCTCATAAAACAGTAATAATAATAACAATAACAACAACAACAACAACAACAATAATAATAAATTGTTTGAAAGGGAATTATGAACTTCAGGTGTGAAGTGTGCACAGGCAGCAGCCCTCAGTATTCAGAGCACAAGAGAAGTCTTGAGTTTATGGCCACCAAAGCCAAATAATTCTCGGAATTTTCATAATGGAAAAGTGAGATCCTCCCAGGGTTAAAAATCCACACATTTGATGTGGATGGGAAGACTTGGGCTTCGTTTATTGCACATAATAGGGACCCAGTGCTCCTCTCTCAAGGTTATGGGCGAAGTAAAATTACTGTGCTATAAACCTGTCACAAGGGGGTAACTCTTGGATATGTCAGTCAGCAGAGCTACTGCAAGGCTGCAAATGACCATCTGGGGAAATGCCTCCTGGTATTTGAGGGAGGCCATCCACTACCGTATTCTGTGATTTTGAAAACTCATAACAGACCCCAAATCTATGAAACACTGAATACAACACTCTCTGCAAAAATGTCCCCAAAACAGAAAAAAAAAGGAACCTGAAGAAAATACCTCATCCAATTCAGGACCTTTGACAACATTCCCAGCATGCCTTAGGAACCCAGGATTAAACTCTGAATTAGGCTGTGCCAGGCATCTACCACATGCTGGGACACACACTCTCTAAGCACAGAACAGGTGTGGATTAACTCACTACACACAGGAACCGCACAAAGCCTTAGCTAGCATCAGTCCTCCAGATGCAGGAAGACACTCCAGGCTGAGAGAGATGGAGTCGCTCCAAGGTCACATGTCATAAAGCTAATGAGTGGTATGCCTGTAATTCCAACCCTCACCTTGGGCTGCGGAAACGGGACTCTCAGTCAAACGAGACACAGCAGACAGCCATGTGAATTTGTGGGCTCTCCTAGTTTCCTACAGGATGTCTACGGAGTGACTTTATCCATTTATCAGGAGGATTCCCTGTCTATTAAATCCAGGGTCACTCAACTGCAATTACAGCTCCCGGATCTGAAACTCCGGAATGTAGACAGGCCATTAGCATATCTGTTCAACCCGATGCCTTCATTTCACAGCTACAGAGTTTGGGGTGCAGAGGTTAGAGCTTGGTAGCATCACCGAGAATCATTAATCTACTACTTGCTTGAAAAATGAGGTCCAGTGGCCAGGACTATTTCTTGATTAATTAAAAAAACAAAAAAACAAAAAAAACAGAAAGACCAAGGAAGGAGAAATTCCATCATTAAGAGAGAAACTTGTTTATGACCAGGAGCTAAAACTGGAAACTGATTAAGGCCTTCTCGGTAGACACAGCAAAACTGAGCCCTGGATACTCACACACTGCTGTGCGTGCATCTGAGGTGAACATCTGACCTCAAATCTTCCACCATTTCCCGTGACAGCCACCCAAACCAACAGAGGAATCCATCGGCTTAAAGGTTCCTCTTAGGGAGATAATCCTTGTCAGTTAGAAGTAAATTCACTCACCTGTTCCCTGTTCCTTGGTCCCTGCAGTAAATCTCCTATTTCCACACATCGTATAATAATGAGGCTAGGACATTTAGAGCAAAGGAAAATTGGCTTCTCCCCCCGCCCCAGTATATTCCATGTAGAGAATATACTTTTAAAGTTCAAGCGAGCATTGGAAAAAGCGCAGGTGACTGGGTTAATGTGTCCATGGATAAGTGGGCATTCATCTCAAGCTGTGTCCATTACCCAGGGAAGGAACTCCGCCTTCTTGCCGCCCACTGGTGCTTTGGAAGAAAGCGCATATATGGTATCTAGTCAGCATGCTCTTGTCCAGAGTGAACCTTGGTCCCTAAATCAGAGAAAGAAAAATCCAACCAAGCTCCCTCAGATGTCATGTTGCCAATATAGGGATGCTGTGGGAGGGGGGACAAGATGAAAGCCTGACACCACCTCCAGTTTGTGTCTGTCCCCTTCAGGCATCTCAGTGTCCTCTTTCACAGCATTCTGTTCTTGCCATGGCCACCATTGCTTCCCTCTCCGAGATTGGGAGTCACCTAGGAGGCGTAGCTTTGGGGACGTTTTCAGACAGATTGAACTAATGTGAAAAGACCCGTCCTAAACACAGTCAGCCGCTTCCCATGGCCTGGGTTCAGGCCTCAGAAGAAAGAGGGGAAGAGAAAGGAAACAAAACGACACCATTCATCTGTCTCCAACGCCTGACTGTGGAGTCACGTGACCAGCTGCCTCCTGGGACCGGATACTGCAGCTAGACTTGCTTTCACTTCCATAACGTCTCCACCTTCAAGCTCTGAGCCCTAAACGCCCTCCCGAGACCCCTTATGGCCAGGTATTTTGTCACAGCAGCGACAGGAATACTAACACAGTTCTGTATCAGCGAAGAGCACCTGAAGGTTTGCAGTCATTTTCTTAGACCCAAGGGGGCTTCATATCCCTGGGGGGGAGAACAAATTAAGAAGCAGCTTTAAAAATGATGAAAACGAATGATCTTCGAGCAGTGGGGAGCCTGGGGCAGCTCAGACCCACATGTCGCTCCCTCAACCTATGGGAGACAGCCTCCCCTAGCGGAGACAGTGAGTGATAGGGCAACTTCTTCCAACCACCTCATAGAGCTAGAACTGAGAGACGGTTCGCTCCGCTCTTGACCTGGAGTGCTTAATTGCGTGTTCCTCCAGCCTCCTGCCAGGTTCTTGATTTACAAAAGTCAAAACGCCACGTCATTGCCTCTCAGATGGACCTGGAGTCACATTGTCTGTGTTTCCTCTATATCGGTACTGAGCATCCTTCCTCTGTTATCATCAGCTCTCTCCGTACTTGGTGTTCGGAATGGGTTGCCAGGACTAGTCGGTTGGAACACTGGAATAAAGACCCTAAACTCAAGTTGTAAAACTATTGGATGGGGTTGTATTTATCACCTGGACCGATGCAGTAGACAGTACAGACAGCACAGAGTCAAGGCCCAAGTCGGCCCCAGCCAGTCCTAGTCACAAACGAAGAGTTTGGGGGATTTATACTATGATCCTGTGGGTATTTGGTTTGATTTCTATTGCTAGCATAAAACACCATAGCTGAAAGTCACTCAGGTTAAAAATGACTTTTTTTATCTACATACTCAAGTCACACTATCTCACTGAGGGAAGGCAGGGCAGGAACTCAAAGCAGGAAGCTGGAGGCAGGACTTGAAGCAGAGGCTAAGGAGGAATGCTCATTGGTTGCTTACTCCCTGTGATTTCATCAGCCTGGTTTCTTATATCACCCAGGGACACCTGCCTAGGACTGGAAGCACTCACAGTGCACTGGGTCTTTCTCCAATAATTCAATCATCAATTAACATGACCCACAGGTTTTCCTACAGGCCACTATGATGGGGACATTCTTTTTTCAATTGAGGTTCCTTAGTCTCAAACAACTCTAGCTTATGCCAAGCTGACCTAAACTAAGCGAAGCAGCAGTGTCCTTTAAGGGTGCCACTTGTGAAAGGTCTGGTTGGGAGAAAGACGATGGAATCTTTAGGATGTGGGTGGAACCTGGTGGAGATGGGTAGATCTTTAGATCTTTGGAGATATGATCTTGGAAAGTATTAGGACCCCCCCTCCACCAGTCTTGGGCCATATTCTGTAAAAGTGTAAGCTAAAATCAATCCTTTATCTTCAAAAGTTATCTGCAGGGCCTGAGAGATGGCTCAACAGTTACAATCACAAGAGTTTGGTTCCCAGAACCGATGTTAGACAGCTTTTAATCACCTGTAACTCCTGCTTTAGGAGACCTAGTCTCTCTTCCAACATCTATGAGCACTTGCACACATGTGTACATATATTCACATAGATACAGTCACAAAATCGCACACAGACACAGAAACACAGGAACACACACACACACACGGGGGGGGGGGAGTAGGGAGAGAAAGGAGGATAGGGAAGAGGAGGAGAAGGGGAGAGGGAGAGGGAGAACAGAAAAAGAGAAATAATAAAATAAATCTCTTAAAACTAATACATGAGTTCCCTTGGAAATTACAGTGAGGGAAAGCTGACTGACTATCTGAACTACTCCATTAGATTAAATCATATGAAATTGAAAATATTCAATTACTGTTAACTTAAACATTTCAGTGACTTCTTCACTCTCCTGGATTTAGTAGTCCACATCTGGACTTCAGTTTACAGTGACTTAAAAATTCCCCAACTAAACCAGAAGTTTCTCTCTCTCTCTCTCTCTCTCTCTCTCTCTCTCTCTCTCTCTTTCTCCTTCCTGTCTCTTTGGGTGTTTTGCTCTCCTACAAACCACAATGTTGCCAACTGCATATTTACCAGAGGCCCAAAGCAATGTTTTCAACTGATCTTGGACCGTATTCTATAAAAGCATGAGCCAAAAATCATCTTTTATCTTCATAAGTTAGTTGAAGGGTGAACTTTATTGACAACGTTCTATTTTCTTAATGTGTCTAGCATATAAGAGAATACCAGAAACACCGTAGGTACCGGATAAAAAAATGTGATTACTTAAATAACACCAGACTTCCCAAAAGTAAACAAATCAGGAGGAGGACGCCTGACACTGAATTGGTAGACCTTGTTTAGATGTTGGGTGTTAGAGGAGTATACAGGAAGGGAATAGTGGAAGATGTGAGTCTTGTGACCATTGCCTATTTGTCTGTCTTTGTTTAAGTTATAAATTGAATTCTGGAATTGGCTAACACTGCATTCTGTGTGACTTGGTCCAGGAAACCTAACTGGGACAACCAAAGAATGAATAAAATCTAGACATGGAGAAAACAAGAGACATACATACAGAAAAGCTATTGTCAGCTGAGCTGTGTCACTCTGGTGGAGGGCACCTACAGCCCAACCTGGAGGAAGAGTTAGCTGGGTCTCAGGAGATCTTTGTAGGGGAAGTCTCAGACCATAGTCACCCAGGAGGAGCAGGGGACAGTTACTTTTTTTTGCATACTTTACTCTATCATTAATAAACACTTGTATATGAACCAGAGAAAGGTTTTTCCTGGCTTCAGAGACTCATCCAAGGACAACTTGGCTAGTTCCATAGGTCTGAGGCATTGTGGTCTCTGGTATAGTCATGGCCCTGGCAACACTGTCAATGCACTCAGAACTTTATCAACTTCCCACAAGCCAGGTAGAAGGTTTTACTGAAAACTGAGGAACTCATAAAAACCTCTCCAACACATTATTTTAAAATGTGTAGTTAGGATAAGATCAGACTCTTCCCCAGAAAGTGCCCTATTTTAGAACCCAGTATCCTTTCTAATCATTTATTTTTTACTATTTTTCTGGCTCATTGTGGGCTTCTCTTTCTCAGTGCTTGAACACAGGGTCCCACCCTGGTAGGCAGACATTCTACCACTGAGGTATACCTTGGCGTTAGATTCACATTTTATTTTGAGACGTCTCACTCATTTGCTCAGGTGGGTCTTTAACTCACTCTGTGGCTCAGACAAGCCTTGAACTGGTGGTAATTCAACACCAGCCTCTGAAATGACAGAGATTACTAGCCTATGCTACTAGACCTCGTTGTCATTGTGAAGTTAAAAACTAACACTGTAGTTTTGACGACAGGGAATGGCCACCAACAAATTTAAATACCAAAGTGTTTCTATCTTCACAGCTTTTGAAAACCATGGTTTGAGAGTAGAGGAAAATCTGGGTCTGTCAGTATCACAAGGGCAGACGCAAGAAGGCAATGGCCCATCTGTTCTCTTTGTCTTCTGAGCTGAGCACAAAAGAATTAGTTAAGACAGGAAAGGATGAAATACACCAGATGGACAGAACGTTCTAGGAAAATAAAGCAAAGGCTTTGGATAAGACCTGATTGGTTTATTGTAGGAACAGCTCAAGGCTGATGTAGCTGGAACTGAAAGAAGAGTGGGGCTTGGTAGGCCAGATGATGGGGAAAAAAATAAAGAGAAGAAAAATCAGAAAATGGGCTGGGCAGAGATGATGGTCACAGCAAGGATCTTAGATATTCCTTCATGGTGGGAAGCCATTGGCTAGAAAGCAAAGTCATTGTTGAAGGAAAGTCCAGAGGAAACCAGCAGGGACTAGGATAGAGGAAAGCCAGAAGACCCTTGCCTCGATATCTTCATGGATGGATGTGTTTGCCATTGCCCTTCATTTGCCTCCAGTATACATGCAACAGCTAACATTTCAGTGAATTGAATCACAGCATCATAGTCAGGTGAATGTAGATGCTGGGAGAACACACTGATAGAAATATCACAGAAAGAATGTCGACTATTTTCATCTGACAATGTGGTTCTGTTTTTAGACCCACCCATTTGCACTAGTTCTAATTATAACTCTTGGATGAAAAGTTAAATACTTTTTAGGGGAAAGGTATGCAACCATGTTTGGATAAGACAATTTAGAGAAAGGTGCTTTGCCAAATCATTATTTCCACACATAGCCAATATGTGAAATATTTGCAGTCTCCGCCCTCAGCAGTCAATTATTTAACCTTTCAAGGAAGTTTTTGTGTAGGAAGAAGTAATTATGTATAATCAGATTTAATTATGTTAAGTGGAAGGCAATACAAGGTCCTTGCCAATTATGTTAGTAAGTTGCTTGCCTGGCCCTTCTGAGTGTGTCAGCAAGAATTCTTCCAGCAGAGAGCTTCATCCAGAAGCTTATTTCTCAGATAAAAGAAAGATGTAGTGGTCTTTTAAGTTGAGGACAAATGTGATAAGAAATTGCTCCCAAATCTCAGTCAGCTATTTTCCTTCCAGATTTGAGAAAACTCAATGAGATACTCCTTATAATGTCACATCCAAATTCTAGAGGTGGGAACTCTCAATGCATCAAAAGACACTCTGATTAATGTGGCACCAACAAGTATCTTTAGTTGTGCAGGCACTACTGAGACCTCCAGGCTCCAGCAGACATCTCCAAAGCCACAGTCACGCAGAAAGCCCTTGTGAATCCTAGTGGGTCACAAAACAAAAGGAATACTCATGGACTTGAGGGAATGATCCGTGGGGATGTTGAGGGAGGGGGCAGTTGAAGGGAGAAATGACCGGGGTGTTGGCATATTTGTTTACCTACTTTGTTGGGTTGTTATACCTACCATCCTTCCAACCCTTATTCCACTCTAATCCCTTCCAATCCCCTACCACTAGGTAGGAGAGAAAGAAAGTTAGAGAAGAAAGGGGTGTAGACCTCTTTAGGCTACTTCCTGCTGGTTATGGGCTTTGGGTTCCTTGAGAGCAAGTCTAATCCTCACCTCCAAGATATCTACTTTCCTCTTTTGGCCCTTTGCTCACAGCCACTTTACAAACCACAACAGGAACCAGGAGCAGCAGCAGGAGTAGCAGCTGCCTCTGAGCATGCTCCTAGCTGCTCTCAGGGCTCTCGAATTTATACCCTCTTAAAAGCTCCCAGAATTAAACTATCTGCAGCTGGCAAAAATCACTCCACTCCCTCATGCACGGGGCAAATCATAGTCGCCTGCTGTAAAGCAGCCTCTTACGGCATATCTGGTATTAAAAGAAAACATATTAATATAACTTACTTTTTTAAGGAACCAAAATTCTCACTACACAGGAGTGGCAGGAGATGGGGTTGATGGTGGTCAATATGCATTACTTGCATGTGTAAAGTTGTCTAAACACAAGTTTATTCACTAAAATTGAGTAAAAATATTAAATGAATTTGCATAACCACTTCTTTTTCAAAGTTTCCTACCTATATATGGGCAAGAACCTCCGTAGACAGTTTTGAGAAGAAATATTTGAGCCTTAAGGTTTTGGCATTCTCTACAAGCAAAAAGCAACCTATTGATCACCATTAAAGGTAAAAGTTAATTCTAAGTAGAATGCTAAGACTGTGTGTATTACCTTTATCTACTATTAAAGCAGATTACTACACTATGATCCCTGATAAGTACATGTGACTTAGAAATTAGCTTGATCTAGGCAGAAGTAGATAGTTACATGGTATGGCCCATGATAGAGGTAAACTTAATGTCACTGGGGTGAGCCAGTATCAATGAGGCCTGCCTCCCTTGGTTATAGGTGTAAGACATGAAAATATCAAGTGTGGCTGTGATAAATAAGAGGTCTCAAATCTACCTTAGCCTTAAATTCAACTGTAAAATTCTGTCAAGTTATTGTTGGGGGTGAGTTAGACAGTCTATTAAAGGTAGTTTAATTCAGCCTTAAGAACAAGGGTAAGAAGAAGTCCCAGAAGAGAATCAGACATATCCAAATGCAGTTATACCTCCCCAAGAGGAAGTCCCTATCTTATTTTTACCCTGGAATCTACCCCAAGGACAGCAAATAAGGACAAGAGCAAACCCTCAAAATCCACCACTTTAAAAACTCCCTGGGGCTGGAGCCCTGGTGCTGAATTAGCATTAGCTGTGTTGCTTACTATGTGCCTAGGTAGACCAGATGGCTCTCTAAGTAGCAGCTGCTGGATAGGAGACAGCACTGGGATCAGTTGTTGGGTTTGTATTCATTGAATTCATGTGTCTTGCCTTTCACTGTGGAGCCATGGCCCTTTGTTTTCAGTGACAAGAAGTCCAATTAAAAAAACAATTTCTACCTTAAGTAAAAATGAAGAGTCCTAACTACTATTATTGCTGAGTGTCAATGTTAATGATGAGTTGCCGGAGGTAGGATTCTATGGCCAATAGCAGATAAACTATATTTCATTTCTCTATTGTACCAACTCATCTTTTAAAAACTTCTTTTTTTTTTTTACTTTTAATTATGTGTACCTCTGTGTGGGTATGTATGACCAGGAGTGCACTTGCCTATGGAAGCCAGAAGAGGGTGTCAGATCATCCTGGAGCTAGAGTGATAGACAGCTGTAAGTCATCTGATATGAGTGCTGGGGACTGAACTTAGGTCTACTACAAGAGCAGTGTGTTCTCATGTTGGCTGCAGTCTCCTTTAAGCACTGAACCATCTCAGCAGCCTCCACCCCAAACTATTTCAACAAGATAAGGTATACAAACAAGTGTATACATGGTTTTGTTTTCTTCTTTCATATGTATTCTTTTGAACAGTATGATCTGTGCTTGCTACATGGCAGACGGTGTTCTGAATATCAGAGATTTGGAGATTAATAAGACTAGAATTTACTCTGCAGAGAGCTTAAATTCTGGAGGAGGAAGCTTGTAAGATGGTAAAGAAATGAGTGAGGTCATCAGACGTGGTGACGAGACTAAGGAGGGAAGGAGGGAAATCAAAGACAGGCTACAGACAAGCAACAGTTTGAATAAACCCAAGGAAGGATGTAAGTCTGAAGTAGAACCCGCAGGAGAAGGAGCCTAACACACTGCAGGCTAGGGTGGCAGGAGTGGAATAGAAGAATTTGCAGGAAGCCCTTCACAGCAACTTAGGGAGAAAGAGAGAGGCAGTGTTTGAGCAGAGGGAGAGCATTTATTGCAAGCAGGTTGGAACAAGGGCTGCAGTGTATGCTGCCCTTACCTGAGATCTGTCAGAAGAGTTGACATCTCCTGGATTTTTGAGGCTTGATCCTTCCAGCATCTGTCTTTCTAATCCCCATATTGGTCAGCTACCCAAGGGGAGTAGACAAGAGCATATATAAAGTGATTCTTTTCACACAGAGGCAATTTCCAGCAAGACATCTAGCAAGTCAAGAGTCACTGGGCTCTACCAATGGCACTCTCTGTATTTGGAGAAATGAGTCATGGGTGTACATGCATGTGCATGTATACATACACAAACACAAATGCACTTCATTGATCAAACTAAAATTCATTTGGAAGTTAAAGGTATAGAACCAGCTAAGCTGCTCAAGTGCTCGCCTTGCTATCAGAAGGACCTGAGTTTCACCCACAGACCTTCCAGGGGTCAGTGGGGATAACACCATGGCCACATGCAGTTGTAATCTAAGTGCTAGGTAGGCTAAGACAGGTGAATCCTGGGAGTTCACTGCCAAATAGTGTAGCCTATACTTTGTGATGAGTTACAGGCCAGTGAGAGACCTTATCTCAAAACTCAAGGTGGACAGCTCTTGAGGAACTACACTAAAGATTAATCTCTGACATCCACCCAAACGCACACACATGTGTACTGGCAATCACCACGCATGTATATGTACCCACACATACACAAATGTGCACATACAAATACACAGAAAGGAAACAGAAAGGTGTCCTCAATAATAAGCAACCTTCACATACAGATAGATATCTTAAGTGTCCAAGACAAACTTCTGTAATCATAGATATTCTTTACAGCTACACTGCTGTGCAAGCTGGGTATCTATGGAAGTGCTACAGAAGTGAGGGTGCTTAGGAGACATGAGTTCTCCCGGGCTGCTACACATGTTGAATAGCCCTGCCCTACTCCCCTGAGAGAGCTCTAAGGAAAGAGCATTTCCCATAGTAATGAGGTGCTGCAGCCAGCTCTCTGATCTGACTGCTCTGTCCCAGGGCCCTCTTAAGCATCCTTCTTCATCAGCCTCCCACTGCCTTGAAGCCTCTCATATTGAATATCAATACTGCAGTGGATTTTGCAAGCACTAACCTGATTTAGAGATGAAATGGAAACAGTTCCATATCAGCAAAAATGTTAAAATTACATATACCCAGACTCCATGAAAGGAAAGGAAAGTGAATAAAGGCTTCGAATTCCCAGGAGGAAGCTGAGAGCAAGGCAGGGGGACAGAGGGAGGGAAGCCAGGAGAAGGATTCAAAGGATGGAGAGACAGAGAAGGCCAGTGGCAGAATGGCTCAGATTAAATATACTAAGACAGAATTTAGGATGAGGAAGACATGGGTTTTAAAGTTGTCTGTCAAGCTTCTCCCTATGGTGCCCATGAGTGTAGAGATGGCATTGAACAACTGTTGAGAGCAGAGAGGGGGTTAGTTCTCTGTAAGAATGGCTCTTAGTCACTTATTCTAGGTCTCCTTGGTTGCACAGGTAGATTCAGGGAGCCTTGAAAGGAACCTCAGATGCAATGGAGAGACAGAGAGAGACCGAGAGTCAGAGAGAGAGTCTGTGTGTGTGTGTGTGTGTGTGTGTGTGTGTGTGTGTGTGTGTGTGTGTTTGTGTGCAGGCACACACATTCTCTTGACTTGCTCCACTCATTGCCTCAGCTTTCCTCAGCACTGGGTTTTTATTTCTGGTGTCTCCATCATCCTGAGGTTTTTGCTGCAGCTTAGGGCTCACCCTTACAAATTCTCATATTGCTCCATCAGGGGCTTCCTGTAGAGAACGCAGTCCTGCTATTCTACCTGGCCTCTTACACCTCTGGAATGTTGGTGTACACCTCTATCACCCTGCAACTCTTCCATTCTGTGTACTAATGCCAGTGTAAGCAATATCCAGGCACTCTCCACCCATGGCTTCGGTGGCCTCTGAGTTCCAAGGCAAGCTGGACCTGAAAAACACTTCCCTAGACACCTTCTGAAATCAAGAACTTTCTTATTGTGCTGGTTTGAATGAGATGTTCCTCCATAGTCCTAGGTCCTTGTGTGCCTGGTTGCCAGTTGTTGGCATTGTTTGGAGAGGTTTAGGAGCTGTGGCCTTGCTAGGGAAAGTCTGTCGCTGGAGGTAGACTTTAAGAGTTTAAAAGCTCAGGTCGTTTGGAGTTTGTCCTCTCAGCTTCTTTCTTGTACTCTTAAAAGTGAGCTTTCACTTGTCCCAGGCACCATGCTTGCCCACGGTGCTGCCACACTCTCTGTGATGATGATGATGGACTCCTGTGTGTCTGAAACCATAAACCCAAATAAACTCTTCTGTAAGTTGCTTGGTCAGGCATTTTATCACAGCAACAAAAAACTAGCTTAAAGAGCCCATCAAGAGAAAAATCTTTCAAATGACTTCCAAGTTTTACAACTAGAATCCTATGATACATAAGTCCTTGCTGATTCTTGAAATGTTTGAAATGGATTTTTTGAAATCCATCCCATTTCCCTAGTAAAGTGTTTATGGCATGTTCTGAAAAGGTTTCTATTCATTTCGCAAGATGATCAAGGGTTCACTGGGGGTACAAACTGGCAAGACTCTGTATCCATGCCCCTGATTTAGGGGTGGTTTAGGGGTTCACCCCAACGTCTTCACTGAGTAGCAGGCACAGTTCCCAGTCTGCAATACAGAATCATCACATTTTGAGTCCTTTGTTAGGATTGGTTATGTTACAGTCTAAGTCTATAGATGGAGACTTTTACTCCTCTTCCCTTGCAGTTTCCCACAGCATGCTAGAGAGAGAACAAGGAATAGAGTTCTACCTATGTATGGTTCCCTTTTAATAGCCCTGGATTTTGATATTTTTCTGGGCATGGGTGCAGAGTGGTTGAAAGAAGATAATTACAAGCTGAGTGACGAAGCAGTCCTCCACATGACTTTTACTGTGGGCATCCAAGAACGTGGACTTGACTCTGAGGAGCTCGGGCAGCAGCATCTCTTAGAAGTGTGATACCAAGGAAACAGCCTTAGTACACATGCTACAGGGGCTGTCACCTGAGACCTTGCTCAGTGACAGGCACTGCTGTTGTGGTGACAGGGAACCCTCTCAAAGGGAAAGCCTCTCCACCAGAGCAACCCAGATATTTCAGCGTCTTCAGATAGCACAGCCTCCCCCTTCTGCGATAATTGTGTTCTAATAACCACTCACTTGGTATCAATGAATGCATTTCTCTTACATGTTCAAACTGTGTCAACGCAGAGCCCAAAACATCCCTCTGAAGCTGTCACTTTATGACTATCAAGTCTGCTAATGACCTCCTAAACCTTCCATGTATGGGATACAAAATAAAATGCCCTTTCAGGGACTGGAGAGTGCCTAGTACTGCCCCTCTAAAATGTATGTAGATGAGACCTAAATGTAACTCTCCTGGGACCTTGGGTAAGGTACCTGAGTATCGTTGTTACTTGGAGTCATCTCAGTTCATGCTAGGGAGCCGACATAGTAATCCTTTTCATCTTCAAACACATACTGGTCCAGATAATGAATTTGTTCATGATTATGTTCACCAGACCCTACAAGTTAAGACTCAAAGGTTTATATACCCATCTTCCTTAATCTGCCTTCTGTGGACACTCAACCAACCACAAGCCTCACAGTCTCCACACACCTCTGCCGCCAAGATATAAAGCGTTCCTGTTTTCGTAGCTACTGTCAAAGATGCCTCTTCGCTCTTCGCTCCCTCAAGCCTGGATGTATGACATCGTCTAAGGGTTAATTTCTTTCATCCCAAGAAGAAAGAAAGAACATGACAGATGAAGGTTGGCTTTGAGCCTGTAAAACAAACACTCTTAGGGGCAAATGGCACAGAAGAGTCCCTGGAAGGAAAGTCTTTGAGGCTTTGAAATGTTCGAGAGAGGTGACAAGACACCTTTTCAATGGAATACAATTATTTTGTGCTGCAGACATACACCCTTGTTTTGACTGTTTTTCAACTCTGTGGATTCCAAGTGGACTGGTAGAGAAATGAAGAATGACACAGTTGTTCTCTCTCTGTATCTACACAAAATCTGTCTAGACCTGCGAGATTGATTTGTTTTCCTCCCACTGTAGGAAGATTCAGGATGAACCTATTTGTAAGTCTATGTCAGCATCCCTAATCTATAAAAGAGTTAGGCACTGAATTTGCCTTCAAAAAGTAGCTCTCAAGCCTCTGCCATTCCCTTCATCCATGAATTAAGCAAAACCTTTCTTATATCTGTATGAAAAGAATTTTATACCACCATCAGCCTTTTGGGAGAAAATTGCCATTCAATGCCTGGATTTTTATTTGAAACAAGTCATCAGGTAGAGACAGAAAAAAAACAAAGGGAAGGCTGACACAATGACTCAATAATTATTGTTCCTCCAGTCCCTTCTTGCCCACTTCCAGATCTAGTTACAATGTAGTGGTGATGGCCCTATCTGGTCCGCCACTTTGATCTTGTACACTCTCATTCCACCTCCTTGATTCTGGAATTTTTCTCTCTCCATACTAAGTCTGCTACTTTCAATGCTGAGAACAGCTCTCCACATATCTATGGATTCCTCCCTTTGGTGGTCTGCCTTAGCATTTTCCCCAGGGAGTAGAGCTGGAAACTATTTGTGTGCACTTTGCATAAAAATGGCAGGATTGAGTAGAATTTATACATTCATTCATCTGCCAGACTTGGACTAAAATACCACCCTTCAAAATTCCAATTCAACTAATTTTGAGTGACTGCCCACAATTTGGAATCTGTCACTGAGTTTCTCAAATGACATCCATGGGTTTCCTGCTGCCCACAGAGCAGGCTCCAAACAGCTTGCTTGATGTATTCAGAGTCCCCTGGCATCTGACTTACTTTATGCTATGACAGCACTCACCGGTGGCAGACAGAAGTTATACAAAGGCCCCATCACTCCCAAGCTTAGCAGGTGATTTTGTCCCTCACTCTTTGTTCCTGTAGCCCTCCATGGTAGGACATGTTCCTCTGCCTTCTGAACTCTTGTTCACTCTCCACATCTACTCTCAGATGCACCTGACCAGCTCTGTCTTTGTGCCAGAAAAAAAAAATATATTAACAGATCCGTCTCTGACTCTGTAACCTTCATGACTCGGCAATATTAGGGGTACAAAACCTGGTCATGATCACCTACAGCTTTTGCAGAGCTCAATGTGAATGGGAGGAGGAGGGGTGTCTATGGGTTTCTCATTCAACATTATCAAGACTGGAGCAATGGCTCAGCAGTTAAGGGTGCCTGCTGCTCTGGAGAGGAGCCTTGGCTGGGCTCCCAGCACACACATCATAACTACCTCTAACTCCGATTCCATAGTTGTTTAGTAGTACTGAAAAATAATCTGATTACGGTATCCCTGTTCTGATAGGGTCCCTTTCCAAATACCGGGAAAAAGAAGAGGGGCTCTACTATAGAGATGCCAAGATGCCGAGAGAATCCAGTAGGCCGCCTCCTCCTGCCTCTATGTCAATCAATAAGCATTACACCATACCCTTCTGTGCGATCGCCTCTCGACATCCCATTGCTTTACAGAAAAAGTGTAACAAAGCACATTAAACCCAAGTCTGTGGCCCTTCCCTCTGGAGGCTCCCTCATACATAAAACCTTGAAGAAGTTTCTTAAGGAACTAAGTTCCCGTGTTACATTGCCTGATGTGATAGAGCTGTCAGGCCTGACTCCCATGATTACACTAAGAGCAAGGTCCCATGAATGCTCAGGTTCTGTGTGTCTGCACAGGATGCAGAGCCCTGAAGCTGCATGGTGCCTTCTCTGATTGCTCAGTTACTCTTGGCCCAGGACAAATGGCTTTTCATGCATCTGCCTCCTCGGTCTCAGATCTGACATTGTCCCATTCTAGTCCCTCTCTCTTGCCTGTTCGTATTTCTTTCCTGTTGCTGATGAAATCATCAGAGACTTGGTGCTTTGAAAGAGCACATTATACCCTAGCACGTTGATGAAAGACAAGGATCCATGGTTGTCTCATTTGACCAAGATGATGCTGTCAGAAAGGTTGGTGCCTTCTGGAGATCTCAGAGGAGACTGAGTTTTGGCTTCTACAAGTATCTACAGTCCTTGACTCGTGACCACTTCCTCCATCTTGGAAGTGCTCCCACTCTTTTCAGTCTCTGAACGTCATCTTCACTGTGTTTTCTGCCTTAACTTGTCTCTTTTCTATAAAGACCTATATCAGCCACAGCTGGAGAATCCCAGACAAGCTCCCAATGCAAGATTTTTTTAACTTCTCTGCATTTGTAAAGACGTGTTGTGTCATATTACTAGGAGATTGGGATGTTGACGTATTTGAAGATGTTGTCCTCTCTTACCGCAGTCTCCAAGTCAGACTATCATATGACCACTGGAGGCAGATGACACAGATGCAGCTAAAAGCCCCAGGCACTGAACAGCCAGGGACTCTCCAAGCATCAGTGGGTTCTGTCACATGAGCACATGCCCACCAATTCCCTTTAACAGGAAATGTGTTATAAAGCTAACTTACAAAGGGGATAAAGTACAGTGATGGTGAGGTAGAAGGAAGGGGTGAAGGTCTAGAAGGTTGGGTCAAGGATAAACCGAGGGATGATGAGGAGAGAGAGAATCAGTTTCATAATAAGAGTCCTTACACTGGCATTGAAAGCAATTGCATGCCAATAGCGATGTCTAGAGGCAGAGGGACAGAGACAGAGTAGCCCATCCAGGCTAGATAACTCATTTCTAGACAGCCTGGAAGGCCACAGTAGGATTATCAGATTTAGCCCATAAAGATAGAATGCTGGGGTTAGGCCTGATTTGCAGAGAAACAGATAGTCTTTTAGAATAAATATATATCATGCAATATTACCTGGAAACCCTACTTAAAGAGTGGCACTCTGGGACATTCATCCTCAAAGCCTGATTCTCTGATTCACACGTGGATGGAGATACAGTTTACTGGCTGTGCTAAGAAGTAAAAGATCTGCTTACTACTTTCTTAATATGTCCATGCTCCCCCTCCCCCTTCCCCATCCTCTCCACAGGAAATGACCTCTGCAGGCAACACAGGACATGGCCATTCACAGCCCAGACAAGTTTGAGAACAGAAACTGCCTTTCCCCATATCCAGCCTGGACATCAAGAGTAAAAAATGAATGGCCTTGATAAAGACACTGTTGACTTCTCTTAATGGCAATCCCTGGAAGGTTATGTCTCCCTTTGGTGGAAAGCATCCAGAGACAATCACATTATAAGACTCTTTACCTCTTCACTCAGAAACATTTGTCCTCCTATTTTCACCAATCGAACTGACACCTCTGAATGCTAATCGAGTCCCACTACAGTTATGCATTGCAAGGAAGCATCCCTCCTATTTCTGCTCCTCCATAATTGCTAACCCTGTTTCTTGAATGGACGACAACATTTCTAGCAAGAATCTCAGCCTTGCCTGTACCAACTGGAGATCCAGGTGATATGGGGAAGCTATTCACAAGGTCTCGCTTCTTTTGATAAACCCTCTAATTTATTCCCGACAATAAGGACTCACCTTTCAAAGAGATCTGAGATTTGCACCAGTTCCTGTCGTCATTACGCATCCCGTTTCTGGTAGAGCTGTTATTAGGAAGAAAGTGTGAAACGGACTAAGCACGCCAAGGGCAGAAGACTGTTTTGTGAGACCGTTCCCACCTTTACACCCATGGCCCATCCTGAGCGCTCAAAACAGGTGTGTGTGGAAAGAAGGCTGAGGAGGAGCTTAAGGTGGAATGGGAGCCGAGCCCGGCTGGGAAACTCCATGCTTCTGCAGAGTCGGAACTGTCTATCTTGGCTTTCCACGGCTCTGGACTCTGACCATAACGAAAGGCCACGCAAAAAGAAATCCCGAGTGTAGTCGCGCAGAGACGCACTTAATCTCCACTACCCAATCTTCAGAAGGTTAGCATCGCCTCCTCTTGGAACCTTCCCCGGTGCTCCTGACCTGTAAGGGTCACTTCTATCGTCCTTGGAACCACTAGTAACATCTGTCTGGTCTCATCGTTCAAACCACGAGAGCACTCAATATTTTAAGATTTTTTTTCTTATCTGCATGAGAGCTATGATGTCACATCTCGGAAATTATCCTGTAACAAAGGTCTACCCTGACGTTACAAAAGTTGTTAAACAGGAAGGGAGGGAGGCTGGAAAGATGGCCCAGTCAGTGAAATCCTTGCTGTACAACATGAGGACCTGAGTTCAGATACCCTACCGGTCCATGAACAAACGGGATATGGGGGTACATCTCTGTAATCTCATTTCCGGGGAGGCCGGGCCAGGACGGCCTTGGCAAGTTGGCCTTTAGCTTCCTTGAGGAATTTTGTGTCAAAAACTGAAGTGAAGCAATGATTAAGACAGATACCGGAAGTTGACCTCCGGTCACCACATATGCATATAGGCCCGCACATGTTTGAAAATACATACACTCATGGGGGCTGGGGAGGAGGTGAGGAGGAGGGTGGAAGAGTAGAAGTGAGGTAAGCTTCTAGGTTCTGCTCAGCCTGACAGAACTTCAGACGGGATTCTTACAGACCGGAGGCCTGTGGCTCTTTCCTCAAAGCATTTACTTTAGAAAAAATTTTATTGTAAATTATTCCTTTGAGGTGTCAATCTTCCCATCAGATTTTCAAGTCTTCATTGTCTTTCTCTAGAACCTGGAAGAGCCCTTGGAACTGTAATGGCCTCGGGAGGCAGGGAGCTTCATGTAGCCAAATCCTGATGGTTCCATCTCAACAACCATTCCTGCCCAGCCTTTAGTCTTCTTTATCCATCTCTTGTGAAGAAGACTTGTATAAAGTTGCTCAATCCCATTCAGTGCCATTTTTTTTCTTGACGGGGAAAAGAAGGAGGGGATTGAAAGGGAAGGACTAAAACCAGTCCATCGAACAAATCTCGATCCGTCCACGTGACGGATGAACACTGTTCATGCCTGTGAGTTTGACTTAGAATTTGGGAATGGGAGACGCCGGGCCCTCTGCTCTCTCCGCCCCAGCTCAGCCGAAGGAGCTAAACAGAAGTGCTTGCCTCTGACAATGCGTCTCACATTTCAAGTGTGTTTTAGTCCACAGAAATCCCCTGGGGCCAGACTTGCCCGAGGCCGTTGCTAACAGATGCGCCAAGGGCCAAACAACAGTTGTGCTTTGGCTCCCTGTTCTAACCGTCCAGAGGCAGGTGGATGATGAAGCCGCTCCACGTGCCACTGGCAGCCACAGATCTCTTTAGCAGACAGCCATACTCTGGATTTGTATTCTGGCCATGCTGGGAATCTAAGCGCGCATCGGAAACATGCCAGGGACCGCGAACCACTCTGTAAAATATTAATTCAATATTAGCTTGCAGGGAGGACTCCTAGAAAGTGACAGGGCCGCAAGAGTTTTGTCCAAAGGAAGAAAAAGGAATGTTGAGTTTGGAGACATCTGAGTCAATTAAATGTTTTGAAATTTTAAATTGCTCAGGATGGGTATTAACCCCTCATGCTGTCGTGACTTTTGTGAACAAACAAAAAATGAGAAGATTGTCCCTTTAAAGATGAGATTATCTGAATATAGTTTTTATTCTCATAAAAATATGTAATAAAATTATTTTCTATGGCAGAAATTAGTCTAAAGCCGCCAGATCAATTAAAATTCAATCAGCACTTTCCCCCCAAGATAATTATCATTGAGGAAAAATAAAATAAAATGGGTTTTGGTCAGGTAAAAATATTTCTTGACTTCTGTATCAAATACAGACTGAGAAGCAGCTGGTTGAATTCAAGGACATCTATAGGCATATGTCTATATGTTAAACATGATGTTGATATATAATATAAGATGAAAGGCATCTGCTTGTAGAAATGACCACACAAATAAATATTTAAATACTTATTAAATACCAGGCATTGAGAATGTGGAATGTCTCAGTGTGGTAGCACACTGAGAAGGCAATCTGACTCCCTCAATCCCAGGATCTGATGACTCTGGCAAATGGAAGATGGGGAACGAGTGTAAGAGAGGCCTGCAGGAGAAGACAGTGTATGCAAACTGCAAATCTGCAGATCACCACTGGACAAACGGAAGGTGCCAGCCAGATCGAGCAGTGACTGACAGGACAGACTGGCCTGCACTAGCCCATGTTTGAGTTTTGGTTTTTGGAGTTTTTTTTTCAGTTTTTTCTTCTTTCCATTGTGCGTGTGCGTGTGTGTGTGTGTGTGTGTGTGTGTGTTGAAAGCAGAAAGAGACTATGCAGGATAGGTAAGGGGTCCAAAGGTTGAACTCAAGAGGCATAACGGAAAAACAGGCAGCCAGTGAGTTGGCTCACTGGGTAAGAGACACACCACAAGGCTGGTTGTCTGTGTTGGGTCCCTTGATCCCCACATGGAGAAGGAGAGATCTGACTTCCACAAGTTGTCCCCTGAAATTCACATGTATACCACACCTTGAGCATGCCTCCTAATAAATGAATATAGAAAAATTTAAAAAGATAAACAAATATCTGAGTTGTCTAATACACGGAGCCTACAAGTATGTGTGTACGTGTGTACCAAAAAAGTTGGTAAAACGTCATAATGAAACCCACTGTTTTGCGTGCATCTCTTTGCAAATTCACAGGTATAACGGGAAGTCATGGAGAAGTTTCAAAAGGCTATCTTGTCAGGTCATCTTGGCTCCCGTGGGCAGATGCAAAATGGAGACTACAAGTCAGGGTGTAGAAAAAGCTGGCCAATGCTTACTACAGTGCTGGTGGTTTGAGTAACAAGATGGTCACGGATATGGGCAGAAATGAACAGATTTGAGCGCTGACAGGGTGAGCTAAGCCAGTATCTGTTAAATAAATGAGTAAATCAAATCAGATTGAGCCCTCTCCTAGCAAGTCACACGAGTCTTCCCCAGTCACGGGAGCCTGAGTACTGCTCACAGGTCGCTAAGAGCTGCGCTTACCAACCAGCCACTGCTTCCCAAGATCTTTCTTTCTTCCCGTTATGAAGTCTGTCTTGAAAGCAGGGGATGGTTTGTTCCTCCCTTGACTCATTGAGGAGCTTCAAGTGGCATCGTGTGGACTGAGTTCTTCGTTCTGGGAAATTCATCAAGAGTTACGTTTCTCTACAGACCCGTCATCAGCCCTATGAATGGTTGGTTGCCTCTGCAAATGGAAGAGACGATATCTTCGCTACTCCTCTAAGATATGTCAGAGCCATGAGCGTTCTTGTTCTGGTCCTGGGAGATTAATCCATGCTTGACAAATATGGGGAAAAAATGATCGAGGAGAAGGAGGGAAGCTTGGATGCTCGGGTAACTAACAAACCAGAGCTAAGAGCTAATGTGTTATTCTGGCCTACGGTGCTCGGAATACGACAAGGCTATGGGTCTGAGACATCTGCAGGAAATCACATTTTAGGCAACCTGAGACTAGGATCTAGGAGGAAGCCCCGGGAATCTTAGAATAATTGTTTTAGAAAATTCTAATTCATGTAGTCCTTGTCTCACATGGGGAAAACCTTTTAGACAGTCAGCTGAATTGAGGAAAATACCAGGTGTTGCAGGCAGGGTCAGCAACAGAACCCGAAATAGCATTTGGGGTCACAGTGAGCACCGTGGGAAAACACACAGGTCTGCAGACAATGCATAGCCTGCCCTTGCTGCCTTTACAATTCTAGGTACCTTCACCTCTACTTCAGTAGCTTAATGTCCTCTCCTCCATAAACTTCAAGACGTTGATGTTTTTTTTTTCCCATACAGAAACTTTTTAACCCTAACCCTAGCCCATTTCCTACAAAGAGTCCTAGGAGAAGAGATCATTTTAGCAAAAAGAATTCCCAATGTGCAGGTAAATTCACATCTAACTTCGTCACCGGGTCAATCAATAATGGGGTTGCCAGACTCTTCCTGTACCCCACATTAAACAACAAGCTTCTCCCAGAGAATGAAGATGCTAGAACATGAACTACATAATCAGTAGAATTAGCCATTTCATAAGGAAAAAGTAAGTTTTATGAAGCATTGTCAGTTAACAGATGCTAATTTCTGTGAGTCTTTAGGGGACTCTTGGAAAGTATTCCTTGGTCCTAAATAGACTGATATGATACAGACTTGTGGTAAAAACCACAGTCTGCTGCTATTGTGGGCCTCTGGTAATCTCCCTAAGGTAGACTCCAGTTATTGGTAAAATATAGGAGAAACTATCAGAGCCTAGCAAATTCTTTTAGAACGAAATGTCATGTAGAACACAGAACACTTAAATACTCCTTAATCCCATTGTCTTCCTCGGTGTTCTTCTGTCAAGGATTGGAGTCACACCGAATTTGCTAAACGTTTTCAATCGTTGACATAAGTTACAGATAAATCAGTCACGCAGGAGCCAAAACTCTAGAGTTAGCCAAAAACTATATATGCATTCACCCCTACACTCTGAAGAAAAGCAGTTGACCTAATCCAACACCCATTTGTGGTTAAATATTCTCAGGGAAAGAAGAACAGAACGGAAGTCCACCAATACAATGAGAGCATCTATGAGGATGTGCAGCTTTCAGGAAAAGAAGTTTCAAGGCCTCAACCTCTACAGTCAATGCCTACAGTTCTGTGGTGAGAGGATGAGCTAGGCATCTGCACGAGAGAGCATGCCCAAGATCAGCTAGAGACACGTTAAGGACATGGGAGTCTGGGCCCATTTAATGGCACGGCAAATTGAACGTTGCTACATTATCTGTGGCTGTGACAAAACACCATGACAAAAAGCAACTCAAGGGAGAAAAGGTCTGCTTGGTGTACAATTCCAGGTTACAGTTCGTCATAGCAGGGGTGTCTCGGTGGCAGGAGTTCGAAGTGACTAGACTCATTCACCCACAGCCAAGAACAAAGAGATGTGCACATGAGCGCCCACTTGGCTTGCCTACTAGTGATCAGTTTGATTTTTCCCCTCATACAGTTGAGGACTCTGCCTCCCTAATGTCTAGGAAATGGTGCTGGCCACGGAGGACTGAATCTGCCCACATTGGCTAAAATTATTAAGACAAGCCTATGGGTTGAGCCAATATATAACCCCCCCCCTTCACCAAGATTCTTTTCCCAGATGATTCTAAGTTGTGCCACACCTACAATTAAAGCCTAATCATCTCAGATATCAATTGTTCTTGACTTATAGATTTAATGTAATTTTAATGATATTCCTAGTAAGAATTTTCTTCTCTTCTTTCCTTTCTTTTTAAATACAATTAAAACTGTGTGGCTGGGGTTATGATTCCGTCGGAGTGTTTACCTATTTATTATGTATGAAACTCTGGGTTCAGCCACCAGCACTACGTGACTTAGCTTGAATGCTTTTAATGTCAACACTCATTCCAAAGGTGGAGACCCAATATGGAAAGTAGGATCATCGATAATCAGTTACCTGTGGGCACCAAGGGATGCCCCTGAGAGTTCAGTTTCTCATGTAATGTCTTTCTTTTGGAGAGAAAAGAAGGAATACAAATCCAGAGTTCTTTCAGTTTATCATGGGACACGAGGGTCGAACATTGACTAGAAACCATACTTCACATGTTGAATTTTGACTTTGCATGGACTAGTGGGGTGCAGCTTGATACTCTTTGAAGAGGCTAGGCAGTGAATGTGCTACATTTCCAGCCATTCAAGGTCGTCTTCAGTGACACCGAGAATTTGTGCCCAGCCTGGACTACATGGGACCCAAGTTTAACCGTAATTATAGACACAGGATAAGAATTTGGGGGTGAGTGCATGAAGACAGCATAGATAAATATGTATAAAGGGTGAATTTTTAATGCTGGGATCTAGAACATTCCAGTATTCATCATAAAGTTCCTACATTTTGTGATACTTGGCTTAAGAAGGAAGAGTTGTGCTTGATGCTTTAAAACTTTATTTATATTATCTAATTAGTGATCTTTCTGCATTTATGTATGTAAACCTGTGTAGAAAGCAAGAGGAGGACATCGGTTCCCCTGAAACTAGAGTTAAGGATGGTTTAAAGTCTCTATGCTGTGATTCTTAGTGGGAACTTAGTCTGGGACGTCTGCAGGAGTGACAGCTGCTCTTAACCACTGAGCCATCTCCCCAGCTCCTTGCTTGGGAGTTTTGTAATATGCTAAAAAGACAAGGAATGCCTATTCTATAAAACAGTGGGTAGCTGCTCAAATGAGCCGTCATATAGTAACTTGGATTGATGTAGTTTTTGAAGTTGCCACGTTGTATGTAGGTAGCATATCTATACATCCATATCCCCCTCTCTTCTCTCTCTCTCTCTCTCTCTCTCTCTCTCTCTCTCTCTCTCTGTCTCTGTCTCTCTCTGTCTCTGTCTCTGTCTCTCTGTCTCTGTCTCTGTCTCTCTGTCTCTCTCTGTGTCTCTCTCTGTCTCTCTCTGTCTTTCTCTCTGTCTATCTCTGTCTCTGTGTGTGTGTGTGTGAGCACACGCGTGCGTACAAAAACCTTATACATATTACAAGCCATCAGCTAAAGTAATACACATTTTCTTCCACCAAATTCCATTATGCATAAGCAGGCTCTTTCTTAAGTGTTATCTAAATATGTATTTGATTTTCACATGTTTCCATATTCATTCCATTCATATATGAACAATAGCTACCATTATATGCTGTCTCCTACTGAGCTCCCAGTGTGTTACGGGCATAAGTTTAACGTTATCTTTATCGTAAACAGACTGAGAGAAAAGCTCCACCAGGATTCTGCCTTTTTTAATATAAGCAAACTCGGTCGATATGAGATTAAATTTCATCTTGAAACCGTAGTTATCATCATTATAGGATAAATTATTTTTCTATACACTCATAAATATATCTTGAGTGTAACTGTCTAAAATACATATAACTTAGATAGATAGATGATTGATAGACAGATAGATAATAGATGATAGATAGACGGTAGATATAGATAGACAGATGATAGGTAAATGATAGATAGGAGATATATATATGTATATATATATATATATATATATATATATATATATATATATATAGAGAGAGAGAGAGAGAGAGAGAGAGACTCTCATTGGCCCTAGAGTTCGCTAAGTATTCTTGACTTTCAACAAAACTATATCAAACATCAGCCATTTTTAACAAACCCCCATCTCTGAACATGGCAGCTGCTGAAAGTCCTTACAGCGTTTAAATGAGTTTATAATAGACCCACTTGCCCAGAAGGTGGTGGGGAGTGTTGCCTTCAGGTCAGACTAATTCTAGGATGAGTTCTGCCTGGGAACCTCCATAAGCTTGCTGAGTTTCCCTGACATTTGTAAGCCCAGGACCCCAGTGCCACCATGTTGGTTCCATCTGATTTGATTGCTGTGATATAATAACAAAATTCCAACAGGCAAGCACGGTATGCAGAGCTGAACACTTAGTGTATTTCCCCACATGCAACGTCCCGTGAATTGGTTAGACATTCGCCTTTACCAGACAGTAACAAAGGCTCGGTGAGGGATGCGTCTGTGTTGTTTCAGGTGAAACAAAGGTTTGGCTTGAGATTCGTCTGTGCTCCTTTAGAGAGGACATCACAGCATCTATCCAATACACTCTGCCTCAGACTGGAGCTGTTGCTTAGCTCCAAAGTTCTAGGAAGTGCAGTTCTCTTCTTTATGTTTAATTAATTAGAAACTGGCAAAAGGGAGCCAGAGAGATGGCTCAGCAGGAGCTTGCAGCCAAACCTGATGACTTGAGTTCAATCCCCAGAACCTCTATGGTGGAAGGAGAGACCTGACTCATTAAAGCATGCCGTGGCATTCAACACATTTTATGTATGTGTTTATATATATGTTTATATGTGTGATATTGTTATGTATTGTTTGAAGCAGAGACCACACTAGGAATAGCATAAACTTTTGAAACCTCAAAGCCAATCCCAGCGATGTCCCTCCAACAGCAAGACCACACCCCCTAATTCTTCCCAAACAGCTCTACCACCTGGAGACCTGTTGTAGGGAAAAACCTGGGCATTTCTATCCCACCTTTGATCATTCAGTTCCCAAATAAAAGGTCTGAACCTTTTATATTTATAATAAGCCTTTAACAGCACTAAAGCTGGGCAAATAGCAACCTTCTATGCTCTATCATTAACCCCAAGATATGACTTGCTATGTTCTCTCTGGGCCACTCTCATTCCAACTGGCCATCCTCCATGACCAGTTCCTGTGATCCCTTATGCCCCATATTGTCTTCCTCTCTCTTCACCCTTCTCACCTCCCTCATGGTCCAGCCTCAGAGCCCAAGCCTGGGAACAAAAGCCTCACCTACCTCTCTTCTGCCCAGCTGTGAACATCTTTACTGACAAATCAGGGATAACTTGGGGGGCAAGTTTGCATAGCATCCTTGGTATATGTGAGGATCTCCTTGTCTTTGAGGCGACCAGGGCCAGTATTTACCATCACAATACGTAGCAGTAGGCCAAACCTCAACAGGGAGGTCTTCAAATATATGGGGTGATGGGGGCCTTTCTCATTCAAACTCTATGCCAGGGTACAAATGCTACACACCTGTATAAGCCACACGTGTTGGGTGCTGATCTTTTCTTGGGTTGGTGAAATGCAACCGGACACTTGCTGAGGCTGCTTGGCAGAGTCACTGAGCCTCAGGCCCCTGGCAGCCAATCAGAAGAGCCCAGGTCCTAGCCACTGTGCTGTCTTACTAACCACACTGCTCCATGGCAGAAGTCCTTGCCCTGTAGTTTGGACTTAGAATATTCCATTTCAAAAGACGTTGTGGCTTCAGGATCCAATCTCAAGCCCAGGAGAGCAGGTAACAGTTTTCTTTTCCACTCACGGCTTAATACCAAACACACCTGTTGCCTCTGGAGGCTGTTTTTCCCGAATCCCTCTGGAGAAGGCTATTAACTCTGGCAGTTTTTACAGTAACCCCACTACCTTCGATTCACGGGGCTCTCAACACAGAGGTGATTTGATTATGCTATGCAGATTTATTTTCTCTTAGGTTTTAAGAT
This sequence comes from Rattus norvegicus, assembly GCF_021556685.1. Classification (NCBI taxonomy): domain Eukaryota; kingdom Metazoa; phylum Chordata; class Mammalia; order Rodentia; family Muridae; genus Rattus; species Rattus norvegicus. The sequence goes on from NC_141536.1 coordinate 160,358,515, forward strand.
CAAGTTAGCATTTGGGTTCTTTTTTTTCTTTTCTACAACAAGAGTTAAACATGCTGACTGTGGATAAATTATGTTCTTTTAATAGTTAATATAATTTAATCCAGAGCCATTACTAGCCTAATTGGGTTTACTTGTACTTTGGCTAAAGGTCTAGAATACAATAAACCTAAAAGGTCTGGGAGTAGAGAGGTTAATTATGCTTAAAACTTGCAAGGCAGCTAGTCTGGGTCCATTACACGCACACACACACACACACACACACACACACACACACACACCACACACACCACACACCACACACCACACACACACACACACACACACCACACACCACACATACCATATACACACACCACACACACCACACACCATACACAACACACACACCACACACCATACATACCACACACACACACACTACACACACCACACACCATACACACACACCACACACACCACACACCATACACACACACCACACACACCACACACACACAAAAACAGACACACACACACCACACACACCACACACACCACACACCATACACACACACACACAGCACACACACACACCACACACCATATACCACACACACACACACACACACCACACATACCATTACACACATCACACACAACATACATCATACACCACACACACACGCACACACACACACACACACACACACACACGCATACACACAAAATCAGCAAGGGAAAAAAACAGAATTCTTTTGAAAAGCAGTGAACTCACACTTGCTTTCTCGAAATCTGTGACCTGCGGCCTGGATCTAACAATCATCTCACCCTCTCTTCTCCTTGTGCTACTTTCTCCCAAGTTATTTGTCCTTAAGAGCTGCTCAGCTCTCAGCTCTGCTGAAAACGGCTCCCCAGGGCCTCTGAAATTAAACGTAAGCTCCTTGCCGTGGCTTTTTAAGAATTTTCTAATTCGGTCCCAATTTATCGGCATGGTACCACGGCCTGCTACCCCACGGCTCCATCTTTAGCTTAATTAAAGTTGTTTAAATATTGTGCCTGGGACTCTCCAGCAATTTCCCATCTCAGAGCCTCTCCTGAAGCCCATACCATCCCCCACCCACAAGGCCTATGCATTCACCAAGGATCTGGCTCACAGGTCACTTTGGTCATAAGGAATGACAGTATGACGGCAGGTACACAGAGGGTGAAGGTGTCAGAGGCAGAGCACAGCCATGCTGCATCTGACAGAAGCTTCGCCACAGCCCGGCATCATTTTGATCGTGTGTCCGCCTTGCATATAATTGTCTAGCGTTTCCCCAGAGTGAAAGCATCAATGAATTAAGGCACTCAGAACAGGGTACCTCTCATTAGACAGAAGCTAGAGTCCAGGAACTGCAGAGGTGGCAGGTTTCTCTTGGTCATAGATCATCACCCTAGCTGTATAGTGTACAGCCCAGCCTCTCCCCTCTAAGGCGCTGCAGCCAAATGGTTACATTTAGGATCGTGTCTCCTCAGGGGCACATGCGAAGGGAATCACAGCAGTCCAGTCAAAGGATACCCGGAGCACATGGCTGGCACGAAGAATCGAAGGGCTCCTTCTGCCGAGCACAGTGACTGAAATGTCACGAGCTTTACAAAAAGCCTCTTGGTTATTTATGAAAAAGTAGAGAAGAGTAGCGTGCAGGCTCCGCAGGAAGGAAAAACGAAAGAAAGAAACGTACAAAACGTCATTGGTGGAGTTCGAAATATTGCGCTGGGGAAAGAGCTTTGACACAGCGGCGGGCACACGGCTCAGGTCTGTTAATAAGGAGGGTTTGAAGAGGAGGAACGGCCTATGGTGACAGAGTCAGAGCTGCAGAAGTCTCACTGAGGGAGTAGGGGTGGACGAGAGGGATCCTACCTGGAACAATGTCTAGGGTGATGCCGGTTAACCCTGCCCTGACACAGTGGGGCATCAAGTGCTGCTGTGAGAGCTTGTCAATGCAAACAGAACTGATGCTCCAAACGTCACAAAACCATCGTTCTTAGATGTTTAAAAATGAGGTCTGGGGAGGCGGCAGAGTCGGCAGCATGCCTGCTTAGCCTGGGGGACAGGTGGCACGGAGCATGGGGGTGTGCACCATGTGGCGTCATGCACCTGGAATCCCAGCACCCAAGAGGTGCAGGCAGGAGGAGTAGACAGTCAAGGTTCACTCAGCTACAGGGTGAGTTAGAAGCTATCCTAGGCTATGTGAGAATCTGGAGAGGAGGCGGGGTGGGTGACACAGAGAAAGAGAGAGACAGAGAGGCAGAGACAGAGACTGCATACAAACTCTTGGGCTGTCTCCTTTATGCTTACCCAAATACTCTCACACCCGCAAGACTTTGAGCCTGACGTAATTACTATCACAGTAGCGTGCTCTCTGCAGCTACGGTCTCCAGGTCCTGAACATGGCCTTGTGACAAGTTGCCTAAGATTTCTAAGTTGAAGGCTGTTTCACTCAAAGACCAGCAGAGATAACAGTTATCGCCATCAACCCTTGGCCCTCAGGGCTAAGGCTTTAATCATCATTTGCTAGAAGGAGCAGGACCAGGCTGAGGCACCGGGACAAACAGTCTTTAGTGCCAGCTCTTCTCCGTGGCCGGCAACAGGAGCCTAAATACTGCGCATGGGGGTTCTTCCGAGTAACATATCAGGGTGCGAGATAGTCATAGAGTGTCGGTGAAGCTTCATGCTTTGGCGAGGAGGGAGGTCATCTCTTAACGAGTATAAATGTGTGGCCATTTCAGAAATAGACTCAGTCCTTGGTGTGCCGCAGGCTCAATGGCGGATTCACAACTTTCTGGTGCACCGCACGCTCCACGGAACCTGGGTTCGAGTTCATTCTTTTCTGAGTTCAACACGAGTCCAAGGGAACACTGTCCAGTTTAAATATAGATCATTTGGGATTCAATTCGGAACAGATATCCAATAGCTCCTCTTATCTGGCTTGGTTCTATTCGTCCACTTGACGTTAATGTTAAGGCATGACAATGCCCAAATCAATGAGGGAAACAGGACAGGATGAGGATCCTCACTTTCAGTTGCCTCCTCCTACTGTGAATCATGGGAATTGAACTCGGGACGTCAAGCATGGTGGGACAGTCACCTCTACCCACTGAGCCATCTTGCCAGACCCAACGCTGCCTGACTCATTTACAAAGCCAGGGTGTGTGAATTTCGTTCTGTAGCTATTATTGCCATTTAAGTACCAGTTTCCCCCAGCAAAGACTTCTGGGGAAATGAGATGCTATGGTCCAGTTGGCTCTTTGAGCTCTCCGAATTCACTCTAACAAAGGTTGCCCTCCTGTGCGGTGGGCATTTTTCATATTCACTACAAATGCTATCTTGCAAAATAACTTACTTTACAAATACATTTTAAGAAAAAAAACCCTGCAGTTTAGTTTTCTATATATATTATTATCATTATTATTAATGTATAGGTATGTATTTGTGTGCATAAGCACAGGTGTATGTGGGGCCCATGGAGGACAAAGAGGGTGTCAGATTCCCTGAGGCTGGGGTTGCAGGCGGCTGGAGGGCTATGAGGATCAAATGAGCTGACGACCAAAAAGCAGCTAGAATTTCAGGTAGAGTACAGCGAGAGCCCTAGAACCATTATCATGGCTGCCTCTGCTGTGGCTGCACGTGGATTAGGAAACTGAAAATATCAATGGTCGAAGCAGAAACCTCCCTTCTGGATGAGCTCATATAGTTTAGGATTAAAAAAAAAAGTTAATTAGCTTGTAATCTCAGCACTCAGGAGGCGAAGCCTGAAAATAAAGAGTTCAAGGCCAGCTCTAGCTACATGGGGAATTTGAGGCTAGCCTTGGCTACATGAGACCCTGTCTCAAACCAATGAGAAAAGTAAAGTAAATTAAGGTTTATATCATGGAAAGACAAGCAAGAAATACACAGACACCCCTCCCCCTCGAAAACGGCATTTGGCAAGGCCACGGTAACACTACAAATTGCCCACAAGGGAATGATCCTGGATTGAGTTATGAGCTGGAACAGTCAGCCCATGCTCTGTGTGCCTGTTCTCTCAGGCTGTGCAAAGTGCATGTTGGGAAAGCCAAGAGGAGCTGAGAGAAGCTCACAGTCTGTTTGCAGGAATGACCCTCACAGCAGAGAAAATGTTCAGATGGCAGATGGCAGAGAGAAGGCTGAGAAACTCAGCTACGGTAATATTCTCCCGGAGACTTTCCCAGGAGAGGACACTGGAAGTGCCTGGGGACATTCTTCCTGCTGGCAGCTTGGGATTTGGAGTACAGTTTGGCCTCTGGTGAGTAGAGAGCAAGGAAGATGTCTAAGAGCCCAGAAAAGCCCCACATCAAACATGAACCACTCTAAGTCAGCGGTGACAAGGATGAGGGACCTTAGTCCAGAAGGAAACAAATGAGGCTTTGCTGTGTTTACAGGACATATCCTAGAGCTAGAGTGTGTGTGTGTGTGTGTGTGTGTGTGTGTGTGTGTGCATGTGTGCATATATGTGTGTGCATGTATGTATACACATACATGTGCATGTGTGCCTGGGTATACACATGTGCGTGTGTGTATATATGTGTGTGTGCATGTGTGAGCGTGTGTGCATGAGTGTGTGTGCATGAGTGTGTGTGTGTGTGTGTGTGTGTGTGTGTATGCATGCACATGTGTGTCCCTAACTGAGATTAACATTGTGGTCACTTTAGTCTGTCACACTGAAACAGAGCCATTGTAAGAACTTAGAACCACATCTACCACTATCTGTTTTACAAATATATTTTTAAAATATTTTATCTATGTACGTGATGCACGTGTTTGTATGTGTATGTGTGCATTTATGTGTGTGAGTGTAGGTATATGCGTGTCATGGTGCACATGTGCCAGTCATGGGAAAACCTTTGGTGCTGGCTTTCACTTTCTGCAGTGTTGTTTAAGACAGGGTATCTTCCTGCTCATCACCATGTACACCAGGATGGCTGGGCAGTAGGCTGTTAAGGACTTCCGGTCCCCATCTCCCACCTTACCAAAGAAGTGCTGGGCTCACAGCCCTGTTCATCGCCCGCACAGTGCCATGGTCTGACTTACTTATTACCATTACTTCAGATGGATAAGGGCAGAAGGCTGAGGCAGGAGGTTGGGAGCGAAAGCAGTACGTCCTGCAGCTGCGGGATTTGAACAGACTCCCCAGGCGTCTATAACAGCTGCTCACATAGTATATTACTGCACTGTGTAGGGTCCTGAATCACACATAAAAATAATTCCAAGAACTGTACTTACCTTTAATCTGGTTCTTTTGAAAACAACCTACCAAATGCTTAAATTAAACAGATATTTTATCAACGGGGGTTTCTACTAATTATGCGGTTGTCCCTATTAATATTATTCACCGCAGCATCTGTTCGAGTTCCCGTTGAACAACTCGAAGGCTTGCTCACATGCTTTTATTTTTAGAACGAGCTGTGCAATGGTGGAAACACATGAACATACTCCACTAAAATAAGCATTTGTCTTGGGTGGGCAAATTTGCAGCTTTGGTAAACCTGGCCCTAAACACATTGTCTGACTGATGAACTGAGAAACACCACCCAGCGAAGTGGAAGCATACACCCTTAACTCTTTGCGCGTCTGTTCCTTGTGACAGCAGATCTGGGGACTTCTGTTTCTCTTCCTTCTTTTGCGGGGACGTCTTGGAGTCAAGTAAGACCAACTGTCTCCGAATTGTATGCCCAGCCTTAATCAAGTGGAAGCTTCTATTTCATAGCCATGTCTCGGGAAAGCTGTAAAAGGAATAGGAAATAAATCAGATGTGACCCACATGTAAGCTTTGGGTTTGGGTAGCAGTGAGGTGTCAGGGGAGCCTGGTCAGTTGTAACACATGGAGAGACCGCCGTGGGCGAAGGTGCTAGTGAGAGAGGCTCTGCACGCAGAAGGCTGAGAGGTGTGTGGAAATGCTGGGTCTCCCCTCGGCATTCTAACCTGAAGCTGCCCTAATAGTGGTCTGAAGTATGAGATTCTATGAATGCAGTACATTAGGGAAGTCCTAGAAGATTGGGGGCAGGTGGACTTTTGGAAGAACTGAGTTTGGCTGCTTCATGGTATAAGCAAGAAAATTAAGGCCTTAACATGGACTCCTGATTTGAACGCAACAATATGGTCAAGTTGCAATTGTCTGAGGCAGGCACGCTGCTAAGAGCCTTCAGTGGGTGCTCCTTTTGGGTGTGGTCTCCCCACTTGAGTGTGAGAGGACAGTGAAAATGGTTCTTCGGTTCTGGCGCAGTGAGACAGAACATGGGAAGTCAAAGAAAAGCAGAAGCTCTAGCTGCAGACAGAGGGAGGATGGACCAAAGCTTAGGGTCTGGGAGAGGCTGCTCTTAAGAGGCTAAAACATGGGCTGGAGAGATGGCTCAGCCGTTAAAGGCTATGCTCAAACCAAAAATATAAGAGGCTAAAACATGTGGACTTGGGCAGTCAGTCTCGTCTGGGCATGCTCCAATGCCCTGGAGTTTGACTCCCTGAGTACAAATAGGGAAGAACTCCTTTGTAATAACTGAAGGGGAACATGGCCTGGGAACTTCTAGAAAGAATGGAAATTCAAACTGGGGGACTCTCGGCACTTTCCTTTTCCCGTGGTGCTCCAGCACACAGTTGCTCTGAGAACAAGAAGCAGGAGGTGGGACAGCTATGTCCGTCACTGCCACCAGGGACTATAGTGCTTCCTGGGCTACAGTCTGGGAAAACTGAAGTCTTTGTGACTGGCATTTAACCTTCTAACCAGTTGCCTTCGGTTCATGAGAAACTGGGTGGGCTTAGCCTAAATAGTCAAGGCCTTTTGTGAAGGAATGGAAAAACCCAACACGGATTAATATTCAATGATGAGATTGAGTCAAAGGGAAAACCCGGTATAGAGACAGTTCTAGGCCAGATGGTTCAGGGATGGATTCTGTGCTTAATGAAGAGAGGGGGCGGGGCTTGGAAGGCTAAGGCTGGAGGAGCAGGGTTGCATGCCTGGTGGGGCTACACAGCAAGACCAGGCTCAAAAACAAACAACAAACAAAAAGCAAGGCGGAGACTCAGAGGGAGGAAAATGGGTGACAACCGTAACTAGCCTCCGTGAACTATTCCAGAAAGTTAGGGGAGGAAAGGTCTCTAAATTCGTTATTTGAGGCTTACATCACCTCAAGAGCAGCATAGACAGGAACACCACAAAAAAAATGCTATGGAGACTCCTAATAAACAGAGTTTATTAGAAAGTTCTCAGCGAATACCCACAGACAGAACCCAACAGCCTATCACACAGTCATCCCACGTGATCTCGTGAGACACCAGGAATGCAAGGATGGCTCGTTACACACAAATCCGTTTTCGTAAGACATGGCATCACGTCTCAATAAACACATCAAAAGCATTTAACAAACCCCAACATCCACGCATAATTCAAGAAGAAAAGAAACTCTCAACCAACTGGATGAAGAGTGTATCTCGATGTAGTAAAATCTGGATTTGACAAGCCCAAAGGTAACATCGTGCAGCATGGGGTAGAGATGGCTGAATTTGCTCAGAGGTCTGCTGTATGGCAAAGACATTCCTACTCACAGTTTGTCTCGTCGTCATCTGAGAATGCCCAGACAGAATAACCAACCAGTCAAAGAAGGAAATTAAAGACTTATGAATCTGAAAAAGAATTCTAATTGTCTTTATTTGAAGACAACACTATATGATGCATATAGGAAAACTAAAAAAAAATCAGAGAACTGTGGGATACTGTTCTAACTGACAAGCTGGTACTTTAGAGTTTCAGAGTACAAGAATCGAAAGTTCTGTGATACATTCTTAACAAAAGACACAACAGAAACGTGAGAAGTTATCTCATTTACAAAAGTTACAAAAATTTAAAATAGTCAAGAATAAATTTAACTAAAAGATGCAATATAGATATAATCGAAGTTATCAAAACTTTGAAGGAATTTAAAAACACACCTCATGTTCATGGAATTGAGGAATGAATAGTGTTAGTACTCCATATTATCTAAAATGGACCAAATATGTAGTATACTACTACACACACACAATTATAACAATTATACAAACATATACACTCAAACACAAATATACAGATATACACACAGACACACTCATACACACCCACTTATACAGACACACTCATATGTACACACTCACACATACATTCACACACATACACACACAATTATACAAACATACACACTCAAACACAAATACACAGATACACACACAGAGACACACTCATACACACCCACTTATACAGACACACTCATTTGTACACACTCACACATACATTCATACACACATACACACACACATACACACACACATACACACACACACACAAACACACACACATACCACCACCACCACCACCACCACCACCACATACGTGACAAAAATGAGAGAACTGAGCACCTCTCACTTGGTGCTAAGACACCCACCTCGCTTCATCATGGTCCTTTGCCTCTAGAGATGCACTTGCTGGTGTGTGTGTGTGTGTGTGTGTAAATATATAATGTACATATAATGTATATGGAGGGTGCTTACTTCAACTAGCTAGATCAGGTAAGACGATCAGGTTGTTTCCTACCTTGTGGGTGCTGATAACCAAACCCAGGTCTTCTACAAAAGTACCAAGTGCTAGTAACCACTGAACCATCTCTCCAGCCCCAAGTATAAATCAGTCCCCCACCTTCATACGGCATCCTACAGAGTTTCCATTGCTTGTAGGATAACAAAAAACTCTGACTGTCCATCAAAACCTAGTTTACCACTGCGACTTCCATAATCCCATCTCCACCAGCCCTAAAGCACCCACCCTGGCTTTCATTGTATAAAGATTGGTACAAGGATTGGTTCATTTTGTTCCAATGTCTTGTTCATGAATGGTGCTCAAACTAAGTACACACCAAGGCATTAAAATGAGAAAGAAATGCTTGAAAGAATTCAAACAATACCTGCTGAGTAATGTGTGTATTTTAAGCGATGCTGAAGAGAGTAGAGAAGTAAGAGAATGAAAATGTCAAGTGTGCGCCTTTCCCATGGGCTTCGGAGAGGACACAGAGGAGGACAGATGTCCTACAATAAAGGACCCCGCACCGGAGCCACCACAGCAGACTCCTCACTTTGCTTCAGGAAAATAGAGAAATCAAGCCCAGGGTTCTGTCGTGACAGTTACGTGGCTGTCTGTGACAGACAAAGATTTCCAGGAGACTGTGCTTGAGCGAAGACGGGGAAAGGTTGAGGAGTAGGAGGAGAGAGGAGACACAGCAAGTGTATTGTTGACAGTGTTTGCTTTATACAAACCTGAACTCTGAGTCCCTCTGCGTCATTCATGACTCCTGAGGTGTGATACAACTTTGAAAACTCTTCCGGTGAGTCTAAGTCTCTGGTATGTGTTTTGTCAATAATGGCAAAAGAATCCAAGTTTCCCTGAGTGCATCAGGTGTATGGTGAGCAACATCTCTCTATGATCAAGGTTTGATGATGATGGTCAAAGGCTACCTTGAGGAGTAACACACAAATTGATTTGGGAAAACATGACTTTCTCTCACAAGTAAGGAAGTACTGATTCTAGTCTACTGGTGTTTAGTTGTATCATACAGGTACCTGAAGTCACAATAAAAACAAAGTAAAGTAACCCACATTCTACATTTTGAATATATATATATATATATATATATATATATATATATATATGGTGTGTGTGTTATGTATTCCATATAAGTTTTAATATGAAAAATGTTATTTTTAACATTTCTATGCAAGATTTCAAAGACAGACCATGGACAACTATAGATGGGATAGAGGAGTTGAGAGGTTCATGTACACAGGAAATTATTCTGTGTCATGTTTGTTCCTGATGAAATAATCAAAACCAAGGATCATTGTCCCCTTATAAAGAGTAATCAAACTGTTATTAAGCATACATACGTCTTGACTTCAGTCTATCATAGCATCTACTGTGATGGCAGACATTCAACTTGATTCACTTTAGAATCATCATGGAAACACTTCCGGGTGCATCCCTGTAGGTGTTTCCAAAAAGATCTTACAAAGAAAACAAAGCCCAAAACAAAGAAGGTCTGCTCTAAATGTGGGTAGCACAGTCCTCTGAGCTGTAACACTGAACTAAATAAAAAAGAGGAAGTAAGATAAGCGCCACCCTGTTTGCTTTCTGTTTGTGTGCACAAATGTGTGTGTACATAAGTATGTATGTGCACGTGTGTACATATGTGCACAAGTATGTATGCATGTGTAGAGTTGTGCACGAGTGTGTGTGCCTGTGTTTACATGTGTGGGTGAGTGTGTATGCACTTGTGTGTATACATGTGTGCATGAATGTGTCCATGTATATACATGTGTGCACTAGTATGCATGTTTGTACATATGTGCACAAGTGTGTGTGCATGTGTGCATGAGTGTGTATGTGCCTGTATGTACATGTGTGCATGAAACTGTGTGCACATGTGTACATGTGTGTACATGTGTATGCACCTATGTGTGTACATGCAGAGGTAGACCGAAGGTCAACATCACATGTCTTCCTCAGTCACTCTTCTCTTTATGTTTTGAGACAGGCTATGTCATGGAACTTTACTCTCAGCTAACCTGGCTGGGTCCCACCCCTGGGATCTGGCTGTCTCGACACCCAGTGCTAGGGTCATAGGTATACTGCTATATACTGGAGTTTTCATGTGAATGCTGAAGACCCTACCTCGGGTCCTCATTCTCGAATAACAAGTATTTCACCCACCAAACAATCTCTCCAGCACTCATCCCTGTCTGTTTTCTGACTGTAGATGCCCTGTGACCCATTGCCTCAAACCTTGCAGCCACACTGTCGACACCATGATGGACAGTCCACCTCAGTGTGAACCAGTAAACCTTTCCTCCTGTGAGTTGTTGTCAGTCATTTTTTTTCAGAGTGAAGTGACATCTGAAGGACATGCCTATCATTTGGTTCAATAGACTCTGCAGCCATTAGGCCCCTGGAAGTTGAGCATGTTTCACGATCAACATGGTTTTAAGTGGTGTTCTCTTTAAAATCACTGGAAGTTTAAAGCATCATTCGACCACACTGGCCACCTTTTAAAAATAGTAATATTTAGCCACAGCAAAAATATAATACCACAGCCTCATGATCTCCCACATGGGGATAATTCTTGAGGAAAACTGGCAGCATTTTTTTTAACAAGAAAACATGTTAATGATATCCATCCAATGCCTCCAGTCTCAACCTTTAACCATTTGCTCCAAGTGTTGGAATTGACACCTGTTAAATTGTACCACAGGAAAACAAAGAAATGTCCCTGTGGGCAAATATGTAACCAAGGAAGACTCAGCTGCCCACCCAGGCTTTTTGTTTGTTTGTTTGTTTGTTTGTTTGTTTGTTTGTTTTCTTGTGGTTGAGACCTCTGGAGACCGGTGAGACGTCACAGGGGACAACCAATGGGGAAATGTCTCCTGACATAGTTAAAGGCACAGAAAAATAAATTCTTACATAAAGATGATTAGAGCAGAAATGGGCCCCAAACAAAGTGTAGTCTCAAGAACATTAAGACACCAAGAGAAAGAATTCAAAGTGAACTTGTGTGACTATGCAAAAGTCATCACAGAGTTAACAGCAGTATTTATTATCTGGGTAGTGTAGGTATTTTCCTCTTATACTGCTCTTTTATTTCTTCCCAACATTACATTTAATTGGATTTTATTGCCTTTATTTATTGATGGTTATTTATTTATTTATTTTGCACTCAGAGCGAAAGGTGAAAATTATCAAATAAAAACCCTAAAATTACCACATGGAATCCATAACTCTATTAATGGGAAAGCTAACACATAATAATGCCATTACAATGGGAAAACTAACTTAAAGTAAAACATTTCATCTTTGACCATGGTTGACAATTAGGATTTTTTAATATGATTTTGTTTATATGCCATTTACTTGCCAGAGATATTCCAAGCATCTAACTGGGAATTCGGATTTATTTGTAGGCATTGTCTCTTGATTCAGCTAAACTTTTAAACATAACTTCTCTACAACGTGGCTACTGGTTTCTAGGTTTCTAAGCTAGAGGTTTGCAAAGGAACATTGCAATGGGCATGCAATTTTTTTAAAGGAATGATCATCAAAATTATTACAATCACTATCAAAAAGACCTACAAGAACCGTAGACGTCTGCCCATTTATTCACAAAGTCTTGCATGGATACTGCTGCACCAGGTCTCTGAGTCTTCATCTTGGGAAACGATGCTTGTCCACGCAAACTCTCCTTGTTGCTGTGACAAATTGCCGATGAAAACCATCTTATGCTCCTGTAAGGACAAAGAAAGGGCTTACTTTGACTTGTGGGTTAAGAAGAGACACAGGAACAGGAGCTGTCTGGCCACGCTGCATTCACAGTCAGGAAGCAGAGGCAGATGAGCGCTGACACCTGGCTAACTTTCACTTCTTGGTGCAGACCAGAATCCTAGCCTGTGGATAGATTCGTTCGTTCGTGAGGTCTTCCTCACCTTAATTAATTCAGTCTGGAAACTTTCTTTCAGCCATGCCCAGAGGTGTGCCTTCTAGGCAATTCTAGAGCCTGTTGAATTGACAGTAACACTAGCTATCTCGAACACTGTATAAGATGCTACAATACAGAAGGCGGGTGAAGAAAATCGCCTTCCATCAGTATATCAAGAGAGATAAGCCACAAGTCCTTAAGGCACAGCTATAGATTTTCAGGAAAAGTCCAGACTCTCACATTGACGAGAGAACAGTAACAATCAAACTCCTCAATCAAGGGGATGTATTGCCACGTTACTAGAAAGCCCTTAATTTGAAAGGGACAGGACACAAAGTCCCAGCTATTAAAATAGTAAGAAGTGGCACGCAATAGAAGTAGGTAAGAAATCGTATTCCCAGCTATCTGTGAGAGTGCTGATTGGCATCAGACAGCACGCTCCTACGTTAAGATGGTCCTCAAAGAGCAATCAATCCCAAACACTGCACACAAGCCCAGTGCTGGAGTGAATCACAATTTTGGGAAAAGTTTTGATTGCACAGAGCCACAAGCAGACTCCAACTTGATATGTTACTGAGCCAAACCTCCATACTTTAATAGCAATCTATTCTGTCATATCAGCAGAGCTCTGAAAAACTGAAGGTGAAAACCCTTAGCATGGAAAAAAATGAGGTTTGCCTCCTTAACTACAAAGAAAAAGGTGATTCCACAGTGGAAGAACCCAAGGGGGCCCCAACAAATGCTAATATAAACTATCAAAGGCAGGCTCAGGGATTTTGCCTGATTATTAACGAGAGAGGCGACTGCTCACGAGAAATTCTGGTTAATAAATCTCAGGCCTCAATCTCTGGGGAATGAACTCTGAAGACTCTTCAGGTCTCACAGGTGACCTACTAACCTATTTCAGAGATTGGCCTATATAGAATTAATCATGACATTTTAAGCAAAAGGGGTCAGAAGTTTGAAGAATTTGGTACTACTTTAGATACGTTTTATAGGTAGGATAAAGTAACCTCAAACATCTACCAGAAAACCCAAAATCCTAACATGTGCCATTTTACTGGACAATGTTTTTCCCCAGATGCGACTCTAAAGACCTTTCTTGAGAGCAAAAGATGAGTTCGGTTATCCAGGTGGGTCCTGATAGCATCCTGGGAGTCCTTTCAGGAAGGAGGCAGGAGGGGCAGAGCCAGGGCCTGGGAGATGCAGAATTTCGTGAAGAATAAGAAGAGCCCATGGGCTATAGACCATAGGTGATCCCAGAATGGGGAGCATTTAGGAAATGGCTTCTAAACTCAAGCACCAACGAAATGCACCACCCTAAACCACAGCTAAATCATTCCACTGAGAGCGCAGCCCTGATTTCAACCCTCCGAGAGTTATATGGGACTCTTGACACCCAAAACTATAAATAAATTCTTCTATGTTGGTTTAAGCCCCCCAAGGTCTTGGTACCTTATCATATCATCAGTTGGAACAAATGCAAATGAATTCTTCTTGTGTTGGCTTTGTTAGTTTTCTGAACAGAGGAGTTACGGCAGAAATTTCTAGGTTTCGCCAAATCTCTACTGTCATTCGCACGCCATGAACATGTCTTCCAAAAACGCAGAATGCCGTGCTCTCCACAGCAACAGGCTGCTAAGAGCACCATGCTCCCTTTCTGATAATATGGCCATGTTTCTAGGTGACCCAGGAAAGAACTCGGGGGCAGGTTCACTGGGCAGTGTCCTCAGGGAGTCCTCAGCCCCCACTTTCTCCTTTTCACATCTGGGGTTGGAATCCGGACGGAGCTGTTGGAACTCCAGAACTCCAGAACTCCTCGATGCTGTGCAAATGGAAGTCACAGCCTGGGCAGCAGCACAGCAGGAGCCTGGATGCCAGCTAAGGGCGGCGAGCATTTGCCAGGGAGATGCTCTGCCACCATTGCCTGAGCAGCTGATGTCAGACGTGCTCTTGCAGACAAGACTTCCCTATCCAGGTGCAGATACAAGCCCTACTGCAAATATCACCACACCATCATTTAAGGAGACAAGGCCATCCGTGCACACACCCTCCCTTTATGGCTTACCTGGATCCTCTTCCTGAACCTTCTCTTCTCCTCTCAGGACCACACCAGCTGGCTTTCACATGGCGTTAATTAATAAGCAATGTGATCTTGGAGAACATTCTTGGCTCCTGTGCCCCAAACACTCTTGTTAATTATTGGCATGTATTAACTAGATTATTTCCTACCAAAACACCAGGAAATAATAATTTTTCCCCATTTTACCCATGGATAAACTGAAGTCCAAGGATTTCAAGCAATCCTGATCTACCTGGGTTTTATTTACCTTTCATTTATTTTTGTGAGGATTCTCTCTCTCTCTCTCTCTCTCTCTCTCTCTCTCTCTCTCTCTCTCTCTCTCTGAAACCCACGTCTCTAGGAATAAAAATAATCAACAATACAAGTCTGATCCACAGGAGCCCAGCCTAAAATCACATTTCAGAGACAGGGTGTGTTCAGGGTGGTAGGGCCATAGATTAAGTCACATTCCTAGATGAGGTTAGGCCATAGCTTATAGAAATGATCAAATATGTACCTTAAATTATTTGCACTGAGAAATAATGTCATGCTTAAAAAAATCAATAAGTATAGGAGAAAGAGAGTGGGTGAGGGGGGAGGGGCAGGGGGAGGGAACAGGGGGAGGGGGAGGAGGGGGAAGAGGGGGAGAGAAGTGGGCAAAGGCAACAGAGTAAAGGAAATCGTGTAATGAAAAATCAAATTCTGACTTTTTCCTGCTGGATAATTTGATTTAGCTTTGGGGAGTCTTAGCCCTAAAAACCAAAAGGCTATCCAGTTTGAAACAATGAGCTTACTTGTCTCATAGGGACATGCATCATTTCTGCCACTGATCCATCAGTCATGGGTGGAGGGACATTGAAAATGGGCCCCTGCTCTCCTGTCCCAGTCTAGATCAAAGATCTGAAACTAGGTCCAGGGACATCAGCCGCAGCACCTGGGATGCGGTTGGCATACACATGGTTAATTTTAGCTGCAACCCAAATAGTGAATGTCCTGTACCCACTGTGGTCCAGGTGTTATTGGTCCCCAGAGAGATTGAGGGACGTGGTGGACTCAGGAAGCCAGGGTCTGGGGACAGGTCTTTATAGCTATTCCTGTAGCTATTTAATCCAATTGAAACATTTCCTGCCACTAGGCAGAGATGCTGGTGAGTGGCAAGAAGTAAAACTGACAAGACTCAGGAAGTAAATGAAATCCAAAAGTCTAAGGGCGTTCCTGAAGCTTAGAAAAGTTACAAGGTCCTTTCCCAGAGTTCCACAAGCAAAGCCACTACTGGGCAGAGGAGACCCTGACCCGAAGAGCTGCTGACGAGCTGTGCAACGAGAAGAAAGGACACAGGCAGCTTTGGTGGGCTTCAAAGGGGATGCAGCTGACTGTGGTCACCCACTTTCTCTGTGAGCATGGGACTGTTGACATAAAATGGTAAACTCATCCAGAAAGAGGCAGGGGGCTTGGAAGTTCAAGTTAGTCCTTGGTTCCATGATGAGTTTGTTCAAAGTCAGCTTGAGATACACAAGGCTTTTGACTCAAAAAATAGAGGAAGGAAGGAAGAAAGAAGGAAGGAAGGAAGGAAGGAAGGAAGGAAGGAAGGAAGGAAGGAAGGAGTTTGATATATCTGACTACCTGTTTTATCTCTCTGACATTCTCTGAGCATCTCCAGTCCCTACATCTCCAGCACTAATGCCCTGAGCATTACCGTCCAAGCCATACTCATGGGTAGCAGATGGTATCTTGTCTAAGTAGTGCTTCAGATCTGAGGCACAGGCCACCAGCATAGCACACAGATACAGGCACAGCACGCAGACACAGGCACAGCACACAGACACAGGCACAGACACATGCACAGCACACAGACACATGCACAGCACACAGACACATGCACAGCACACAGACACATGCACAGCACACAGACACAGGCACAGACACATGCACAGCACACAGACACATGCACAGCACACAGACACATGCACAGCACATGCACAGCACACAGACACAGGCACAGACACATGCCCTGCACACAGACACATGCACAGCACACAGACACATGCACAACACATAGACACATGCACAGCACACACACACACACACACACACACACACACACACACATACAAACACACATACATGCCCAGCACACAGATATATACACAGCACAGACACATGCACAGCACAGGGACACATGCAGCAGCACATAGACACATGCACAGCACACACACACACACACACACACACACACACATACAAACACACATACATGCCCAGCACACAGATATATACACAGCACAGACACATGCACAGCACAGGGACACATGCAGCAGCACATAGACAAATGAATCCCACACTCCACCAGGTTGGTTTCTGGGTGTGTAACTAGCAGAAAGTCCCCCACAGGTCCCATAAATTTCACTGTAAGAGACTGAGAATCAATCCTCGTGTCTACCAAGGGAAAGCTAAAAAATGAGAGATGAGGGTTAGGAAACCCTGTAGCTGGGGCTTAGCCCCTGACTGTTAAAGACCCAAGGGTAACTCAGATATAAAGACTGACAGATGGGTGTTCTCCCACCTTCGACAGCGCGCACACTACCATAAGCAACAAAACAGGAAGCCTGTTTGCACCAGTGAAGAGCCTGCCTTTTTCAAAAATGCTAGAGAATACACATAAACAAAACTATTCAAACGAAGTGGAAATGGTCCTCTGGTTGAGTGGGTGCCAGGGAGAAAAGCACAAGGACAGTGGCTGGTACAGTGAAACAAAGAAGGGATTCCTAAGTGCTAACTGTGACTGCGTTCCAGGAGCTGAGGAGTGGGAGTGACTGAAGCTTTTAAATATGAAGGGAAGAGGGAGATGGGGGTGGGGGAGGAAGAAAGGGGAGAGAAAAGGAAAGGAGTGATACAGGGGTAAGGGCTGAGAGGAGGTGGGTGTGGACAGAATGTTAAGGAAAATGTAAGGGGCGGGAGAGAGGAGGGAAAAGGGGAAGAGGGAAGAGGGGAGGAGGGGAGAAAGGAGAGAAAACAGGAAGAGGGAGGGAAGAGAGAAGGAAGGAAGAGAAGAGGGAGGAGGGAAGATGCAGGAGAGGAGGAAAGATAAAGGGAGGGAAGAATTCCAATCTGTTGAGATTCCTGTGGTGAGGAAGTAGCCCAGCTGGTCTAGTGCTTTCTAGCATGCAGCACGCATAAAGCCCTGGGTTCCATCCCAGAAGGGCCTCAGAACTGCATGGTGGTGCGAGCCTGCTCTCCCCTCACACAAGAGGCGGAGGCCCAAGAATTCCCATCCATACAGTCAGCCTACTTGACACATTATCTCTCTCTCTCTCTCTCTCTCTCTCTCTCTCTCTCTCTCCCTCTCCCTCTCCCTCTCCCTCTCCCTCTCCCTCCCCCCCCCCCTCTCTCTCTCTGTCACACACACACACACACACACACACACACACACACACACACACACACCAGGTTCTCCCTTAGCCAGGAGACAGACATCCAGATACAGCCAAGCTACCTCTTTGTTTAAACATTGCATTTCAAAAAGAGCTCGGCCTATGCAGAGTGTCTCCAAACACACATTTCCTCATTCACCACACCAGCACCGGTTGAGTGTGCCATCCCCAGACTGAAGGGGGAAATGAACACGGAGAATGACTTGCAAAGATTCCTCTCATCAGCACGGCAAAGGTGTCCCGTCACATCTTGACTGTCAATACTAGGAGCAAGGGGCTATGGTCTAACCTCGTACCTTCCTAACCATCCAGGCTAGATGCTTCCCTGACGACTAGTCACAACCCGGAACCTGCAGACGCAGACGGTATTTGGAGCTCAGAGTCTCTGTGACAGAAGGATGTCGAGAGGCAGAAGGAAGCTGACTGATGGGGACCTCGGGCCACAGACATTCTTTCCTGTGGCCATGGAGACCGGCAGAGCAGCACTTCACATGCATTCTGTCTTGTTCTGGTGGCTGGGGTAGGAATTGATGTTTCCCTTCATGATAGGCCAGGCAGGGCTCATCGAGACCACTTCTATGATAATGCTATCACTATTCGAGCGTTATTCTTTGCATATTTAAAAGAACTAGTCAACCATTTTTTCCCCTTCAGCTTTAATCTGAGGCATCTATTGGAAGCTGCATTCAAAACTGAAACAAAAGCAAACCAAAACATTTTCCCACCTCATTCTTTCTCCCTGCCTCTCCTCCTGCCTCTTCCCCCCCTCCCTTTTTGTCTCCATTCCCCACCTTCTCTTCTGCCTGCGTACACAATTATGATCCCAATAACTAGACACTTTTATTCTTACTTCCTCCTAGTTTATTCAAAGCTGCCAGTGTTTTCAAACACCGTAAAATTGCAGAAGTCAACCACGGTTACTTCCTCCCCATTGGTGGGCTCTTACAAACAGAAACTGTGTAGCAAGCACCAACCTTAAAGAGAGGCGCTCTTCCGGTTAGCATATCACGGAGTCCTGCAGCTTTGGCAGACTGGGTGCTGAACCCTGGAAGCTTCTACTCAAGCTGGGACTATTGAGGGATGAAGATGGCAGCCTCTCACCTTCAGCAGTGGGCTTACCTCTTCGGGATGTTGGAGGCAACTCCTTTGCAAAGGTCTATGCTGAGGCAGGGGTGGTTTCGGGGATCCCTATGTTGATTCCTCATGCTTCCACCAATGTGGTAAAGGAAACTCAATGTCCATGAGCCCTTCTGTCCCAGTCTTGGCTGCCCAGCCGCACCAGACCCAGGTTTTGTCATTTGCACAGCAAGGTGAGCAATAGGACCTGGCTCTCCTGACGTGTCCTGCAGATGAAATGGGACGTCCAGCGTGACACAGAGCAGCCGAAAGCTTCAACAGACCTACTCTGGAGTCTGGGGACAGCTCAGTCAGTAAACCATTTGCTTTGCAAGCATGAGAACCCAAATTCAATACATTGTCCAGGGGAGAAGACAGGAGGATCCTTGGGACTCACTGGCCAGTCAGTCCAGCCTGTCTGGTGGTTTTATGCCAGGGAGGGGTCCTTTCTCAAAAAGAAAGGACAGGGGGTTGGGGATTTAGCTCAGTGGTAGAGCACTTGCCTAGCAAGCGCAAGGCCCTGGGTTCAGTCCCCAGTTCCGGAAAAAAAAAAAAAGAAAAAAGAAAAAAGAAAAAAAAGGACAGTTCCTGAGGGAAAGCACTCACGGTTGACATCTAACCTTGTCTTGTACACACACAGAGGCACCACCAACACACAATAAGTAAAAGGAATAAATGAAGGACTTAGTCATGGGGTGGGTGTTTTTCCTTTTAAAAACTATTTTCCTCTCAGAGATTTAAGCCTCACAGCTTTCTCCAGAATAAATCACACATGGCAATCAGTGTCCTGTAGTTAATGTGGTCCTGTGCTGTTTCTCTCATCCCGTGAAATGAACAAACCCTTAAAGAGTCTTTATCTTTATGCAATTAATGGTGCACTGGAGGCCACAAACCACCTCATTAGTTTTATAACTGGACTACGAGGGGTTAAAGAAGGTATCCTCTCTCAAGGGTCTCATTGTGGCTTCTGGAGGGACTAGATTTCAAAGGCACGCCTGTTCTCAACGTTTACCAAATCTGGGTGTGACTGAACTATTTAGTGTGTGTGTCTGAAACGATCCAACTTTCCCTTCAGGGCAACTAACCCCTGCTAATACAGGAATTCTTTGCTTGTTTCTATACATTTTATTTATTTTTATTTTATGTGTACAGGTGTTTTTGCCTGGTTGCATGTAAATATACCACACACATGAAATCCTAAGGGGGACAGAAGGAGGTGCTGAATGTCCACTAAGACTGCAGTTATAAATAGGTAAGGGCTGTCAGGCGCTTGCTGGGAACCGATCTGAGTCTTATAGATGTCAGTGTTTTAGCCACTGAGCCATCTATCTGGATCAAATAAAAGCACTTTGTAAAAGGAGGCCCACCTGTACATATTTCAAACTGCATGCCCTACAAATCAATGTTCAGACATTAGAACACACAGACACACATACACACAGACACAGACATGCATACACGCACACCCACGCACACGCGCGCATGCACACACATGCACACGTGTGCACACACACACACACACAGAGTTAAAAGAGGAAAGTGACCTGAGAGGCTGGAGACAGAATAACATGTTTTAACTATTTTGCGTAAATCACTCGGTGCCCCCACTCCAGGAATGACATCCATCAACTGTCTAGAAAGTGACATATGGACCAATGGCCTTAACACATGCCCGTGTACCACCGTGTTGACCCTGGAGACTTCACTGTCTAGCCAGCCTGCCTTGATCTCCCACCCTAGACAGGTCACAGCGACAGACAATCCTGCAGCACTCTCTGGCATCTAAACTGTTTCTTTAGAAAATAATCATCATGGAGATTTTTCAATATGTATACATCTTGGTCACATCCACACATGCCAGGATTTTCCATCAATGCCAGGTATAAAACCTGGAACTCACAGACACCAGGCAAGTGCTCAACCACCGAGTGCTGTTTTAGTCCTGCGGAGTCTTGGCTGTCTTAAAATGACATGTTTAACATCTTTGAAAGCTGAGGAACAGTTTTCCACAGTGAGTGCACCTCTTGATCCTCCCATGGGCAGGATGCAGGCCTTCAGGTACCTCCCACCCCACCCCATCCTCTGCCACGATTGACTACCCCTGGTGGAGTCAGAGATTGGGAGAGGCAGTAAGTAAGTCTTCAGGTCCCCCAGGGGTTTGTCGATCCTTGACAGAGTCAGAGAGTTTTGGGGAGGCAGTACATAAGCCTTCAGCCCTACCCCACGCCCCAGTGCTCTGACCCTTGGCAGAGTCAGGGGTTGGGAACCTTCATTCCTTTCTCCCTACTTGCACCTGGGCTCACTGTTGTCCCACTGTGATTTTTGTTTGTCTTTCCCAATGGCTTCCAGTGATAAACAGCCCTCTTGCTGCTCCTGGACCATGCTCATGGAGTAACTGTTTAGTGTCTGTTCACAACCTTCACTTCCTGTTTCTGGTTGCCTGTCTTCTTATACTGTCAGAGTTGTTTGGTTTAGAATGATTTGCACATCTCTTGTTGGGGCTTGCCTTTAACTTTCTCTTTAATTAACTAATGTGTTATTTGACAATTTCTCGCATGTATATAACATGTTCTGATCATTCCCCTGTCCTACACTCTTCTTCATTTCCTTCCAGTCTCTGTCAGCTGCGCTCTCAATCCTACCAGCCCCTTTCTCGGGACCATGACTTTTGGATTGACTTCATGAGTGGTTTAATCAGGGCCGTCCGCGTGAGTGGTAGATTGGAACTCTCTATGGGAACCAGGTAGGGTCAGTGGTGGGTACAGGCCTGAAGACAAGGACTGCCCTTCTCCCTGAATCTATCAGTAGCAAATAGTTAACAGGAAAGAGTAAGGCCCCGAGTTCCTCGTCTACATTTGAGCTCTCTTCTTGGTATCATTTAACGAGAAAGAATTTGAAGTTAAATATGCAACACTTGAAACCATATTGTCCATAAAATTCTTTGAGTTTGGTGGTTTTGTTTGTTGACTGGGTGGTTTTTGTCCTTTGTGTGTTCTTGAAATTTGGTTTATTCGCGCCTTTTAATACTTTTAGAACAAGGGAAATGCTTCCGATGCCTTCTCCTTTTTTATTTAAAATCTAATATCTTTAATTAGTTATCCTCTCCTCTCCTGTATTGGGTTCTGTCCTAGCCATGAGGCTACCACTATGTGTTCTCCTCAGGCCCTGCCCAGATGGAGGACAGTGTCTTCAGTCTATACATCCCACAAAAGCTCAATGGCTTAATCAATGAATGGGCTTACTCCTCAATGAATGGACTTACTTCTCCATGAATGGGCTTACTTCTCCATGAATGGATTTACTTCTCCATGAATGGGCTTACTCCTCATTGTGTGGGCTTGTTCGTTTGTTGTCAAATTAAAGCACCAAATTAAATCCAGGCACACACTTTCCCCCTAAATTACAGGGCAAAGCTCGGAACTCTATTAAAAAGACATAGATGCTTTCGGTTTGCCGTTCCCAAAGAAATGTTTGTGGAACTGTGAACTTCTGACGCCCACCCGTCCTGAGGGAAGGTTCATTTTCCCATGTGTCCCCAGGCACAGTGGAAATGTTTTGTTTTTTCTTGATTGACCAATGTTTTCAAAGTGATTTCAGCCAGCAAAAATGACCTAGTTCAGCAGTCCTCTTGAACTAGGGCAGCAGGGAATGACGCCACCTATCTGGGTTACCCACGGACAGTGGTGAAGGGATTTCTCTACTCCAGATACGTGAGGTTTGCATAATGGAAATGCCCCATGAACGTTGGCACAAATGCTTCCTCCATTTGCCAGCAGTTTACCGTTTGTTCTCTTTGAAAAATTCCTCTGGGACTGTGTATCTTCCAACACTCTAATAAAGGGATTCCCCCCCCCCACTCTTTTTCAAAAGAGAACAGAAAGGCACGTGTGTGAGACTAGACTTTCTATTTCGCCGTGAAAATCGGGAATACATTTCAACAATGCTTTATTATATAAATACTTCAAATCACGAGGCCAGAGGGGATATCAAGATGACTCTAGATTTTGGTTTTATTATATTGAGGAGGATTCTTGTTCAGGGGAAAGTACCCCCCAACTGATTTTAATAGTCATATAGAGACCAATATTTCTTGTGGATATTCTCTTCAATATCTGCATACTTCCACAATTTCCATCTCCAGGAGATAAAGATAACTGTTTAACCCCTCCCCAACCCCCAACGTGGGCAAACATTAGGGACTCCCCCCTCCTATTTATCTCCTGGAGTACAGAGCAGTCGGTTGGCAATGGAGATGCCTAGCAAACACCGCCTTCGCCGAGGGGTAAGTCACAATACAAAAGCCACATGGCTGCCATCAGACAAGTCACCTGTGTTTCTTTCTTCCGCAGTACCTACCCATCCCAGCCGAATGATGACCTGACCTACGGGGGAAACGCTCTGTATGTCCTGGAACTGCTGCCACTCCAGATCGCCAAGGTTGCACCTCAGTGCAGAGATGACAGTGCAGACCGTGACAGCTCACGTTGGTGCCTCCATTGGGTCCTTCCACAGAGAGAGGGCATTCGTAGTATCTTTTTAAAGGGTGACATATGAAGAAAGCATATAGAGTTTAACGTATTTCTGCACATGGGTTTGTAAGCAGGAGAGTGTCCCTTTCTCGATTAACTAAAATCTCATAACTTCTAGGAAATCCGCTTCGAGGTTCACACTCCCCTGCCAATGAGTGTTACCCTGCCTACTTTAAATTCACACCCGACTGGCAATAAAAACAGTTCAGTGCTGCCATTGCAGTAAACACTGCAATTCACGAAGGACGACACAGCACGGCGATCTCCTTTGCTGCATTCCGACCGCATGCCAGAAGCAGTTCTAAGAGTTAGAGGCATTTGCCTAGTGACGAGCCTGTACTAGCCATTCCTGGTTGTCAACTTGACTGTATCTACAATGATCTACAGTCCAGAACTAGAAGGCTCACCTTTGATCCTGATCTTGAGGCTGGGAGATACACGTTTCTGACCTGGATCTTGGTATGGAGATCTTGAGGCAAAGTAGCTATGAATCCCAAGGAGCTTAAAGCAAAAAGATAAAGGTTGCCTGGGACAAAGCAAGTCCCAGATCCAGACACACCTGCTGGACACTTACATAAGGACTTTGGAAGAAGGAAGAGTTTCTCTTTTTCTCCTGCCTGCCTGCTTTGTGGGACTGAGCCACCACTAGATCCTTGGACGTCCATTCACAGTTACTGCTGATCATTGTTGGGGAATTGTACTACAGACTCTAAGTCATAACCAATTCCCTTACTATATAGAGATGCTATATAAGTTCTGTGACTCTAGAGAACCCTGACGAAGACGCAGCTGAAGCTTAATCGTTCTTGAAAGGAAAGAAACAAGAGGGGACCTGAACTCTAAGAGTGAATCCCTGTGTAAGGTCAGGTGAAAAGCAGCATGCTTTCTGAGAGGAACTGTGGGAACAACAAGCAGGAAATCTCAAGAGAGAGGGAACGAAAGCTGAGGAGGGTGGGGAGGGCCCTACCCAGGTCTCCACACCAGGCTCTGGTCAGCTGTCTCTATAAAGGGTCTATACCACTGTTTTAATTCAAATGTATAGTAAGTATGAATACATGTGACTGTGTGTGCATGCATGCGCATGCATGTGTGTCTACACACATGTGTGCGTGCGCATGTGTGCACATGTACATGTGAGTGTGTGCATATGTGTGTACATGTGTGTGCACGTACGTGTGTGTGCATGCATGTGTATGTTGTATGCATCCTCAGTCCTACCCATGCTACCAAAACAGAAACAGCAGGCATTGCAATATGAGAATAAAGAAAATCAGCATGGGCAGACCTTTGTACTAGGGACGCTTTGCTACGATAGGGCTTTCCTATGACAGATGTGCACAGACTAAGAAGCTCAGAGCAGAGGTGGAGATGAGGGCTGCAGAGGATGTTGGGTTAACCAGCAAACATGTACTATGAACCCAGAGGTGAAGCATAAGGCAGAGACAGGCTGCTTTTTGACAATTGCCTTATTTCTGTGACTGAACGAGACCACTCATTGTTGACAGAGAGAATTATGTAGTTACAAACACTCTCGGCTCCATTACTATCTATCATGCCCCAAGAGACATCAAAGGACGAGACTCCACCGATGCCCATTATGGTCAGCTCCCAGTGTGTGCTTCTGTGGTAACGGTGTTCCTGAAGCATTTGCTCCAATTTCAGAGATGTCTGATGCTGCTCATTGTCAGTCAACACGGTGAACCAGACTCCTGCTCTCCCACTCCCTCAAGCTGTTCCAGGCTCAGAGTGCCCCACCCAAAGCCAAACGCTCAGAACTGACAAAGTCAGTGCCATCTATATTCTCCTACTGCTGCTGGCTCATGTGGTCTCACGCTGGGCCCTTGTAGGGCAACTCTCTCACTTGGCACACAAGGATACTCACCCGTAGCTTTGAACTCCACACACATCATGTGCACCTGCTTGTCCTTGGCCTCAGATTAGCCATCTCTCCTTCTAGAGAGCATGCGGATGCTGCTGTTACAAGGGTACCTCTCCTTTCTCAATTGCCTGCTTTTCTTAATGAAGTATTAGGGCCAACTGCCTGCTGGGGTATTCATTTCTCCCACTGATCTAGGGCTCGTTTGGGAAGACGCCACACTATGTATCCTGTAGTTTCAACACTTAAAACAGAACATGATACACAGTAAATGCCCACATGCTACAAACAGTTGCCATGTATAGTCAATTAAGTGATTGTGACTTCTTAGTCATTCAAAGATTAGTGGCCCTCTTTAAGAATGAAATGAGTATCCATTCCTTAATGAATAAAAAAGAAAACGTGCTATAACTACACAAGGAAATATGACCCCACCTTAAACGGAAGAGAGTCCTGTCATTTGTAACAACCTGATGAAACAAGGCATGTCGTTAAAAGGAATACACAAGCACAGAGAAACGAATATCTCATGGCCTCACTTATGTAACTCATAAAAAAATGAATGCATACAAATAAAGAAGTATTTTCCAGAAGCGCCAATGGGTATGGATTGGGGCAATGTTGGTTTAAAAAAAAAAAAGGATACACGATTTCAATGGTCTTAATCAGAAAACGTTCAGGAGTGTGTAAGGTCATGTAGGGCTAATTGTCATGGAAAGGAAAGGGCAGGGAGGAAGAAAAGATCTATAGTCAGGCTTGAGAAGGTGAGCATTTTGCAAGTAATGACAACACCAAACTCAGGACATCCCAACGACTCTCTATGCAGCTTGCTCCTCTTGCTGCCGTGACAACAGAGCTGATGTGAACAGCTTCACGATGGAAGATTCGCTGTACCTCATGGTTCATTTCATCATGGCGGAGAGGTCATATGACAGGACTGAGAGGTAGGTGGTCACGTTACACCACAGTCATGAAGCAGAAAGTGATGCCTTTTCCTCTGTATTCAGAACAGGACCCCACCCTACAGAATGATGCTGCCCACACATAAGGGTGCTTGTTCCACCTCAATTAACCCAACCCGGACACACCCTCGTAGAAGTGTCCATCAAGAAGTCTACAAGAAGCCTACTAAGCATTCAAGCCGTTTTCCATGTTTGCCTAGATCTTAGAACAGAAGTAATTAGTTGCAGGCGTAAGAGAATAAATAGGTCAGTGTTGAGGCAAGTAAAGCATTTCCTACCTCTTTGGATTTCTATATTTTGGAGTGTTGAGGGTCTATACTTAGTGCCCCAATCATAAACCTAAGTATTTGGACAATCTGTCAGGATACATCATATGAAATCTATTTTTGCAGGTGTAGTCCCGCATACCCCCCAACACATTGGGTGCATCAACTAAGCACTTGGTGATAAGGATTAAAAAATAAATATAAGTGAATAAATGTTCGTGCAAGCAGACCATCGTACTCCACAGCTGCTCCACTGAGAGGCTGGATAACGGAGTATTTACAGAGTGCAGGGTGGGGTCAGAATACAGACAGAGAGGGAGCATAATCTGAACACCTAACTGGTGAGATGGAAAATTACCCTGTAACTCAGTCAAAAACGTTCTTCATATCCTAACACCAGGGAGAGCTAAACGAACTACCCACTGCAGAAGCAGGCAACCAGCAAGGGAAAACCAGCATTGGAAATATCCTCAGATGCCTTCCAGGGCTTTGTTTCAGAATCTGTCTTCAGTAGAAAACATTTCATCTTCAAGTTTGGCTGGGATTTGTATTCGTACAGGATCGCGTAGGATAAAAATAGCCAGACAGTAAAAAATCAAAGTATAAAGTCCGAGATTGAGGCGGGACATTAGCCGAGATGCATCCCACTGATAGACGTAGAGATCCCTGGTAGCATTTCAGTACTTACCCAAGAAAGGCAAACAAACAAACAAACAAGTCAGGAGAAGCCAAGCTAATTGTATTAGCAGAAGTCTGACTTTGATTTCATTTTTTGTCTTGCTGCCACCATATGAGCAAGTTAAAGGAGAAAAGCTGTATCTTAGTTCATAGTTCTGGGACTTGTATGTCCACCACATTGGGACAGGAATGGTGTCTGGGACACCTCCGTCTGTTGCAGTGGGAACTGACTGCATGTGTGTTTGCAGCCTGGTAATCAGATCAGAACCATGATGGGTGATAAGGGCAAAGGCCTTCTGTTGGTGAACTCCTCCTGCCAGCTGGACCCCACTTCCCTACACTTTCACAGCCATTAACTTGGAAACAATCATTCAAACTTTGGGGGATGTTTGTATCCAACCATGAAGGCATAAAGTGTAAGTATGAAGTCAAAGAGGGAAAGATCCAGAAACGCCTGGGGGTGTGGAACCGGAAGAGGTCTCTAACGAGGGAGAACTCCGCCCTACAGGTCTCTATGTTGACGGTGCAATAGAGTCACATGGAATGCTAGACAATTACTAACTCCTTGTAGCACATTTCTGTGAGCCCAGCACTTGGGGTGTGTGTGTGTGTGTGTGTGTGTGTGTGTGTGTGTGTGTGTGTGTGTGTGTGTGTAAGGACCACCTAAGTTCAAGATCAGCCTGGATCGAGTTCCTAAATTCCAGGTCAGCCAAAGCTATAAGCATAAAAGTAATGACTCCCTCTCCATCTCCACCCTCCCTTGCCCTCAAAAAAATAATCCATCAATTACAAAATCCCAGATTTCATTTCCACAGAATAAGAGTTAATTGTTCCACATCAAAGTCTGTGTTGATGTAAGTAATCGTTTCTCAAGTGATTGCAACACAAGGTCAGGTTTGGGGACTGATAGTCAAAGTAACTCATTGGAGGCAGAAGACCGGCCATTAACACCATTTTCTTGAACTTCTTGAAGTAGCAAGGCCTGTGTTTCCCAAATTTCAAATATTCACAGAAGTCCCTGGAGAAATTTTCTATATGTTATCCAAAATCCTATCTATTTATTTATTTATTTATTTATTTATTTATTTATTTATGGTAAATCGAGTCATTTCCCAGATCTTTAGACCCTTTAAGCTTCAAAACCTAAGCATCTCGGATAAAAAAAAATATATATCAAAATTCTGGTGTACTGGTTGAATGCTTTTCTGATACTCATTAAAATATACAGTGTTAATATAAGTGTGGGACTCATACACAGCGCTGCCAGAGGTGATAAATGCAATTTAGAGAAATCATTAACATGTTACCTGAATGCACAGATTGTATGAAAGTTGCAGAATTAAGTTACTTCTTCAAGAATGACTCGAATTACCTGTAAGATAGATGATAGGTAGATAGGTAGGTAGGTAGATAGATAGATAGATAGATAGATAGATAGATAGATAGATAGACACACACATAGATGCATAGACAGACGGACTTAACATTTGCTTATTCATCAAGCTGACTGTCCAGTCTCAGACACTACAGAGAGAATCCCAGTGCTCCGGAGAATGAGCAAAGCCCACAGACGTGAGTCAGCTCTAGCTTGACCCCTCCCTCTTACTCTCTACTCAATGCGTAGGCGTCATGTTTACAAACCTACAGACTATTATGTTAATAAAAACGTATTGTGATGCCACTGAAGAATATAGAAGCATCGAGAATGGCCAGGGATTTCACTTTCGGAAAGACAGATGTGTCGTAACACTCTTAGGTACTTGCCGATCTGCAAAAATGATGGTCAGTGGTTAAATACACAATTCCTTTTCTGGTTTCACCCAGAGAACACTGTTTGGTACAAATAGGGTTCTTTGTTTAATTTTGGGAGAGGTTATCAATTTTTTTATTAGTTGAGAGGAACATTTTTATATGCAGACATGATTTGTGTATTTCAAAGAAAGAGCCTTAGGAGCTGGGAGCTTTCAAGTCTGGCTGAGCAAAAAGCCCCTTTGTCCTTTACCTCCATATAAGAACATCGATCTGTTTGCCCGGAAACCGGGAAAGGGAATAACACTCGAAATGTATATAAGAAATACTCAAGTTAATAAAAAAAAAAAAGAACATCGATCTGTTCATTCATGTCTCCTAGAACGTGGAGAGGCACCAGCATTCTGTGCTTCTGCATAAGCTATCCCAACGTCAGCCCTAGTTAGGAATCCCAGAGGTACAGTGACTATGGAATGTGTCTACAAGGGAGCACACATCTCGTTTCTTCTACCTTATTCCCAAAGAACCGAATCCCCTTCTTTCAAGTTGTTGTTCTGAGACATCTTACCTGGAGACTGACTGTCTCGAAGAACCCAGGAGGACTCATTTGTCCGTGGGACATGGGCGAGACAGCGTGAGTCCAGTTGCACTCAGAGCCAGCTCTTGAGGAAAGGGGGATGTCTACTGGTTTTAAGCTCTACTCTTACCTCTCCATAAGTAACTACTATATGAGGAGTGTGGATCTGAAAATTATTCAAAAGCAGTAAGTAAGAGCAACAAGAAAGGAAAGAGCTACTGGGGAGCTAGGCCTGTGCACATCCGAGAATGGTCCTGCAAAGACATCCAAGCCAAGGTCCTGCCTTTCTCCTCTAGCAGCATGCCCATTGGCTAATAGTCTGACTGTTCCTTTAATTCCTTTACATGTGTGCATTTATTTGTTCTAGTCTATGTGAACAAGTGTTTTGCCTGTATGTCTGTGTGATCCAGGCATGCCTGGTACCTGTGGAGGTCAGGAGAGAAGGTCATGCCCCCTGGAACTGGAGTTACAGATTGTCACGAGTCACCATGGGAGCTGGGGACTGAACTGAGACCTCAGAAAGAACTAGTCCTCCTAACTGCTGAGCCAGTTCCCCGACCCTTAAACATTTGTTTCAAGTTTCAGTTCTGCGAATTTCATACCATTATGGGACCAATTGTGGATATGTCAAATGTATTCTTAGAAATGTCCCTTATTGTTTGACACCTAGGGGCCCCTCCCAACCATCACAGAAAACGCTGTGCAACCAGCAGGGAAACATATTGTTCGTTTACAAGCATTCGTACGTCTCTTATGTGTCAAGCACTTGTTTCTGGGAAGTCAATGGTGAACAAATCATTATTCAGGGCTGCCCTTGAAGATTTATACAAACGCATTTAAAACATCAACCTTGAAAGTGCTTTTAATAAGCAACTGAGTCTGGAAACGGGAAACAAGAAACTCCTTGGTGGCAAACAGGGAAGAACTCCTCTGAAAAGAAAATTGAAGTTTTTCTGCCCCTCAGAGTTTCTTCCACCTAGATTTCAATGTTACGACTGTGTATGAAGGATCTGGGAGATAACTCAGTCAGACCTGAGTTCCATCCCAGAAACCATGTTAAAAAGAAAACTCGGGCATGGGGGTGCAGACTTGTAACCCCAGAGATGGGGCAGCGGAAAACAAGCAGATTCCTAGGGCTCCCAGTCAGCTGCACTATCCCACTGGCAAAACCAGAGGGGTTAATTGCATCACGCAAACAGTGTGTCTGTTCTATCACACTCTTGGGTAAGAGACATCATTTGGAGTTGATGGGTGACCTTCTGACAAGTAAGTTTCTTCCCCTCTGGGTTGGCACCAGCTCTCCCTTATGGGAGACTCTCAGCATCTATCTTAGGGGGAGGGTGTCCATCAGATCATTTTAAAACTATTTCACTACGGATGTTCCAAAAACAGCAAGGATCTTTTGTGGTCGAGCAACGTGCTCTTTACTGGTGTCTGGTGTGGACAGACGTTTAACCAACAGCACACTGAGTTCAGGCCCTATGTCTGGAATGGGGCATCTGATAAGTTCCCTGTCCACCTCAAATGCTTCAATTTACAGAGAGTACCACCTGCTGCTATTTCAGTTTCAGATATTTCAGGCCTACGGCAGTATATAAATAAGGGTTTTGTTGACTTGGTAGAAAAATCATGTGTTTCTGTTGGAATGAGAAGGGACAGAGATAAGGAAGGGTTTCCAATCTGATGAAGGACAGGATGAACAAAGGAACCCACAACAAGATAGCTGCAGAATACGAATGGTAAATGTTAAACGGAACAGGGGCAACTCGTGAAAGAGAAGTCCCGTTGTGCCAGAGTGCGCTCACACTGTGGCCTCTGGCCTTGCATCTCATTTCCACGAACCTTGTTTCCCAGCTCCCCTCCGAAAGTAAAATCAAGTCTTAAAAAAAAACTTGTCTGCTGGGGAAAATATTCAATTATGGAGTCTGTCCAACCAGAAGACGCCACAATAAAGAAATAAAAAGAAATCCAGCTACGTATAGTGCCTCTAAAATGACCATGAGCATGAATATGGAAAGGAGAGAAGATGAGCTAACGTACTGATTGCCCAAGATGAAAGCCATGGCTGTCCCTCAATAACAATCATGCCTCAAATTGGTATGTTTTCCCTCTGAATTTACTATTAACGATAAATCATTGAAAGACTTAATAGTTAGCCTGAACTCATTTGTGCTTAATGTTGCAAGGAGACAGAGATGGAGACGGGATGTTTTTGTAAAGAAAATGATCCAGTGTTTAATGCTTTTCAAATCCTATTCTATTAACAGTATATCTTTTGCTAAATAGCTTACATTTTTATGCCTGTTCTAGTTCTGCAAGTCTCATTGATTAATAGGACTCCTTATTTATCATGTATTTAAATTCTCAGGAGCCGCTCAGGTCTGCTCGGAATCTGCCCTTCGTAATTCCCAGATCAAGAGGAGAAGAGGGTGCTAATTACCTTGTAGAGGACAATACAAAGAAGCCAGCTATGGGGATGGTACTTTCCCCACAGTCTCCAACTAATATGAAAGAAAAATGAGTATGGTCTGTGTTTTCTGACGAAGGCATGGCTGTCAGCTCTGAGGACATCTACAGATGAATTCTAAACACTCTACGGCTGTGTGATCCTTACAATGTAATAATTTAGACCCTGGCTTGTGGGTTTTTCTAGATTCAGTAGACTCTAGAGGATGATGGTGGGGCGCATTTATAGTTTTACTATTTCCTACTATAGAGAAGGGGGAAATCACACAGTCATTATGGGGACCTGAATTCAATTCCCAGAACCTACACCAAAACAACTGTCAGTCATGGCAGTGCACATCTGTCATGGCAGTGCACATCTGTCATGGCAGTGCACATCTGTCATGGCAGTGCACATCTGTCATCGCAATGCTGGCAAGGAGGTGAAAGGCAGTTCACCACCAGACCTACACGTTGGTCTCCTGGTCAGTAAGACAGGCCTCCAAAATCAAAGTGGGCAGCTCCCAAGAAACCATGCCTAGTATTGAACTCAGCCTCCACATGATCAAAGGTACATCATAATACAGTGCACACATATAACACACACATAACATATGCACATATAATGTCTACTAGAACATGAAGCTCTTTCAGATACAAGGAACAAAAACACATCTTTAGCTAAAAGGCACGTCTTTCCCCCTGCAACTGAGCCGTACAGACTGAGACTTGGCTCACTGGGAGGCTTTACTTCAGGAAGAAAAATGTCATCTCTGAGACTTAGCCTCTCTGGCATTTCTTCTCCAGTTCTCTTTCATAAAGGGTCACCTAGAAGAAGATGGCTGCCTACAAACCCCCATGTGTAGATAGATCTAGGGGTTTTCAGACCAGTGGAAAGACTTCCACTATCCATTTTGAAGCGTTCCCCCAAACTGAACCAGCCCCTACATCACAGAAATTAAGCACGACCATCCTGTGAGCAGGACACAGGACCAGCCCTAATTAAACTGCATTGACTTAAAAGACTTTTTCCAGTAAACTTCAGCTTGTTACTAGAGGGGGAGCTTAGGGAAGTTAGGCAGTTGGTGTGTTGGTTACCAAGTTAGGCAGTCGGTGTGTTGGTTACCTTTCTCATTGCTGCCACAAAAGACCTGACAAGAAGAAAGGAAGAGTTTTCTGGCTTAGTTCCTGGGATCCGTCCTGGCAAGAAAGGATTGACTTCTGGAACAGGAGATGGACTGGATACATTGTTTCTGCATTCAGGAATAGACACTGAATAGGAAGTGAAGTAAGGCTGTGAAATACCTCAAGGTGGCCATATATGCTGAACTGGTTACATTGTTCCCCAGTCAGGAGATGGACCGGTTACATTGTTCTCCAGTCAGGAGATGGACTGGTTACATTGTTCCCCAGTCAGGAGATGAACTGGTTACATTGTTCTCCAGTCAGGAGATGGACTGGTTACATTGTTCTCCAGTCAGGAGATGGACTGGTTACATTGTTCCCCAGTCAGGAGATGAACTGGTTACATTGTTCTCCAGTCAGGAGATGGACTGGTTACATTGTTCTCCAGTCAGGAGATGGACTGGTTACATTGTTCTCCAGTCAGGAGATGGACTGGTTACATTGTTCTCCAGTCAGGAGATGGACTGGTTACATTGTTTCCCAGTCAGGAGATGGACTGGTTACATTGTTCTCCAGTCAGGAGATGGACTGGTTACATTGTTCCCCAGTCAGGAGATGGACTGGTTACATTGTTCTCCAGTCAGGAGATGGACTGGTTACATTGTTCCCCAGTCAGGAGATGGACTGGTTACATTGTTCTCCAGTCAGGAGATGGACTGGTTACATTGTTCTCCAGTCAGGAGATGGACTGGTTACATTGTTTCCCCATTCAGGAATGCGACAACTAATAGGAAGTGAAACAAGGCTGTAATACCTCAAGGCTGCCTCCCACTCCCAAGACCCACTTCCTTGGAAAGGCTCTACCTCCTAGAAGTTCCAGAACCTTCTCTAACATTGCCAGCACCTGTGGATCATTGTTCAACACATGAACCTGTGGGGGACATTTCCATTTCATATTCAAACTATAACTGACAACCGACAAGGAAAGCAAATCATGTATTCAATTAGTCAATTAAAAAACGCTTGGTTACACTCTATTAATAGTATTCTCAGGAGAGAATCCATCTTCCTTCCACTATTGTCACAGAAAACAAGTCACACCTCTTGCTCCCTTTCAGCATAATCCACAGCAGGGGGCTGGTGGCTAAGCAATTGTTTTAGTTTCTTTTCTTCCTGCCGCTGTATCTAACATAGCTGACAAGAAGAAGTTAAAGAAAGAAAATGTGGCTTGGCTCAAGATTTTGGAAGATTCCATCTATCCTAGCAGGGACACCGTGGGTGACAGGGTTCACACATGTCAGCATGAAGCAGAGAGTGGGATGGTGGCACTGGATTGTCTTTCTCTTTCCCCCCTTTATTCATTCTGCCCCCAGGGCATGAAGCAATGCCCTGTACTCAGGGTCGGGCTTCCGTTTTAGTCAGCTCTGTAAATGCCTTCCAGTCACCCCAGAGCCGAGCCTCCTGAATCTCCTAGGTGATTATGGATCCAGCCAAGTCAGCAGTGGAGACGAAGGATGGCCCTAGGATTCTGCTCCCAGTTTCTTGTGTCTCCCCTGTAATACCATTTTCTTTTCTAGGTTAGTAGTAAAATAATACTAATGACAGAATAACAATAAAAGAATAAATAATAATGTAATAATAATAAATACAGAGTCCTGCTTGTAGAATTTAAAAATAACATTATTCTAAGTTAATCTCATAAACACTGTCTTTGTTCCTTGCATATTTCAGTCAGCGAGAAAATTTTTAAATGTTCTGAAAAGTGAGGCCAATCCGAAGTCCTTTATTCCCCAACTCCAATATAGAGGAGCTATCATCATTAAAAGAAAGAAAAGAGTCACCAAAATGGCTAAACATTACCGTTTTTGCCCAGAGAGCAAAAGTTTGGGAAATTTTCCAGCAAGCGGTTTGGTGACAAACAATCTGAAATTCTTTGGCCTGGTAACCACCTGTACATGGTCATTTCTCGGAAACTTAAAAGGCTGTGGAACATCAGTGCGTCTTCTGGTTCAATCTTACTCTGACTTGATGACTTCAGGCTGCCATGTTAAGTATCACCTTTAGGACAGCCCATGCTCGTCAGCAGGAGAAACCAGTGGAAACTTCTAGTTTCTTTGGAAAGTCAGTTATGTCAAACAATGTTTTGTTGGGGCACACAGGTGAAAGGATGACTTGCTAAAGCAGACACATGAAAGGACGTTTTCCTGAAGCAGACACATATGAAAGGATGTTTGGAGATAGCAGACATGTGAAAGGATACTTGATGAAAGAGTGTAGATACGATCCCACAGACAGCAGAAGAGGGAGCGCTGGTCTGGTTTGTTCCACCTCGCTATTCTTCACTAACAACGCACAAGCATTGGTTCGCCTGACATAGCGTTGTTGAGCTCAATTTGTGGTAACACTGCCACTGAGAGAAGCTCACCGAAGAACTGCCCGTGAGGTTCCTGTGGCTTCTTGCAGCTTCAGCACTCTGGGGCTGGTTATCTTGGTTGGAAGCCTTGAAGTTTCTTCAGGACTGGTCTGCAGCTGCTCATTTGTCTTTAGTGTTTGCTACGGGACTGAACTGCTGACAACGAAGATCAAGCTGGCCCCAAAGAACTATTGCTAAACAGGCCCACTTCCCCCATATCCTAATAATATCCCCTAATAGCTTCTCTTCCAGAACCTCTGGTGGGTTGTGGGCAGGAGGATAGGTTGAACATTTAGACTGCACAGAAATGTATGGCTACAGACCATTGTCTTGGCTTTTCACTGCTCAGAATTAAGGACTCCACGGTCCCTCTCTGAACATTCAGGACATTCTGGTTGTCATCGCATGCCCCTATAATGAAAAGTCCAAGGATGGCTCAGAGTGCACAAAGGAAAGAGATGGGGAAGGGGACAGGCAAAGAAGAAAGGTAGAGGAGGGAGCTACCATTAGATCACAGAGACACTCTCCAGTGTGACTTCTGGGGAAGAAACTGAGGTTTGTAAACGCATCTCCCTTCTGTTAGAGGTAGGGCAACCAAGCCACGGCAATGTCTTTTCAGTAGGTGTGGACAGGTGAAGTCTGTAAACTGATACCATGGCTGTCGGTTGCTAAAGCCATCCGGAAGACAATTTAAATGGCCTATGTTCAAATACCACATTCCCCTTTAAAACATCTCTTACAGCCAGGATAAAATATATTCAATTTTCCTTAATAAAAAGCTTAACTTTTTCAAACTTTTAAAATTACTTCCTAACAACAAGAATTAAAAAAAAAAGATACGTAACACAGAGCTAGTTGCTCTCTATGGCTGCAGTAAAATGCCTGGTGAAACATCTTCAGAGAGGGGGATTTAGCTCAGTTTCTGCTTTCTCTGACTGAACTGCGCCATAGAGGGAGCCTGTGGCTCAGGGAAGCAGTTCATGTCTCAGGGGCAGGAAGCTGAGGCCTGGGCTCTGCTGCTCCCTGGCTTTCTTCTTGTCTTTTTCCCCTAGGCTCTCACACATGAAATGGTGACTCCGACATTGACGGTGAGCTTCCTACTTTAGCTAATCATGAGTGGAGACACCTCACAGGCTCACTGGAGAGGTTCCTTATGGTGACTCATTGCAGGCCATCCACTGCGTGGGGGAAAGAATAAGAAACGAATGAACAGAAGTCTACTGCATTAGGGAGTAGCCATGCCTGGATTCAAAGGGCCATTTAATTGGCAGATAAGGAAGAACGTGAAGACTTTCCTTTTAGGGTCTGGTACTTGATGTTATACATTTCAGCCCAATCCATTTTCCTGTAAACTTTATATCTTCACTTCGTGAAGTAAATTTTTATTTACTTATTTATTCACTAAATATTTCGATGTGAGCCCCCCTCCTCCAAGCATTCCTCACTTACAGTTTCCCCCATTGCCCTCTCCTCCAAGAAGAGGGAGCCACCCTCCCCACCCTCCCCACCCCCGGTTCCCTGCCTCAAGCATACCAAGTCGCTGGTACATCCACTGAGACCAAACAAGGCAGCTCAGCTCAGTAAGGGGAACAGGATCTACAGGCAGGCAGCAGACTCAGGGAAAGCCCCTTCTCCAGTTGTTGGGATGCCCGCATGAAGCACAAGCTGCACATCTGCTACAGATGTGCGGGGAAGGGGGTGTCCCAGCTCATGTGCGGGGAAGGGGGTGTCCCAGCTCATGTGCGGGGAAGGGGGTGTCCCAGCTCATGTGCGGGGAAGGGGGTCTCCCAGCTCATGTGCGGGGAAGGGGGTGTCCCAGCTCATGTGCGGGGAAGGGGGTGTCCCAGCTCATGTCCGCTCTTTGGCTGGCAGCACAGTCTCTACAGCCCCCAAAGGTCCAGGCATGCCGACTCTGCTGGTTCTCCAGTGGAGTCCCTGTACTCTTTGGGCCCTCAGTCCTTCCCCAACTTTCCCACAAGACGCTTGGAGCTTCAGCCATTTGGCTGTGGGTCTCTGTATCTCTTCCCATTGGCTGTTGAGTGGAGCCTCTCAGAAGACAGTTACGCCAGGCTTCTGTCTGATCTCGATTTAACTTTAGCAGTCATAGTCACTTTTCTTTACAGATGAATAATGTCCCGTTTGGAGAGATGGTTCAGCCATCAAGTCAACTGATTTCTCTTCTAGAGGACCTGAGTTCAAATCCCAGAACCTACATGGTGGTCCACGACACTCTAAAGCTCTAATTCTAGGGGATCTGATGAACTTTTCTGACCTCCATGGGTACGAGGCATGCACACGGTGCACAGACATATGTGCAGGCAAAACACCCATACACATAAAATAGCAATAGGTAGTTCTGAAAAAAATGAATCCTCCATCGTCTACGTGTTTACTTTCCTTATTTGCTCACTGCATTCTTACCCGTAAACTGCACCGAGGCTGGTTTCATTTCCTTGCTCTAGTAAATAAAGCAGCAATAAACACAGAGGAACAAATATCTCTGGTGTGAGAGCTCTCTGGGTGTGTGCCCAGGAAAGAAATAGCTGGATCATATGGTAGCTTAATTTTTGAGGAATCTCCAAATTGATTTCCATAACGGCTCTATATTAATGTGCTCCCCAACACACACACACACACACACACACACACACACACACACACACCAGCATTAAATAAGAGTTTGTTTTCCTTCCGCTCCAACATCTGTGGTCAGATTTGTTGATGACAGCCATTCTGACTGAGGTGAGGCAGTTTCTCAAAGTAGTTGTAATTTGCATTTCCCTGATGACTAGGGATACAGAACACTTTTTTAAAAAAAGATTGATTTTTATTTTTATTTACACATAAGTAGAATATATATATATACCCACAAAAACTGGAGGAGTCAGATCTCCTTTAACTGGAGTCACAGGAGTTGTGGGTTGCCTGAAATTGGTTCTAGGGACTGAACTTGGGTCCGCTGGGAGAGCAGTAAGCACTCTTAACCACTAAGCCATCCAGTCCAGTCCCTGTGTGAGGCAGACATTTTTTAAAATAGTTACAAGCCATTTTGGTTTCTTTTAAAAAAAAAAAAAACTGCCTACCCATTCCTTTGCCCCATTGTTCACTGGCAGTTTTACTTCCTTGGGATTTAATTTTTGCACCTCTTTGTAATGCTGGATAATGGCCTCTTGTCTGAAATGTAGATGGTAAAGATTTCGTCCTACTTGTGAGGACTCTCAGTTTTCTCTGCCAATCACTTCCTTGGCTGGACAGAAACATTTCAATTTCACTTGCTCCCATCCTCATTCTAGTAGCCGGACCCTGTGGTAATTAGAAGTTCTGTTTGGAAAGACCACGCCCATCTTGATATCTTGAACAGCATCCCCCATGCCGTCCTCTAATTGTTTTAGGTTTTAATTTCTTTAACCCACTTTGAGCTGATCTTTGTACAAAACCAAAGATACAGTTCTAATTTCATTCTGCTGCCGGGGAGTGTCCAGTTTTGCCTGCACCGTTTGTTGAACAGGTCTTTTTACCCACTCCACTTCGGTAGTCTTAGGATCATAGCCGAGTGTGTGTGTGTGGGGGGGGGGCATGTGTGTGTGTAAGGTATATATAAACAGTGATAAGTGCAGATAAAGTCTAGAATTTACAAAGGAGACCAAAGCTAACACATGTGGCAAGGACAAACAGAATGTAGCAAAGGTTATGGGATCCAGGAAGGAGGGGATACCGCCATTTTTCTCTAGTTTCGGCTCTACTGCTTCATTTTTCATGGTGGATATGTGAATTCAGTTTCCTGTGTTTTGAGGAGCAAGGACCTGTCCTGCATGCCCAAAGACTCTCCAACATGCGTCCTTCTTTAAAGGTAGTGATTGTGAAAGTCAGGCTTTCTTTTTAATTCCTCCAACCATCGGCATAGTAAGAACTAGATGTGACAGGTCCCTGAATGTGTCTGCCACACTGACCCACTTAGGAGAAATAACGAGGAGCGTAGCCTAGAATGTTCCCTTTCCCCCCCTTTTGTTTAAAACCACACCAAATCGTTTTATTCCGATGTTATTTAACGTGCAAATCGTATCACTGTACCTAAAATAAAGTCCGGGTTTTATATCTTTAAAGTCAACTTGAGCTTTAAATGCACCTTTTGTGTAAAGTGGCGGTTCAGATCAATCCGTTATGGTTCTCAGTTAGTATTCCGGTTGTAATATTAGGAAGTTGGGAATATTAGAATACGTCCCAAGTTGAAAGTGCATCATCCCCCAACCGGTTCCTGATTTAATGTTTTTAAAGAAAATCTTCAAAACCCTGCAGGGTTTAGGACTAGAAGCTTCCCCTGTGGTTTCCCTCCACCCTCCTCTCATCAGATTGGAGTTCAGCAAGCGATTCCCAGTAGTCCCGCTCGGCCCTGGGTACCACCACTTCAGAAACCAGTCACCGAGCCGGTCAATTGACAGCAATTACAGGCCGGAGACGCTGTCCTCGGGCGCTACACTGTATTAAGTTCTGGTTTGTTTCCTGGAAATTACAGGGTGACCTGCTTTCGGTTTGGAAGCTATAACCGGAATCCGAAGAAGAACAATACTTTTCATCAAAAGCAACACGCAAAGCCAAGGAGTTCTCAAAGACTTCTGCACTCAGAGAAAACCAGGGAGCAAGCACAAAATTCAGCTATTAAAACTAGAAAAAGGAAGCATTTTAAAACTAGAACCTTTCGCATTAGAATACGCTTTCATATTGTTGTGGAGAAACGCGGCAGATCTGCTCGTGCTCCATTCGCTGTACCTGAGGTGAGACGCACTGTGCGTTCCGTTCCGTTGCTGGGTTGCCGCATTATCTAGTTCGCTTCCCCCTGGGCGCTAGCACTCTGATCAAGCTTGCTTCTGGGAAAATCGCTTCATCGAATAGAAGTTCTTTGTTGAAAAGAAAATCTGGAAGGGGGTTTACAGAGTGGAGTTGCATTTCTGCCGTGAATAAACACAGAGCCGATTATGAAGTCCTCCCTGTTACTTCCCGCTGGCACAGCGAGCTAACAGTCTGTACTCAAGGATCACAGGGTGTTGGAGGGTATGTAAAGCAAGCACCCGGGCAAGTGGAGCCTTTAATTCTAATTGCCTGTGTAAATTAAATGGCGTTGTTCGGTGATTGTCAAGCTGAATGATGGGAATGTTACCAAGGAGAGACGAGTCCATTATGGTTTTATCCACACTACACGACTTCACAGTGACAGGAGAACCTAGCAGCAGCCCCGGACAGCCCTGAGAATCCCCCAGTCTCTAACTGGGAGCCCTGTAGTGTTTGCCCTCCAGCTTCAGTCACTCTGGTCTGAAAATCCTCTTGGCTCTCTGAGCACAATGTGACAGCATTTCCGGTAACAGGAAGAATAAAAAAAGGACAAGGTGCGAGCATCCCTCTGCCTCTGCAGTTCAGAGTGCCTGGCCCAGAATCTTTAACCACCAATACCAGAACAACTATTTAGCTCAGTCTGCTGTCCCACCAGCCTCGGAACCGAATAAAAAGCCCTTCCAGATTATGTGAATTGATTTTTCCGTTCCAGGGTTGTTTTTCCTCCCCGAATCCTCATTTCCATCTGCTTTGGGTCAAGGGTAAAGACAGAGCCTTCCAACAAGCCTTTTGGCATTACAGAACTGAGCATCTGTTTGGCTGTAGGCTATCCACTGCGGAACCAACAAGGAACAGGTTTCTGACCAGTGTTTGACAATTTGGTAGCTCATCATTACCCAATAAATATGCTAATCATCACCCCTGACGTGGGACTAAAAGCAGAAATTTGGTTTCAAAAACATCCCCAGCATCCCCAGAAGTTACCGAGTGGCTGCCATGGGGCTTAACTTCAGAGAGCTTCTGTTTTGTTTTCATCTCATTTTGCAGTCTCTCTGACCCATCCAGGATCGTGCACAAGAGATGAAATGTCGTGTCTTGTCACCACACATAAGCAGACGTCATCCACCTTCCTTAACACGATGCCCTCAACACTTCTCAACCAGCTTCTTAACTGAACTCTCCTTGGCAGTAGCTCTCATAGATTAATCTAGAAATCAAAGAGACATACTCAAGGGAAGCAGGGGGCTGGTGAAGTTGCCTCATCCCCTCGTCTGACCAGTGGCGTCATTCTATCGGTGTCTTCTACACCAACGTGCCTTAAACTCAGGTTTGGAAATCGATTGCACGACCTCGAAGGGGTAGAGGGTCTACCTAAGTAAGTGATCGACTTGATGGACATCCATCGAATCAATTTAAGCCACCAATTCCCATATTCCCCATTTCATCGTCTTAACATTGATAAGGAAATGAACGAAAAGCCACTGAAGTATTTGCCCCTAGTCCTACTGTGTGTTTTCTTTCACTTAAAGGTAGTTATGGTCGATATAAACAAGTCTGATCCTATGCATCAGATAGCTGCCTGTTGAGCTCGTTCAACCCACAGTCTGTACATTGTAGGATTGATGGTAGCTATAATTGTAAGCCAACACAGAAAAGTAAACTTATATAAAAGATTAGGGGGTGGGTTTGTTTTTGTAACTCAATTGCACCGTTCTTGTGTGATGTCCATAGATGGATGACAAGGTAACGTTATGATGTCAAAAGGCTGGAGAGGTTGGGTTCATCGCCTGTATAAACAGTGCCTTTTGGAGTTGAACTGTGGGGCTGTCCATGATTTTGCCAGAGCAAGGGATTACTATGTTGAGGCTCAGCTGTGCCCTGCTCTAAGTTATCCCATGCTGTGTAAAATGATGATTTGTTCTTTCAGGTTTTTCTCAAACCTTATGGGACTCCATTTGACATGCAGGGGTTTTTTTTGTTCCATTTTGAGGCTGGGGGATAATTGGGTGCCTCAGTTTATAAGTCGATGGTACCTTTATCTAGAAGCAGCCAGGAGGCAGTGGGATAAATATTCTGAAAAGTAATAGGGGGCTTCTCTAGAAACATGTCAAAGTAAACCGAACCTATGGGCACTCGTGGGCATATTAAAATCATATCAGAGAAACCGGATCCAAGAATGCATTGGATACAGAGACACACAAAGAAGGTTGGACCTCATATAGGAGACAGCCCCTCACAGCCATTTTTGGCTTCCCATCAACCTCTCCTCTGCTCACCCAGTGTATGTATCAAGGTACTGACAGAGAACTCCAATATCCCAGGGACCTCCCTGAATCTGGCGCACACTGTTGACACAGCTTACTGAAGTTTCAATCTGCCTGTGTCCATCTGGACCTGGTCCTGCCCTCTGCCTCTCTGCCAGGATGGTACCACATGCTGCTTCTGCAGCTCCACTCTGCTCCTATGGCTTGACTCTGCTGAGGAGGCTCTGGCCGACCTCCAGCAGTGCTGGCCTCTGCCTTCCTTCAGACGTTCCTCTTACTTCCCTACCAGCTTCCTGCCTCTGCCTCTAGATTAGAGCCCTCTGTAGCTCCTTGAACTCTGCTGCAGACTATTTTCCCTTTCAAGTCATTCTATAACCATATAAATGTATACATATAAATTATATTACATATAGATTCTATGTTATATATTAAATAAATATATCTTAGATAATAGATTATATATTGGGTTATATAATCTATATATTATATATGTATAGATGATCTATGTATGGTGGTTTGGAAATGCTTGGCCCAGGGAGTGGCACTATTTGAAGGTGTGGCCTTGTTGGAGAAAGTGTGTCACTGTGGGGTGGGCTTTGAGAGCTTCCTCCTAGCTGCCTGAGATGATGCCAGCTTTCCCCTGTTTGCCTTTGAAACAAGATGTAGAACTCTCAGCTCCTCTTGCACCATGCCTACCTGGATGCTGCCCTGCTCCTGCCTTGAAGATAA
This sequence comes from Rattus norvegicus, assembly GCF_021556685.1. Classification (NCBI taxonomy): domain Eukaryota; kingdom Metazoa; phylum Chordata; class Mammalia; order Rodentia; family Muridae; genus Rattus; species Rattus norvegicus. Next base: position 160,402,083 of record NC_141536.1, read on the forward strand.
AGGACTGCACCTCTGAACCTGTAAGCCAGTCCCAACTAAATGTTGTCCTTATAAGAGCTGCCTTGGTCATGGTGTCTGCTCGTAGCAGTAAAACCCTAACCAAAGTGCTATGTATATTATATATAATTTATAGAGATTATATATAATGTACTCCAGTATATAATAGATTATATATAGTCTAATATATATTAGATACATACATACACACATGTAGGAGGAATGGCAGCAGCCACCTCTACATAAATGCCAGGGGCCACGTAGCCACAAAGGCATTTTCTGCAGGAGGACCTAATTGAGGACTGCCTGAGAGACCAAAAATTATTGGCACAGACGGTGTCAGCTAATCAGGAACTGCTATTCAGTGTTCAAAAGAGATGCCTTCTTGGGACCAATGGGGCACGTGTGGGGGGTATTAAAGGAGCTTGCAGCAGTGTTCAGACGAGCGTGCGGCCTTTCCCACTGCTCCTGGAGCCTGTGTCATTGACGCTGAGCCACAGCATCTCCAGTTCCTAAGGGCAGGTAAGGTCAGGTGGAGAGTGGTCCAGGGCACAGGCAGCACAGACATACACAGACACATAGATTCATAGAGAGATGATAGACGGATAAGATACATAGATGGATGGATGGATGGATGGATGGATGGATGGATGGACAGACAGACAGACAGATAGATAAATGATAGGTAGATGATAGATAGGTAGGTAGATGGATAGAATAGAGATAGATTTTAGATAGATGATAGATAGATAGATAGATAGATAGATAGATAGATAGATAGATAGATAGAACAGATAGAGATAGATTATAGATAGGTGATAGATAATGATGATGATGATAGATAGATGATAGATAGATATAGAAGATGATAGATAGATAGATAGATAGATAGATAGATAGATAGATAGATAGATGATATGTAACAGCAGAGAATAGTAAATTGTTAAGTCCCGCCCCTCATCAAAGAAGCTTCTCTTTTGCAGCAGGTGGAAGCCATCACAGAAAATGCAGAGAGCAAGTTAACATTGACATATCTACAATGTAACCCTCACACCTAAGAATCAAGGAAAACCACAGAAGAGGAGTGGAAAGACTGTAACAGTCAAAAGACCAGGTACCGGCGCTACACAGTGTCTTCCAGACATGACAGGGAAGCTGTAGCTGTGAAACTCAAAAACATTGTCCCAAGAAAGGTCTACCTACTGGCAGCACCAGTCCACAGGCCAATATGGATGGGGAAGAGGTCACCAAAAAACCTCCCTAGATAAAGAACTACAGGCAACCAATAGTTTCTGAAAGAAGAAAACTTTGTATTCCACAGGAATGATATTCCTGGTAGATCATCCGATCCCAAGTGTAAATCCCAGTTGTAAATACGCGAACACATAGGAAACACTAAGTAGGCTCAGCAGGCTTTGTATGTGCATGTGTGTGTATATGCATATGTGTATCTGTGTGCATGTACCTATGTGTGTTCGTATCATATGCATGTGTATTTGTGTGTGTGTATATATGTGTGTATGTGTGTATGCATATGTATGCATGTGTGCATTGTACGTGTGATATATGTAATAACGATAGTCATAGAAAACTTCATGAATTTGAGATAGAGTGGGGAATGACAAGAGAGAAGTGGAAGGTGGGGCGAGAGGGATAGAAATGAGGTAAGTGCTAAACTCAGAAGAAATTCTCCAAAAATAAAAACTTGAATTTAGATAAGATTATTCTAATAAAATATCCTTTTGTGCTTCTACCGGCTATCAAGAAAGTCAGAACTCTTTTGCAAATTGCTGCTAGGGAAACCAACATGTCAAGTGGATTTACCACTGTTCAGAAAATCCTGACATCGTGGAAAGACAAAAATGTCTTCATTATTCCAACATATTAGCCTCATGACAATAATGCCACACAAGCTGTTCTTCTCTGAGGTAGGGGCCTTTGTCACCTCAATTCTGAATGAGACTATCAATTAATATGTTTTGTGCACACACGTGCACATAGGATGCAGGTTACCTACTTAAGCCATGTTATACAGGAAATGGAGAAAAAGGGAGTTGTCAGGTTTCTTCCCGAAGTGGCTTCATAGATAGGAGCTGTACTGGTTAGTTTTCTGTCAGCTTGACACGGTCTAGAGTCATCTGAAAGGACACAACCTCAATTGAGAAAATGCCCCCATAAGACCCAGCTGTAAGGCATGTTTTTAATTTGTGGTGGATGGAGGTGGGCCCAGCCCATTGTGGGTGGGCCCATCCTTGAGCTGGTGGCCCTGGGTTCTATAAGAAAGCAGGCTGAGCAAGCTAGGGGAACAAGCCAGGAAGCAGCACCCCTCCATGGCCTCTGCACCAGCTCCTTCCTCCAGGTTCCTGCCCTGCTTGAGTTTCTGTCTAGACTTCTTCAGTAGTGGACTGTAATGTGGGAGTTATCAGCCAACTCAACCTTTCCCTCTCCAACTTGCTTTTGGTCACGATGTCTTATCAAGTGAAGGGCACTCCACAGGTGTCACAGCAGGTGTCACAGCAGGTGTCACAGCAGGTGTCACAACAGGCATGGAAGTGAACCACAAACAGATGAGAATGAGAACTCGGGTTCAGATTGACTTCATCAACGGAGATCAAGACTTCTAAAGAGTCTGTCACCCAGCAGCGTATTCTTCACATTGTGTGTGTGTAAATCAATAATAATCAAAGGAGAAAACGCCAGAATTTTGAGATGTAGTGCACAAAGGACAGGAAAAAGGATGGAGGATATGAACATGGGCAGGTTTGCAGAGAGGAAGTGATATGATTATATTTTATTAAAATAAGGTTTGGAGTGAACTAGCGAGACTTTCGGTCATGAGCAAAGTTTCTGAGTGGTTTTAACACAAAGGTCTCTTACTTTTGTTCGTCATGACTGTTCCACACTTCCTCTAAGTGGCACCGGGATTTAATTGCATGTTCGGCCTCGACCTCGTTAAGTCTGTTGGCCTTCTGTAGCTCTGTCTGCTTTCTGGACTTCTGACACCTCTTGTTTTACCTCTAATGTGGAGGCTAAGAGGCACACCTTGCTTCTAAGTCCTAAGTCAGCAAACCATTCTCTCCTTCTAGAGATGTTATTATTTTGAGAATGCTGTACGTGTTTACAGTGTACTCTGTCATATCCATCTTTGTTGTCTCCTAACTGTATCCCGGAACTCCCGCCAGCTCAGCCCACTCTCACTTCATGCCCTTGTCATAACCTCCGATCCCGGGTAGTTTCTCTTGTCAGTTTGTCAGCAGCTGGAGTCATCTGGGAACCACAACTGGGAAAATGCCTCCGCCAGATGGATATTTATTACTGATTGATGTCAGAGGGCCGAGCCCACTGTGGGTGGCACCAAGAAAGCAGGCAGAGCAAGCCCTGAGAAGCAAGCCAGTAAGTAGCGTCCCTTCACAGACTCAGCCTCGGTTCCTGCCTCCGGGTTCCTGCCTCTATTTCCCTCAGCGATGGAATGTGACCCGGGAGTCATAGGCTGGCAGATAGAACCGTTCCTCTCCGGTGTTTGATCACAGCAACAGAAACCCTGAGATGCTCCTTAGCCCAGTCCATGCTGCCACATCTCATGAACTAGGCTCACCTACAGGAACCTGGGTGAAGAAAACTGACGCTCCTTACCTCAGCAGCTTTCAGCTGCCAATCACTTCTGAAGCAGAGGTGGGGCTTTGGCGCCCAGTTCCCACCGCTAATGGAATGGTGACTGGCTTGACCTTGTGCAGGTCTAGGGCAAGCAGCAGCAGCTGTTCTGAGTTCGTGTGCAGACGGCTCATTCTACAGCAATCCTCCCTGAGTTTCGACTCTTGGAATATGTTTGTATTAACTATTTGAGAATTCCGTATGCGTGCACCATGTATTTGACCATACTCCCCCTCCCCTTTCTCTAACTCCTCCCAAGTCCACGCCCACCTACCCATACTTTGCCAATTTCACGTCCTCTCTGATTTTTAATACCCCGCGAGGCTGTTTTGTGCTGCCCGTATACTCAGAGGTGTGGGGACATCCAGTGGAGTGTGGTCAATAGACCACAGACCACACACTTAAAAACTGACTCTCCTTTCGCTAGAAGCCATCAGCTGTCACTAGCTCCTTAGTTAGAAATGGGGGTTCATGAGTCTGCTTAGTACAACTGTCTCACCTCTCTTCCAAGGCAGAGGAGGGGGTGTGGGGTTATCTAATGCTAAGGTTGTTTGGAAAAACCACATGGAAACCAACTAGTTTAGAAGCTTCCAGAAAAAGAGAGAGAGAGAGAGAGTGTGTGAGAGAGAGAGAGAGAGAGAGAGACAGAGAGACAGAGACAGAGAGAGAGACAGAGAGACAGAGAGAGAGACAGAGAGACAGAGAGACAGAGAGCAGAGACAGAGGGCAGAGAGAGAGATGGGGAGGTTGGAGAGAGAGGAAGAGGGAGGGGAGAGAGAGTATTAAGTGGGGTTGTGAGGTTGCCCTATATAGGCAGATAATGCTTCTCCCAGTCACCATAGCTTATCAATCCAGAGGTCCTGGTGTGAGACATTTATCCCTTTGTATGCCAATTCTCAAATACAAAGAATCCTTATTCAGCCTAGATTCTTTCTATAGAAAATGATGATTGCCTTAGAAAGGCTGGGCAAACAAGGCTAGAAAAAAATCTCCTAAATTCAAAACTCAAATCAAGTCCCAGCCAATCTGGGAAGCAAACTGCCCACTCAGTCTGCAAGCCACAGCAGGGTATCCTGCTGACTCCTGAGCAGAATTAATTGCCAGAGCCTGGCAGGTCTCCAAATAACCACCACCCTTCCCTTCATTATCAGAAGCCTCTGCTGTCACTTCTTAATCAACACCTCCTTTGTAATTCTATAGACAGGGTTCTGTCTGCACTTAGGTGGGGATCACAAATGGCACTTTTATTCAGCAATGATTTTGCTAGAGGGTAGAAGGAGGAGCCCACAGCTCAGCAAGACTTGGAAGTTTCAAAAGCAAAAAAAAAAAAAAAAAAAAAAAAAGAAGAAGAAGAAGAAGAAGTGAAAACCCTCATAGTTCTCTGGAAAACAGACTCTCAACAATACTGGGTAGACATGGAAATTATCTTTCAAGGTTGTGAAAATGCACTCAGAAAAGAACAGCCCATAAAGGAAAATCAGCAAGTGTTCTCCAGCTTGAGTTTATTATTATTAATTAATTTATTTATTCATTCATTCATTTTTGCTAGCTGTACAGAACAGGAGAGGTCAATAAAGAGCTGTTCATCCAAAGGAGAAATGCCTTCAAGATTTACTGGGAAGTTTCTGACTGGCTGGTTTTCCTACTTGCTGTGAGACCTCATCGAGAGAAACGTTGCTGGTTTTCCCTTCAAACTGTATTTGTACGTGCTAATATTTTTATTTCTTGGAAAACCCAAATAGTTCAAACCTAGTAATGACATTATCATGAGGATAGGAAACAGTGAGGCCTATGGGGTAGGTTTAATTGAGAATGGCCCCAAAGGCTTCTATCTTTGAATGCTTGGTTCCCAGTAATGGAACGGTTTAGAAAGGACTTGGAGGTGTGGCCTTGTTGGAGGAGGTGTGTCACTAGGGGTGAGATTTAAAAGCACAGTCCTGGGGTTGGGGATTTGGCTCAGTGGTAGAGCGCTTGCCTAGGAAGCGCAAGGTCCTGGGTTCAATCCCCAGCCCTGAAAAAAAAAGGAAAAAAAAAAAAAAAAAAAAGCACAGTCCTCCCTTCTCCTCACCACCTGCCCATCGATCAGGTTAAAGCCCTTAGCTATTGCTGCAACACCATACCTGTCTGCTTCTCACCACGATGATCAGGCTTAATCTAAAACTATAAACAAACTCACAACAAATTCTTTCTTTTATGAGTCTCTTTAATCAAGAAGTGTCTTTGTGTCATGCCACAGAACAGTAATTAAGACAGCCTGCAATCCTGAACTGATCAAAGAAGATCTGCTGCTACTTATAGTAGATGTTGATTAACACGGAAACCAAGAACAGGCCAAGGTACAGAGAATAAGAGACTACTGAATGTTCAACCCTAAATGTGGATCTGTATCACACTTGCCTTTCTAGGGTTCATAGGTCATACGTAGTCCAGGAGTAGGCAGAGAGACTGTCAGAGCCAGAGGTGGTAGATGACTTCACAGACAGGGTGTTTTCTGGATACAACATGGAGGTTGTGTATGTGAGTTCGCAGCAGTCAAAACAGCATGCACAAGACTTGTGCAAACCCAACCCATACAAAATCCCAGCACAAAGAAGGGAGGTGGTCACAAAGTATTACTCCCAACGGGGGATATATTATTAATGGACAGCTGTCCAGAGAGGAAAAGTTAGTTTTCTTGAAGGGTATGGCTCCTCTTAGGTTAAACATGCTCTAGCAGATGATCTCAAGTGTGTATCAGATTATATAGCCAGAACTAACTGGATCAGATGCTGTGGTGGTTTGAATGAGATTGGTCTCCACAGGGTCATATATTGGAATGCTTGGTCCCAAGTTAGCGGAACTGTTTGGGAAGAATTAGGAGGTACAGCCTTGTTGAAGGAAGTGTGTCACTCAATTGGGCTTTGAGGCTTCAAAATCCTATGCCAGGGCCCCCCCTCTCTGTCTACCCCTCCCTCTCAGCCTCCCTCTCTTCCTCCCTGATGATTTATGATCAGGATGCAAGGATGTAAGTTCTCACCCACCGATCCAACACCATGTCTACCTCTCTTCAAACTACACCCCTAGCCCTCTGAAATTGTAAGCCAGACCTTGATTAAACACCCCCCTCCCTGAGTTTCCTCAGTCATGATTTGTCTTCAGAGCAATAGAAAGTGACTAAGAGATGCATTGGGACACAAGAAGGACAGGTATGACCTGGGACGGGGATCTGGGAGGAGGAGAAAGTGATCAAAGAGCCCTGTGTGAGATTCTAGAGAATTAATAAAAAATATTTATAAGAAGAAAACTTAGCCAGGGAAGGAAATTTTTGAGAAGCTAGGGTCATGTAGGAAAAGCTGAAGGCATGCCTGTGGATGTCAACTAGGTGTGAGACAGTCGTGAGAAGACCGAGGAGATCCAGCTGAGTCAATATAGTGCTTTCCACACATGAAGACCTAAGTCAGAGCCCAGGACTCATGTGCAGGAGCCGGATGTGATGGCAAAAGCTTAATTCAGAGCTGGGGAGGTAAAGACAGGCTGGTCCCTGGGGGTCACTGACAAGCCTGCTTAGCCTAATCAGTGAGATCTAGAGCACTGAGAGAGTCTGCCTTGAAAAGAAAATAAATCAGTGTGATCTTCACCTGAGGAATGGTATCCGAGGTTGTCCTCTGGCTTCCACATGTACATACTCACACACGTGTGCGCACACATACACACACATACACACACACACATACACTCATATACACAGACACACACACTCATACACAGACACACACATTCATATACAGACACACACATACACACACACTCATACACAGACACACATATTCATATACAGACACACACATACACACACACTCATATACACAGACACACATATACACACACACTCATATACACAGACACACACACTCATACACAGACACACACATTCATATACAGACACACATATACACACACACTCATATACACAGACACACATACACACACACACACTCATACACACACATACACACAGAAGATACTCACACACAAGCACGCACACACACACATTCATATACACAGACACACAGACACACACAGACACACAGAAGACATTCACACACAAGCACACACACACTCATATACACAGACACACAGATACACTCATACACAGACACACACACATACACATTCATATACACAGACACACAGGCACACAGATACACACATACTCATACACACACGCATACACACACTGAAGATATTCACACACAAGCGCGCACACATACACACACATTCACACAAACATACATGCACACATACAAACAAATATACACACATACATACATATATGCACATACAAAAAGAAATACACATACACAAACATAATATACACGCACAAGGATAGAAACACACAAACACACATACACATATACAAGCACACACACAAACACAATATACAAACACAAAGACAGACCCACACAAACACACCTACACATATACAAACATACTCACACATATAAACCCACACAATACACAGGCACATAGACACACTTATATGCACACAGACAAAATAAGGCCATAGAAGTGCCCACAGATAAACTCGCCACTAGAGGTATTTTTTTCTTGAGTCTAAACCTCAACATTCAAGCAAAACTTCTAGTGCCCCAAATCTGTTGTCTTAAAAATTCTTCAGGGACAGACAGCCTCTCACCTCTCTTGAAAAGAATGATTCTGTCTCCAAGAAGGAGTCAGCAGGTCACCCTTCGTTTATCTAAGGAGACAGTTGGCTCAGCTGGAATTAACTAAGTGCATATGTGGGTTGTGTTGGCATAGGGGATTTGGAAGGGTCCCAGCCACCTGGATCCTGTTAATCTATTTGGCCAGTGTCACCTCTAAGGCTTAAAATCCTCTAAAGGTTTCCTTCTCTTTGCAGTTGGGGTGAGTTCGTAGAACAGCCCCTGGGCTGGCTTCTGGTTTTTGGAGTCTCTTTCATCACCCACTCTCCCCCTGAGCCACATGAGATTTCTCTGAGTCCACAGAAGATGGTATCAGGTCTGTCTCGGGGACAAGTGCCTCTTCCGTTCCTCCAGCTCAATAGCAAGATGCCCGAGTGCCTGCCTTTCAGGCTTTAGTACAAAAACCTGTCCGACCTGGACATCCTCTCCCTATAAATCTATTCTCTTTAGGCCATAGCTGAGCATCTGCAAGGCTACTTTCTCCTCCGCTCTAAATGGGGGAGGGGAGGGTTCACTGCAGCATTTAAAATAGAGCTCGATTACCATGCACTAATACAATGAAAGGCTAGACCACCGTGTGGAGGTCGGATCGCATAAACAGCAGTAAACAATTTAAGCCCGCTGCCTTGTGCTTCAAACTCTCTGGATCAACTCTAATGTCCTCTAACCGATCGAGAGCTCTTTGAGATTGCAGATTCTGCTTCATGTATCACTCTGTAGCACTGATTGCTCAGGGAAAAAATTACTAAATTACCACAAGAAAGGAAAAAAAGGGAAGAAGAGAGAGAAAGAGCAAAAGAATTTCACCACCATATGGACAGCAACTTTGCCGGAACGACCGTAAAACTTACTGTTCGGCTTGTAGCAATAATGACTCCATTCTAGGTATGAATTCAGAGAAGCGATGTGCTGTCAAGTGTTTAAGGGAGTATGGAAGCTGGTCCTGTAGAATTCTCCACTGGGAAGTTACTAAACTGCGGGAAGCCAGAGCAGAGCAAGTGAGAGACAGGCCTTCCCTGGAGCTCTGGGTGGATATCCTTTAAATCAAGGAACCAGATGGCTGCCTTATGAGAGGGTGCATCTCTGAGGCAGGTTTGGCTTTTTCATCATTCCAGCACTCACCTTGGTGAAAGGTGAACTACTTTTGAATGAGTCTCTCTAAAGTCCCCATTTGCAGCCTCGGCCTCATTTAGAAGCGGGATGTACAGACTGCTGCCGCCTTCCTGGGGTGGGAGCTGGGCATTTCCTGGCAGCCCAAGGACAGACAGTATTTTTTACCCAGGAGAGAAAAGACACATCTCAGAGATGCTGCATGAGTCCCGAAGTGTGGTGTAGGAGCCAGCACCTCAACTGCCCATTTTTCCCACTGAACATCTGCTGTGTTCCCACAATGCCACTGTTCTACCAGAATGCATCTGGAAGGCGCCCCAGAATGGCTCCCTTTGGCCCGTTCAGCAAAGACTGCATGAGGCAGAGAAAGGAGGGAAGACCTCTGAGTGTCATCACTAGAAAATACAGTAACAGTACGCTTTCCAATGTGCCTCCAGCCCGCTTAGGTCTCCTCGGAGAGGAGCAGAAAGCACTTGACCCTGTCGGTGCCAGCTCCCCTACTGACCACCGCTCACCCAATCTCTCTTGGTCTTCCCCACCCCTCCAGACTAGAAAGGTAGGGTAGACAATCAGTGAAAGCCAACTTGCCCAAAACCCTGAAGGTGCAACAAGGTTGTGCATCTGATCCAAGAAGCTTTCACATGAACAGGAGCACAGTGCTAACGGTGTCAAGAGCCAGGAGCTAACATGGTAAAGTTGCAAGGTAAAAATTTTCTTTATGGCGGAGCCAATCTTACAGTCGCCCCTTCTAGGAGAATGAAACCATGGAGACCAGAAGAGCACCCCGTTAAAACAGAGAGCGACTACGAAAGGGGAACTCCCTGGTTATTTTTTTTTCCATCTTTATTAACTTGAGTATTTCTTATTTACATTTCGATTGTTATTCCCCTTCCCGGTTTCCGGGCCAACATCCCCATAACCCCTCCCCTTCCCCTTCTCTATGGGTGTTCCCTTCCCCATCCTCCCCCCATTACCGCTCTCCCCCCAACAATCACGTTCACTGGGGGTTCAGTCTTGGCAGGACCAAGGGCTTCCCCTTCCTCTGGTTATTTTTATAATCATGGGAAAGGTACGTTTTATGGGTTTATGGTCAGACGGTTGACACACCATGAAACATTTTATGGACGGTCAATTCTCCGAGCAGTGCAAACAATTTACAACGTGTAATTCACAAGATGACTGAGGAAGAACAAATCGACAAACAAACAAACAAAACAAAACAAGGTGACCCCTCGCTAAGGGCACGATTGGAGTCTAACCTTGTTTTACTAAAAAGAAAGATGGAGTTCGCTGTCCCTTAACAACCGTAAAGGGTAGAGATGTTGTTGAGGGAAAAGCAAATTGAGTGGCAGAGGGAGAAATAAAATCCTTCTGGTTCCTCTGCCAAGGAGGAAAGGGCAAAGCAGCTCTCAGGGTTATGAAAACTGGTCCCTGAGCCCACGCTGCATATACTCTATTTTACAGGGACCTACCTCACTTTCATCCGGAGGATCCAGAACTCTTATTATGAAGTGGGGGTCCATGGCTCCAGTGCTCTTATTATGAAGTGGAAGTCTATGTTTCTCACAACCACTCAGGCCGCAGATGCACTCCAATCCTCTGGTCACAGTAGCTTCTGCATGGTGGCCATTTGGGTGGGAGAACGCCCACTGTGGAAGTGGCTTATGATTACTTTGGGGGGTGAATGCCATAGGAGACTGAGCTTAGGGTAGGCAGACACTAGGAAAGATATAAAATAGAAGGGACAGAAAGGCTGACACTGAACTCGGGGTAATCCTTGGCTGATGTCGGTTCTACTGTGGCCTCTTCTGAAGAGTGGACCAGGGGATCATATTAAGACCCCAGCCGAGATGAGAAAAGGTGTCAGCTGAACTCCAGCCCACTGGGTGTAAGAAGCCAGACCAGATCTTTCCAGTTCCCAAGCTAGATCTGCTCTCTCCACTCTTGAAAGAACAGAAGAGAGCTCCCCGGAGAATAACCCAGGGCTGTTCTCTGCCTAGGACTAAGAATAATGATTATAGTATGTGAGGTGAGAGAAACAAGGTGACAGAAAGAAAAGAAACACTTGATGAGGGACAAACAACTGGCTGTGTGTGGAGAGAAAACAGCCATTAAGAAGTGGACCCCAGTGAAGATGTCTGACCTGTTCCAGTACCAGGGAGGCATGTTCTAAGAACTTTCCTCACACTACCTGGGTTTGATGCTCACAAAGCCCTGTAAACGTCACCTGTGTTGACACTGTGGGGAGTGCAGCCGAGAGCCAAGCCCAGGATATCCTTGCCCATGAACCGATCAGCAAGAGTGCTTTTGCAACCAGACTGAAAGGCATTTATTTTAGATAAGGTCTCACTATGAGGCCTTGGCTGGCCTGGAACTCACTGTGTAAACCAGGTTAGCCTCAAACTCACAGGGCATGCGCCACCATAACAAGCTGGAGCTAGGAGTCTTTTCTGGCCAGGGAAGCTTTCTCAAGCACGTGTCCCACAGGCAACTTTGGTGCAGCTGAGGGACCACTGAAGAAAGGGTATAGCAACAGCTAGAGATGAAGGCGGCGGGGGGGGGGGGGGGGGGGGTTGGTTCTGAGTCACAGTCAGGCAGAGGCGTCAGTGTGGCTCGATACAAATGTCTCAGGAGTGGCATTGGCCGGAGAAGCCCGTTTCCGAGATGGAAAGAGACTCTACCTCCAAAGCGGAAGTAGGAGCAAGAGAAAGATAGAAACAAAGAAAAAGTTTGCTCATAAAGGTTTTCTGGTGTCACATTCTCCTTCAGACACAGTAGCTTTCTGTACTGACCTCCACAGACCGTATAAGAGGAGGAAAGAGGACTGGAGCAAGAGCAGAAATGCTCACAGGAGTGCTTTCACTGCCATTGTAGAGTGCTGTGGAAATTCTAATTTGTTCAGTGTTGATGGACTGAGAGAGAGAGAGAGAGAGAGAGAGAGAGAGAGAGAGAGAGAGAGAGAGAGAGAGGAACCTGGAATTAGCTTCTCTCTGAGGAGTCTGAGGAGGTCTAAGACACAAAGCCCATATCTGTAGGAGGGAAGAACCCCTGGGATGGTCTCTCCAAACAAGACTCCAAGTCCCTCCCCCTACTATTGTCTTATCCTATCCTAGTCACTTCCTGTTTGTTAAGTCACCCAAATTTCATCTTAATTTATTCAGGATTTTCACTCAAGCCCCCAGACACCCTATCACCATTCTCAGGGGTGGAGTACCATCTCTCCCCTGCCCCCAGCAAACTTGTCTGCAAATTAATCTAATTCAGGAGCTAATCTGTACCCATGGTATTAAAAAGTAATGTTCAGGGGTAGAATTGTTTACAAGACCTTAGTGGGGTGGATAAGGAAACTAAGAAGGCTTAGCAGAATCTAAAGCTGAAATATAAAATCATATTTATGTGAACGAATACATACGAAGGTCTCTAGGACATACGAAGGTCTCTAGGAGTGGCCCTAGGTGCAGTGCGGTTTGCCCATCCTTCTGAGACTTGAGTCTAAAAGACTCAACTCTTCTTTTGTCTTTTTCTGTTTCTTTCTTTCAGATGTTGTCCAGAATCTCTGATACCCATGTCTTTCTGATTCCTCCATACTCTTCCTCTGAAGCTACCTGCATGTGTCTGACCCTGCCATGTGACAGCCCACACCTGTGTGCCATGTGACAGCCCACACCTGTGTGCCATGTGACAGCCGACACCTGTGTGCCATGTGACAGCCGACACCTGTGTGCCATGTGACAACCCACACCTGTGTGCCATGTGACAGCTGACACCTCTGTGCCATGTGACAACCCACACCTGTGCACCATGTGACAGCTCACAACTGTGTACCATGTGACAGTCCATACCTGTCTGCCATGTGACAGCCATCACCTGTCTGCCATGTGACAGCCATCACCTGTCTGCCATGTGACAGCTGACACCTGTGTACCATGTGATAGTCCATACCTGTCTGCCATGTGTGCTGACTCCAACATCATGCCTTTTCTTCCTTCCTTCCTGCATATTCTTCCTCTCTAGGCAATTTCTGAGATTTACAGCTTGCTTGCCTTGAGGTGTTTTTTCTTTAAATTCTAATAAATCTATAGTCATAACTATCAAAAGAATGCATCACCATGTTCATAAATACAGCTGATTACATAGAAGTACATGTGTATCTAGATACAGCTTGTAAGTGGAAAATCACATTTAAATATTAAAAAGTAGTTGTCACCTGAGTATGGCATATGGTTGAGATATATAGATAGATAGATAGATAGATAGATAGATAGATATTTGCCCATATTACATACAGAACATTAATATTATTGATTATAACACTATATTATTATATCTTGCTTATAGATACCTTCATTTTATTTTTTACAGAGCTATGACATGGTTAAAACGTGTGGCCACTACCTCTCAAATAGTGCTTGGCTGACAAGTGACCCTCATCTGAGCCTTAAGTGTGTTTATCCCACTTCTCTGAGTTAGCGTGAATGCTGCTTGTGAAACTAAATAGTCTTGTGTGACTTTCCCACCCTTCCTAGCTCTCACCTCACCCTATAACCTCCAAACACTTCTATTTTCGGGTCAGGCAAGTACAATCATTAGTAGAGAATCTTCGCCAATCACTAAGGGTTTGTTGCTGGAACCCATCATAACCCAGAATATTTGTTATGCCCTAATCAGTGGAATGAAATTGCGAGGCACCATGATAGCAAAAGCAAATGAAGAAAGGGCACACTGGGACACATGTAATTAACAGGCTCTATTATCTAAACTTTCATGAAAGACAAACAATCAAGTGTTGAGATATAAAAGGTATAGCTTTTAATTAAAGTGTAGTTTTCCTTCAGGACCTGTGTCGCCTCTGGCAAACACTTGTCAACAGGCATCCCAAACCGTCCTTCTTTCTTGATGCAGCCAGCCGATGTGTTAGCCCATTCTCCAAACACTCAAAATAATGAATTAAGTCGGAATACAGCAACAACAAGTTAAACTTACCATAATATTTTGAGAACAAGAAAATCCATCTCCAGGGATTTATTGAATATTTAAATACCCAGGGTTTTGAGATATTTCTCTATTTCTGTTCTCAGACCCTCATAGGCTCCTCTGAATGTCAAGGACAAACAGTCCCTAGTGCTTTTAACTATTTGATTTTAGGAACTGGAGAAGAAATGCTGGATTGTATTTTCAATAGTGTTTTACAGATATGAAAATCAGAGTGAGGTGGGGAAAAGAATTCTCTATAAATCTTTCTTGCCTTCTGCATGTATGGCTAGTCTACAGTGAAAAGGTTTGGGACCCTTTGTCTCCAACCCATCCAGGAAGACTTTGCTTCCAGTTCTACGAACACAGACCCAGCTGCCCCACTCCACCTTCGCTCCCTCACAATGACATACCCTTTGTGACCCCCCCAGCTGGCTGACGTTGGCAAATCTCCAGTGAGTCCCCATGGGTTGGGATTAGTATTCCGCTTGCATGGGGTAGGCTCTGTCCGTGTCAGCCTTTATCATGTCCTCCTGTTCTCTTCCCTGCCCACCATGCGCTGTTGTCATTCAGCTGTACACTCAGAGAACCCAGCAGGGCGACCCTACAATCTGTTGGGAGGCCATGAATCCAGAGTACCACTAAAAAGGATGTGGCGTCAGACGGGGCAAGTTCAAACGAAGAGTGTCTATTATTAGCAGACTGACCTTGATGTGATGATGGCTGTGTTCTCTGATTTTATTCCTTTCTCAGTGATAAGGAAAGCGAGGGGGCTACACTTCCGGGAACACCGTGGAAACTCGTGAGTGGGAAGAAACGAATGCAGGAAATCTTAGCTCAGTTCCCAGTGTCTGGTGCTCAGTGTTCACGGTGTAACTGGAAGCATTTCTTATTCGACCTTGACCTGTCCAGGGCAAACGTTATCAGATATTTGCTTATCTGATATAATTTACTGTCACTGTTACATCAATCTCAAACGTTCTCTCATCTGTCTTAGGACCTTAGACACACACAGAGACAAAACACAGGCACAGACAGGCAAATAGGCACTCACAGGCACATGCGCACACACACACACCACACACATACACACACACACATACACACACACACACATACACACGCACAAATGGATGGATGGATAGATAGATAGATAGATAGATAGATAGATAGATACAAATATAGATACGTACATAGTCACATAGATACATACATAAATACATGAATAGATACATTGATAGATAATTACACATTTTTTCTGAAGCAGGCATACACTTCACATTCCTAAGACCATTTGGTCTTGGCACTCTTTGGCACTCTTCCTACGTAGCTCCCAGAATTGTGTCATCAGGGACAGTGAGAGGCAGCATTCTAAAAGTAACTTTCCAGTGACACTCTCCTGTATAGTTCCTCTCTGTAAAGTAGCTGGACCCACCACTCCTGTGAAAATGGATCTGTCACGTAGTGGAAAGACAGGAAGCGGTCCAGCCGGCCTGTGCTGAGCATGGAACAGTTACAAGGCTGATGTTTTCTCTAGATGTGGAGCAGAAAGAGTCAGGAGGTAGCCAAGCAGATCACAGACTCCTAAGGATTCCAGGCCCTGGAAAAGGCATCCTTAAAAATAGGGATTTAATGTGTAACAGCTCAACCACTTGCTGGGAACTGTCTCCTTTTGGATTTTCCACCTTATACTCTCGTACCTGGGACATACTCCTCACTCCTAGATCTTCCCTCTCCTACCCAAGAAGCCTCATTTTCCAGGCAAAGGTGAAGGACACTGGAAATGAACCTCCCCAGTGTTTCTACCTCTCCTCTAAGAGGGAAGGCTGGAGTCTGGAACTTCGGCTTGCAACTCTGTATCCCTTTCTCCTCACATGCTCCCCTCAGGCAGGAGAGAGTCAAAACTTTTGTCCTTGGAGAGCAAGAGTGTTAAAGGGACAGCAGTGGCCTCTTTCTCAGGGACAGAGGGGGAACAGTGATCAAACCACTCCATCACATTCTTTTGTATGGTTTGTTGGTTTGTTTTTGACTTTTTGAGGCAAGGTCTTACTATGTAGCCTAGCTCCTCCTGCCTCCACTTCCTATGAGGACACACAACCACAGCCAGCTTCTTCCCTCATCCCTGTCTCTCAGAGAACTTTTGATGTGTGTCTTTGATATGGCCCTTCTTAATGTTTGCTTTAGAGTCAAGCATTTCCATGGGGACGCTCCAAGAGTCCTTAGAATGTGTAAGCTGCAGTTGTTCACTGGGGACTCATGACTTTTTCCCTTATTTTTAATAGCAAAATGATGGTTTATCCTCCTTTGACTGTTTTCTTTCTATGGTTACCCAACGTTCTCAGAAATAATCAAGTACAAATAGCTCTTCAAATTCTCTAGTACCTCCCTTGAAAGTCCTCAGGTGGTTCTTCTAAGAAATGCTTACAAATAAAGACATGCCAGTTACGTCCCCTGGGTCACTAAGCCACCCAATCTCTACAGAAGTCTCTGGAATTTCTGTCAGCTCTTGCAAGTTGCTCAAAGCACTCTAATGAATATTTGAAGAGGAGAACGTTTCAGTGGATTTTTTTCTTGTCTTATTTTGGGAAACAAAGAGAGTATCCTTCTGTCGTGAGACTATTTCCTCCCATTCTTTGTTCCTCTCACAAGGGGCGAAAATATTCCCCACCAAAGCATCAGCAGGAAAATTTCAAAGAGCATGGCTTTCGTTTAATTTTGTAAATCAAAAAAATATCACTAAGCATTTCCAAGTTGAGGTGGGATGCCTGTTATGCTTGTGTGTTCTATGCATCTGCTGGAAGGTTGCTTTTTAAAAAGTGATGGGTTTGACTTGACTCTGTGTTTAGTTCAAGGAACAGAAGGAAAAGTTTGGTGGATGGATGGGGAAAAGTTTGCAAAAAGACACGCTGTGTGCATCAGCACAACTAAGAGTGTACAAGACAGGGCAGACATCAGCTCAGGACGATGGATAGATGAGGGGTGTGGGTGTGTGTATGTCTGTGTGTCTCTGTGTGTTTGTCTGTGTGTGTCTGTATGTGTATGTCTGTGTGTGTCTGTGTGTGTCTGTGTGTCTGTGTTTGTGTGTCTGTATGTGTGTGTCAGTGTGTGTATGTATGTGTCTGTGTGTGTGTTTGTGTCTGTGTGTGTATGTGTGTCTGTATATGTCTATGTGTATCTCTGTATGTTTCTGTGTGTCCTATGTATATGTGCATGTGTGCCTGTGTGTCTGTGTCTCTGTATGTGTGTATGTGTATCTCTGTATGTGTCTGTGTGTGTGTCGTGTGTGTGTGTGTGTGTGTGTGTGTGTGTGTGTGAAATGTATACCATGTGGCAAATAGGAATGGAACATTCACAAGCACAAGCCTAAAGTCTTCTTATGATTCTGTGGAAATAAAAGTAACAGAATAAAAATTTTAAAAATAACCTGGTCTTGCCTTTAAAAGATTAGAGAAGGCAGGGCCTGGGAAGACTCTGGATGTGAAGGCATGTGGCCTGGCAACCTGAATTTGATCCTTGGCACAAACATGATAGAAGAAGAAAATAACTGACTTCTGAGCTTTTTCCTCAGAATAAAACATGTGTGCTGGGGCACACTTGCTTACACAAGGTGGGAAGGGGCATGTGCATACACACACACACACACACAAACACACACACACACACAAGTCCAGTTCACGACTTCTAAACATTCTTACTGAGCTCTCTATTGTATGTAACTAGAATTAGCTGTTACGAAAGGTGTAATCTAGTACTCGATTACCAAGTAGAAAAATCAGTAGTGGAGAAACCTCAGGTTTGCCATTTTTTTAAGTGTCAGGTTGTGCTAGTATAAGAAAGCAGAGATGTATTTGTACGTTTCCATGGTTGCAAGCAACGAACCATCAGCAGCTGAATTAGCAAGAGAAGAATCTGTTAAAAGACCACTTAGTGAACCCTCAAGATGGTTGCTGAAATCCAGTTTCAGAGTTGACAGAATGTCAGAGCTGAAACCATGAGAATTTCTATGTTGCCCTGGCAAAATGCCTGAGAGAAACAATGGAGGGGGGAAGGGCTCACTCAGGCTCACGGTTTGAAGGGATACAGTCTAGCACAGCAAGGAAGGAAGGAAGGGGTACTAACAGGAAGATGAGGCCCTGCTGGCTGCCACATTATGCTCTCAGTCAGAAAGTGGAGAGAGTTGAATGGTGGTCAGCCCCCTTTCCACTTTAGCCATTCTGTTCCTTCAGTGTCTCCTACCCCTGGAGATGGCTCTGCCTGCCAACATGATGTTCTGCAGCAAGCCATCCCTCCTTAGTTAAACCTCTCTGGAAACATCCTTAAAGACACAGCTAGGAATGCATCTCCTAGGTGATTCCAAATCCAGTCAGGCTGACAATAAAGAGCAGCCATCAGAGACTCTCCCCCCCCCACTTCCTGTCTACCCCACACTCAAACAGACTCCTCTTAAACCACCATAGAACGCTCACCTTGTATGTTTGCCTAATAAGAAAATACAGGGGCAAAGAGTGGAGCAAAGACTGAAGGAAAGGCCATCCAGAGACTGCCACACCTGGGGAATCCATCCACGTACAGACGGACACCAAACCCAGACACTACTGTAGAAGCCAAGAAGTGCTTGCTGACAGGAGCCCGATATAGCTGTCTCCTGAGAGGCTCTGCCAGAGTCTGACCAATACAGATGTGGATGCTTGCAGCCAACCATCAGACTGAGCACAGGGACCACAAGGGAAGAGTTGGGGAAGGTCTGAAGGAGCTGAAGGGGTTTGCAACCCCATAGGAAGAACAACAGTATCAACCAACCAGATACCCCAGAGCTCCCAGGGACTAAACCGTCAACCAAAGAGTAGACATGGAGGGACCCATGGCTCCAGCAGCATATGTAGCAGAGGATGGCCTTGTAGGGCATCAATGGGAGGAGAGGCCCTTGGTCCTGTGAAGTCTTCATGACCCAATAGAGGGGAACGCAACTGCTGTGAGGCAGGAGTGGAGGGAGGAGCACTCATAGAAGCAGGGGGAGGGGGATGGAATAGTGGGTTTGTGCAGGAGAAACCGGAAAGGGGAATGACACTTGGAATGTAAATAAAGAAAATAACCAATTAAAAAGAAAAAGAACAGTGAAGTCCAAGATCTGCCCAGTAAACGGCAACAGTTGGGCGACAGGCCCCACAAGGCCACCCCCACTCACAAACACATGGTCATAAAGCAGCCATGTCGCTCCAGTTTCTGGTGACTTCTATGCTCTTATTTCCTCCCTTCCTTCACCAGGAAGCCTCTCAGAGGCCCTTCCTCCACCAGCATCTCCCAGCTGCAGAAGCTTCTGCGCGGGGCCCGCTGGGGGAGGGGCAGCTCCACCATGCTGCTATGGAAGTGACAGGAGAAGCCAAATTTGGGCAATTAACGGAACAAAGGAGGGGGTTGAAAATTTTAAATTAAACAACAGAAAAGCACCTCTTCCCTCCCCCCACCCCCGGGGAACCAAAACATCTGAAGATTAACAGTTTTCTATCTGGCCGCCTATTTCCTGAAATATTTTCATCTTTAAACTTTTCTGCAATTTCTAAATTGTCTACAATGAATATGTGTTATAATTAGATGGCTTTTTTCAGGTTATTAAAAAAAAAGACTTCAAATGCCTGTTACAAACCTAATGATAATTATTCTCACTAATTTGGTGTTTTATATCCTTTCGCTGGTAATGAAACATTGTTCACGGTTTTATTTTTCATCGGGATGCCGGAATATTTTTCCAGCTCATAAATTCATTCGGATGTGCCAATGCAAATTCCCCCAAGAAAAGGCTCACAAAGAAAAGCACCACATATTAGAAAATATTACTCTTTTCCTTCAGACAAGTTCCCTAAGAGGAAATGACTGAAAGCATTCCGTACAGTAATGGCACTCGGTACCGTGAGGGGCGGAGGCTGACATGCAGAGGTAGCTCCTGTTACAGCCTCTCCAATCCATGCACCTGAGTAGAAAGAGCCACCGGCATAAAATGCGGCACGAAGTCCACATAAATCAACTGAGCCAGGGCTCAACGACGAGACACTGGACTCATTCTTCTGTAGCGAACCCCACCTTGTTACGGGATTGTTTATATAGCCACAGGTATTCATTCCCTGCATAGGACGATATCTTATCCTGTCTTAAATAAGGTAGAAGCATTAGCTCAACCATAAACGAGGCAGGTTTGCGCTTCACTGTAAAAGACACTGATGAGCAAGAAAAAGAGAGGCCGGGTCCTGTGGACCTCTGTGCCTTCCGGTAACAGCAGACAGATTTCTGAGTGCGCAAGAAGCGGCTCTGGCACCAGAAAGGTGAAGAGTGAGAGCCAACCATTTATCCTGACTAATCTCACACCAGAAAACCTCATCTTAACGCTCTACCCTTTGTCCTGTCTGTTTTCATTAACACACACACACACACACACACACACACACACACACACACACACACACACACACACGGGCGCGCGCGCGCGCATGCACACACACATACACACAGGCACGGACACGCACAAACACATACACGCGCGCGCACGCGCACACACACACACACGCGCGCGCGCGCACACAGCCTTAAACTTATATGCAGCAGCAGCAGCCAGTAGGGGTAATTCATAACCTTCTGCTCCTCTGCCCTTGTCTAGAAAGCCCTGTATTGTGAAAGTGTTTCCGGCCAGTGGCTGCTCCTGATGCTCGGCACCAGCACACACACCTGTTCACTTAGGTTCTCCTGTCTGCTTTCAGTCTGCTTGGCTGCCACACCCCGGCAGACAGGAACATGCTTAAAGCTCAAGTTATGGACACAGACCCTAGCGGCAGAACACCAGGCTCTACGATTCGTGGCTAACTGTGGGGCAGCCTGGAGACAGGCACTGTACCCTCTGAGCCTCAGCTATATATTTACAAGTGGAAAAAGGAACAGAACTCACCTCAAATGACTGTCACTAGGATTTCACTGGCAAGGCATAGGGTAATTAACATATAAGCAATGTGAGTGTTTTTGTATGTGTGTGTGTGTGTGCATGTGTGTATGTATGTGTGTGTATGTGTGTATGTGTGTGTGTATGTGTGTATGTGTGTATGTATGTGTGTATATGTATCTGTGTGTATGTGTATGTATTTGTGTGTGAGTGTGTATGTATATCTGTGTATGTGTGTATGTATGTGTGTGTATGTGTGTATGTATGTGTGTGTATGTGTGTATGTGTGCTTGTATTTGTGTGTGAGTGTGTGTGTGTATGTGTGTGAGTGTGTGTGTGTATGTGTGTATGTATGTGTGTGTATGTATGTGTGTATGTGTGTGTACGTGTGTATGTATGTGTGTGAATGTGTGAATGTGTGTATGTGTGTATGTGTGGGTGTATTTGTGTGAGTGTGTGTATGTGTGTGATTATCATGTGTCTTTAAAGATACCTGTTTAAATAATGCATTTTTAAACTTTTTTATAGAGAACATTTTCCTCCAACTATGGTGAAATCTCTTCAAGACTGTGCTAACTAAGGTCTCGTGAAGTCTACCATTGTCTGGATAGGCTTCTAGAGCTCTGTACATGATGAACACCTCCCTTTATTGGCAGAGCTTCCCCTTCTCTGACCTGGTCTGTGGGATTCACCACCCCCCATACTCCCAACACACTGGTCTCTACCTACAGAATGTTGCTTAGCCTTGGTTAGATTACAGGCTCGACTTCCTTTCTCCCAATAGGAATTCAGCTACCTAGCACCTGAGATTGCTAAAATGTTTCCCATGCTAATGAGGCGCTTGGTACCCTAAGCCTTCAACCAATCTTTTCCCATCCTGGATGTTTCTGCCTGTTCCCCGTCCCTCAAAACTATATAAGCCTTGAATCACCTGAAGTAAAGTCTATCCGCCTCTCTGACTGGTTCCAGTGTGTCTTCTTCACCATGTGTGCTCACAATGCTTCCAACTCCCCTGTCCACAGTCCCTGCTCCCTTTTCTCTCATGGACCAATATTGCCCAATGATCCCTAAGAGCAGGGAAAGTCACACTAAGGTCTTGTCCAATCATAGTAACTCTTGAGGAAACTCTTTGAACAAAAATTACAACTTCTCTTCAGAAGACAGAACTAGTTGTCTCTTCCTCCCAAGGAGCTGAGACACTGTTTTGTTCTCTGAGCACAGAGGTGATGGTGAGCTTACAGATGTAAGAGGAGCAGAGAGGTGAGTGGCTCAGACTATGAAGACAACTAGGGAAGGCAGCTCCATCTCTTCAAACAGACAGTATATCCAGAAAGTACGCACCTTTGGGTGTCTCCTTGAGGTATAAGTTTTCATGGAATAGACACAGTATTCTTGATGCAATGTGGATTGCTTGAAATGTAGGGAGAAGACTCCAATACAGTGACCCCAGGGTGCGTGCTTATCTACCTTGCTTTGTCTTGACAACCCTTTCTGGTCTGTCCCTCGCCTGTGGAAAGCACTGTCTCAGGGCCTCTCTAACAGGAGTTTCCAGCTTCCTGGAAACCCTACTTAAAATGCAGATCCCTGGGTCTCACAGCTAAGAACATTTTCAGGACACATCGGGTTGACCCCTGGATATGATTCAATTGATGGGTGACAACTAGGAAGTATTGGCTTAGGGTCACTACAGCCCTGGAGTGCACCAGAGCATAATTCAGCATCCCCATCACACGTCTGACAAACCTAAGAGACGAGTCCTTGCTGAACTCAGCAGCAACTGCATTAAACCAGACAGGCACCCACATAACCGCTGGGGACAGCAAATGTGGACTGTTCGGCAAAATGCCAATTAATACATTTGCCTTGTCCAATAAGAGCCCAGACACTGAGTCTGTAATTGCTAAGAGGAATGTTCTGGTAGTTAATATATCAATTCTTAGAAGTTGGGGAAATATCAATACACACACACACACACACACACACACACACACACACACACACCAACTGTTTTTTTTTGTTTGTTTGTTTGTTTCTTTCTTTCTTTCCAACTAGAAAAAGACCAAGAACAAAGACTACATTTATTAGTTCCAGACAAAGGTCCAGCAGGAAACAGATTCAAAATGATATAAGAAACTAGATATGGCTGGTTTCCTGGATGGGGTCCAAGCCTGGGAGAAAATGACAGTGGTGAAGCCAGTAGAATCAAGACAAGTAAGGAAGCAGAGTGAACTGAAACGTTCACGCCCTTGCCTTGGTTTCACCAAATGAACCGTGGCGGCAGGCCAAGGCATGATGAGGATTCCCTATGTATTACCTTTGCAAATTTTGTATTCATCTCAAGCAAGCACAAAATCAAAACTCGATTCCCAAAGAAGAGCTGGTGTTTGCAGACACCAGGGAACTCTCGACTCAGGGCAGCTGAGGCCCAAGGACTGCAGCTGGGCTCCTGCATCGGGTCTACAGGGTGGCTCAGCTGCCCAGGGCTCTGTGGCTGAAACATGTTCCTCAGATCCCACTTGGGATGTGTTATAGTTTGTATATGCTTGACCCAGTAAATGACACTATTAGAAATGTGTGGCCCTGTTGGAATGGGTGTGGCTTTGTTGGAGTGAGTGTGACTTTGTTGGAGTGGGTGTGGCCTTGTAGGGGTGGGTGTGTCACTGTGGGTGTGGGCTTTAAGACCCTCATCCTAGCTGCCTGGAAGCCAGTCTTCTGCTAGCAGCCTTCAGATGAAGATGTAGAACTCTCAGCTCCTCCTGCGCCATGCCTGCCTGGATGCTGCCATGCTCCTGCCTTGATGATGATGGACTGAACCTCTGAACCTGTAAGCCAGCCCCAATTAAATGTTGTCCTTTATAAGAGTTGCCTTGGTCACGGTGTCTGTTCATAGCAGTAGAACCCTGACTAAGACAGGAAGTAATGCTAGTAATTGCTCTGTGAGATTGTTGTAAAGGAACAAAATATATTAAGAGTTGAAATATACACGGCCCCTAGCCAAAACATGAAAGCATGTGGACACTTCTCACTATGGTCAACAAGTCACCTCCGGTGCTTCCTGTGCAAGCTGGGGACAAGAGTAATGTAAAGTCATGAATGGGCAGTGGTGATTGTCACTGCTCTGTTGCTGTGAAGAAACACGGTGACCAAGGCAACTCTAATTGGGGGCTTGATTACAGTTTCACAGATTTAGTACATTGTCATCATGGCGGGGAGCATGGTGGCACCCATGGTACTAGAGCAGTAGCTAAGAGCAGCATCCTGATCCACAGGCTAGGAGAGCAACATTGAGCCTGGTGTGGGCTTTTGAAACCCCAAATTCCACCCCCAAGTGACACATTCCTCCAACAAGCCACACCTCCTGATCTTTCTATTCCTTCTCAAGTAGTGCCACTCCTTGATGAGTAATCATTCAAATATATGGGCCCATTGGGGTCATTCCTATTCAAACCCACCACAGCGATAATGAATCAGGGAGGCTCTCCCCAGTTTGCATCCATGGAGCACTTTAAGTAGAATATTACACAGGCTAACCGGTTACCCAATATGCCTCTACTGTTACTACCAATGTCATTTGTCAAAACCGATGACTTAGAGTTAAGAAGATTCCATATTGGCCGTAATCTGCCCCTCCAACAGTTTGCTATGCATATCTGAGAATGAGAAGATGAACCCACAATGGGGCTTTAGAATCTGGCTCCTTCTCTTCTCTTGGGAAGTTAGAAGCCTCCCTGTTTCAAGGGCCTAACACACAACGAGAAGGGTGAGAGCAGCCATTGGTTTACCCAGCATCCAGGGAAGGCTGCCTGTAGGCCCCATGGTTCTCCATTCTTTGCCTATGTTCTCCCGTAGTAGGATTTATTCATTCTCTGATTCTTTTTTCCTGATGATGGAATAAACCTGCAGGGAACTCTAAGAGCTAAATGTCCAATGGTCTGAATCCAGAAGGAAGGGTGGCTTCTTCCCTGTGAAGTTAGAACTCAGATCCAGAGCCCACTCTCAAAGCCCTAGCAAGGGTTATGACCATTCCTGACCAATCTCAGTAGACAGGTGAACAGCACTCAGGATTGGCGCGATTCAAGCCACCTGCCTATGCCAGGTGCCAGAGGTGCCATTAAATTAAATTCTCTGAGAACGGAGACTGTTTCCCCTTTAAAAATATATGTGAATATGGCCTCTGTACAAAGGTAGTGGATGCAGGGACTTGAAGGCAGCATATGTTCACTGTAATCATGTGTATTTTTAAATTGATGGTCGCAGTTGTCTGAGCAGACGCAGAAGCTTCAGGAAGAGAGAAGTCAGACACCCTGCTCACCTCCTCTCCAACTCGGCTGCTGCGTGCAGCTGTCTGGGAAACCAGCCACAGACATGGATGGACCCCTGGGCCCCTTGGCCAACCCACAAGTTTGACTCAGTGTGTACTGGCTGGTTGTGTGCCCACTTGACACAAGTGGGGTTATCATGGAAAAGGAGCCCCAGTTGTGGAAATGCCTCCATGAGACCCAGCTGTAAGGCATTTTTCTCAACTAGTGATCAAGGGGGAGGACCCAGCCCATTGGGGGTGGTGCCATTTCTGTACTGGCGGTCTTGGGTTCTATAAGAGAGCAAGCCAGGGGAAGCAAGCCAGTAAGTAACATCCCTCCGTGGCCTCTGCATCAGCTCCTGCTTCCTGACCTGCTTGAGTTCCAGTCCCGACTTCCTTTGGTGATGAACAGCAATGGGGAAGTGTAAGCTGGATAAACCCTTTCCTCCCCAACCTGCTTCTTGGTCATGATGCTTGTGCAGGAATAGGAACCCTGACTGAGACACCATCTATAGTAGTTTTTAAGTGCTTGTTTTATGCCAGGCATTGGACCAGGTCCAGGATTATAAATCATTTTTCCTTTATAAATCAAGCAGTAGACGCCATGGTAGAACTCTCACAATTTCTTCCTTTGGATATGTGCACATATCCAAAGAAGGCAACCGGAAGTTAGAGGAAAACTTTGCGGAATCAGTTCTGTCCTTCTTCCATGGGTTCCCAGAATTGAACTCAGGTCATCATGCTTGACCGGAAGCCATTTTTCTATCAGCTGAGCCATCTTGCCTGCCCAAAGTTCTGACATTTAAAAAATAAGAAGCTATATTGTCTTCCCATGACAATGAAAATAAGTGACAGACGGGGGCAAACCCACAAACGGGACATTTATGACCTCTCTACTGAGGTTCGGCAACGCTGCAGACAAGGGGAAGTGCCACAATACAAGAAGGAGGGCTTCAAAATGCCTTATCTGGGGGCAAAACTCTGCCATTAAAACCATGAGCTCACAGTAGCCATGGGTGATCCCAGTGGTCTGCACAAGACTGGGCCCTTGAATGGTTAGGCATGGATGCATGTGGGACAGGGGACCTATCCTTCAACTGAATTATCTTCTACTGCTAGAATCAGGGACGAGGGAGGGAATCACAGCTTCTGGTTACTTACCCACTCCCCCTACACCCTCAAGGTTCCAATGGACAGTGTCAACTCAATGGTAACACTGACCACCCTGATTAAATAAACGGTAGAAAAAAGAAACCAAAGTCAAAGGTCATATAGGTGAGAAAGGAATGGGTAGGGAAGGTGGGGGAGTTGATATGGATGAGATGGAGACAAGAGAGAAGGGAGACAGAGTGACCAGAATGTGTCCTTCCTCTCACTGTACCCCCTGAATAATCCTAAGCCAGTTTCAACAGGCAGACTCCAAAGCCATCAGCTTCAGACTCTCTGTGTAGAGTTGAGTCATGGTGGTAGATCAGTCCAGTAGGATAGCTTATGCCATTGGGAAAAAACTCCCCACAGCTCCAAGGCTTGCCACAGCCTGTTGGGTACAGTGGGTTGATATCTGCTCAGACTTGTACAGTGGGCACCTCCATACCTAAGGAAGACAAGACAGCTCTATGGGGCCTCTGCTTACTAATTCAGTCCTCACCCCAGAAGGGACAGTCATCATGTCTGTTTACAACACACGACAAAGTAACAGTCAGCAGCTTGGCAGGAAGAGTCAAGCCAAGAGCCCTCAAGATGGATGGGAAGGATGTGTTGGACACATAAGACCAAGTACCATGATTATCATGCCACTTGATTTCTATGTAACATTCAACATTTGATAAACTGTGTGTCTTTACAAGTGGGACATTCATTGGGAAAGAATAGATTGATACCCTATCAGCCCATAGGCGGGATCTAGAAAAAATTGTTTGTATATCATATTTAAGCTCTAAATGTCTTGGGGGAGTGCCTTATTTAAACAATATTAATGAACCTTTTCCCCTTCTTTCTTTTCCTGGTGACTGTTTCCTAAATGTAAATTCTTAGATTATTGGTCTCATTGACACAAGATATATTTGGCTACTAACAGAACTGATCAGTCAAAACTATGAGGGAACAACCCTCCAGGTTGTTCCTCTCAATTCCTTATTTTAAACTGTGTTCTGCAGACTGAACCTGGGACCAGGCAAGTACTTTATGACTGAGCCACACCCTAGTCACCAACACATCTGTTGTTTCCATAGGTGGGGTAGTTCCTTATCCCTTTAATCTGGGGCCTACTTCTTTGCAGCATCTGTGGGACTTTCATGTCAGGCTACTGGTCCTTCAGAGGCTACCAGACACCTGCTGATTCACATGGGACAGAGAATTCAAGTGTCATCAGCTTTCCATCCAAGGGCTCTAGGGACCCCTCCGTCTCTTCCCTCTGAACTATGACAAAGTCACACCTGAGATCCGTCGTCCCTGCAGGCAGACACCCCCATGCCACAAACCCAAGAGAAGAAATTGATTCCAAGTGGAAACTCAATGTGTTCATACAGGAGGGAGGGTTATGGCACCTGTCTAGGCAATCAATGTGTGTCCGCACACTTACACTGTCCGAGGATCCTGACTCTCAATCAGGATATTAAATGTTATGTCATTCGTCCTAGAAACATTTATCTTTATGGCCCCAAACTCTCCCACGTGTCAAAGAAGCTGATAATATATGCTCAGAATAAAGGCATAAAAGGTGATTATGGAAGATTATTGTTCTTAAACCTCAGGGGTATAAAACTTCAAGATTATAACTAGTCTGTGGATCTTTAATCACTCCCCTTTTAAATCCTGTCAAACCCAATGCAAGATCCCCAAACTGGGGAATTATTTTATCAGATAATTGTTTCGCTGAGACACTGACACTTGACACAGTCATCTGTACTGATTCAGACTCTTTACCCTCAAAGAACACTCAGGGGTCAGAGTGCAGCCCTGACTGACACAGGAGCTGCACATTTGAGTGTTCTTGGGAGCCCTGAACATGGAGTTATTCAAAGCAAGGTCGTTAGGCTCCAATTTAAATTTCTGTTGTTATGTTCTTGCCTGTGAAACTAATCCTATCCAATCCATCTCCCCTTCAAAAGATAAATAATTGGTGGTTTTCGATATTGCCAGAAGAGAAGGTGATTTCAATTAATCTCACTAAATATCACCGTGAGTGTGCAATGATTTATTTCCTTCACTCCAAAGGGAGGATTTTTTTATATGCCCCTATAAACTGCCGTTTGATGCTGCGCCTAGCACCCTTGATAAGTAAGGTTTATAAGACGTGAAATCAGCAACCTCTAGAGCTAATGGTTATTTTCAGTGCAGTCTGGGGTTTGCCCAGCCCACTTGGAAAGCAGGTTTTCTCTGAATCACACTTGAAAAGACAGCATTAGAGATCTTAAATTAGTGTCCGTTGTCTGTCCGACACCCAAGGCTGCACAAACATAAGCACCCCTTGATTTGCCCATGTATTTTAGTGAGTAGAGAGCAAAGCACAAATCATCGAAGGCTAAATGCCTCGAATGCGTTTGAACCCAGCCATGCACAGATTCCAGGATGTGAGGAAAGTAAGTAGCATCAATTTCTTCCTATTTAAAACATGCCCGAGAAGTCAACCCTCACATCACCTGACTCCGGCAACGGGGAAAATAAACGGCGCACTATTGAAGCTAGTGTCTCCTCTCTGCCGAGACAAGGAACAAATTGAACAGAGTACAGAGGTCAGAGAGCCTTTCCCGGTTTTTAAATTTCCCCCAAGCACCGTGCAGATGGTGAGCCCTGGCTAATTACTATCTGTCTCCAACACCCCAGTGCTTGTCACTGCTGTGACTCCACACCAGGGGTTCCGATTCCAAGACCATCAGCCAGGGCAGACATCGGGACCTGCGCATAAGTAATTCGGCCCACTGAGTCGTGCGGGTGAATTCATGAGATGAATTTGTGCGAGCATCAGGAGGAAATATGAGCACACAGATGGATAATTTATGAGTGGGAGTTTAGCAGATGTTTTCAGAGCCCTCTAAGGCAGAGGCCCATCAGGGGATAAAGTCCACTGGCTGAGTTCTTTTACTACGCTGCGCTCCCATTTGAAGGTCTGAGTCATTTTATCCTTGTAAGCCTTCCTGTCTACTGTGGCCAAATTAAGGAATGATAATCTCGGATATTAATCTGTAGAGGAATTGTCCATCTTTCTCTAACGTATCCTCATTTCCAAGGAACGGGTACCCACCCCCGTTCCACTATTCCAGGAAAACTATTTCCCTTCCAAAGCTAAGTTCTCATATACACTGCTTGTCCAACCAACAATGAACTCAAATCCAGCTATAGAGGTGTCATGTCCAAAGTGAGTCATGGGGGGTCTCCCCTCCCTCTAATCGTTCTAACACAGAAGGGAAGGGTGAGGGAGGAGTCTAATGGGTTCTAACACAGAAGGGAAGGGTGAGGGTAGAGTCTAATGGGTTCTAACACAGAAGGGAAGGGTCGGGTGGAGTCTAATGGGTTCTAACACAGAAGGGAAGGGTCGGGTGGAGTCTAATGGGTTCTAACACAGAAGGGAAGGGTCGGGTGGAGTCTAATGGGTTCTAACACAGAAGGGAAGGGTCGGGTGGAGTCTAATGGGTTCTAACACAGAAGGGAAGGGTCGGGTGGAGTCTAATGGGTATCATTTGGTTGGACCCATCTCTGTCTCCCTTAAAAGATGCAACAGCAGAAAACAAATAGTCAGAAACCAATTTATGCCAGTTTAAACCAATTTATATAATAATCCCAATTATTCAGGAGGCTGAGGCAGGAGGATTGCATACTTGGGGATAGCCAAGGCTACAGAATCGAGCTACAGAGTAAATTCAAGGCCAGCTTGTTCAATTGAGACCACCTCAAAAGGTACTCTAGTTACTTGCTACATTGAAAATAAAGGTCAGTAGCACAGAGCTTCCTCAATACATACAAGGACCTAAATTTAATCTTTAGCACCACCAAAAATAATACACTTACTGACTGAATGCGAGCACAGACGCAAAGAATGAAAAAAGAGACAAAGCTAGTTGGGCTTCTTTTCTAGTTGTAATTCTTACAAATTCATTTTTAAATTTTGGTGGCGGATAAGTACATAAAATATATATTTGATAGTGGAAGTGTCAAACCCGACGTGAAAACTCCACAACTTCAGAATGGCTGTCCTAACTCTGGGAGTTCATTGAGGTATATGGACTGGTTAATTTCCACAGGTGGTGTTTTTTATAATAAAGCTTATAGATATTTAGAAAAGTATTTATATACCAAGTTTTTGTTTCTTGAACCTGTTGATGGAATTTGGGACCGATTACAGGCAGTGAGAAAGCTTCACATCCTTCCTAAGCTGATTACTAGCAGAAGCCCAGGCACCCCACAGACATTTGTATCTCAGAAGTTCTCTGTCCCCCTCAGCAGAGCCAATACTCAGCTTCAGACTCCCAACTGGAACTCACAATCCATCCTCTGGAAATGTCCCCTAACCTTCATCTGTTTTCTCTAAGGGTTACATTCTTCTGTCTCCAGCCAAAGCTTAAGAATTAAGAGAGTTGCCCCTAAACACGGACCCACCCCTGGTCCACAGGGCTGGGTAGGGTTGATTCCCTTCCTTATGGCCCCCTAAGACTATCTCTCCTCTTTCTTCCTCAAGGTCCAGGTCATTGAAGATGCAACTAATTGTCCTTGTCATCTCCTCGGGAAAGCCCACACCTTGTCATTCGGTGAGTGTAGGCTTTGATTTTCCAAAACCTACTTCAATTATGGTTCTTTAACAGCCTCCCTCCTAGGGCACCACCCACCACAGGAAAGGGAAAAGAAAGGTTAGTAGAAGATGAGGGTTGTGGATCTGTTTAGAAATAGTTCTTTTGGGGCAATTCCAGTCTTCATTGTCAGCAGTTCAGTTTACTAGCCAACACCAAACACAAATCAGCAGCGGCAGTTGAGTCCTCTTGGCAAACACCAAACACAAATCAGCAGTGGCAGTTGAGTCCTCTTGGCAAACACCAAACACAAATCAGCAGTGGCAGTCGAGTCCTCTTGGCAAACACCAAACACAAATCAGCAGTGGCAGTTGTGAGTCCTCTTGGCAAACACCAAACACAATCAACAGCAGCAGCTCCATCAGGAAGAAGCCACAAGGCTCCACTAATTGGCACGAGTCTACGGAAGCGGGAAGAAGCAGCTGGAACACCACCAGAAGTTCTTTGATGCATTTCTTTCTATGAAGTCACAACAAATGAAGGTCAGTGAAGAAAGCAAGGGGAACAAACACAAGGGTGTCATCAGCAAAGACCAGTGTCGGCAAAACCCAACGAAGACCAGCAAAGAGTTGCAAGGCAAACCAATGCAAGAGCATCGTCCACTGTCTGCTGGGTTATTCTTACCCTCTCTCCAAACATCGTGGGTCCTCTCAAGCTTCTACTCCAGCAAAAATACCACATGCCCTTTCACTAGCAGCAAATAACACTTGTTTGTTCTCAGCAAAACATCGTCTCACGTGTCTGCTTCAGGAAAACATCCTCTCATAAGACAGCTTCCAGAAAAACATCACATGACCCAACTGAGTCTCCAACAAAACCAGAAATTCCCACTTCAAGTGAGGGCTGTGGCCTCTAGCTTTCATCGCTATACGACTTATCAATTATCTCCGGGCCTGTAGGTTGATGTCATTATGCAGGTGAAGGCAGTTACAGGATAGAACGAGGCCTGTCATTGGACAAGAAGGAAGGATGGGTGGGAGAGAAGTTTTAGAGAGGAGGAGAGACCAAAGTGAGGGGAGAGCAGAGGGAGAAGCAACATGGAAACGGACATAAATAATCCTCACCATGCATCCTTACATAGATACGCGTTGTTATGAATGTTTTTAAGGGGTGGATGTGTACAGAATTTTGTGTGTCTAGATGAGCAAATTATATCTTATCTGGGTGGGCGGTTTATATCCTTATCAATTGGTTGTAAGTTAATTGTGTGGATGTATTGTACAGGGAACATTTAACATATAAATCTGGTTGTCGAGTCCCAGTTTGTTGAGTCATGACTTAACTGGATTGTTGGGAGTGTGAGCAGAGCCCATGACGGGAAGCAGTACCAGGATACAGAATGCTTGGGGCTAGCGTGGCATAGGGCCACACTAGCATGGGCAGCAGAATGTGATGGTAACAGGCATGGTAACAACCCACCAAGAGGACAATGTGTGAAAGCAGTAACAGAGAAATAGCGAGAGTGCAGATCCAACATGGAGTGGGAACTCGTGGGAACTGGTCCTGTGCTTTTTTAATTTTACCACAACAGGGGGCTTTCATGGACCATGAAGGTATTCTGTCTAAACTTCTTGCTTTTCAGTCCCATGACCTGAATTTCCACACACCACAGCCTCTTCCTGTAGCCAGCCTCTGCCACGCACTCTAAGCTTTGTGGTATAAAACCAAAGACGCACTTCACCCCAGCTTCTGATGACCACTGAAAGCTGTTTCCCTGTCGGCTTCTCTGGAGTGTCTCCATGCAGCAGTGTTCTAGTTCTGCCCATCCATGTTGCTGCTTCCTGGCTGCCCACACCTTTGCTCACTGCCCCTGTGCTCGCTGCTCCTGTGCTCACTGCCCTGTGCTCACTGCCCCTGTGCTCACTCACTGCCCTGTGCTCACTGCCCCTGTGCTCACTGCCCTGTGCTCACTGCGCTCACTGCCCCTGTGCTCACTCACTGCCCTGTGCTCACTTCGCTCACTGCCCTGTCCTCATTGCTCTGGTCTGGTTTGCCTTTGTTGTTCCCCCCTTCAGTCACTTGCTGGCTGCTCTCTACCTCTTTTGTCCCTTCCTGGCATAGTCACACTGTGTCTGCTACATGCAGACCTGGTGGGCTCAGCATAGTGCCCACTCATAGTTCCTCTCTTGCCCTATTTGGTTGTTCTTCGAGTTCAGGCCTTCAGTTTATGAAGTCCTCCTTCCTCCCCCAGCTTTATCGCAAATCTCACCCTTTGTGCCTCCCTTCTCTGCCTGCTTTATCTGGCCCAGCCCTTCACCCTTCAGCTCTCTGTTCTGCTCTCTCTCTCTCTCTCTCTCTCTCTCTCTCTCTCTCTCATGTTTTTTTCTTTTCCTTTGAATTTTATTGAGTTGAAATTTACAAAGAGCAAGTCAATGGTACATGGCCCATCCATGATGCTTTACAACCCTGACTACCCCAGTTCCAGAACATTCCATCATCACAACAGCAAATCCCAGGCCCAATTGACAGTCAATCCCAAGCTGCTGTCGCTCATACATTGACACCCTTGTCCAAGATCAGCTGAGCAAAATGTCTGAGCACTTATCTCAGAGCTTTTCTGTGTTCCACTGTCCATGTATCTACCACCACACTGGTAACAAAATGTTTTAAGAACTACAGTTGGCGATACATCTCGAAGTCCAATACAGTGGCACATATAGCATTGCTTTGGATAGCCTTAGTCTCTTGTGGGTTCACGTGACCTTTAGGATTGCTTCTCTCTTTTTGTAAAAAGCACATCTTTTGAGACTTTGGTAGAGGCACACTGACTCTGTAGCAGATCATCTGGGGTGGTATGGACAGTCTAACTATACTGATGCCCTCATGGACACCAGCTGTATTCCTATCTATCCATATGTCTTTGATTTTATTCCTTCAGCATTGTGTAGTTTACAGTGTGCAAGCCTCTCATCCCCGCGAGGCCAGGACTATTTACTGTTACTGCTTAAATGAGATTATTTTCTTCCTTAGCTCCTAGGTTGTTCATAGTTGATACTTCGAAACGTAACCAATTTCACGGGTTGATTTTGCTCCCTGAAATGTTGCTGAATTAATTACTTTCAAAGCAATTGTGTGGAGTCTTCTTCGTGGGGCTTTCTATACACAATCTTACGGTACAGCCAGATTGGAGGTTGCCTCTTCTATTGTGATCCTCAGGTCTGTTACCCCATGTTCTAGCCTAATTTCTATGGCTATGATCTCCACGGCAAGTTGAATGGAAGTGTCAAGGGTGAGTATCTTCTCTTCCTTGTTGCTACATCAGGGAAGGTCTTCAGTTTTCAACAGAGTATAACATTTGTTAGATTAGCTGTTTCTACGGTGTTGTTGTAAAAATATAAAAATAAAAAAGTATAGTAGTCTTTTACCCCGCTGGGTCCGCACCTTGGCGCCCAAGATATCTGCTAGATATCTTGTTGGAAACACATCCCAGCCATATGCTTTCCTACACTCAAACCCTCACATAAAAGAACACACAACACAATAATCTTTGACCCAATTGGTAAGATATAATTGCCCACTTAAACACACAAAGCCCGGTACTATCCATCCCTTGAGAACATTAATAACAACCTGTAAATACACAGAGCAGAATCTTAACATCACCTGCCATCTTGTCCTGCCATGGCTTCTCCTCCCCTCTCTCCCTCCTGTCTCTTCATCTCTCCCTTAGTCTCCTCCTCTTCCTTCAAACTTCTCTCCCGCCCATCCTCTTCTCCTCCAATGACAGGCCTCCTTCTATCCTGTACCTGCCCCTCACCAGTACTTTACAAACTCAATGGAGAGGTGGTTCTGGTGAAGTCACCTGAGTTCTGAGTCCTTGACTAGGCAGCTGTCCTTGGGGCAGTGGAATTAGCATCAAAATACAGTAACTTCAGGGCAAACCGCAACATTGCAACACTACATGTCTCACAACCCATACCTCTAACCTAACAATTCAGAAGAGCAACCATGAGGGCCAAGGGTTGATGCTGAGTTCAAACTGTTGCTGGTCAAACATGATCTCTGCTAGAGGCCTCTAATTTTCTTTTCTCAGTTCTTTTTATCTGAAGTTGGGCAAGAAGAATGACATTGCCTAATTAAATCAGCCAAGAAAAAAAATTAGAAAAATAGAAACTATAACAGAATCATTTCTCTGCCTTTTGGCTAAGATCAAGTGTAGAAACTATAACAGACATTCCAACCTAAGGGATCCATCATGGGTACTTTCTTGTGAGGAACAGATGACACTAGGAAATGCCAGAATTTCTTGATGATAATATGAGGCCCTGGCTTCCAAAAGTCAAAACTACGAGTACAAAAGAGTAGGCAACATTGCTCCTTTAAATCGAGGATTTTATGATTGTTGTTGCTGCTGTTGTTGTTACTGTTTTTAATGGGTAGACACACAAAGGTGGATTCTAAGGGAAACAAGATGGATTCAGCAGAAAAGTCAAGGATTAAAACAAGGAAGTTAGTGTAAAAGCAGAAAACATCTGACCTGCTTGCCCATTCTTTGCTCCTAAGCAAACATAGTGAGCCTTTCTGTTAAAGACCAAAGGAAAGGTACAATCCCACAGACACTATTTCAGTATCATGGCCACTGGCAAGCATGTGGTATCTTTATTAGGAGAGTTCATCACTGCTTACTCAATAGTTAGATAATCCCTGTGGCCATCTACTATAATCATTCCCAGGAAAGATCCCTTGCTAGTGTCTCCACATCTGTCAATAGCTTTCACAAACCATAAATCAGGACAACGTTGTTTTCATCGCAGTTTTTAGCCATTAGTGTTAATCAATGTGAAAACCAAAAGATTGATGTCTTTGGGTTTCTTCCTTCCGTGTACACCAAAGACATTGTGACTCTAATTGAATCAGATCATCATCTTCTGAGGTTTCTCACTAAGACAAATTGGAAGTTACTTGTAGCTCAGTGTCATACTTAACCATCACCACCACCATCGACACCACCACCATTGCTATCACTACGAACATTATCACCACCGACGCCATCACCATCACCACCACCACCAGCAGCAGCAGCATGGCCTTCATTGTAGTGCTACTTACTGTCTCTACCAACCTAACTTTCCTTATGGGCCTCTGAGCACCTCTGATTTTAGAGTTGATAATTCTTAGAGAATTCCATGTTTAAAAAAAATGCCTCAAGAGAGATTGATTTCAGTGGCTCCAAAAGACACTGTCTCTGAGCTATATTTTGAGTCAATACTATGATGCAAGCTCTTCTGAATCAAGACATACCCAAACTATAGAGAGATTCCCTAGGTAGGCAGCTGCCTACCAACCAGGTTCTAATCCAGGCTATGACAGTGAGGAAGACAGAATTATCTGATGCTGATACTAATGTCCAGCAGATAACACTAACCCTTTATACCCTCCTGGAGTGAACATAATGGGTTTCCAGAGCATCTCCTACCTCGTCTCCTCTCTGACTAGAGTCTTCTCTGCACAGCATGTGTGCTGTGGAGGAGGATGACATCATTCTTAGCATTCACAATGGATGTACTAGTTTAAATAGGTCCTAGGAGCTTTCCTGTGACTCACATCTTGCCAATAGTATATGAGTTACTGGGCTAAAGAGACAGCTGAGTGATTGCTCCAGCAATGGACACACGTAGCTCCCAACCTCTTGTAACTCAAGCTTGCTGGGATCTAAGACCTTCTAATGGCCACCAAGAGCACTTGCATTCATGTGTATTTTCAGACAGAGATACGGTTACATACATACACACACACACACACACACACACACACACACACACACACACACCACTAAATATACAACCCATCTTCAAAACAATACAAGTCCCATCTCTTCAGAGGTCACGTGAGTGGCTTTCTTGTACTTTAGAAGAGGAAAACCTTTCATCCCTTTCATCATGATTTCTTTCAATGGATGATAGGCAACTCTAATGACCACTTTGGCAACATCATGATAACCCTTGGATGGAAGATGGACCTGACGCAAAAGCAAGGCCTGAGTGACTAACTCTGTGAAGAGGATATAAGACAGGCCACAGTTGACCAGCCCTTAGAAGCCATGAGGAGGAGCTAAGACATGAGAAACAAGTGCAACTGACTCCCTGTGAAGCCCCTCTGAGCTCAGGAGACATGGGTGACCAGGCGTCTGAAGCCGCGTGTCTTTGCTCTCTCACTGTTTTGAGGCAGGGCCTTTAATCGATGCAGTCAAAGTGCCCGGCCCATCATCTAAGCCCATACAATTCTCACTTTATTAAGGAGCACATTGTCCTGCTGAGTCTCTCGTCTTCTCATCTTGGTCGTCCTTTGAGAGCACAGGCCTCATTCAGTCCACAGTGATTATTAAACCCAATTCAAGCATCATCTTCTCCTTGAAGCTTTCCCAGAGCCTTCACAAATGTCTGGCTCCCTTAAGTTTTTGAGATATGTCCATGATATTTATTAATCTGAAGATCATTAATAATTATTCATGAATGAACCAATGAGTGAAGAAACACATAAGCAAGCCACTGTTTGCAGATATCCACAGACTCCACATTTTTCTTCGCCTGGGCCTACCTGTATTTATCTACCATAGTGTCAAAATCTTCCTAATAATGACTGCCTTCTGTCACTTAAAATACAAGGTCCAGGCTACAGAGGAAGCTCAGTGGTTAAGAGAGACCGTTGCTCTTGTAGAGGATCAGAGTTCAGTTTTCAGCACCCATGGCAGATGGCTCACAACTTATCTATTTAAAAAATACGAATTTTGAAGCATTTGGGAAATTATTTGAGGCCTCTCTGGTCTTCCAAAACAGCAAACAGCCACACACAAGAAGAGCTGACCTAGTCCCTAATCCTCTTATGAATCTCCCAGCTGTGGCATATCATGGTTCTAAGACCACTGATAAAATGTAGCTTTTAATATGTACTTTTAGCAACAGATGTAAAGAGGCCTGATGCAGACCCCCCTATCATATGCAAATAGAGAAGGATTTAGGAGAATGACTCGGGTCATAAATTCTCAAAGACAAATAACAAGTCTGATCACTCTTGCTGAAAAAAATCAAAACAAGTAGAAAATACTGCTGGTAATAATAACTATGAAAGTGTGTGTGTGTGTGTGTGTGTGTGTGTGTGTGTTGTGTGTGTGTGTGTGTGTAAAACTGGTATTGGAGGCCATTAAGTCTTTAATGTTTATGAAATGTTAGAGCAGAGGACGGTGCTCCTGAATGCTGATGACTGAAATTGCATGCATTTACCCAAAATCGAGATCATAAAATTAACTTATTAAGCAGAATATAGAATGGCAGTTTCCCATCATGAAGTGACACTCTGGGCTTGTTCTAAAAGTTCAGTTTGGGGAAAGTCTCATGCAAGTGTAACACCCTTCAAATAAGACATAGTTGTGAGCTCACCTGGAGTATCTTGGCCCCACAATAATAATGTTACTATTAGCATTTATTGGTGACAAGCCATACACATTGTGACCTAACCACTGTGTGTGCGATATTTCTTTTTAGTATTCATGTAACAGATGGGACCTGGGCTGGGAAAATCATTCAGTTGGTAAAGAGCTTGCTTTGCAAGCACACGATTCTGAGTCTGGTTCCTAGAACCCACATTCAAAAGCTGGACATCATGGCACACTCCCAGCCCTGTGAGGCAAAGACAGGGCAGCTAGATCCCTGGAAAGTCATGCTAGCCTCCTTGAGAGGACAGTGATAAACTCTGCCTCAAAAATTAAGATGCATAGCACCCAAAGAGTGGCAACTCTGGTCACAAAGACAAAGGGACTTGTGCAATATGGAACTATAAATGGAGAGGGACTCAGTAACTGGGTCATTGATCATCGATGGCCTTATCCTTGCTTGTCTATTTCAAGATCCCAGACCCCTAACCACTATACCTTTTGCCCCTGGTAAGCACTGGCAGTCTGTAACTGGTGCTGTGAAGGCCAAACGCACGCTTCTGATCGACATTTACTTCTCTTACCTGTGTTATCACACAACCAGACGTTTTCCGTGGAACAGCCTCTTGAATCGCCTTCTGCTAGTGAATTGCTGGACTTGATGCAAGCTCTTCATTCAGCCTGTCTCCCTGGACTTCTTCACTCACCCACTTCTCAGCCCCACGAGCGCCTGTGTGACTACAAAGTAAAGCAGAAACAGCATTGCCGCAGACTCGGAGAGGTGGGATTCGGAGGAGAGATAATGGGTAAACTCATTAGAAAGGCATTGCCTACAATGTTAGAGAGATCCACTAGATGCTAGGGGAGGCTTACCCACAGGGAGCACTGGATGGTGGGGGAGACTTACCTGTGAGGATCACTGGATGGTGGGGGAGGCTTACCCATGGGGACCACAGGATGGTAGGGGAGGCTTACCCATGGGGACCACTAGATGCTAGGGGAGGCTTACCCATGGGGACCACTGGATGGTTGGAAGACTTAGCAATGGGGATCACTGGATAGTGAAGGAGGCTTACCCAGGGGGGATCACTGGATGGTGGGGGAGGCTTACCCATGGGGACCACAGGATGGTAGGGGAGGCTTACCCATGGGGACCACTAGATGCTAGGGGAGGCTTACCCATGGGGACCACTGGATGGTTGGAAGACTTAGCAATGGGGATCACTGGATAGTGAAGGAGGCTTACCCACGGGGGATCACTGGATGGTGGGGGAGGCTTACCCGTGGACAGATCCACAGGATGAGATCCTGATAGGTGTGCTTCTGACTGAGCTGAGATTTGAAGAGCAGGGTGGATTAGATGGATAATGAGGTTGTGGCTGGGTTTGGGGGTGCAGTTTATAGATGGAAGGAATAATGTGTGAGAATCCTAAACCACTAGGCCGAGTTCTGCCAATTGTAAACAGTTAAGTATAGGTAGGCTATGGCCATGGAGCCATCAGCAAAGCTATGGGACATTGCTGGAAAGTTCACTCGTCCTGGCTGTTCTGGGATTCTCTCTCTCTCTCTCTCTCTCTCTCTCTCTCTCTCTCTCTCGTAGACTGGATATGTGTGTGAATGTGTTCTCATCACCTGCTGAAAACCTCCCATGTCTTCCTTGCAGTGGACTGCACCATAAAACAAACCTCTGACTTCTTCCTTTGTGCTTAGGAAGGTGGTAGAAACCTCCCTCCTGTGCCCCTGTTCCCCTGCCCCCTGCACCCCTGCACCCTCTGCAGCACCACCTCCCAGCCTCTTCTTGAGTGAAGGAGCAGGATGAACAAACTAAAACCATTACAGAAACAAAATATGTGAGCTGCCCCAGTGCACGCTGGACACCAGAGCTACAAAAGGCATCTCAAATGACCCCATTCAAAATCTCTGTCTGAAAATCACCTTTGATTTCTTCAGTCTAAATTATGGCCAAAGCTCAGAGGTAATCTGGTTCCTCCGCATTCTAAAACAGAAAACTGATCAGGGGCTGGATGTTAGCACCCGCTGTAGAAGCAGCACAGACTGGAAGACCCTTCTGCCCAATTCAGATCCCTTGGTTCCAGGAGTCTTGGGGATCTCCAGGGACATGGCTGTGTATGCTAATCTGTTCCTCTAGGTAAACCAGCCATTCTGAGTCTGTGAGGAATGGGTAGACCACTAGACAACTTATCCCGCGCAGAGTCTTGCACTGTCTCAGCTT
Organism: Rattus norvegicus; assembly: GCF_021556685.1. Lineage (NCBI taxonomy): Eukaryota > Metazoa > Chordata > Mammalia > Rodentia > Muridae > Rattus > Rattus norvegicus. The sequence goes on from NC_141536.1 coordinate 160,443,122, forward strand.
GTGTGCATCTAGAACCATCTGTCTGGCGTGTGTAACACTCTCTGTCTATCTGTGGTCTGAAATACGTTCTGCAAATCAGCTAAGACTTCACCTGATGCAAAGAGAGTAGGCAGAAACCAAGACGCTGGATGTGAAGTCTGAGGTTCCTCTGACACACAACATTTGGGAAACTCTGATGGTTAGCGCTAACAACTAGGATCTAGAATCTCCTAGACGTCCCCAGGCACAGCTGGGACAGATAACTTAACCTCTAGGCACACCTGTGAGGGACTGAGTATAGTGGATTTAGAAGGCAGGGAAGACACACATACTCTAAATGTGGGTGATGTCACTCCCTGGGCTGGATCCTGGCCTGGATATAAAGAAGAAAGCTAACTGGGTGGGCACCAACATGTATCCCTCCCAACCTCTGTGTTGGAAGGCAGAGGCAATGTGACCGGCTCCCTCAAGCTCCTGACTGCTCTGCCGGTGGTGAACTCTGAATCGCAAGCCATCCCAAGACCGTCCTTACTTAGGTTGCTTTTGCCAGGGTATTTTATCCCAGCTGTGGGGAAAACTAGGTTTCACTTAAATAAAGCCTTTTTTATTCAGAGGGCAGAGAAGCGTAGCCGATACTGACGCACCTGACTGAATGATTAGAGAATGGTCGGAGTAAACGGGATGGGACGAGCTAAAAACAGGCATCAGAAACGGACTCTGCGTGAGTCCTTACGTAGGAGAATCTTAGCAGACTCGGTACCCTCCGAAAGGCTAAGAAAAGGCCTGATTAAGATGTATCTTCAGTAATGGGGGAAAAAAATCTGCTTCCGTGGAAGAAAGTGATCTGCACACGCTGTCTCCCTTCAGATGAGCCTGATGCTAATTGCTCATTCAGGTGCGAATCCCTTCCACCTGACACCACCGAAAGTTGCTTTCTGATGTACCTGCAACGTCTGTGATTTTACTCACCCTGCAAAGTGGCGCCTGCTGCCTCCAGCGAAAGAAGCGAGCTGTTTATTGCCTGGCTGTGCAGATGCTGCTGGAGGGAGAACTGAACGGCGGCACAACCATCACAGAGTTATCTTTGGGTAGCACAAGCTGCCAAGACCAGCCCCCACCCACGGTCTGAGAGAACACTTTGCGAAAGTGTAGTTAGAGATTTCACACACATCCAGGCTTAATGAAACTGGGCCGAAATAGAAGCTCTGTCGCACCCTTTTGTCAATATCTAAGCAGGGATGTTTATCTCCTGGCTGGTGGCTGATTTCGCCGCCGCATATACAATCGCGGTGTTTTATTACCAGCAACGAACCTCGACGTCTCTCACAACGTGCAAAACGCAGTCAGCAGTTCTTCTCAGGATGGAGATGTACCCAAAAGCAAATAGCACCTGGTTTGTCCTAAGTGTTCTTCTTGTATCCCTCGGGGACACAGACAGATGCACGGTGTAGTAACTACTTCTAGTCTTTGATTTGTGCTGAGTTAGTTCTAGAAATGCTTAGAAGTTTACAGGTTTGCGAGGAGCTGTCTCGTCACGCACCTGCCATGAGAGCAAATGGAGGCGTAAAGATTAATCCGGGGTCTGGTTGCCTAAGAAATCCCACCGAGCCTCTTCATACTTCTATGCTGATTTTTTTTATTTGAATAACGCCAAGCCTTATTTATGGTTTTCCCTTGGGTATCCCCCTATCCTGGGGCATCGAGTCTCTACAGGATCGGCCACATCCTCTCGAACTGAGACCAGGTAAGGCATCCCTCTCTTATACACATGCTGGGGACCTTGGACCAGCCTGCGTATACTCTTTGGTGGCTCAGTTTCTGAGAGCTCCTTGGGGTCCAGGTGAGTTGACACTGTTGGTCTTCCCATGGGGTTGCCATCCCCTTCGGCTCCTCCGGCCCTTCCCCTAATTCTTCCATAGGGGTCCCTGACCGCAGTCCAACACTTGGCTGTGAGTATTTGCATGTGTCTCAGTCAGCTGCTGGGAGAGCCTCTCAGGGGACAGCCATGCTAGGCTCCTGTCTGCAAGCACAATGTAGCATCAATAATAATGTCAGGGTTTGGTGCCTGCCCACGGGATGGATCCCAAGTTGGGCAGGTCACTGGTCAGCCTTTCCTTCGCTCTCTGCTCCATTTTTATCCCTGATAGAAAATATCGTCCTGAGCGGAGGTAACCCAGACCCAAAAGGCATGCATGGTATGTGCTCCCTAATAAGTGGATATTAGCCAAAAAATACAGAATACTCATGATAGACCCCACAGACCCTAAATAGTTAAATAAGAAGGAAGGCCCAAGTGAGGAAGCTTAAATCCCACTTAGAAAGGGGAACAAATTCAGAGCCTGCCCCACATGTGGCCCATACATATACAGCCACCCAATTAGACAAGATGGATGAAGCAAAGAAGTGCAGACCGACAGGAGCTGGATGTAGATCGCTCCTGAGAGACACAGCCAGAATACAGCAAATACAGAGGCGAATGCCAGCAGCAAACCACTGAACTGAGAATAGGACCCCCGTTGAAGGAATCAGAGAAAGAACTGGAAGAGCTTGAAGGGGCTCGAGACCCCATATGTACAATGTCAAGCAACCAGAGCTTCCAGGGACTAAGCCACTACCTAAAGACTATACATGGACTGACCCTGGACTCTGACCTCATAGGTAGCAATGATTATCCTAGTAAGAGCACCAGTGGAAGGGGAAGCCCTGGGTCCTGCTAAGACTGAACCCCCAGTGAACTAGACTGGTGGGGGGAGGGCGGCAATGGGGGGAGGATGGGGAGGGGAACACCCATAAGGAAGGGGAGGGGGGAGGGGGATGTTTGCCCGGATACCGGGAAAGGGAATAACACTCGAAATGTATATAAGAAATACTCAAGTTAATTAAAAAAAAAAAAAGAAAGGGGAACAAAATAATCATGGGAGGCAGAGGAAGGGGGGGAACTGGGTGGAAGAGAGGTTGGGGAGGGGAAAGGGGGCAGGGTCAGGTATGGGTGGGGAGACAGGAGAGAGACCCTGAGGGCCAGGAGAAGGAATGGAAATAGGCAACTCCTGGGTGTGGGGTGGAGGATGTCTAGAAAGTCCCAGAGACTTGGGATGGGGGAGGCTTTCAGGACTCAACGTGGGTGACCTTAGCTGAAATGCCCAACAGTAGGGAGATAGAACTGGAAGATATCAGCTCCAGTAGTCAGAGAGGACCTCCAACAGAGGGACGGGGGACACCAACTTACCTATAAAACTTTCCACCCCAAACTGCCCCTGTCTAAGTTAGGGCTGCATTCCCTTAGTCTTTAAAATTGAATAAAATCGGACCTGGGTGTGGTGGCTCACGTCTGTCACCGCTCATGGAAGAAAGGCGCAGGAAAATCTCCCCGCATCAGGACTGCGAGTTCCGACCACACTATGCAGGTCACGTATACCACACTCTATCCTGCAGGTTCCGGGCTAGTGCAGGTCACACAGTAAAGAGTGTTGGGTACCTGATCTGACATCACTGGGTGCTCCGTGTAGTCTAGGGAGAGTGATCCACAATAGCAGTGACTTTTGTTTCGAATGAGTAGATCCATTAAGTAAACGTCAAGCAAAATTAAACCAATAGCAAGGAACGGAGAGAAACAGCAGCCAGGCGAAGCCATGGACGCACAGCACTGGACTGGAGTGGCTGGCAGTAACCAATGGCTTACAACATTCAGGAAACTGACAGAAGTCAGGCAGTATCTCAGTCAGGGTTTCTATTCCTGCACAAACATCATAACCAAGAAGCAAGTTGGGGAGGAAAGGGTTTATCCAGCTTACACTTCCACATTGCTGTTCATCACCAAAGGAAGTCAGGACTGGAACTCAAGCAGGTCAGGAAGCAGGAGCTGCTGCAGAGGCCATGGAGGGATGTTGCTTACTGGCTTGCTTCCCCTGGCTTGCTCAGCTTGCTCTCTTATAGAACTTAAGACCACCAGACCAGGGACAGCAGCACCCACAATAGGCTGGACCCTTCCCTATCAATCATTGATTGAGAAAATGCCTTACAGCTGGTCTCATGGAGGCATTTCCGAAACTGAGGCTCCTTTCTCTGTGACAACTCCAGCTTGTGTCAAGTTGACACACACAACCAGCCAGTACAGGCAGCCAGCTGCATTCCCGGCTGGGAGCTCTGGTCCGTGGCTGAGCTTCTCACAGACGAACATCCAGCTTTCTGTTCCCATTCTGGGCATTTTAGTGGTGTGGAGTAAATAATAACATCTATCAGAAAGAACTGACCTTCCAGCTCTTCCCAAAGATATAACGCGTTTACTCCTGGGCTCTCCTGCTGCTGTCCTTTCTCCTCAACATACAGTCGGAGTCCAGGTTGGCCCCGGACCAGGAGCTTCGGAGGACATTTTTAGACAGATATTTGAAGTGGAAATTTCTGGTTCCTTTTGAGACTCCGTTGTGTCATGTGATGCTTCTCTGGAAACTGTCTTCTGAGAGGATGTTTGGCTGAGGCAGACACTTGAGAGGATGTGTGATATTTGAGAAAAAAAATCAGTAGAGCCCAACAGACAGTGAATGCCGTTCTTGCATTCGTTTGCCTTGCAACGTTCCGCTGATCTTCACTTGTTGTGACTTCACAGCACCCTGAAGAACTGCTCCTGGTATTTCAGCTGTTCCTTGCCCCTTCTGCATACAGAGCCTTTTGGTTTCTTCTGGATGGAGCCTCTTCTACTGACTGGTGTTTGGTGTTCACCAATTGGACTGGACTGTAGCTATCGATTCCTGGTCGATGTTTTAGACCGGACTGCTGATACCCTGACAGTGAAGGTGGGAATTGCCCCAATAAGCTACTTTGAAACAGCGTCGGGCTGTGTCCCACATCACTGCTGGGTTGCCTGGAACACCCCTGGCATGCTGCTCAGGGGAGGCAAAATGCAGTCAGAATTGTGGGGGCGGGGAAGGGGGGTGGCCTGGAAGAGACAAGGCTTTCTGCAGGAGACTTCAGCATGACTTCTTATGATGCAGGCCTTCCCTCCAAGGCATTCCTTGATGAAGTTGGTGGTCCTTGTTTGTTCAAACTGCTTTATTTGATGGTGGATGTGAATGTGTGCCCTTTACTCAGGGTGAACCAGGAATTAAATACCCTTTGCAGGAAAAATTCCCAGGAAGGGAAGCTCATTGGCTGACCACTCAGGACCTACCTAGATACCTCATTAGCATGGAGAACTCCAGGGATTTTTATGCTACGTAACTGATTGCCACGGTCCTCAGTGGGGTGCCATGATTACATGTCCCAGAGCAGACGGAGTTAGCTAGGCAGGCAGTTGGCCCCACTCTTACCGTTCTCAATTCTGAGTTTCATGGGGTTTGAGCTCCCTCAGCATTACCAGTTCTTCTGTCTGGTGGAGCAGTCCTCTTGCCCCACAAAGCAGGCCCCCATGCCCCTTGTCCTATTAACTATCTTTCTCCCCTACCTTTGGTCAGTGGGCCAGAAAGGAGGTTGAAGCGTTACAGAACTGGAATAAACTAGGCTTTCAAAAGTCTAAAGCTGCAAACATTCATTGATCTGAAATTGAGGGTCAACTCTCTTCCCAGATGCAGCTTCTCGTAGAGCTCCGACATCAAATGACAATCCGCCAATATGTCCAAAGGAAATGGACTTGTACCTCAGGCCTGTGTGCACCACACAGATACGCACAATAGCTAAGATGGGGGATCAACCAAGCAATCTGTCGTTGGATGGACAAGAACATGTGATACATCTGCATCACAGAATGCTATTCAGCCAGAAAAAAAAATGAAGCCCATGGTTAGCAGCAATCTGGACGGAAACAGGGACATTGTACCTAGTGAAGTAAAGCAAATTGAGAAAGACAAATATCATAAGTGCTCATTTAAGTTAAAAAGTTGATGCCTTAAGAGGGCAGAATGGGGATCACTAGATGGTCAGACAAAGGGAGATTGGCAAATGAGAACAATGATGTAGTTAGGTAGCTAAAGCCATCAGAAAGCCCAGCAGAATGACTGCAGTTTACGACATTTGCACATTACACAATACTACAGCAGAGGGGGTTCAAAGATATACTAAACGCTTGAAGAGAAGGAATCACTAGCTGTCCTGGTCTGATATTTACACACCTACACAAGCACTGAACTACCACACAGTGCCCTGTCCACATTACAGTCATGATCACTTTTAATAACACAAAACTCTGGGCCTGGGGAGCTGGTTTCGTGGGTGAAGTTCTTGCCACACAGGTAAAAGGACCTGAGTTCGTACCCCCAGAGCAAACATAAGGCTGGGTATGACCATACCGTACAGATATTTCTATGACTCATCCCTCTGTCCCTACACAGACATGGGAGAATTCCCTGAAGTATGCAGGTGAGTTAGTGTGACGTACCCCGTAGCCAACCAACAAAGGTGCCCTGTCTCAGACAAGGTGGACGGTAAATACCAACACTTGAGGTTGTCCTCAGAACTCCACACACTATGGTACGGTGCATATGTAGATACACTGTGGTATGGTGGACACACATACACACACACACACACACACACACACTCACACACACACACATACACACACGTACACACACATACACACACACACACACATACACATACGTACAAGCAACAGGCTCAATTACACACACTGTGCACCGACCTTCAATATCAATTTTGTGGACATGTGTTTTCTTTGAACCTTTATTTACAGGATAAAATGTCGGGCAGGATGAATAGGAGAAGAGTGGGAATTAGCCAAAAGAAGGAGGAGGAAGAAGAAAAGGAGATGGGTAGGGGAGGTGTTTTCTGGCTGATTAGTAAGGCGTCCTTTTCTTCCTTTGTGTTCTTCCTTTGGGGAACTCTCTGTCCCTGCAGGCCCAAATAAACTGTGTCCAGTTGCTATAACCAAGCGTAATAAAGAGCTAGGAGATTCTCTTTTTATTATTTTTGGCCAGGGATACTCCACTTTAAACTAATTACCAGGAGGCCCAAGGTGCTCATTCAGTCAGTTTTATACCTAATGATAACACTTCTGCTCTCAATTGGGATGAAATTTAAAGTGTCTGGGTTTGCGGGAGAGGGGCTAGGTACTCCCTTTGTACTTGAGTTCATGGCAAAGACTAAGGATAACAGGGAAGGTGGCAAGACGGATGCCGTCCAGTGTCTCCTGGGACCCTGCCCCCTTTAGGTCTAGGCAGGGTTTCTTACAAGAAACTTCATATTCCAGCAAAGTCTTGGGGAGCTCTGGTCCCCCAAACATGACAAGTGGATGGGATTCTTCTCCTCAGATACATACACAAAACCTTGGTGGCACCAGAGTTCAATAAATCAATGGTGTCAACCACAGGGCCCACCTTTCCTCTCCTTTCTCAGACTCTTCAAGTTTTTTTTATTCTGTGATAAATGACGTCACCCCTTCGAGGATGATTCTTGTGTTCCACAAGGAATGGCTTTGTCTAAGAGGATAGCATCTTTGCATCTCTCTAAGACATCTCATGTAAGGATTTCCCCATATTCCTTACAGTAGTTCTCTAGGGGAGATTCATTCCACAACCACTCTTAACAATTCTCTACTCAAGGCCTTTTCCCAGGAAGAGAGCCCTCCTATTGTGTTTTCTGACTAGGACGGGTATGGGTTCAATGATTGACATTTCCACGAAGACTGGAGAGGCATTACCCACAAGGCCGCATGGACGGCAGGTGGCACAGTGCTGTTGAATGCACTGCTGCTTGCATTGTGCTTGCATTCACTAAACACTCGGCCTGCACCTGACATGCTGACCAGCCAGAGACTCTGTCATACGGACAGTCACCAGAAAGCTCAGTCCCAGAGATACCACAGAACGACGTCTTCCAAAGACGTCTGGAATCACAGAGACCAAGGTACAACAGAACCAAGAAGAAGCAAACTTCCTTTGGCTCCCAGGTCCAGAGAGATTTTAGCATATCGTGGCAGAAAAGGCACGGGTGTATGAATGGATGATGGAGACCCCCTCCCCTTACAGAGAACCAAGCCAGAAACAAGAATCAAGCTATAACCTTCAAAAGCCTACCACCAGTGACCTCCTTAAACCAGTAAAGCCCCAAAGCTCCCAAGCTACCCAAAGTGCTACCAACTGGAGACAGGCATTCATAGTGTGAGCCTGAGGGAGATAATTTATATTCAAAGCACAACATACTCAATTCTTTAAAACCTGTGAGTTATTCTTGGTCATTAGAATCTCTGTTTTAGCCCCTTATCTTGCTACCTTGGTCACTGCTGACAGGCCTACTCCATTGTTTAAAAAAAACTAAATATTTACTAAGCCTCATCACAGGGCCAAGAATTTAGGTTTTTTTTTTTAATTATGTGATGAGCATTGGCTTGTATGTATGCATGTGTGCCTGTGTGCATGTATGCATGTGTGCCTGTGTGCATATGTGTGCACGTGTGCATGTGTGTGCATGTGTGCATGTGTGTGCATGTGTGCATGTGTGTGCATGTGTACCACATGAGTGCTTAGCATCTGGAGAGACCAGAAGAGGAGTTAGGATGTCCTAAACTGTCTCCAGCTCCAGGGTTGAGGATTTAAAATTAGCAAAACAAAGGTATTTTCTGATCTCAAAACACCATTCTCAGTGTTAGCCAAATTAGCAACAATAAGAGAAGAAAACCAACTTCAATGTGTCACCCAATGTTTACACCTCTAAAAGATCCCGAAGTTGAATTTTTAGAGGCCTTAGTGAGTTATGACTGACACATATAAAAACAATTGGCATCTAGAGTGTGCACAGTCAGAAGAGTTCGGTTGATCACAAACATCTGTGTAGCCTTCATCACCATCTGTTCAGTAAACCCACCCACCACCTCCCAGTGGTTCCTGGTGTCCTTTCATTTCTGTTTTACATGTAGGAGCTGTTGGCAGGCTATCCACCTTCCTGAATCCCTCCATTTACAATGTGGTGCTGATATCTGTAAGCACAGTGCTATGCAGTGGGCAGCTGCAACTTCTCAGTGTGGCTTGACCCATTGCAACCGCTGTTCTGCAAGCTTTAAAAGCGCACTGTTCATATCTGCAGTTTGACACTGTCTTAGTTAGGGTTTCATTGCTGTGAGCAGACACCGTGACCATGGCCACTCTTATAAAGACAAACATTTAGTTGGGGCTGGCTTACAGTTTCAAAGGTTCAGTCCATTATCATCATGGTAGGAAGCACGGCAGCGTACAGGCAGACATGGAGGAGGAGTTCAGAGCTCTACATCTTGATCCAAAGTCAGTCAGTAGTAGACTATCTTCTGTAGACAGTCAGGGAGAGGGTCTTTCTTCTGCTCTGGGTAGAGCTTGAGCACTAGGACACCTCAAAGCCCACTTTGACCGCAGTGACACACTTCCTCCAACAAGGCCACACCTACTCCAACAAGGCCACACCTCCTAATAGTGCCACTTCCCATGGGCCAAGAGTATTCAAACCACCACAGACACTTTAGTGGGGTTTGTCTCCAGATTTCCGCTCGGCTCCTCAAATAATTGATGGGTGATTCAGTAGCCACAAGTTCTCCGCATCTCTGACAAAGCATGATAACCACCACGTGGAGACAGGAGGAGTGAAAGAAAGACCAGAGAGCCTGGTCCTCACAGGTCTGCTGTTTGGCCGAGCTGGGGAGTCTCTCTTGCGTTTCCTGGTTACTGACCTTAGACTCATGCTCCCTCTTTGCTCATGGCTCTCAAATGCTCACACAGATGCTGTAAACACCAAAGTGACTTCAGGACTTCATGACCATGTGACCCAGGGGCCTTGCAGAGACACTGGGTCAGGACAACTTTTTATCTGCTTTAGTGATCTACCGTGTGTGTGTGTGTGTGTGTGTGTGTGTGTGTGTGTGTGTGTGTGTGTGTGTTTTCGAGAGAGCATATCAATGTGGAGGCCAGAAGGTGGCATTGTGTGTCTTCCTCGTTTGCTCCCCGCCTCTTTTTATTATGGCCATCAGCATTTTGAAATAGGATTTCTCAATGAACCTGAAGACTGTTGATTCTACCAGACTTGCTGGCCAATGAGCTTTAGGAACCTGTTTCTGCTGTCCCACCATTGACATTACAGCCGAATGCTATACCAGGTTTGTATGTGAATGATGGGGGTCAGAACCCAAGTCTCCCTGCTTTCACATTAAGCATTTTACTGAGAGGGGCATCTTCCCACTCTTGGTTTCCCATTCCTTAACAGGGGCCTACATTTTTCATCTGAAAGCTCTCACCCAGCTGTCTTCTCAGACGCCTGTCAGTCAGTCTCGTAACGTCTGTGGACTGGTGATAGGCCAGGAGAAGCTACATTCTAGAAGAGTGGAAACATCCCCAGACCAAAGGCATAAATTAATTTCCTTCAAGATCAAGCAATGAAGCAATGCCAGGATGAAGCACGTAGCCTCAGAAGCCTTTCATGAAAAGCGAGGGTCTCAGACCACCAGAGACAGGGTGCGTCTCAATCATCCTAGGCTACTGGAAACTGTTGGATTTCCACCATGGGTGAAGCAAGCCTCCGTCTCCTTCTGCTAAAGGACTTACAGGTAAACTGGGCTTTGTATTACATCACCTTGTTTCCAAGTATGTCTTATTTTTTTATTAATGCCGCCTGATCATGACCTATGGTAATTAACTTACTCTTTGGATCAGGCTTAATTTTAATTAAACAGCCCTCTGCCTCTCGCCAGGGTAAATGTTTGTTTCTTCTGCAATCCTTATCGCGGGCTATTCTGCAGCACTTTATAGATTTTCCTGAGAAATTGCTTTATCAATTTTTTCCCCTGCAGCCGAACACTGAATCTCACTTTTATCTCTAGCTGTTGCTTTAAATTAATTTTCTGGGGTTTTTTTCCCCTCACTTCTCTCTGTTTGGTTAGTCAATCTAGACGTTAAATGTCTTCACCTCCTGACTGTCACTGAACCTCAGTCATGGTTGGTTCCGTGACTGCAAAATTGGCCTTGCTGGGTTTCATGTTTGTCTTACCTTAACGATCAAATGTGTTTAGTATAAGACTTCTCTTTCTCTAGACACCAGCTCTCCTCCGCATCCACCCTGGGATCGAAACCACAAGCTGTGCTCCTTTTGTGTCCTACATTACCAGTAATAAAGATTTTACTGTCAGAACGTGGCTGACAAACGCGCGGACTCTTTATTACTGGTGACGAAGGACTGTGAGATGCAGGGAAAAAAACCACAGCTCGGCTCTCACTCACAGCTGGAATTTGCAAGGTTGGCATTTAGGAAAGTCATCTGGTGACTTCCTAAACCAAGAAAACCTGTGGATGAAAGTCGGAGGATTTATGCAAATAGCTCTCCTCACCCCCTTCCTAAGTGACTTTTGGTGACACCACATGGCTTGAATTTGGCCCCCAAGAGAATCAAATGCATACACAGCACACATGACTCCTCTGAGACCAATTACCTACATAATTCAATCGTGCTGCCTTCCTCTTTGACAAGAACTTACACTGTTGTGTTCTAGGGGTGCACTTTAAAATGTGTGATGGGGGATAGGGAGAGGACTCCATGGTAAATGTGCTTAAAAGACAGTAGGGAGGTAGAAGAACCATTGTTCCCACCGCCTATGCAACTGCCACTTGGGTGTGGAAGCTCCCCCTTCCCCCTCCTGCGGCTCTGAGTGTAGAAATGGGATCTCTGGGGCAGGCTGGCCAGTGAGAATAGCCTTAGGTGTGAGCTCTGGGTTTGGTTGAGAGACCTTGCTTTAGTGAGTAAGGAGGAGAACAACCGAGGAAAATTTCAGACAGCCTAAGGTCTCCACAGGGGCAGGCACACACGTGCACACGGACCCACATATCCACAGCGCTCTATACAAATCATACACACAGACAGTTAAGGGGGGAGGAAACCACGCTGGCCTGGGCCGGTTCATACAGGGATGAAGAGTGGAGCTGTGAGAAGGGGAACGATGGAGAATCAACCGAACCCAAGGCTGAATGAAGAGGCCACAGAGAAGCCTGCCATCTTGTCATTTACCTAAAAATGTGCTCCGTTGTAATCCGATGCAACCCTCTGTGTTTTTTAGATGAGAAGATTTTCTACTCTGTGGAGCTATGCTGGAATTCCAGAACAAAGCAGATAATGGTCGGCATCGTTCTCGCCCGTAGGCACTCAGACTCTGTGTTTCCAGGAGCTCAACAGGCCTCCTCCCGCCGCTGTGGAGAGTCCAGCTTCGCCTCTATTGCAGCTTTGTTTGAACATTCTCTCCCCGTGCACAGATGCCTTGAAGACTCATACAGGATCCTCCTGGTTTCTCATTGACTGAGGTACGATTTCCAGCGCAACTTCAGTTATGCCTGTTGGAGAATGACACTCTGGCTTGCTTTGAAAATGACATTTTGGAAACGAGGTGCTGGGGAGATAGCTCAATGGTTAAGAGCACGTCCTGCTCCATCAGAGGGCTGGAATTTGGATCCCACATCCACATCTCACAAATGCCTATCAGTGTTCCCTTCCAACCTCTGCGGGGTCCCATACACACACATGCATATGTGCACACACGTAAGATACGCTGTCTTTACCATGAAGAAAGTATCACTGCAGAAAAGCCCTCGAATAATAGCATAATAAAGCAATAAAGGGATATGGGGAAGAACTGTTGGGAGACCAAGGGCAGAAGCAAGGTTGCTAACACACAGCTTCTGGTCCCAAGAGTGCTCAATTAGTGGATTCCTTCAAAACCCCAAGTGTCGTCCCGTCACATGTGAAATGTGACGAGACCTGCCTTGTCAACTTCGCTGTGAGAATTTGGTGAAGCAATGCACGCTACTACGTATAGGGTTCGTTGAGTGATTGTTATTACAGTCATAATATTAATTATTCCTATATAAGATTTAAAATGCATCAATTGGGTTATTTAGATGTAATTAGGGCGATCTTGTTGCTTGTCTAGAGATTTCCAATTGAACGTCCAGGCTTCACTAGAGCTCCTAATTCAGGGCTTCCATCATTTTAAAGCATGCCTAGAAGTGCTGTTCCCGTGCCATGACCAAGCTACCAGAAGGGAATTGAGCCTTTTGTGAAATGCTAGTAATTTACTGACACTGAAGGAATATATAAACACACACACACACACACACACACACACACACACACACACACACAGGCGAGAGGCCCTCTAGAATTCTACAGTCAGATCAGGTTCTCTTTCTGTTTCTGAGAAAGAAACAATTCCAAATGTCTTTTGTCAGCAAACAGGGATCTTCTGGGCTAGGACAGACACAGTGGATGCCTGCTGGGCTGGCAAAGTCAGCCCTCCCTGCAGTAACACTTGTGATACAGTAAAACCCACACCAGAGAGGAAAAAGGAGGTCCTAAAGCCTGAGCCATCTGTGGATGCTGTGACCTTCTGGTCCCAGGGATCTAAATGCCCAGGTCATCTGTGCAACCCTTGTAGTGGGTGCCACAAGTCCAGGAAAATTAACTGAGAAGAGCAGAGTGGGAGGTACCAGGGTATTTACCTCTGAGTTCCCGAGAGTGACATATGAGGAACAGCCTTACTGCCCAACACAAGGCCACGAAACACTGCTCTTGTGGCTTGTTCATTTCACTTTCTTACACAATCCAGGACCACCCGCCCAATGATGTCCCAACCCCCAGTGATCAGGGCCTGTCTATACCAATCACCAACCAAGAAAATGACCCCAGGCCAACTGATGGAGGTAATTTCTCAATTAAAGTTCCCTGTTCCTTGGGTTCTAGTTTGTATCAAGTCGACAAGAACTAAGAGCACAGACTATAAATATAGAAAGTATTCACGTGTAGAAATGGGTAGAGGATATGAGATCTGCCGTGACCTGCCGTAGTCTGCACCATGACTTTTGGAGCATTTTCTGCAGACAGGCACCAGGAGTAGCATACATGTAGCTAAAGGCACACGACAAAAGACAAAACGGTGACAATCGTTAAACAACTGTGATGAGTGGACAATTGATTGCCTCTAAGTGATGAGACTGTGAATTGCATTTTCCTTTGGTCCGTCTCAGTTTTTCAACAGTGACCCTGGCCTTAGTCCGGTTTCTGTAGTCACTCGCACACAGCATTCACACAGATATGCACATGCAGATAAAACCAAATTAAATAAATAAATAAATCTTTTTGAAAGCAAGACAGAGGCAGCTGCACATGGAGTCAATTATCAGGAATAAAACCTACAACTGTGATCACCATAGCTGGGGGTTCCAGCCCCAAATATCAAGGAGGAGATGGGGATGACTAAAAGCTCAAAGAGCCCCCAACACGGTGTGTCTGGGAGCCCCATTATCAAGGACAGCTCACCTTTTGACTTCTGTTGGCCAGGGCCCAATGCCGGCCAGAAGATCACAACCAGGGAAAAATGAGTTTTGACACACGGCTGTTTGTTCGTGCGGTCAGCATTCTGCCTCTCTCCCCACTGAGACCTGATTAGTTTTCTACCTTAAAATGACTTTGAAGAGTCACCTCACGTCAGAGAGAGGTGCAATGGCCACACAAAACGGGGCCTTTCTACCCAGTAGACACTCTTGGGTGACTTCATGCTTGTATCTGATATTTACTCCTGAGTGTTGATGACTCCAGGGTTGAGAGCTTCGAGGTTCATGTGTGTGTGTGTGTGTGTGTGTGTGTGTGTGTGTGTGTGTGTGTTCTCTGCTGCCACACTGCCCTTGCACGTTAAGACTGAGCGCGGTAGCATTGACATCCCACCAACCTGCCTGCCTGCTGAAGGGAATCATTTGATTGGTTGTGTGAGACACTTACAATTAAGAGGACCCTGTTTTCTCTGTAGTAACAGGAATCGCTTGGTAGCGCAGAATTTCCAAGAGAAACGTTGGTGCGCGCACACACAGTCAATGGATCCTTTTACCCAGTGCGTTTTTTTATTGGGAAATGTACCCAGTAATGTTTATGCAGTTGAAGACCCTCATGGATGATGACTACTGTGACAGATTTCTCTCCCCATTTTCCAGAGTCATGGCATCCTTCTCTCCCATCCCACACAGTTGTCCGTCCCACTGGTTGAACCTGACGTTTCTTACAAGATTGTACAAGATCTTGTTCATTTCAACAGCTCCCCCCTTCAATCCCAAGCCTTCTGCTAGCCAGTTGCAAATTTCCCCTCCTTTTGAAGTCTACTTAGTGTTACGCAAATGATCCGAGGGTGGATTGCAGGAACAGGGCTTTTTGACCTTTAAATCAAATTTAGAATTTTACAGGGTAGTACTATCCCTTCCAGCAAAAAGCCATCAGCTTAATAACGTAAAATTTTCTGCAATAAACCTGCAATAAATCCCAACCACCCACCAAGAAAGGTAAGCTTTACTGACTGTTCAATAGTCCCCAACAAGGGCTTAAGATGCTGGTATAAAACAAAACCGAGCACAGCAAGATCTGGGAGCAGCAGTAAGTGACCAGAGCGGGCAGCTGAGGAGAGCAAATACAATAAGGGGAAGATGAACACGCCAAGGCAGAAACTGGAGAGGGGGGAGATGGATGATCGGGTACAGAGAGGGGAGCCCAGAAAATGAACAAAAGAGAATAAAGAAGAGATACAGGGAAAGACGGTCATTCTTGCCTGGCTGTACCAGGAGACTCAGAATCATTGGATGCCTTCCCGCTGAGGAATCCAGGGGAACAGCTTTGGGGGGTGAAGAGCTGTGACTCCACCCTGCTGGGTCTCTGTCTGTGCAGGTTACAGCACAGACTGGCCCAGCTCTCACTCTGATTTCCAAGCAGATGCTGAGCACTGGCCGAGCAAATTCAACACACACGTACTTCCCTTCAATTCTCTTTGTTGGAAACAAGAGTTCATGCAACCCAGGAGAGCTTCAAACTTGCCAGGTAGCCAAAAACAACCTTATACTCCTGATCCTTCTGCCTCCACCTCCCAAATGCTGGGATTACAAGTGGGCCCTGCTGTGCCTGGGCCTAGTTTTGAGGTACATATGGGCAGAGGAGGCACGTCAGGGAAGCACTCGATCAACTAAAATTCCTCTACAGCCCCTCTTTCCACAGTGGTCCCTTTAATGAAATGCAACCGTGTCCACGGGAGATACACACATATATACCTGCTCCAGAAGGAGTCTGTAACAGTCAGAGTAAGAACAAAGAGAAGCACAATGGGACAACTCTCGCTCTCACACAACTAAAGTCAAATGCCATGTTGTAGGGAGCGGCTAAAGATGGCGCCGACATCCGGTGGTCGTTTGTGGTAAACACCTACAGCGCATGTGTTGGCATACCCCCAGCACCTACAAGGCCAGGGTGATATTCATGCTAAATAGGTATTTCATACTCCACCAATCCCCAGTGGACAAATTTACAGCCACAGTCTGTTTTGTATATAAGGCAAGTGCCTTTGTTGCTCGGGGTCCCCGTATCATCAATAAGGTGTTCCTGCAATAAAGGCTGTTAGAGAAGGATCCAACGGTGTCGTGTCTTCCTTGCCGGTCGAGGTGGGTGCGACACCATGTGGGTTATACGGCTGCCAACATCTTTTTTTTTTTTAATTTTGAGCTATGTTATCCATGTATATATAAAATTGGGAAGGTTCATGTTTTTGTTTTGTTTTGTTTGTTTTGTTTTCCAATCAAGATTTCTGCCTTCTTATACTAGCAGAAAATTCTACCGGCTTCCTACACACCCATCTTTAATTTGAGACTATTCTGGTGTTTTTCCACAGACCTCCTCATTATCTCTCTCCGCTTTTGCATCTACCAAACTCCTTGGAATTAGCTCCTCAGCCACCGTTAGCAAAGCTCGTAATGCTGACACCACAGCTCCTTATCTGTTTCCTAGTCACCGCTACAGTGATGACCATGACCTTGGGAGCTCGAAACCACCCCAGTTTGTTTCATTAGGAGCAATAGTGACAGAGTAATCAGCCTCTTCAATTCTGACTGAGATTGCAGATTTCAGTATGGAGCTATGGGGCTACAGAGAAGAGAGACCAACCGGTCTATAGACTTGTGGTAGTTTGAATACGCTTGGCTCCTGGAAAGTGGTGCTGTTTGGAGGTGTGGCCTTGGTGGAAGAGGTGTGGCCTGGTTGAGGAAGTGAGTCACAGAATAGGCGGGTTTTTGAGGTCTCCTAGGCTCAAGCTCCACCCACTGTAGAGGAGACCCTCCTCCTGGCTGGTAGCAAAAGACAATCCCCTCTTGGCTCCCTGCAAAACAAGAGTCTCCTTCTGGCTGTCTTCCATTCAAGATGTAGAACTCTGAGCTTCTCTTCCAGCACCATATCTGCCTGCAAGAAGCCATGCTTCCGGTCATGATGATAATGGACGGAACCTCTGAAATTATAAGCCAGTCCCAAATTAAGTGTTTATTTTTTTAAAATAAGAGTTGCCTTAGTCAAGGTATCTCTTCCTAACAATAGAAACCTTAACCAAGACTTGAGACCCTTTTTCCAAAACCGTACACACACACTCACAACCCCCCCCCCACACACACACATACACACGGGGAGGGGGAGGGGCAGAAGGAAGGGGAGGGAAATCTTATGGCTCTGGAGGTCAGAAATGCCAATTGTGCCTGATAAGCTATCAAGGTGCAGGCTAGAGTGTGTGTAAGCTGGGAGGGGAGAACATATTTCCTTGCCTTTTGCAGCTCTCGAAGGCCATTTGCATTTTTGGTTTATAGCCTGTCCCTCCATCTTCATCACCAATAGTGACAGGTCTTCCAAATTTGCTCTCTAGTACCCCTTCCTCCCTCTCACAAAAACAACTCAGTGGTTTACAATGTAAACCACATAAGCTTTACAGGAACCCACCTAGATACTGGATAAGCCAGCCTGCCTCCACCTCTAATCTCTCCCACCTCTGTGGACACTTAACTTCACTACCTCTCCATTGTATGACACCCTGATACATTCCCAACACCAGAGGATGAGAACATGAGTATTTCTGGAGCCATTATTCCTTCAACTTGCTACAAAGTCCACACTCAAAATGGAACAAACACACACACAAACCCTTTAAGCATGTCTTAGTTAGAGCTTTATTGCTGTGAACAGACACTGTGATCAATGCAAGTTTTATAAAAGACGACATTTAATTGGGGCTGGCTTACACGTTCAGAGGTTCAGTCCATTATCATCAAGGTGGGAGCAGGGCAGCATTCAGGCAGGCATGGTACAGGAGGAGCTGAGTTCTACATCTTCCCCCGAAGGAAGCCAGGAACAGCCTCAGCATCCTAGGGGGAGCTAGGAGGAGGTTCTAAAGCCCGCCCCACAGTGACACACTTCCTCCAGCAAGGCCAAACCTTCTAATAGGGCCACTCCCTGGGCCGAGCACGTGCAAACCGTCACAAAGCATAAGCATGTGGAAACTCCTCCTCACGCGATCAGGAAAAGCAAGAGAAGTGCGGCGGCGCGCGCGCGCGCGCACACACACACACACACACACACACACACACACACACACACACTGTATTAATCACTTTCCCGGTCTCTGTGATAAGATCGCTAAAGGAAACAGGGTTTATTTTGGCCCCTGGAACCTTCACAGCGAGAGAGCTCGGCAGAGCTCATAGAGGTAAATAAATCGAGCTCGCCACATCCGGGATGTGGGAATCAGAGCAGGAACTTCTGCTCCTCCCCTCACTTGCTCTCGTCTTCCTTCCGCAGGAAAGCCTCTTTGGGAATGCTCACAACGTCCTCAGGTGTATCTCCTAGGTAATTCGGGAATCCAGTCAAGTCGGCAATGGAAATTAACTATCACACACATCAGCACCAGCAAGAACAGTCCCAGACTGGGCTTCCCCGACACCAAATGCAGTTCATTCCAGTTTCCCAAGTTAATTCTCTCTGGAGGCCACCACACGATGTGCACGCTTTCTTCAACTGCCCCCATACTTTTACTTGAACGAATTCAAAGGAAATTTAGGGAAGAAAGAGGTCACCATGTCACTGAGGGAAACTGAGGCAGAAACTCAGGCAGGAGCTTGAAGCAGAAGCCACGAAGGACTGCAGCTTGTGGTGTTTCCGGCTCCCATTCCGCTTCTTCTCTTACGTAACCTTGGCGCATTTGCTCAGAGACAGCTACTACCAACAGTGAGCTGGACCTTCCTACGTCAATTAGCAATCAAAAAAAAAAAAAAATCACCCCAGATGTCCCCATGGGTCAGTCTGATGAAGCAATTCCTCGGTTAAGGATCTCTCTTCCCAGATGTGTCAACTTAACCAACATTAACCAGCACAAAACTGGACTAGAATGTTCGATTTTTTTTTTAATTGTTCTCCCCCGAAAGTAACCTATGAGGCGAAGTATCTTTGGGCTTCATTTTCAATAAACTTACAGGGCTATGTGGAACAAAGCACGCCACTTAAGTACACCTTGACCTTTGGACACCGTGGGGAAGGAATACATTTTGCCTAAGACGAGGCTTTAAATTAAAGGCTTTTGGGTTGTGAAGGGAGATGAGTTAAGTACTCTAGTTGCTGGCTTGTTTACAGCTCTGGCTGGCTGCTGGTGAGAGGTGTGGCCCCTTTGCTTTTGTTAGTCCACCATTTGCATTTTCTTTGGTTGCAGGGCCTCCAGGACCTTGAGCTGGCACCAGAGCCTCCTATCTGTGTGTAACTATCGGGTTACTCGGTTACTCGGCTATCAAATGGAAATTATTATTCCAGCCCCTGTTTTCCCTAGATGGGCAGAGAAAATACCTCAAAAGCCCAAATCATGATTTGAAAAGATCATTTGAGAAATGGTTCTTAAAACACATCTTGTCTCTCTCAGAGCCATCCCATGCTCCTCTAACCAGACTGGTTACCTCTGGTGTGCTGGGAGCCTTCACTTCCCAATCAGATGTGGCAAGTCTCTTGTCCCCAAACAAGCCTGCTCCCCACATCCACTGGGGCAATCTTTTTAAAAAAAATGTATTCCCTGGCCTTCCTTTGCCATCTGTACAGGATCAGGAACATAATCCACATGGGGACCTGGCCCCTGCTCCCCTCTTTGGCCACATCTTCTGCATGTTTGGTGGGCGTCTTGCTTTCTTACTCCCTCGAGTCTTGTGCCATTTAGTTTCTTCACGGCCTCTCCTCACTACTCCCCCTCCTCCACTATGCTGCCAGCTAGTCCTCCCCGTCCTGTGTCCTGGTCTTACTGCTTAAGCACAAGGCAGAGGAAGAATCTCTAACAGGGAAATCTTCCTCTTGGGCCTTCTACGTAATATTTAGCTTTCAACCATTTGGTAACCAGGCCCTTAATTAGACCCATTTATCCAACCTCAAATCCTGAGCCGTCCATCAATGCATTCAAGTATATGAAGGAACTGAGCCTGCACTGCAGGCTCTCGGAGGAGACGGCTGGATATAATCTGGGGAGACCTTGCCTAGGGTTTCCTTGCTGTGCAATGTCTTTGTCTCTCTTTTGATCAGGGCAAGCCTGGACTCATAGAATGGGTGTAGAAGCTTCTTCTTGGAATTTTAGGGAGACCTTATGAAAGCTTTGGTGGTGTGTCAGTCACTTTCAAGGTAGAACTCAGCCCCGAAGCCATGTGGGCGTCTCTTGGTTGGAAATTTTTTGATCGCTGACTCCCTACCTTTATTTATCAGTGGTTTGTTCTAGTTCTCCATTTCTTCATGTTTAGTCTTGACCAGCTTCACGTTTCCAGAAATGTGTCCTTTTATTCTAAGTCATCTGATTGGTTGAGATATAATTGCTCCTAACAGTCCCTTGTAGAATTTTATTCATTTATTGCAAGCACACTTTCTCACTGAGCCATTTTACCAGCTATGCCTGCCTGCCTGCCTTCCTTCCTTCCTTCCTTCCTTCCTTTCTTTATCTATTTATTTATTTGTGTGGAATTGGCTCTAATATCTTCTTATCTCTTATTTCATTCTCTTGAATCTACTCTTCCATTCCCAAAGTAAGAAAGAGAAGAAAAGAGACTGTTTTTCCTTTTTACGCTAACCCCCCACACACACCCATTTCCCTATTTCCCCATGGGCTTTGTTTCTACTGTAATCTTTGCTTCTGCACCACTCACTTCAAGCTTAGTTTCTTTTTCCTTGAGTAACACAGTTAACTTGTATCTTATCTGAGATTTCATATCTTTTACTTTGAGACACTGTTTCTTCTTTCTTTAAAAGATATTTTTAGGGGCTGGGGATTTAGCTCAGTGGTAGAAGCGCTTACCTAGGAAGCGCAAGGCCCTGGGTTCGATCCCCAGCTCCGGAAAAAAAAAAGATATTTTCAGTATTTTAGGTGAGCGTGGGTGGCAGAGTATGTGTACATCAGGTGTTTACAGGTGCCTGTGGGGACCAGAAGGAGTCAGATTTGCTGGAAACAAAGTTATAGGCAGTTGTGAGCCGCGAAAGTATGTGCTGGGAAGCAAACTCCAGAGCCCGCAAGCGCGCAGCAAGTGCTCTTAACCACTGAACCATCTCTCCAGCTCCAGGTCTTCGTCTCTTCAGTGTTGACATTTAGTCTAAACACTTCACCTAAAATTCTTTTGTTACTGGCGATCTGGCAAATTACATTTTAATTTCAGTATTTGTTCAAGTGTTTTATACATTCTCATGATTTCTTCATCAACCCTTGAGTTCACAGTTCAAGACTCAGCTGGTCCCGATCAGAGTTACGGGATTAATTCAACTGTTGTAAGAAACGGTACATGGTGTGACTTTAGTCACTCCCCAATGTTGTTTGTGATAATGTGCTATCATCGCCAGATGATCAGCTATTAAATAAACCGAAAAGCAAATTGTGTTCACAAAATCAGAGTGGAAAAATCTTTTGTAGAAATATACATTAACACCAGACGATGTCACCCAAAACTAAGGACTCAAAAACATAATACTTCGAAAAGAACTTGAACCAAGGATGTAAAACACTCATTCACTAAAAACTAGACAAAAGTTAGGAACAGCATTAAAATTGAATACACAGTGACCGAAAACACATTCTGTTCTCATGAACTTCAAATCCTTAAAATGCCCAGAAAATGCTCAACAGAGAGTTACTGTCAGAGTCCTGTTAGCATTTTTGTAGAAATAGAAAAATATATAAAATTTTTATAAAACAATCAAAGGTGTATGGAATCATAGTTACTGGTTTTATAATATGCTAGGAAGTGAGTTATAATAACTAAACAACACAGTGTGCAAGGTGCATACCTGCATACCTGTGTGTGTGTGTGTGTCTGTGTGTGCATGTGTGTGTCTCGGTGTGTATGTGTCTGTGTCTGTGTGTGTGTGTCTATGTGTGTGTGTGTGTCTGTGTGTGTGTCTGTGTGTGTGTCTCTGTGTGTGTGTGCGTGCATGCGTGTGTACATGCACGCATAGAGATCCATATCTATAAATTCTAACAAGTGGGAGGATGAGACAGGAGGATTATGCATTCAAGGCCAGTCTTGGACATATAGACATTATCTTTTAAAAAATAAACAAAAGTTTCTATTTACATAGATCATAGAACAAAGAGAAATCTGATAAATAAAGTCATTTACATATATGTATCCATCAGATCTTCAGCCGGTTGTCAAGAAAACACGATGAGACACAGAGGCTCTGTGTTCTTTACAACTTTTTGGACAGTATTTTTTTATCACAGATACCACAAGCCAAAGAATCAGATTACAACTTTGTCTCCTAAGATGCCCAAGAGTAAGGTTTTTTTTCATTCATAGAAGCATAGATGGTGTTTGTCAGAGGCCAGATTTGAGGAGGGGAGACATGGAGCTGCCATTCAGAGGAATGAAAGTGTGGTTTCACAAAAGGCACCGTTCTGTACAGGTCCTTGTCTTTACCATACTGTGCACATATTGTGCACATAGAGTCTGGTACAAGTGAAGATCTCTCCATAGGTATCCTTACCATAGTTATAAAGAATTCATTTACTCATCTAGTCATTAATCTACCCATCTAGCCATCAGATCTTCCCCCAATGTCTGTTCTCCAGATACTTATCTAAGTTTCTAGGTGACTATCTCATCAATCTAAAGCTGGGAACATCCAATCCATCTGTAAGAATGGAGCCCAGAAGACAGGGAGCACAAAGGTTGCCCTGCAGAGCAGCCATCAGTCTGGATTCCTTAGTAATGCTATTCGTCAGCAAACCTGAAGTATATATTTTGGCTTCACTGGAGTTAAGTTCAAATGCTGGGTGCACACATAAGTGTGTGCGTTGTCTTATGAGGTGAATGCAGAATAGATGGAGCGGTTTCATTCAGACCAGAATGCAGTCACTACACATCTCAACGCACACATTTATAAATGTAGAAACACTATCATTACAATCCTTACTGTTATCGGCAAAGTTTATGAAAGAGTAGAGTGTGGGCGTGATTCAAGCTTGTGGTTCAAAACAAATCAAGCCTTACTTATACCCCTGGGTCTTTGTGGGCACTGCTAGCATGGTAAGTCCAAACACTATAGAAAGCATCCCTCTTGTTGGCTCCAATATGTCTGAAATAATAGACCTTGTAAATGTGCCAATTTACATTTTATATTAAAAATTACGTTTATCAAGGCAGGAAAATGATAAATGATATAAAGATATTAACACATGTAAAAAGCTGCATTGATACAATGTGACTACTTCATTTTCTTCCTCTACGTAAATTCATGTACTTTGGACATGGGTCAAAACACATAAAGTTTTGTTCCTTTTGAAATAATAAATTATGTCATACTTTAATAGTGTCATATTTTTGTGTTTTGTGGTATGTTTATTTAGGTCTTTCAGGACATCATGCAATGTGCTTTGATCATGGTCATTGCCTCGCTACCCATCTTACGTGTGTGTGTGTGTGTGTGTGTGTGTGTGTGTGTGTGTGTGTGTATGTGTGTGTGTGTGCGCGCGTCTGTAAGATATATGATAGTCCAATTTGTTCTTCCCATATATTCTTTTTTTTTCTTTTTTTTTTAATTAACTTGAGTATTTCTTATATACATTTCGAGTGTTATTCCCTTTCCCAGTTTCTGGGCAAACATCCCCCTCCCCCCTCCCCTTTCTTATCGGTGTTCCCCTCCCCACCCTCCCCCCATTGTCCCCCTCCCCCCAACAGTCTAGTTCACTGGGGGTTCAGTCTTAGCAGGACCCAGGGCTTCCCCTTCCACTGGTGCTCTTACTAGGATATTCATTGCTACCTATGAGGTCAGAGTCCAGGGTCAGTCCATGTATAGTCTTTAGGTACTGGCTTAGTCCCTGGAAGCTCTGGTTGCTTGGCATTGTTGTACATATGGGGTCTCGAGGCCCTTCAAGCTCTTCCAGTTCTTTCTCTGATTCCTTCAACAGGGGTCCTATTCTCAGTTCAGTGGTTTGCTGCTGGTATTCGCCTCTGTATTTGCTGTATTCTGGCTGTGTCTCTCAGGAGCGATCTACATCCGGCTCCTGTCGGTCTGCACTTCTTTGCTTCATCCATCTTGTCTAATTGGATGGCTGTATATGCATGGGCCACATGTGGGGCAGACTCTGAATGGGTGTTCCTTCAGTCTCTGTTTTAATCTTTGCCTCTCTCTTCCCTGCCAAGGGTATTCTTGTTCCCCTTTTAAAGAAGGAGTGAACCATTCACATTTTGATCATCTGTCTTGAGTTTCATTTGTTCTAGGCATTTAGGGTAATTCAAGCATTTGGGCTAATAGCCACTTATCAGTGAGTGCATACCATGTATGTCTTTCTGTGTTTGGGTTAGCTCACTCAGGATGATATTTTCCAGTTCCAGCCATTTGCCTACGAATTTCATAAAGTCGTTGTTTTTGATAGCTGAGTAATATTCCATTGTGTAGATGTACCACATTTTCTGTATCCATTCCTCTGTTGAAGAGCATCTGGGTTCTTTCCAGCTTCTGGCTATTATAAATAAGGCTGCAATGAACATAGTGGAGCACGTGTCTTTTTTATATGTTGGGGCATCTTTTGGGTATATGCCCAAGAGAGGTATAGCTGGATCCTCAGGCAGTTCAATGTCCAATTTTCTGAGGATCCTCCAGACTGATTTCCAGAATGGTTGTACCAGTTTGCAATCCCACCAACAATGGAGGAGTGTACCTCTTTCTCCACATCCTCGCCAGCATCTGTTGTCCCCTGAGTTTTTGATCTTAGCCATTCTCACTGGTGTGAGGTGAAATCTCAGGGTTGTTTTGATTTGCATTTCCCTTATGACTAAAGATGTTGAACATTTCTTTAGGTGTTTCTCCGCCATTCGGCATTCCTCAGCTGTGAATTCTTTGTTTAGCTCTGAGCCCCATTTTTTAATAGGGTTATTTATTTCCCTGTGGTCTAACTTCTTGAGTTCTTTGTATATTTTGGATATAAGGCCTCTATCTGTTGTAGGATTGGTAAAGATCTTTTCCCAATCTGTTGGTTGCCGTTTTGTCCTAACCACAGTGTCCTTTGCCTTACAGAAGCTTTGCAGTTTTATGAGATCCCATTTGTCAATTCTTGATCTTAGAGCGTAAGCCATTGGTGTTTTGTTCAGGAAATTTTTTCCAGTGCCCATGTGTTCCAGATGCTTCCCTAGTTTTTCTTCTATTAGTTTGAGTGTGTCTGCTTTGATGTGGAGGTCCTTGATCCACTTGGACTTAAGCTTTGTACAGGGTGATAAGCATGGATCGATCTGCATTCTTCTACATGTTGACCTCCAGTTGAACCAGCACCATTTGCTGAAAGTGCTATCTTTTTTCCATTGGATGGTTTTGGCTCCTTTGTCAAAAATCAAGTGACCATATGTGTGTGGGTTCATTTCTGGGTCTTCAATTCTATTCCACTGGTCTATCTGTCTGTCTCTGTACCAATACCATGCAGTTTTTATCACTATTGCTCTGTAATACTGCTTGAGTTCAGGGATAGTGATTCCCCCTGAAGTCCTTTCATTGTTGAGGATAGCTTTAGCTATCCTGGGTTTTTTGTTATTCCAGATGAATTTGCAAATTGTTCTGTCTAACTCTTTGAAAAATTGGATTGGTATTTTGATGGGGATTGCATTGAATCTGTAGATTGCTTTTGGTAAAATGGCCATTTTTACTATATTAATCCTGCCAATCCATGAGCATGGGAGATCTTTCCATCTTCTGAGGTCTTCTTCAATTTCCTTCTTCAGTGTCTTGAAGTTCTTATTGTACAGATCTTTTACTTGCTTTGTTAAAGTCACTCCGAGGTACTTTATATTATTTGGGTCTATTATGAAGGGTGTCGTTTCCCTAATTTCTCTCTCGGCTTCTTTCTCTTTTGTATAGAGGAAGGCAACTGATTTATTTGAGTTAATTTTATACCCAGCCACTTTGCTGAAGTTGTTTATCAGCTTTAGTAGTTCTCTGGTGGAACTTTTGGGATCACTTAAATAAACTATCATATCATCTGCAAATAGTGATATTTTGACTTCTTCTTTTCCGATCTGTATCCCCTTGACCTCCTTTTGTTGTCTGATTGCTCTGGCTAGAACTTCAAGAACTATATTGAATAAGTAGGGAGAGAGTGGGCAGCCTTGTCTAGTCCCTGATTTTAGTGGGATTGCTTCAAGTTTCTCTCCATTTAGTTTAATGTTAGCAACTGGTTTGCTGTATATGGCTTTTACCATGTTCAGGTATGGGCCTTGAATTCCTATTCTTTCCAGGACTTTTATCATGAAGGGGTGTTGAATTTTGTCAAATGCTTTCTCAGCATCTAATGAAATGATCATGTGGTTTTGTTCTTTCAGTTTGTTTATATAATGGGTCACGTTGATGGTTTTCCGTATATTAAACCATCCCTGCATGCCTGGGATGAAGCCTACTTGATCATGGTGGATGATTGTTTTGATGTGCTCTTGGATTCGGTTTGCCAGAATTTTGTTGAGTATTTTTGCGTCGATATTCATAAGGGAAATTGGTCTGAAGTTCTCTTTCTTTGTTGTGTCTTTGTGTGGTTTAGGTATAAGAGTAATTGTGGCTTCGTAGAAGGTATTCGGTAGTGATCCATCTGTTTCAATTTTGTGGAATAGTTTGGATAATATTGGTATGAGGTCTTCTATGAAGGTTTGATAGAATTCTGCACTAAACCCATCTGGACCTGGGCTCTTTTTGGTTGGGAGACCTTTAATGACTGCTTCTATTTCCTTAGGAGTTATGGGGTTGTTTAACTGGTTTATCTGTTCCTGATTTAACTTCGGTACCTGGTATCTGTCTAGGAAATTGTCCATTTCCTGAAGATTTTCAAGTTTTGTTGAATATAGGTTTTTGTAGTAAGATCTGATGATTTTTTGAATTTCCTCTGAATCTGTTGTTATGTCTCCCTTTTCATTTCTGATTTTGTTAATTTGAACGCACTCTCTGTGTCCTCTCATTAGTCTGGCTAAGGGTTTATCTATCTTGTTGATTTTCTCAAAGAACCAACTTTTGGTTCTGTTGATTCTTTCTATGGTCCTTTTTGTTTCTACTTGGTTGATTTCAGCTCTGAGTTTGATTATTTCCTGCCTTCTACTCCTCCTGGGTGTATTTGCTTCTTTTTGCTCTAGAGCTTTTAGGTGTGCTGTCAAGCTGCTGACATATGCTCTTTCCTGTTTCTTTCTGCAGGCACTCAGCGCTATGAGTTTTCCTCTTAGCACAGCTTTCATTGTGTCCCATAAGTTTGGGTATGTTGTACCTTCATTTTCATTAAATTTTAAAAAGTTTTTAATTTCTTTCTTTATTTCTTCCTTGACCAGGTTATCATTGAGTAGAGCATTGTTCAATTTCCAAGTATATGTGGACATTCTTCCTTGATTGTTATTGAAGACCAGTTTTAGGCCGTGGTGGTCCGATAGCACGCATGGGATTATTTCTATCTTTCTGTACCTGTTGAGGCCCGTTTTTTGACCAATTATATGGTCAATTTTGGAGAAAGTACCATGAGGAGCTGAGAAGAAGGTATATCCTTTTGCTTTAGGATAGAATGTTCTATAAATATCCGTTAAGTCCATTTGGCTCATGACTTCTCTTAGTCTGTCGACATCACTGTTTAATTTCTGTTTCCATGATCTGTCCATTGATGAGAGTGGGGTGTTGAAATCTCCCACTATTATTGTGTGAGGTGCAATGTGTGTTTTGAGCTTTAGTAAGGTTTCTTTTACATATGTAGGTGCCCTTGTATTTGGGGCATAGATATTTAGGATTGAGAGTTCATCTTGGTGGATTTTTCCTTTGATGAATATGAAGTGTCCTTCCTTATCTTTTTTGATGACTTTTAGTTGGAAATTGATTTTATTTGATATTAGAATGGCTACTCCAGCTTGCTTCTTCTGACCATTTGCTTGGAAAGTTGTTTTCCAGCCTTTCACTCTGAGGTAGTGTCTGTCTTTGTCTCTGAGGTGTGTTTCCTGTAGGCAGCAGAATGCAGGGTCCTCGTTGCGTATCCAGTTTGTTAATCTATGTCTTTTTATTGGGGAGTTGAGGCCATTGATATTGAGAGATATTAAGGAATAGTGATTATTGCTTCCCTTTATATTCATATTTGGATGTGAGGTTATGTTTGTGTGCTTTCATTCTCTTTGTTTTGTTGCCAAGACGATTAGTTTCTTGCTTCTTCTAGGGTATAGCTTGCCTCCTTATGTTGGGCTTTACCATTTATTATCCTTTGTAGTGCTGGATTTGTAGAAAGATATTGTGTAAATTTGGTTTTGTCATGGAATATCTTGGTTTCTCCATCAATGTTAATTGAGAGTTTTGCTGGATACAGTAACCTGGGCTGGCATTTGTGTTCTCTTAGGGTCTGTATGACATCAGTCCAGGATCTTCTGGCCTTCATAGTTTCTGGCGAGAAGTCTGGTGTGATTCTGATAGGTCTTCCTTTATATGTTACTTGACCTTTTTCCCTTACTGCTTTTAATATTCTTTCTTTATTTTGTGCGTTTGGTGTTTTGACAATTATGTGACGGGAGGTGTTTCTTTTCTGGTCCAATCTATTTGGAGTTCTGTAGGCTTCTTGTATGTCTATGGGTATCTCTTTTTTTAGGTTAGGGAAGTTTTCTTCTATGATTTTGTTGAAGATATTTACTGGTCCTTTGAGCTGGGAGTCTTGACTCTCTTCTATACCTATTATCCTTAGGTTTGATCTTCTCATTGAGTCCTGGATTTCCTGTATGTTTTGGACCAGTAGCTTTTTCCGCTTTACATTATCTTTAACAGTTGAGTCAATGATTTCTATGGAATCTTCTGCTCCTGAGATTCTCTCTTCCATCTCTTGTATTCTGTTGGTGAAGCTTGTATCTACAGCTCCTTGTCTCTTCTTTTGGTTTTCTATATCCAGGGTTGTTTCCATGTGTTCTTTCTTGATTGCTTCTATTTCCATTTTTAATTCCTTCAACTGTTTGATTGTGTTTTCCTGGAATTCTTTCAGGGATTTTTGTGTCTCCTCTCTATGGGCTTCTACTTGTTTATTTATGTTTTCCTGGAATTCTTTCAGGGATTTTTGTGTCTCCTCTCTATGGGCTTCTACTTGTTTATTTATGTTTTCCTGGAATTCTTTCAGGGATTTTTGCGATTCTTTCAGGCATTTTTGCGATTCCTCTCTGTAGGCTTCTACTTGTTCTCTAAGGGAGTTCTTCATGTCTTTCTTGAAGTCCTCCAGCATCATGATCAAATATGATTTTGAAACTAGATCTTGCTTTTCTGGTGTGTTTGGATATTCCATGTTTGTTTTGGTGGGAGAATTGGGCTCCGATGATGGCATGTAGTCTTGGTTTCTGTTGCTTGGGTTCCTGCGCTTGCCTCTCGCCATCAGATTATCTCTAGTGTTACTTTGTTCTGCTATTTCTGACAGTGGCTAGACTGTCCTATAAGCCTGTGTGTCAGGAGTGCTGTAGACCTGTTTTCCTCTCTTTCAGTCAGTTATGGGGACAGAGTGTTCTGCTTTCGGGCGTGTAGTTTTTCCTCTCTACAGGTCTTCGGCTGTTCCTGTGGGCCTGTGTCTTGAGTTCACCAGGCAGCTTTCTTGCAGCAGACAAGTTGGTCTTACCTGTGGTCCCGAGGCTCAAGTTTGCTCACGGGGTGCTGCCCAAGGGCTCTCTGCGGCGGCAGCAACCAGGAAGACCTGTGCCGCCCCTTCCGGGAGCTTCAGTGCACCAGGGTTCCAGATGGCCTTTGGTGTTTTCCTCTGGCGTCCGAGATGTATGTACAGAGAGCAGTCTCTTCTGGTTTCCCAGGCTTGTCTGCCTCTCTGAAGGTTCAGCTCTCCCTCCCACGGGATTTGGGTGCAGAGAACTGTTTATCCGGTCTGTTTCCCTCAGGTTCCGGTGGTGTCTCTTTCCCATATATTCTTGAATATGCAGCCTTCCACTGGAGTGTGATTGACTTACCATGAGCTACCCTCTTAAAAAGAACTTATTCTCTGAACTCCACTTCCTGGGCCATATCCCTGCCTGCTTTCTTGGAAGCCTGATGCCACCCAGGACAACCAGAGGCCTGCTGCCATCAGGTACTATGAGCTGTACCTGAAGTCCCAGAAGCCTACTACCACCAGGTACTACCAACCCAGCCAATATCAGAGACAACCAGGCAGGTAAAGGCCAGTGCAAGAACGCAGTCAACAAAAGCTAGGACAATATGGTGCTGTGAGAACCCAGCACTCCTCCTACAAGAAGCACTAAGTGTCCTAACACACTCGAATAGCAAGGCACTGACCTTAAATCTCATCGTATGAAGATGATAGAGGCTTTTAAAGAAGAAATAAGTAAGTCTCTTAAAGAAACACATAAAAATGCAGTTAAACAGATAGAGACCTTTAAAAAGGAAACAAGTTAAGTATAAAGAAATATAGGAAAATACAGTCAAATGGGTGAAGGAAATGAATAAAACTGTGCAGACCTGAAAGTGGAAATAGAAGTAATAAAGAAAACACAAATGGAGGCAACTCTGGAGATGGAAAGTCTATGGAAGAGAACAGGATCTACAGACATAAGCATCACCAACAGAATACAATAGACAGAAGAGAGAGTCGGTGTAGAAGATACATTGAAGAAGTTGATACATCGGTCAAAGAAAATACCAGGTCTAAAAAGTTTCTAGCACAAAACATCCAGAAAATCTGGGACACTTGGAAAAGACCAAACCTAAGAATAATAGAAATAGAAGAAGGTGAAGACCCCAACTCAAAGGCCCAGAAAACATCTTCAACAAAATCATAGAAGAAAATGTTTTTAACCTAAAAAAAGAGATGGTTGCAAATGGACTAGAAGCTTACAAGACGTCAAATAGTTTGGACCAGAAGAGAAAATATCCTGCCGCATAATAATCAAAACACTAAATGTACAGAACAAAGAAAGAATATCAAATGTTCCAAGGAGAAAAGGTCAAGTAACAGGTAGACCTGTCAGAAAGAAAGGAAGGAAGAAAGAAAGAAGAAAGGAAGGAAGGAAGGGGGAAAGGAGAGGAGGGAGGGAGGGAGAGAGAAACGGAGGGAGGGAGGTAGGGAGGGAGGGAAGAAAACTCACTATCTCCCAGTAGCTGTCAACTTCTAGTGTCTCCCTAGCTAGGAAAGGGACTTTGTGTCCCTCTCCCTCTCCATGGTGGCATTTTCTTTTTCTGGTTTGAGCTTGCACAAATCTTGTCACAACTGCTATGAGTTAATGTGTGCCGTATTACTATGACCAAAACACATCCTTTCCCTGTGGTCTCCCATTGCCACTGGCTGGCTTTTACTCCTCTTCTCTGGCTTCCATAAAGATCCCTGAGCCTCAGGGAGAAAGGAGGTGATTAGGGCTCAGAACGCTTCAGTTTCTTGGCACCTTGACCAGGTTGTGGGTCTCTGTGTTTGTCATGATCTAGTACAAACAAAAGCTTCTAGGACAAGGGTTGGAAGATGCATTTATCTATGGGTACGCCAACAGAGCACTAGGAATTGTCTGTTGAGCTTAGTAATAATGTTCTCCTAGGGCCTATGACCTGTCCAGCCATGGGTTCCTTGCTCAATAATGGTGGGTGAATGTTTTACCAGCATGTGTGTGTGTGTGTGTTTGTGTGTGTGTCTGTGTGTATATGTATGTATGTGTGTGTTTGTGTGTATGTATGTGTATGTATGTGTGTGTTTGTGTGTATGTATGTGTATGTATGTGTGTGTTTGTGTGTATGTATGTGTGTATGTGTGTTATGTGTGTGTATGTGTATGTGTGTATGTGTGTGTATGTGTGTGTATGTGTATGTGTGTATGTGTGTTATGTGTGTATGTATGTGTGTATATGTGTGTGTATGTGTGTGTATGTCTGTGTATGTATATGTGTGTGTATGTGTATGTGTGTGTGTGTGTGTGAGTGTGTATGTATATCATGTGTGTGATACCAGCGGAGTCCAGAAGATAGCATCAAATGCCCCTGTAGTTGGAGTTCTGAATGGTTGTGAGCCACCATGGGGGTGGGGGTCCTGAAAATTGAACCTGGATCGTCTGTGATAGCAATAAGTGTTCTTAACCACTGAGCCATCTCTCCGGGACCCATCATGTGCACAACCTTCAAAGCCCTGACAAAACAAAACCTGCAACTTCCCCCAAGGTATACAGGATGTGGACAAAACACAGGCACCATCAAAAGCAGCAGGATTTGCATGTGTCATAGCTATTGCCCTGTTCTTTTTAGCATAAAAATGTGGGGTGTGGCTGCAAATGTACGGTCTCGGCCACTGGGGTGAGTGTGGTCCTTGTTATAGCTCTCCTGTCTTTGCATCTTCCAGGGCTTTCTGCTATTGTCATGTGGACCACTGACAGCATTTTTGTTTCTGACAGCACAGTCAACAGAATAAATGCAAGACTCCTTCCAGGTTCCTATTCTGCCTCTTCTTTCCTTCCTTCCTTCCTCCCTCCCTCCCTTCCTTCCTTCCTTCCTCCTTGACACTGGAAGTTTGTGGATGCTCCTGAACCATGGTGGTCAGGAGACAACCTGGGCTGCTATTCTTAACCAAATAGGAACTTACCAAATAGCTGAGGCTGGATAGCCAGGACTCGGCACTGCCCGGCCAGTGCTGGGATCACACCTGCTGCTGTGCTCAGCGCTCTACTGTACCATGTCCCCCGGTGTGGTTTTCAGTTGTGAGGGAGAAAAATGTTACATTTGATAGGGAAGAGCTAATGAAGGACTGCACCCCAGTGTTGCCCAGATTTCGTTTGGCTCCTCTATCTCACAGTACGTCTAATTGGCAGGTCTATTTCTCTGATGTCTCCCCCACTAACCTGCCTATTTATTCTTGGTGGGTGACCACACCGTGAGAGTTGTTACAACTTCGCAGATACTTAAGTCACTGGTGTAACAAAGTCTCATTTAATTGTGTTGGGATTCGTCGAAGCTCTAATCAAACTTCTGCATCATTTATTCTTCTTAACGAATGTCAAATTTTACTGCCAGCTATTGGAGAAATAGGAATTCCCCGGGGATTGTGACTGCAACCATTTTGATGCTACAAATTAACTTAGGAAGCCTTCCTCTCTTTAGAAGACTAAAGTCCACTGCTCAGAAGTATGTCTTCTCACGCCACAGTTTGATATCCCTTGACTTCAGAAAGTCTTTCCTCTTCTCTCTTTTTAAACATACATTTCTCTTAGTTTCGGTAAAGAGAGTCTATCAATGACACACTTTTAATAAATGTATTATACATTCTCGACGTGTTAACGCCATGTACAAAGATATTCACACATGTGCAGTTACTTTACCCAGAATCCTCTTTTGAAAGCCGACTGCTTCTCTTTTTCTTTCTTTCTTTTCTTTTTTTTTTTTTTTTTTGTGGCGGTTTCAAATGGTTCTCCTTAGTATTCCAGATAGACAAGCTTACGAACTGCCAGTGACACAGTCCCATGTGGTCATACAGAGACACTTAAAAGCAGGCAGCTCACTGAGAAGAATGCAAACAACGGTCCTTAAAGAAGTGGGCAGTGGAGGTTTGGGAGGATAGTTCAGTGGGTAGAGCACTTACTGCACAGACATGAGGACCCGAATTCAGATCCCCAGCACGCACATAGAACGTTGGATACAAAGACATCATGCGATAACCCCAGTGGTAGACATGTGAAGGCTGGTAGATCCTTGGAGCTTCTTAGTCAGGCAAGCTAGCCGAATGGATGAATTCCAGGGTCAATGAGAGACTCTACCTCAAAGTAAATCAGGTAAAGAGCGACTGAGGAATGGAAGACATGTGATGCCAACCTCTGACTCATGCACATACGCAGCTGATAGCACACACACACACACGCACACACACACACACACACACACACATATACACTGTGGGCCAAAGACAGCAATTTGCATGATGTAAATTGATTGCCACACCTATCAGGCACAAATCCAAGCATTCTAGAGTGTACCATGCTGGAGAAAGAGGTAAAATCTGTTTACCTCAAAAGTTAATGGCGAGATTCCAAAAGAAATCCCCACATAAACGAATTTGTCAGCATCTGTGGAAATACAAGCAATGCCCTTCACCTAGGAGCCTAGGAATCTATAACAAGATCCATCACCAAAAAGCAAAAAATGGAAAAGGATATTCAAAAAGTAAACTTTAATTTGAATTTTCAAATATGTAGATCAGTCTGACAATTGCTGTTGGTTTTGTGGATTGGGAAAATTAATAGTTCTCTAAGGATACAAATGATCTGCACCCCCAAGTCTTGGTCTCCTTGTCTGTGTCACTTTGTTTCAAGCATTTGATTTCTTTAGGAAATTTGTGTTTGGTTCTGTCAAGATCTTTATTTAACAGTGTACGATCTTGAAAATGTTTAAAACATTGAAATTAGAATACTTTCTTATTGGTCTGAGTGTTGGTTTCACTGCATTGGACACAACTCACTGTTGATCGTTTTGATTTGCAAATATTGTTACATTTTAGCTTAGTGAAGTTTCTCTTAGAGAAATGTATGCAGACATAAACAAAACCCACACTCATATCTGATATCAGGCTCACTGTACCCCCAGTTCTGTAATTCTTAGTTTGTAAATTTCCAGGATATAAACCCCTGTCTAATTTTTTTTTAATTCTTCATTTTAATTTCCCTTTCTTTGCCTTGGAATTACGGGAGGATTTCTGATTTGGCTTCATTTCAATGATCCTGCTTTGGCAACAGCTTTACTCTCAGTTAAAAATGTTTCCTCACGTTTAGAAGATGGAGAAATGGAATAAAATGGCAAAAGCTTTGGGTAAGGACATTCTGCAGTTTTGGCACTGAGAGCAAGAAAGTCTATCTCAGCCTCAAATGACTGGAGCTTCCAGGACAGGTGGGTGTGAGTGAGGGGACTGTCTCGGTGGGCTGTTGTCACTCACTCTGCTTCTTACTGCATTCCAGTAGTATGTCTCACCTCCCACGTCTCCCTGACCCTCACCCCACCGTATCCCCCACACCTCCCACCCCTGCCTTCTATCTCTCTTTGGTAAATATTTTGTCTAGTTCTTCCAAAAGGGATGTCTTCACTAGAAATTCTACTTCCTACAATTAACTATTTAGGGGAGAATGCAGGAGTTACTTCTCAACATCCTAGTTTTACCTGGATGTGAGAGACCTTTCTGTATTATATTTCTGTCCCTATTATAGGTCACTCCACCCAAAAAGACAAAACCTGCTGGAAGGATGGGTAAATAGATCATTAGATGGATATGGATAATATGAAGAGATAGATAGATAGATAGATAGATAGATAGATAGATAGACAGAAGGATGATAGGTAGATAGAGATGATAGATAAGAGATAGGTAGATTGATAGATTATAGGTGATGATAGATGATAGATAGATAGATAGATAGATAGATAGATAGATAGATAGACAGACAGAAGGCTGATAGGTAAATAGAGATGATAGATAAGAGATAGGTAGATTGATAGATTATAGATGATGATAGATGATAGATAGATAGATAGATAGATAGATAGATAGATAGATAGATAGGTAGATAGATAGATAGATGGTTTAAGTGAGAAATTCCTCTACAGGCTCAGATATTTAAACACTTGGTCCCAGTTGGTGGCACTCTTTGGAGGGGTGGTACAGCCATGCTAAAGGAACTATGTCACTGGGAGTAGACTTTGAGAGTCCATAGCCCGGCACCCCTTCCAGTTCACTCTCCAGTTGCTACGTGTGACTGAAGATGTGATCTCTAGATTTCCTGTCGCCATACCTCCACAGTGCTTGCTGACATCCTCCCTGCCATTATGGACTCATTCTCCTCTGGAATCATAAGCCAAAAGAAACTGTCTCTTTCTTAAGTTCCTTTTGGTCCTGGTGTTTTATAAAAGCAATAGCGTAACAAATCTAAACAGAGAGGTGATGATAGATAGTATATGACAGGTAATGAGAAGAAGTATAAATGGACAGATGGATGTGAACACATAAATGCTAGGTACATAGATCATAAATTATTGGGTGGGTTAGAAAATGATAGAAAATAGAACAACAGATGGATGTTCGGATAGCAGAGATGATGACAGAGAAAGACGTAATTAACCACAAGTTTACATGGAGTTCTAGGAATGGACCCATATACCATATATCCTTCCTTAGATTTAACCACCTATGAAAAGCTCATTAGCATATCAATACACTAGCAATTGTCACAAGTGGGGTGAAGTATATTTGTGCTATGATTTGAATTCATTCCATTAAGCTTCATGTACTGGAAACAGAGTCCCCAAATATCCGCTAATGGTATTTGGAAATGGGTCCCTTGGTAGTTAATTAAGATTGGATGAGGTGCTAAGGATGGCCCCATGGTGACTTTAGTAGTCTCATAAAGAGAAGAAGAGAGTTTCTGCCTAGGATGCTTCTTCTGGCCCAGCATGCAGTGCTCTCTGGCTTGTAGGTGGGACCGGAAGTCCCTCAGGAGAAGATAAGCAGATCCCAGCACCACGTTCATAGACCTCCCAGCCTCCAGGATCACAAGCCAAGTTCCATTCCGTATAGAATATCCATTCTGCAGTCTTGGGCTGTAGCTGTAGAATCTGGGCTTTGTGAGTTTGGATACATTGTATCTGTGCTCACAGGAGCGCCATTGTGTGGCTGCCATTGCGTGTAAAGCAGGCTGCTCATACCAACTCAACCCTAGAATCTTCGGACACATTTTTGCCATCTTTTTTATAAAGTTCTAAATTTAAAATGTAGATGGTGATCAGAATGAGCTGAGGCCCAAATTTGTTTCATCGTTTATCTGTGAATACCTTAAAAAGAAATACAATCTTATATTTGGGTATGAATATCAGGTATGAATAGAGCAAAACAGGAAGCCGCAGTAACCTCGTCAACAAACAAGACATCTCCTTGGAATGTTCCAAGATTTCAACATGGCTACCTGCCTGCCTGCCTTCCAGAATGGAACTAACTGTTTCACACTCAGGCTACCAAAGAAGCAGTGGGTTATCTCAAAGTCCTAGAGGACTTTTGATTACAGAAACAAAGTCATAGTAGGCTCTCCTCTGTGTTTGTGTGTGCTCTTCTTGTTCATTTTCATAGCCCCAGACAAAAGAAAGCGGATAGAAACAAGACTTGTGAGGATAAGCAAAGCAAAAGGAGATGGGGGTGGGGGGGGATCGTGAGTGTTTAAGTCTAGCCGTGGAAGGTGCTTTCAATTCCTGCTGTGTGGTGTGTAATTACATTTTAAAAATCTATGCTAACGCCGGCTAGGCACGTCTGTTCAGTACTTAGCCTGAGACAAGACCGTGAGTTTCTCCTCGGTCATTGTGGCCAGCTGCTGCCAAACCGCTCCGCACTCCAAGTTTCCACAGCTATCTGGGGACACACTCTCGCCAGCCCACGCTCTGCTGAGGTTACTTCTCTTGTGGAGCTCAGTCCTTGCCCGATCTTCCCAGCCAAATTCCGTCCCGGCTATGTTCATTCCCCCTGAGTCGCTACAAACGGAAAACACCAGTCAATCTTAGTTTAGAATCAATGGATAGATAGCACAATCCCTGGGCGTGGAGTCTCTCGTCCTACGCTCATCAACTATTCTACGTTAGAAATCTTCCAGTGGCAGAGGCGGAACCTGCCACCATATCTAACAGTTCCTGGTCTATATCTTGCTTCCTTTCGCTCCCTCCTCAACGTACAAAAAGAACTTTCCTCCCTCAAGCATTCCCTCTTCCTCTCTCGGACCCAGAAGGCCCGCCTCCTCCTCGTCCAGCGATTGGCTCCTTGTCGCCTTTATTATCCAATCAATTAATTAGGGGGAAATTCTGCTTCAGGGCTGGCTTGACTTTCAGTTCTGAGAGTTGACAGTTCTGTTGCTATCCAAGTAGACACCAAGAGACACTTAGAACTTACCTGGAATGAAACACCTTGAAGTCTTCAATGGGGGAGAAGGACCTTTTAGCTCTAGACTTTATCAATAATTAACACTTCTACTTTAGCACCCCAGCACTTTGTTCATATTTACTTGTTTAATTTTGTTTATTTAGTTTTTGATACAAGGTTTCATGTAGACCAGGCTAGGCTATAATTCACTACATAGCTGCCGATAGCCCTGAACTCCTTGATCTCCTAAGTACTGGGATTACAGGCAACTGTCCAATTTCTGTGAAACTGGTGATGACGCCTAGGGCTCTATGCGTGTCAGGCAAACATTCTAGCAACTAAACTATGTCCCCAGTCCCCAGTGTGGAGGCCAGCCTTAAAATACTGTTTAAAATGAAAGACTCTTTAAGTGAACATCAAGAGAAGGATGCTTTGCTTCCTAACGAAGATGCATATACAAATTTGCAAATAATCCCCCCCTTTCCTCACTCCTATGAACTTGAATTATATTAAGGTTTCGCCAGTGGGAGTGTGTGACCTACTTTGAAATTCAATTATAATGACATATCTGCCCTTTATTCACTCAGAAGGCCTGGATATTTGGGGCTCCATTCTTGTAAAATGCAATAAACTTGTCCTCCCGTCACAGAGCACGGGTAAAAATACACACAAAGCGTTTCTAGATATTATTATACAAATATCCAGGTGAACGTGCAATCATTCCATGACAACATTCAGACAGAATCTTGACAACCGAAAGAGATCCACATGTCATTGTACCACAAAGTTTTTCTCACGACCTAGTGAAGGCTTCGATTTTTAGTTGCTCACCGGAGAGACCGTGCTGGTGTTGGAGGTTTCTGGTGTTTGTCTTGTTCTAATATTTTCTTCCCTCTTCTGTTATTCTCTGATATTAGAGAGGGAGGGAATGGGGCTAGAGGTTTTTTTGGTTTTTTTTTTTTGTTTTGTTTTGTTTTGTTTGTTTTTTTTATCTAATACATTCCTTAAACAACAGGTTAACATGGTCCCAGAATAAAAATACATAATTTAATTCTGGTCCTGTATTTCAATAGGAAACAAACTGGCATTTTCTCCTGTCAGCTAATGAAACAATTGGGGACCATCACGGGATGAAAAATGGACAAATTAACAGCTTCATTCGAAGCCAGCGAAACCTTTCTCCTCCCTGAACGATGACTTGGCAGTTCTTTGTTCTGGAAACTAGCTTTGAATACTCTGAGGGGGAAGCCGAGGAGAACTCTGGGTAACTCTATTAAGGATAGTATTATTTATTTGTTTGTTCGTTTCTTTTATCTCCACAGGTATAAGAAACGGATGCCAAAGGCATAGAAAACGCGGGTCCTGTCCATGATAACTGCTCCTTGATCATCACGAGGTTATTTCTAGAAATGTCTTTGCAAGGGAAGAGTTAAAAGCTTAAAACTTATACAACCCCGGGATGAAGCATAAAAATTGGATTCCCAGGAACACGCCAGTCAATTTTATGGATAGCGGCCTGTCTCCAGAGTTAGGTATGTGAGTGGGAAAAAAAGGGGGGTTTGAGTCACCATAAGTAAATTATGAGATCCAATATAAGCATAGAAAGCTGTCATTAAATGCAGTCATGTGGATAACGCAGCATGGTGTCTGAGGTCCTGGGCACTGGTGTCGCCTAAGCCGGGATAGAGACTTCCTCTGGCCACTTAATGGCTTTATCGCCCTGTATGAGCTATTCTGCCAAAAGTAACTGACTCGGGAAGATGTTGAACAGGAAAGTGGCTCCATGGGTAAATTAGCTTGCACACGCATGAGGGCTTGAGTCTGTAACTCCAGCACCCGCATAAGAAGCCAGCATGAGGAGTGTACCTGTTAACTTCCTGCTGGGGCTCGCTGGCTAGTCACCTGTGGTGGTTAGAAGATGCTTGGCCTACAGAAAATGGCACTATTAGGAGGTAATGCCTTGTTGGAGGAAGCACATCATTATGTAGGTGGGCTTTGAGGTCTCCTAGTATTCAAGCTCCACCCACTGTGGAAGAGAGTTCCTTCCTGGCTGCCTGAAGAACACAGCCTCCTGCTGCTGCCTGTGGATCCAGATGTAGAAGTCTTGGCCCACACACTGACTCGCTTCCCGCCATGATGATAATGGACTGAACCTCGGAAACTATAAGCCAGACCCAATTAAACGCTTTTCCTGATGAGTTGCCTTGGTCAGAGTGTCTCCTCACTCCAATGAAACCCTAACGAAGACATCCTCCTAGCCAAGAAACAACGCCAGGTTCCATGAGAGGCCCTGACACAGGGAACTGTGGCAGACAGTGTTAGAGAATGCCAGCATCGCCCCATGGCCTCTACCTACATTCCTGTGCACACAGACACATACTTATGCATACACCACACCGCATGCACACACACACACACACACACACAACGTATTTTTAAATTTCTACCAAGTAAACTACGTTCTAAATAAAATAAGGCAATCCATGTCTTAGTTACTATTCTTTTGCTGTGAAGAGACATCCTAAGCAAGGCAACTCAGAAAGGAAAAGCACCTTACCTGGAGCTTGATTGCAGCTTCAAAGGATGGGTCCATGTCAGGGAGCTTGGTGTAGGCAGAAGGGGATAACACTGTAACAGTAGCTGAGAGCTCATATTTTGAGAAAACAACAACCATAACACACACACACACACACACACACACACACACACACACATACACACACGGGGGCGGAGGGTGAAAGGAAGAAAGGGGGAGGGAGTAGGCAGAAAGGGATGGAGGGATGGAGGGATGGAGGGAACAAAAGCTAACTGGGAGTGGTGTGGGCTTTTAAAACCCCTAAGCCACACCTCCTAATCCTTCTAAAACATTTCCACTAACTGGGGACCAAGCATTCAAACACATCAGTCTTTGAGGGTCATTCTCATTCAAGCCATCACCACTCACTTAAAATGCTTATCAAATGCTTATTAAAACTGGCAAGCAGGGGTTGGGGATTTAGCTCAGTGGTAGAGCGCTTGCCTAGGAAGCGCAAGGCCCTGGGTTCGGTCCCCAGCTCCGAAAAAAAGAACCAAAAAAAAACCCAAAAAAAAACAAAAAAACTGGCAAGTGCACGTCTAACAGATACTTGTTTTGTCACAATAATTTTTGCTTGGCAAAATAGCCATGACATTTCTATGATTAATATGTGTGTGTGTGTGTGTGTGTGTGTGTGTGTGTGTGTGTGTGTGTAAAATAAAATAATAAGGCAATATTCCCAGCATTTGTGTCTCTTTGCATTGCATTTTTCTCTATCTGTCATCTTAGAAAAGCCATTAAGGCGAATGCAAAATCAATACTCACAAGACGGGCTTTGACATTTAGCCAAATAGTAAGCTGGGGACATACTAGAGACAGAGATTAGGTAGAAGAGTGGGAAGAGATCTGCAGGGGTGTGTAGAAGCCTCTCTCAAGGGTCAAAGCTTCAAATGTGTGCTCCTCTACTCATCAGGACCCGGATGAAAGCCTCTCAGTGCTCCTAGGCTGACACACACTATGTCCTCATGACTGCCTGTGAGGCTTGCCATGTCAGAAAGGCAAGCTTATTGCCCATGTCCAACGGTCCCTGGGGTGTCTCTGTTGCTTAACACCTATAAACACGCCCTATAAGCACAGTGAGAAAGTACCTGCCTTCTTTGGATTCTTGCCTGCTGCTGACCAATGCATTCATGGGGGAACGAACCAAGAGTGACATGACATAAGTATTTTGGGACAATTCTATCACCTTTATGGACCAGGGCCAGGGAAGGTACCACTGATTACTCACTAGTGAACAATTGAGTTATTCACTGCAAGCTATGGTGAGACATCTCCAGGATTCTTGAGGCTTTTAACTCTATTTAGAAGCTTCCATAGCATAGCCTGGATGGTTTAGGAGAGACGGCTGACTAGGAAGTGTTTCCTGGTCTGTATAAATTTCCCTCCAAAGCCACAATCCTGCACTGGCGGCATTCATCAGCAAGATCGGGTCTGCCCCAGTGGACTCAAATAACCAAATCTCAGACCCTGAGCACATGATAGGGAAAGCCCATGCATGCATGACTAGAGCATCCAGGGGGAAATTCGCACAACCCAGCGGCAGAAGTAACAGCAGCTAGAGCAGTCTTAGCCATGACCTTCACCTCTGAGGCTTTGGAATTACACGTCTGTTTCTTCTTCAAATATAAACTTGTTGACACATACACAAGTCTTGTAAATATATTTCCATACAAGCGTATCATGAACTAGCCCCCATCCCTCTTCCTACTACACTCACTCACTACTCTCTGTAAAATCTTCTTCTATTTCCAAGTTCTGTATACACTCATGACTGTCTATCTACATAAGGTCGAGGGCCCGCCAATGAGAGGAAACATGGTTATTGCCGTCCTGGGTCGTGTTATGCCTAACACAATTCACAGTGGCATCTGTATTCCTAAACATGACGCAAATTTATTCTTTATGCCTGAATCAAATCCAATCATATATATGCATTACAATTTCTTAATCCATACATCTGTTTGTAGACACCTAAGTTGATTCATAACTCGACTATCATGACGCACATTATAAACATACATGTAGCTTTGTCTATGGTCATTTTAGAGTCTTCCTGAATATACCAGGCGTGGTACGGCTAGGTCATATCCTGTTTTTAGATTTTTGAGAAATCCCCATACTGGTTTCCAGAGTGGTCCTACCAGTCACGTTTAAGGGTGTCCTTTCTCCCACAGAAGTGCTCCATCTGCCATTTGTACCTGGCTGAAGTCAATCGGAAGCTCAATGGGGTTTTAATTTTTGCTGCTCTGATTGATAAAAAAAAAAAAATGATTAAACCTGATTTCATGTATGTATTGGGCACTTGCATTCCGTCTTGAGGACCTTCTGTTTTGTTTGCACACTTACTGATTAAATTGTTTGGTGCTCAATAGCCTTTCAAACTCTTTATATATTGTAGATTAGTCCATGCCAAGGACTAGCCTCAGCTTAGAGAGGGGCTCTGAGAGAAAGGGTGTCTGGGAGTGGAGAAAACAGTTTGAAGTCAAAGCGTGGTCCAAGCTAGCGGCCTACGTTCTGCTGGAGACAGCTCTCTGTGTTCTGCTTTCTCTGGAGATCTCCAGACAACTAGTGCTTTCTCTCTCTCTCTCTCTCTCTCTCTCTCTCTCTCTCTCTCTCTCTCTCTCTCACACACACACACACACACACACACACACACACACACA
The DNA here is from genome assembly GCF_021556685.1 of Rattus norvegicus. Classification (NCBI taxonomy): domain Eukaryota; kingdom Metazoa; phylum Chordata; class Mammalia; order Rodentia; family Muridae; genus Rattus; species Rattus norvegicus. The sequence continues at coordinate 160,486,451 of NC_141536.1, forward strand.
CACACACATTTTCTGCTCCCCAAGCAGTTCTCTCTTGCTATTCAGAAAAATTCTTCAGTGAACTGTCTCCTTCCCTGTGCAGAAGACTTAATTTTATGTAACCCCATTTCTGTCTTAACTTTGTTCCTGAGCTGACTAGATCCCTCTCAGCAGGCGTGGCCTACACCTGAACCAACTGGATTCTTCTCAGCAGTTGTCACCCATGCCTGCTAGCTTTCTGCTTTCCTTATATTTCCTTCTACCGATGTTATATGCCCAGTGTTACAGTAAGACCGTTGATGCGTTTTGAGTTCACTCTTGTGCAAGATAGAAGGCAGGGATCTGGTTTCATCCTTCTGCGTGTGCTTTTCCAGTTTGCCAGTCTCTATTGGCAGAAGAGGCTGTGTTTTCTCCATCGGGTTCTCTTTGCATCTGTGCCAAGCAGAAAGTGGCTGAAGTTATGTGGGTTTATTTCTAGGCTCTCAGTTTTCTACCATCAGCCTACACAAATCTGCATCCTTGCTGTGATGTCTTCCTCTCTCTGTCTCTGTAAAGTGCCTCGAAACCGGGCAGTCTGATACCTCTAACATTTGTCCAGAGTGCACTAGCTCTCGAGATGCTTTGTTCTTCAGGTGAATTTTGGGATTGCTTTTCCCATTTCTGTGAAGGATTTCGTTGGAATTTTGACAGTACACTGAATCTCTAGATCACACCTCGTGGTGTAGCCGTCTTCACATACCGACTCTGACGATCCACAAACATGACAGGCCTTTCCATCCTGTCCAGGGTTCTTCTATTTCTTCAGCATTTTCTGTTTTCCAGTGTAGACGTCTCTCGCACCTCTGGTTAGGTTTGTCTCAGGTACTTCTTTGATGTTATAAGCGGAACAGTACATGATTCCCTCCTTAACACAATTGTCCCACTTATATAGGAATTTTACTAATTTTTGTGTGTTGATTTTGGGTCCTCCTTCTAAGAGTTTCCTAGTGAAATCTATATGGTTAGTCTTTATGATACCCATCATCATATGCAATGAACAAGCACCAACAATGTGTGAGTATGTGTGTGTGTGTGTTTGTGTGTATATATGTGTGTACATGTGTATGTATATGTGTGTATATGTGTGTATGTGTGTATGTGTGTATGTATGTGCATGTGTGTATATATGTGTATGTATGTGTGTATATGTATATGTGTGTATGTGTATGTGTGTATATTGTGTATGTGTGTATATGTGTGTATATGTGTGTATGTGTGTATGTGTATGTGTGTATATATGTGTATATGTGTATATGTGTGTATGTGTGTATATGTGTGTATATGTGTGTATGTGTGTATGTGTATGTGTGTATATATGTGTGTATGTGTGTGTATGTGTGTATGTATGTATATGGCATATATGTATGTGTGTATATATATATATATATATATATATATATATATATATCCTAGAAAGAGGATATTGTAATTGGGGTGTCATCATGTACACCTTAAATACACACAATGCCATCCCTTTAAAAAACAAAAAAAACAAGGTGACGTAAGATGACTTTTAATTAAAATGATTAAGTACCAGGCTGGGGTTGGGTTTCAAAGGCTAATAATGAATTGCTCTTTTAAAATGCGTCTCCCCCCCCCCCAGGTGTGGGAATCCTATCGGAGACAAGAACATAATGAGCTGAGCAGGCTGGTGTGCACTGAGCCTCCAGGTCCAGCTGTGCTCAGTGGGCTGCAGTGACTCTCACAGGTAGGTGATGCCTGCCCCTCCTTGCTCTTATCTGCACTAAGCAGAAAGGCAGCATCTGTGAGGAGCAATGGCAACGGAAGTGCTGGACCCATCAGCGTTCTAGAGGTTCAAAGTAGAAATCACGTGAGACGGCCCATTGTGCTGTTTATTTGGGGGCGGGGAATGGCACACTGTGTGTGTGTGTGTGTGTGTGTGTGAGAGAGAGAGAGAGAGAGAGAGAGAGAGACAGACAGACAGACAGACAGACAGACAGACAGAGACAGAGAGAGAGAGAGAGAGAGAGAGAGAGAAGAGGAGAGGAGAGAATGGGGATGCCCATGAACCTCTGTGCACACAGGCGGATGTCAGAGGACCACCTCAGGTGTCATCCCTCACCTGCTGCCTTGCTTAGGACGGGGTCTCTGGTTTGCTCCTGCATAATCCAGGCTATCTGACAAATGAGCCTCGGGGGCTCCCCCACCTCTATCCCATCTTATCATACATACACTGAGATTACAGACACATGCTAACATCCATGCACTGATTGCAGACACATGCTACTATACACACACTGAGATTACAGATGCATGTTACTGTACACACACTGAGATTTCAGACACATGTTCCCATGCATGCAATGAGATTAAAGACGCATACTGCTACATTCGTCTTACTGCTGCATTCTTCTTACATGGGTTCGAGGGATCTGAACTCCAGTCTCCGTGCTGTTGTGGTAAACACTCTTCCTAGCGAGACATCTCCTTAGACCTTTAAAGTGCGTTGTGTTTAAGAATCCGCCCCTGGCTCTCCAAGGTCTTTGATGCCTTCAACAAGCAAGCAAGTAAAATGAAAATCATGGAGAAGACCAAGTGTGCTGACCAAGTATGTTGATTTACACAGGACTTTCGGGGTCACTGGTCCCCCTAAAATGTCTATGCCCTGCTTCAAAAGTCTAAATAAGTTACACATATCACCAAGGAGATTTGGAGCTGCGATAAAGGTGACATCTTGAGAAGAAAGGTGGTCCTGGATTACGTGAGTAAATACAGCATAATCATAGCGTCCTGGATAAGGAGGTAGAACTGAATCAAAAAACAAACCAACAACAACAAAATGTCACCAGCTTGTGTTCAAAGTTGTAACTATCTGATGTGGAAGGGACCCTGAGCTGAAGAATGTGAACAAGCCCTGGAAGCTGGAAAGGCAGGGGCTAGAGTGGTAGCTCGCTTGGTAAAGTGTTTGCTATGTAAGCATGAAGATCTGAGTTCAAAGCCTCCTAGAATTCACTTTTAAAAGAAAAAGCAGGGTAGATACTTGATCCCAGAGCTGGAAAGGCAAAGACAGGAGGGTCGCTGGGGCTCACTGACCAGACAGTCTAATCAAATTGGTGAGCTCCAGGTTCAGAGAGAAAAATAAGATAAATAAATAAGATATCTGGCCTCAGGGGTTGGGGGATTTAGCTCAGAGGTAGAGGGCTTGCCTAGCAAGCGCAAGGCCCTGGGTTCAATCCCCAGCTCCGAAAAAAAAAAGAAAAGAAAAAAAAAGATATCTGGCCTCCACATGCATGTACACACATGTGTACATACATGCCTGAACTTGTACACAAATACACACGGAAAGGTAGACGATTAAAATCTTGAAAAGCAGAAGTAAGTGATTCTCCCCAAGAGAATTCACCATTAATGGAGACATTGCCTACACCTTGATGTCAAACAACTAAAGTCATTCTGCACTTGGCTGTCTGGAGCTGTCGAAACACCAGGTCACACTGTGCTGATTTATGACCCTAATCATAGGCAACCAACATGGTGGTCAGGGCTGGTGGCCACTAAAAAAGTGACATCTGGGACAAAGACCTAATAGGAAGAAAAGGGGAAACCATGAAGCTCTGTGGCGAGTGCACGGCAGGAGAGGAGGAGACAGGCACAAAAATGACGCCCTTTCAGTTAGACTGCCTGGCTGGGCGTCCCCACAGACCCCTGTTCTTCTCACCTTCTCTACCTAACTCTTTCCAAACTGATTGGTTCGGGTGTTTTGTTACTGCGGCAGAAAACTGACGAATTCGGGGAATTACTGAAGGACACCATTCAGCTGCTGCCGTGAATCATCCAGGACTAAAATGCAATCAAGTAGCCAGCTGGGGCCTCTCTAACCATTGGACAGTGCTGGTCATAGAAGGAGGGACAGCAGAGGCTGTGGCTTTCCGGGCACACAGGGTACACATCATTCTAGCTATGAGGTTGAAAGGAGACTGTGGCAATGGGGAAAAGATAGCCCAGTGGAAGAGTGGAGAAATGGTCACGATAATTTGGGTGACAAATCAAAGGTGCCTGGCTCTCATATCCAGGAGGAGGCGTTAGACGCTGGAATCTATTTTCCAGGTAGAGCCGCAGCCGGAATGTTCTGGTGTCTTAGAAGAATGAAAGCCACACAGGCTGAGGTAGCAGCAGCAGCTGCCCGCCTTGCTCGCGCTCTATAATCAGGAGCCGCAGGCAGCTTAAATCTTCGCCCCAAGAGATCTGCCTTCGTGATTCATTCCGACAATTTGCCAGATTATTCTGAATAACGAGTGAGGAATCTGAGATAATTACAATCAAGTCGGGCTCTCAAATAATACCTACACCGTGACTCTCAACCTGCTTCTCCCGCTGAATGTCTCATCAGGACTGAGGCAGGAGGAACTTTCAAGATTATTAGGGAAATGGAGAGTTGGAAATTCTAGCACAGAGACCTGGCCCAGGGAAGCCCGCAGTATCCAGTCCATGCTTGGGTTCCTGGGTGCTGAGGAGGGTGTGGGATACTGTGAGCTCCCCTCAAAATCTCAGTAATCTTTTCAGAAACTGCCTAGAAGCTAAGTCTTGAGCTGCTGCAGATGGATTCACTGTCTGGCTTTGGTTGCTTTATAGTCACTCTGCGTGGTCCAAATTATCCCAGTCAGTAAACAATTAATAAAAATAGGAAAATCAATTACCACTTAAGAAACGCAATTTGTTTGAAAAATAATCTTTAAAACCCCAGAGACTGTGGAGAGAAGAATACAGGATGAGGGCAGAGAGCAAGAAAGACGTTTGGGAAACGTGGGAATAGTTTGCATGGGGTCAGGTGACTTGTGCAGTGTCACGAAGATGTCGAATTCAGGTCCCCGACCCTTCATCCTCCACCAGCACAATAGGCAACTGCAGTTTGCCTGACCAGAGCTCTCTTCCCCATCTTCAATGACAGTGCCTGGCGTCCCGACAGAGCCATGCCACACCAATATTTAGGCCAAGTTTAGGAGTTGGGGTAAATTTTATTCCTTGCCAACCACAGCCACGTGCTTGTGGCAATTGTCCAATCAGATCACATGATCAGTCATGATGGTTGTCTCAAAGCTGTGTGACTCCACCCAGAGAACCTGTGGATTGGCTAGAAGGATGATGTGCCATCGTGAGCTCTGGGCACACGAGGGTATGACACAAACACCTAGAGTTGTTAACTCTTGCTTCCCTCCCTTAGGGAAAGTCTGATGTATGAAAGGGTGAACCTTAAGACAGACAGGAGCCCAAGCCATGCTCTCTTAGTCACCCTCTCACCATGGAAAGAAAACAGGTACCAAGACCTAAATGGCTGGGGCTGGAGGATGGCTCAAGGCTTAAAAGCATTGGCTGCTCTTCCAGAGGACCAAGGTTCTGGTTCCAGGATCCACGTGGTGGTTCACAAGTGCATGCAAGTCCACTTCCAGAGGATCTCATGCTTTCGTCTGCCGTCTGCAGCTACCAAGCACTCACGTGGTACAGACCTACATGCAAACAAAGCCCACATACACATAACAAATATATACATACATGTATACGTATATACTAAGTATCTTAGTTAGGGTTTTGCTGCTATGAACAGACACCATGACCAAGGCAACTCTTATAAGGACAATATTTAGTTGGGGCCGGCTCACAGGTTCAGAGGTTCAGTCCTTTATCTTCAAGGTGGGAGCAGGGCAGCATCCAGGCAGGAGGAGCTGAGAACTCTACATCTTCCCCTGAAAGAAGTCAAGAACAGCCTCAGCATCCTAGGAGGCGCTAGGAGGAGGGTCTCCAAGCCCACCCCACAGTGACACACTTCCTCCAACAAGGCCTCACCTTCTAATAATGCCACTCCCTGGGCCAAGCATAATGCAAACCATCACATTAATAAGCAAACGTAAAGATTTTAATATTTTGACTTTGTACATGTGTGTATGCCTGTGTTTAAGTGTGTCACATGAGTGCAGGCTGGAGGTGTCAGGTCCCCTGTGTATTTGTAAGCAACCAGATGTGTGAATGCTAGGAAGTCAATTCAGGTCCTCTGTAAAAGCAGTAAGTGCTCTTAACACTGTAGCCCTAACACTTAAAAAATTAATAATAATAATAATAATAATAATAACAACAACAACAACAACAACAACAATAATAAAATGGCCATTTCGGAGTTGTATTTCTCCAGCTTACCACCACAGAGCAAGCCACTTAGTTTCGGCAACTACTTGAAAGCTGATTTACGACCAAGGCTTCTGCAGGAAATAATTAATAAATGTCTCCAAGAGCAATTTGAAATGTATAACGTGGCGCTGAGGAAAACAAGAGCAAAGCACAGCTGTTGTTGTTGGCTCCTGCCCCTGTCCACTGTCTCATGCAGTCAAGCAGGGAAGTCACGGACTGGTTTGAGTGACTGAGGCCGAGCCCATCTATCAGTGAGAGCTGTTGACTGTCTGTCCTTACCTCATTCCTGAACCTTTCCCGTGCACTCTCTTCAGCACCTGTACTCCAAGGGGCATGTATGTCTCCCGCCGACACCTTTTATGTATGTGTTATAATCACCCCCATAGAAACTTGGGTGGTGTAAGTACACGTGTGTTTATCTCTTTTCCATTAAGCTTGAATAGAGCAGGATCATTACCAAGTGTCATCCATTACTGGAGCCTGGGAGTCTCTCGACATTTGCATATGAATAACTGAAAGAGATTTATGATTCTATCTCAGCACATTAAAAGGTTTTGTTGCATAAATTACACTAATCTGTCCGAGCCTCACTGGCTCTCTCTGCTGCCTGTCTGTCAGACCGGCTTGGGATGTTTCTACCCTCCATTGGAGACATGGCGAGCAGATGCAGTCGTTTTAGGGTGTTTTGAAGTTCTGCCTTTTTGCAGGTGGAAGCTGCTGACACCGAACAGGCCTCGCTCCCCAGACAGCAGGCAGAGCCTCGCCACAGCTCCCGAGACTGCAGGCACAGCTCACCAGGTCCTGTGTAATTTGGCATCTCATAAGCAAGAGCCTAACCAAGGATCTCCAACTGTCTAGCACGAGTTTAAACAGAGTGAGAACAAACACAGTAGGAGAGAAAAAATAGTCCAGAGGGGAGTATATGAAACGCAAGGCAGCTCAGGATAGCTAGGATGGGGCGATATACACGCGGACAGCGTTAGTCATGGTGAAAATCCACTCTCTACCTTCAAAACCATACTGTGTGCTATCAACCTCGGATCCTGAGGGCCAACCCCTGAAACAGTTCTGCCTACAAGTCATCCCTCGTTTGTGTCCACTGACGCTGTTCTTCAAGCTCATGACTGATGTCCAGGCCCCACCCAGGACCAATATCTGATGGAGGCGGGGAAGGAAGGAAGGGGCACGCCATCCTTACCCTACCATTTCCACTCCACAAGACAACGCTTCAGTTCCATGACCTGAACCCAGCGATGGCACCCCACAGACCACTGCCCAGACCACTCCTGAGCCCAGTTCTCAGCCATAAAGACCCTTCCTACTAGTTTATCTGGATGCTACTCCAAGCTAAACATTTTTTATTTAGTTAGATAATAAATAAATAAATAAATAATGAGGGCGGAAACCATGACAAAATTTATCTTAGTAAGTCCACTACATAGCTTTCGATGCAGCACGAAACGTGAAGGAGCTGCAGAAAATGTGAGGTGGTTTGAACCCTAGATACAACCTATGTGATCCATCATAATGGCCAGTCATCCTCCAGATTCAGTGATTTTGTTTTTTCTGTTTGAAACAAATGGTAAGTGTCGTTGGATAGCAAGAATGTCCTGAGCAAACAAACTGTAAGGTTCTGTCAAGGACTGAAAGTGTTCTAGTAAGTGAACCTAGGTGGGATCCTCAGAGTGCCTTGGTAGCCTTGGTCACACACACTGCCTGCCAACTGTAGACTCTGAAGTCAGTCCTCAGCAGGGAGATGTGGGAGGCGACATCAGTCACCGTGGAGAGAGCTCTGTGTTTCAGAGCCTCCCACCACCTCCGCCTTCCACGGAACCGGTCCCCTCAATGATCCAGATGATAATGATCAGATGCAGGTGCTTACTCTCCACCTGCTGTAGACAGAGCCCTGTGTGGTCATACCAAAACTGCCTTAATTACAGCCCAGTCCTTACACTTTTTGTGGAGAACAACCGTTCTTGCCTTGCGGTTATCTCCCAGAGTACTTTGAAAAGGACCCAGACCCTCAACCAACGGGACTGTAATAAAATCACAGCTATCTGGGGTATGTCCCCCAACTTAGGAAACTGCACCCAGCCATGTTGAACTACGAAGAAACTCGGGTGAATTCAGATTTTCATAAATATGCTATATACTTGCATATATTAATATTAATATAATATAATATTAATATAATCTATGTAGCATAGCTAACACAATTCCTAGATTATAGTAAATGATTAATGAATGTCCATTGCACAAGGACACTTGATTCGGTAAGCCTACGTTATGCACAAACTAATAGGCTATCCCAAGTTAAGAACTCAAGCTAAATATCTTTAATATCTGCAATTATTGGCTTAAATCAAAGTGAATACACTTATCTAAGTTAATGTAAATAGTGTCGAAAAACCCAGATGCAGCAACATAAGATCTGGAGATTTAATTTAGGGTGATTCGTGAGAAGAAAGCTTAAACATCTCAGTGAGGCTGCCAGGAAGGATGTGTGGTAAATACAGGCAAGACGGTGGGTCCCTCATTATAGATTTCAAGACAACAAAAGTGCCAGTCATGAAGAATCTCGATGACCGTGGGACCATCCTCACCTCAGTCATGAAGAATCGAGATGACTGTGGGACCATCCTCACTGTGTAAAATATATCTTTATTGTAACTCCAGTTAGATCCGCACCAGTTAGAAGAAATCAGTGCAGAAACCCACCAGGTACCTCATCTCACATGGGGCAGACTTGGGTGACATTTGCTGAGGGCAGAAATGAGCAAGACACACCCCGATGTCTTGCACAAATCAAAAAGGAAGCCACATACAAAATGCAGAGCAGATTCCTGATCACGTAAGCACACATGGGTAGGGCAAGAATAATTTCACTCAAATGTGGCCAGGAAAGGAATGCACATCTTGCAAATCCTTCTGGATCTAAGAACCTCTTCTGGTCGCAAACGTGAACTCACTCTGCTCAACAGTGTCAGATAACTACCGAAACCTGAGTGACAGATGACCGCAGTGCTCGCCCAACTCATCGACCAAACAAGTGACAGACATCGTTCACCCGGGAATCTGTCCCAGCCGTGCAGATCATGTCAAATTGTGGCTGCAATTTGATCTCATAGGTTGAATCGCTACGTTTTCTGCTTTTCGAAGGGTGGGGTTCAGAAATATGCAATTTAGCGAATACCACCATAAGCCCTGTTGCAGGATGATCAGTAGATACTAAAGTTAGTGATAACAGAACAGGATAACCAGAGAGAAGAGAGCCATGGTTTCTGGTAGGTGAGGCAGGGAGAAGTGGGAAATAACAGCTAACAGGTTTGGGTTACATCTTCCAGTCATGAAAACATCCCGGACTTACGTAGTGACTGTTGCCCCACAACTTTGTGAATATAACTTTCTATTTTATTTTTATTTTTTCTTGGATATTTTATGCATTACGATTCAAACATTATCCCCTTTCCCCACTCTCCCATACACCCTCCCCCTCCCCCTACTTCTATGAGGATGTACCCACTCCCACCCACCCACTCCAACCTCAACGCCCTGGCATTCCCCTACACTGGGGAAATGAGCCTTCACAGGACCAAGGGCTTTTCCTCCTTTTGATGCTAGACAACGCCATCCTCTGCTGCATATGTGACTGGAGCCATGAGTCCCTCCATGTGTACTCATTGGTTGGTGGTGTAGTCCCTGGAAACCTCTGGTGGGGTCGGGTTGGTTGATACTGTTGTTCTTCCTATGGGGTTGCAAACCCCTTCAGCTCCTTCGGTCTTTTCTCTACCTCCTCCATTGGGGTCCGTGAATATAATTTTAATGTCACTGATTTGTACACATTTGGAAGTGAGTCTCATGGCATGAGGGTCGCATTTCAATAAAGAAGTATTTATAAAACGGAGAGAAGAGAGAGCAACAGGAAGCGGGATATTTACAGGGTCTCAAAGCCTCCAGCGCAGGCAGTTATGAACCTCAAAGAACAAGGAGGAGTCGCCACACAGAAACCAGCGCATCAGCGTCTTCAGCAGGGAACCGGAGTAAACGCCACCAAGAATAGAAGAGAACCACCTGACACAACGTACCTCCTGGTGCGAGGCACAAGATCGCACTTGTGGTGCTTTCTCAAAAATGTGTGATCTGGATCCCCGGATAAGAAACTATCAGACAAACATGAGACCATCCACAGTTGAGGTTCTCACAAATTGCTGTCGTGAACCCACAAAAGGGTCAGGAAGCTGGTGGAATTGAGGGCCCTATCCAGACGAGACCTTATTCAGAATGACGGGTCATTGCTGAAGAAAAGATCCCAAGGTGAAGGTGTACTGGAGTAAGATGAAGCTAACACCCAGTAACACATGTCTGTGAAAGACACCCTCCCCATCTCCCCCCAAAAACCAGTGAAGTGCTGGGACCTGCTCGTAGCCCCATCACAGCAGCCTGAAGGCTGACTAAAGCCAGCCTGGGCTTTATAGCAAGACCCTACATCTAACTAGAGAGAGGGGGAGAGGGAGGGGGAGGGGAGGGGGAGGGAGAAGGCGAAGAAGACATGGAGATTCAGAAAGAAGATAGACACGTAAAACGAAGACAGAGGTTGCCGCTGTAAACCAAACCAAAGGTTCACAACCCCACAGGAAGAACAATATCAACTAACTTGTATCATAAGGTACAAGTCAGCCAAGAAACGAGTTTTCCCATAGTGTCTCCACAAGGAACCCATCCGATGATGCCCAAGTCCTGTGATTCTGCTGCTCGAAACAGAGAGAGAACGAATGCCTCCTGACTCCAACCGTCAAATTTGCATGGATTTATACCAACAGTTCTATGAAACCCAGGCAGTCGTGAAGAAGGGGCATGTGTTTGGAAGACTTGTAGATGAGACAGACGCCAATGAGGGCAGATGCAGCACGAACTGGAAGTCACCCAGAGCAAAGCACATTGGGAGGGAGGTGTGTGTGTGTGTGTGTGTGTGTGTGTGTGTGTGTGTGTGTGTGTGTGTGTGAAAGCTGAGTAAGATTTGGATTAGGCCACAGCATTGTAGCTGTTTCATGAGCTGAGCGAGACTTTATGAACTGGGAGAAAGGGAACATGGCCTTTCTAGCCAACTTTATTTCTAAGCCTGAAATTTTTTTCAAAGCAAATCATTTAAAAACTGGGGATGGGTGCAGACTTAATTGTACAGCCAACATCAACTGTAAGAGGCACTGTTATGGTTCCATTCTGAGCAAGTCATAGACACGCCACACTTCAAAACTATTGAGAGCCAAGTTGACCCAAGTCTTTCTCAGAGAACAAAAGGAATCTGGTTCTGTGTCCCTTCCCAGGAACAGACTTGGCAAGGCCATTCTGGAGCCAGGGCTGGGGCCCCAAAGGAGTTAAGATTTCTGTTTCTGAGATTTGGCTTCCCACACCCCATAAAGTTACTGGAGTTATCAGTTCCAAGACCGCTGTGTGCTCAGTCTCTGATGCCCTTGAGATATCCAGTCTTCCCCTTATACAACGCTGCTTGATTAACCTCCTGCTGACTTTGTCCCATTGCATGGTAGCTTCTGCTGAGTCTGTCCCATTTCTCCCCTAGAAATAGGATATATGATGTTGTACTTCCTAATACGCTTGCTTGGCATAAGACGTAACTTGTGCAAGACCCCAGCTTTCGATATTCTTAATCCTTTCATCTCCTGACTCTCCAACTTAGGACCCTGTCACCGAAGACTGACCTACTAGACCAGGTTACTACATAATCAAATTTTGCCATGATAGTTTAAGAACCATACAGCATCTACTTACCCATGTATGTATGTCTATGAACATGTATTATATATACATATGTATTATAATATGATGTGTGTATTCCTGAACACATTACTTAATCTCTATTTGACTCAGCATCCCACGTAGAAATGGGGACCATCATATCTACCTCACAGGATTGCTTCAAAGATTGTAAAAAGAGTGCACTTATATGCAATGCATGAGTATTGAGCGCTTGTAATGATTACCTAACAACTCTTATTATGCTGACTAGGGAGAGTAAAATCACTGTGAGATCGGTCATCCACAATGAAGGTAACTGTAGCTTCTACAGTGTCTCTGTGGGGGGAGGTCAAGGGCATGTTGAAGTATGCACATGCATGAGGAGGCTCGCATGACAACCTCAGGTACCATTCCTCAGGGACCATCTTCCTGGTTTTTTTTTTTTTTTTTTTTTTTTTTTTTTTTTGTTGTTGTTGTTGGGTTTTTTGGGTTTTTTTTTTTTTTTTTGGTTTTTTTTTTTTTTTTTTTTTTTTTTTTGAGATGGGTCTGTCATTGACTAGACTAGGCTGCGTGCCAATGAGCCCCAGGGAGCCACTTGTCTCTGCCTGCCCAGGTCTAGGAATAAAGGGTGTGCCACTACGTCAGGGTTTTCATGGGAGTTTTAGAATTTGAACTCAGATCTCCATGCTTTCATGGTAAGTACCTCACCCTCTCAGATTGGCTACTTCTCTGTTGCCGTGAGGAAACACTGTAGCAAAGCAACTCAAAGAAGAGACGATTTTGACTTAAGGTTCCAGAGTCAATAATCCACGTAATGGTTGGAGCAGCGGGTGGTTGGAGCAGGAAGCTGAGAGACTGCACCTTAACACAGCGTACAGAGAGCACAGAAGGTGAACTGGAAAGAAGGCAAAGCTATTCCCTCTCAAATCCTGCCCGGAGTCACACACTTCCTCCAGCAAGGCTCCACGTCCTAAAGATGCCATAGCCTTTCCCCAACAGTGGCACCAACTGGGGACAAAGGGTTCAAATACCTGAGCCTACAGAGGACACTTCTCAAACTACATTTCCCCAGCTCCTTTCTCTCCTTATGAGGCAATTTTGAGTCCAGTGAAAAAATGGCTGGGGGAAAACAATGTGCACTGGGGAGGAAAGCCTAACTAGCCTGTGGCTGCTTCCTCTGGGAGACAGAGCAGCAGCTGGACCATAATACATAAAAGCCAGCACGTTTGCCTGTTTGAGAGAATGGCACTTGGGGTGTTATTTTGTCTCTAAGCCAAAGTCTCACTGCTTGGCCCTGTCTAGAACTCACTAGGTAGCTCAAGCTAGCCTTAAACTCATAGCAATCCTCCTGCCTCTACCTCTTCTACTTGATGGGATCACACACACACACACACACATATACACACACACCACACACACACACACAAACACACAGACTCATACACACACACTCACACACACACACACCACACACACACCACACACACACACACACAAACACACACACCATACACACACACCACACACACACAAACACACACACACTCATACACACACACCACACACACACCATACACACACACCACACACACACAAACACACATACCACACACACACACCATACACAGACACACCACACACACACCATACACACACACCACACACACAAACACACATACCACACACACACACCATACACAGACACACCACACACACACACCACACACACACCACACACACACCACACACACACCACACACATACACACACACACACCACACACACACACCTCACACACACCATACACACACACACAAACACACACACCACACACACACCACACACACACCACACACACCACACACACCACACACACACAAACACACACACACACACACACACACACACACACACACACCTGGTTACAACCTCATGAGGTGAGGCGCTCAGGGCAAACTTGCTGAGCACTTTGCTGGTTTGAGTGACAAATGGCGACGTCCTTGTAAAAGCCGTGTCTGCCAGCAGCATGTCCTCTGTCAAGCCGTTGCTACAGCTCTTCTGGTTCATACCATGGGAGTCTCTGGGTGAAGGGGTCAGAACAGAGCCCGCTGACAGTCCAAACGCACGTGGCTGCCTTCAATTCCTCCCCTCCTTGTAACTCATATCTTTAATCATCTTTTTCCGCCTGGTTCGGGAAGTCATTTTCATCCTTAAGCCTGAAGTGGGTGAGATGTTTGCTGAGACAATCAGTTTCACGAAGCTAACCAACATGGCCAAGGTGGAAGCCTGAGGTCCCTTTCATCTTCCTGCCAACGGTACCTACAGATCACCATTGTCTCTTTCAAGTGACTTTGGGCTCTGTGGGTGCTGAGCACATTACCCTGTTCCCTGCCAACTCTGCTGAAGCCGGCACTGTGCCCACTGCCAACAGTGCAATTTGCCAGCAAAACATCCAAGCTGGGGAAATGCACACACATCAGAAGATCCGCTTGGAGCATCCAGAGTCGGGCAAGGAACCCATGCAGAATTGTAATTCAAGTCGAGGCCACCCAGCTTCGTAGGAAGCCTTTGTAGAAAAGAAACAGCCTTGTACCCAGGGCCATTCTGGGATCTCTCCAAAGGACAGGCGACTGCTAAGAGGTGCCCAAGGCACTGCTGTGGTCTAACATCCAAGGAGAAAAAAAATGGTTTCATTTATCCTAGACCCTCCAAGTGTTTCCTCCCACCCTGAGGCCCCTTGGGGTTTTCCCTCCCTAAGTACCAGCTGGAGAATCCTTCCTGTTGGTCTCTCACCAGGGATGACACACACAATTACCAATCTCGGAGAAAATATGCATTTCAAAGACCTCCCCTCAAAGGGGCTCGGTGTGGAGCTGACTATTAGTGGGACTATGGGTCCCCATAGGCGTGACACCACAGTCCCTCCAATCCCTGCTTTCCCCATTCTCAGCAAAAATGAGCTTGTGCTTCTGTTTAAAGGCTTGTGCTGTGGTGTTGAGCTGTGTTCACTCCTGTGTTTGTTTCTTTCCTTCTCTAGCAACTGGCTGGCCTGTGATGGGTTGACAGTCCTCATGTGTCGTGATAAGCCGTTTCCTGAATCAGCATTGTCTTCTATGTACCCAAAAGGCAGAACAAGTTGGGGCACCAGTTTATCATTTTGGGTTAGGAATTTTGTTTAAGAAGTTGGATCCCGGGGCCATGTTCCTCAGCAGTTAAGAGCATTGGCTACCGTGGCGAAGGACTCGGGTTTGGTTCCCACCATTCACACGATGGCTAACAACCATCTATAAGTCCAGTTCCAAGGGACTTGGTGCTCTCCTCTGGCCTCAGAACACACATATGCTACACTAGAGTTACAGTGGGCATTTATTTTTTTCACATGTTTTATTTTGAGGGAAGATGGGCCAAGCATGCCTGACAGCTTTGATGAATACAAATAGAGATAATTAGCAAGGAGGAAACTATTGGCAAAGAACGAGGTCCACAGGCAAATTCACATGCTATAAGAGAACAGTGGCCCCCTGAGAGCCAACCACGGGCTGGCCAATCTGTGATCGGCAGACTTACCCCTTAAATGTGTAGTCACTCCAAAGAGGGGCACACTACCATTCCCAAAAGACAGCATGGGAAAGTACTTTAAGGACTTTTGTCTTTAAGTGAGCCTTTGTGTAGTCTGAGATGGCCTCAGGTTCATGGTCGAGAGCCATGGGGAAACTCAAAGTCCGCCATGACCAGATATTGGTGTGGTATAGGAGACTCCCTTCTTTAACAGGTTTTCTCCTTCTCTGACCTTGTTCAGGGAATTCTAAGCCTTGCCTCCACCGGAACTTCACATATTCTCAATTAGTTTATAAGACTAATTTCCTTTCTCCTGACAAAACTTGTTCAGCCAGTGCCTGCAATTCCTGAAGTGCTTCCTCATACTAATGAGGCATTCCAGGTAAGCTAAGCCCCCCAGCCAATGACCTTCATCCATCCTGGGTGTCCTCAGTTCCCCAAAACTTTATAAGCCTTCAATCACCCTAAGTAAAGTTGATCTGCCTCCTGGCTGCAGGTCCCGGTATAGGTCATTCGCCATGCCTACTAACAGGGCCTTCTAAACCCTCTGTCTGACGTCTGCTCCCACTGCCCTCACTGACTGTATCAGCCGATGGTCCATAAGGATG
Organism: Rattus norvegicus; assembly: GCF_021556685.1. Classification (NCBI taxonomy): domain Eukaryota; kingdom Metazoa; phylum Chordata; class Mammalia; order Rodentia; family Muridae; genus Rattus; species Rattus norvegicus. The sequence continues at coordinate 160,502,530 of NC_141536.1, forward strand.
GGGAGAGACCCTCAAAGAATGACTTTGAATTTCTGATTCTGCTGGAGATCAAAGCCAGGGCTACGTGCACAGGGCAAGTGAGCCCCAGCCCCAGCCTGCTTCAGAGATATTCGAAATCATCCCCAAGACACCCTGAAACACGTGCAGAGGCCATGCTCACTGGATTCATAGAAGATGAAGGGGAGGTCGAGTCTCGATCACAGAGCTCTGCTGAAGATGAAAGACATAGGAGCTCTGATGCTGGACATCATCCCCATCCGCTTCACTTACCCACAGGTCGCGAGGTCACAGGCTCCTGAGACCCTAGATGGTGTCTACATGTTCGTGCAAACATCCTGTTATTCCCCACATGCAGACTGATTGAGCTAAAGACGAAACGTTTATCCTTCCACCGTGGAGAGAGGAACCACCAATGTCCAGCTTGTATAGCGTGATGGCTGTGCCACGTGATGGCGGCGGCGGCATCTTCTAATGTAGACTGTTGGGCTGGCGATTTGGGTCAGTGGGTAAAGATGCTTGCCGTACAAGTCTGCTGAGCTGAGTTAGATTCCAGGGAACCCAGGCGAAGCTAGAGGAAGGAAATGATTCTCTGATCCTCTTCACAGGGACAGCGGCCTTCCTATACAGAGTGACAGGAACTAAAGTGATTTAAGTGGACTTCCTAACTCTCATAAATATAAGTGACTATCCAAGTGATTAGCAAAATAACATATAAACATAGGTACATCTGCATTTCTTTTTTTTTTTTTTTGTTCTTTTTTTCGGAGCTGGGGACCGAACCCAGGGCCTTGCGCTTCCTAGGCAAGTGCTCTACCACTGAGCTACATCCCCCTGCATTTCTATTATACAAAGATACACACATGCTCACAAGCATGTACACATAGGCACACACACACACACACACACACACACACACACACTAACAGTGTAACAGTGGCCATTTCTAAGAAAGACAATTTGATTTAGAGCAAGGAAGAGGGCACGGAACTGAAGAGAATTAAAGGACTTCCTCTAAACTCACTCTCTCCCTCTCTCTCTCTCTCTCTCTCTCTCTCTCTCATACACACACACACACACACACACACACACACACACACACGCTACTTTAATTTTACAGAAAATATTCTTACATTGCAAAGCAGTTTTAATAACATAAAGTAACTTGTGTTAATCCCGATGTATAAGAAAATAAGGGTCTATCGAGAGTAAAGTGGTTAAATGTATTTCAAATTGCTCAATGGGAAAACTTTTCAAGGAAATGTGTAGCTTGGTGATAGAGTGCTTGCCTTGTAAACATGAGACCTGTCCCCAGTACCATAAAGAAGATAGACACAGGGAAAATAGAGAGGAAGAGGAAAGGATCAGCAGGAAGAGAGAAAGCAGGGGACAAGGGCAGGAAGAAGCTAAAGTTAGAAGAGAAGGAAGAAAAGGCAGGAAAAGGAGGAAGGAGGAAAGGAGGAGGCAGGAGAAGAGGAAAAGGAAAAAGGAGAGGAGGAGGCAGGAGAGGAGGAGGAGGCAGGAGAGGAGGAGGCAGGAGAGGAAGAGGAAGCAGGAAAGGAGGAGGAAGCAGGAGAGGAGGAAGCAGGAGAGGAGGAGGAAGCAGGAGAGGAGGAGGCAGGAGAGGAAGAGGAAGCAGGAGAGGAGGAGGCAGGAGAGGAGGAGGAAAAGGAGATGAGGAGGCAGGAGAGGAGGAGGAAGCAGGAGAGGAGGAGGAAGCAGGAGAGGAGGAGGAGGCAGGAGAGGGAGAGGCAGGAGAGGAGGAAAAGGAGGAACAGCATAGAATGAGAAGGGGGAGAAGAGGCAGGAGAGGGGGGGGGAGGAGGAGGAGGAAGCGCTTACTCCCGGGGTCCAGCAGCATGCACCCTCATTCCCAAGGGCATCCCATTGCTTCAGTCTGCTGCTCCGCAGACCAGGGGTGTGTTGTGTGTTCCAGTGACGCTGTATTCACAAAAGCAAGCTGCATTTGGCCCTTGGACTGAACTTTTCCTACTTAGGACATAATAAGGTGACTTATGGATAAAGAAGAAGTCTGTGTTCGTTTACAGATATTACGGGCAGACTGTTCATGCACTTTACATATAAATATTTCACATATGGCTTAATTATAGATGCGTACACATCTATGTGATTGGATAAATGTGATCCCACAAACTCCTTCTCTGCAGCTGTAAGATTGAGTAAGCCACAGATTATGACACACAGGAATCCTCCAAGATATGCTAATCAGATATGCAAATCAGATATGCTAATCAGAAAACACAGGCATCAGATGTGTTCCAACAGTAAATCCCTGCTTGGATTTAGCACCGTGTGGGTTTTAGGTGAAGGTTTTGAAAATGGTGTGGAAAAGGTCGCCATTGCCCCTAAATAGGACACTAGGAGCTTTTGGAGACAGCAATAGAGAAAGTCCACTTTCCTTTCACAGTTACATGGTTTAAATGAGAATGACCCCCATAAACTCATATATTTGAACGCTTAGTCACCAGGGAGTGGTACTGTTTGAAAGGATTATGAGGTGTGGCTTTGCTGGAGAAAGTGGGTTACCAGAGCTCTTTGGTAACCACTTTCAGGTGGCAAACTGCGCATGAATCAGAAATAACTATCTGGGATGAGATAAGGGTGTATATCTGTATTACTTTCTCTTTTGCGGGGAGGGTGGGGCTTATGGTGCCAGACAACCAGATATTCATAATGGTGGGGAAGGCACAGAAGCAGGAGCAGCTGAGACATCACATCTCAACCGCTTATAGGAAACTGACAGAGCAGGAAATGGGGCGGGGCTACAAACCCCGGAAGCCCGCCCCTAGTGATCTGCTTCTACAGAGCTGCACCCCAGGACTGTTTCATTACCTCCCTAAATAGCCGTCAGCTAGAGACCAAGTGGGGGAATTTTTGAATCAAATCATCCACCTCAGTGGTGGAGTACGAAGCTCCGAGTTTGATCCTGAACACCACATGCCCCTGGGCAGTGTCACGTGACTGCTCTCCCCACAAGTGAGCCGCGGTGGCCCCAGGATAAGAAGTTCAGGGTCATCTTCAGCTTCTTGGAAACTTCAAACCCAGTGTGGGGTACATCAAACTCTGACTGGAAAACAAACTCACCTAATCACCTGACCTTTGGCACCTGTCCTCTGATCACTGCTGGCCAGGAGAAACTAGGCAAGTCTAGACATTGTCCTGAGCTCCCCTTTAACCATGCCTCCCCAAACCCCAGTGAGAAAAAGTTAGCATTATTTGGCAGGTCTAGTCCTGTGTCTGTCCAGCTAAAAGGAGATAGTATACCTCTGCAAAACAGAAACGTAAAGTAACAAGCACCATTTTTCCTCATAGCTTACCAACAAAGACCATGTGAAAAATCGGTTCAACCAACACAATCATTTCTACTATTCAGGCTTCAAACACCTCCTTTCATCCATATTTCTATTGCGGTAAGAATAATGGTGTCATTTAAGATGTTGAATGTGAGTCTGTTTCCTGTGCTATCCAGAACTGAGGACAGAGACTGGCTTATTCTTTTGCATATATTCAGGGCCATGGATTGGGCTCGTATAGAGTCAGTATATGTTTGATGAATAAATAAACAGAGAAAGGCAGGCAGGACACAAAATAAGACGAAGGGACTAAAATGATCACACGGTGTGTTGAGATGAAGATACACAGCCCACGCGATGCGGCTTATAAAACAGCCACAGAACAAAAATATGATCAGTGCATCATGGTTTGAATCTGTTGGTGGAAATAAACGTATGTTTCCATATGTATGTATATATAATGTATACGCATATATGTGTATAAATACAATGTGTATGCATATATACAATGTATATATATGTGCATGTGTATATGTACAATGTATATGCATATAATGTATATTATGTACATGTATTTGCCTCATTATATGTTTGTCAATCACTGTACATTTGTCAAATTGTAGTTTGATAGATAGTTAATGAGTGACCATAGAAGTTCTACTTTAAGGTTAAGATCCAGTATAAGAAAGGTTGTCTCTTCTGTCTTGGCATTTATGGTGTAGATGGCAAATCTGAAAGTAATGAAACTGTCACACAACCATGGAGTTTTAAAATCTTTTATTTGTGTATGTGCATGTGCATGTTCATGTGTGTGTGTGTGTGTGTGTGTGTGTGTGTGTGTGCATGCATGTGTGCGTGGGCGTGTGTGCGTGGGCGTGTGTGCATGTGTGCGTGTGTGCTTGTATGTGTTTGCATGCAGTGCCTGCAGAAGCCAGAAGAGAACATCAGATCCCCAGGACCCAGAGTTTCGGCAGCTGTCTACCACCAATGTGAGCGCTGGAAACTACACTTGAGTCCTTTACCAGAGTAGCAAACGCTGCCCCTTCCCGTTCTCCGGCTCCACTTGGGGGTTTCTAATTGTAGATTTATGTGGAGGAACTTGGGACGTTCTGTAAGAACACAGAACAGAAAGGAACTGGTGGGTGGGATGGCTCTGCGGAAATGAGGAAGCCTTCACTATGGAAGGGGTACAGGAGCTGAGAGCCAAAGAAATCAAGAAATAACTGGATTAGGCGAATGAATTCTGCGTGTCAACCCACAGGAAGTGAATATCCTGGTAGAAATGATTGAGGACTCTGGGACACTGTAGGTTCAGCACGCAAGGGGACGATAACTGTGAAGTTAGACACGTGCAGAAAGATGTCAAGCAGCCCACAGGGCTCCTTCTTTCCTACCTCAGAGCACACAAATGAATGGCTCCCCAACTTCCTTTGCAGTTATGGATTGTCATGTGATTGAAATCTATTCGATGGGTAGAAGGAAGCAAGGTGCCCCTGATTATAAAGGAGTATTCCTCTATCTCTAACACTCTGCCCCAAGGGAAGGGGAGCGCTGGTTGGAAGGGACCCAGGGAAACCCAGGAATGCCGCTGTCCAACGAGTCATATCTACTTGGGCTATTGCCTGAGCAAGTCACAAACTCCCACTGGTTGTGACATTTTACTTGAATTCCCTATGTTCCTGGCCCAGAGACACCATGAGAGGTGGGCAAGAACCAAACTATGTAGACAACCAAGACTTGCGGGGAGATATCTTAATAAGCGAGAGCCACTGAAGTATTTTATGAACAGTGGTGAACTACACTCAAACATATTTGGAGGAAAAATGATCGTATTTGTTCTGTGGAAAGTGATAAATAATAAATTTGTCTTTCTATTTTCCTTTGCTAGAACAACCCTTAGTGGCCAACTGATCCCAGAGACACGAGCTGATAGAGGCTGAGCGACAGCAGCCTAGAGGCAATGGAAGGAGAGTCAGGAAGTTGAGCAGACAAGAATTTAAGGGTCAGTGTCGGAACAGCAAAATCCTCAGAGCCTTAGAACTAAAATTTGAAGCAAGGCTGAGCATGGTATCACTATGAGCACTCAGGAGGCAGAAGCAGGTGGATCTTCTCAAGTTTGAGACCAGCTGGTTTACAAAGTGAGTTCAAGACCAGCCAGGGCGACTGGGTGAGATTCCATCTCCAAACACAAAGTGTTGAAGCATCAACAGTTATGGAGGACAAAGAAGATGTGTAGGGTCATAGGATCAAAGTTCCAGCATCAACTATCGCTTTACTCTTGGGCACGTTGCCTAGATTTCTTTGGTCTTCAAATTTTCCCATCTGTAAAATGGGTACAACAGAATTTGTGTTTCAGAATGTCAAGAAGGCAATGCTAATAACAACAACCAAACAGAACTATTTTATTAAAAATATACATTTGATCATGTGATGGTTTCTTTCCCCTGTCAACCTGACATGCTGGAGAATCATCTGGAAAGAGAGTGTAGTGGGAGATTATCTAGATCAGGTTGGCCTGGGACACTGTCCTGATGTTACCAAGGTAGGAAGACCTAGCCCAGTGCCGGTGGCACCATTCCCTAGGTTTGTGTCCCAGACTGTAAGAATAGACATCATGAACTAATCAGTAGCCATGCATACATTCATTCTCCCTCTGCTCTTGACGGTCACGTGTCACTGCTTCAAGTCCCTGCCTTGAGTGCCCTACGGTATGAACTTGAATGTGGAACTGTGAGCTAAAGTAAACACTTTCTCTCTTGAGTTGCTTTTGGTCAGGGCAATGTTGCATAAGCCCCTTTGTCTCCCCAGTTCTTGGGTACCACACAATCGGGAGTCAGCCTCTTCATCTCAGTTTTTATAATTACTCATGCAAGTCAGCTGTCAAAGGCCCCGTCACAGTGACCAAGTCAGGAAGCCATGAGGACGTCAAGGGCTGTAATCAAGGTATGTGGTAACATTTTCTTGTAAACCACCAAGACCAGGGACCTGTAGAAATCGTGACATGATGGGGAAGAAGGCAAAAAGGAAACCATTCCAGTGAGAAATAAAGATTCTCTAATTTAGGACTGTGAATCTCGGTAATGCTAGCATTTCCAATCTGTTAGCCCATGGGTATGTGGATATGGGGGCAGCCACCTGCCACTGTAACTCCTGAATAGCACCCCAGGCCTCTTCCCAGTTGCTTCCAATAAAGCTCACCCCAGTTGTTACAACCAACATTGTCTAGAGATGGGGCAGACATTCCTTCTGTGGAGTCTTGGGTGTTTTTCACTGGGAGCCATCAGATGGATGTGTCCCCTTCATTAGGGAAAGAACATTAAGGGACTTTATTTTCTTCCAGGAGTGATACGTTGAGACAGCAGGGTCATGAGTTGGAGGCCAGTGTGAGCTACGTGGCAGAACGCTATCAGAAAAAAATATATACGTTTCTTATCTCCACTGCTGTGCTTCTTGTCCTCTGGGAACAGCGTCACTGAAATATTTAAAGGAAGCTGAGAGAGATGTATTGCTTGAACAAGCATGCACCATTTAATGAGGGAGATATATCTGAGAAATGCATTTAGGTGATTCTGTTATTATGTGGAGGTATTTCTGCTCAAATCAAGATGGATATGATACCACTCTGAAATACAATTTGCACCACCGTCATATGTGCTGCCTGTCATTGGCCTGAGTGCTATGGTTGTTCTTTTACTTATTCATTAAGAATAAAAGCTCCTTTTTTTTTCTTTTTGGTTTTTCAAGACAGGGTTTCTCTGTGCAATCCCAGTTGTCTTGGAACTTGCTCTGTAGACCAGGCTGGCCTTGAATTCAGAGATCCACATTCCTCTGCCTCCCACGTGCTGAGATTAGAAGCCTGTGTCATCACTAACTGGCAATAAAAAGGACTTGCTGAGCAAGCCTGAGGACCCAAGTTTGAATCCCTGTAAAAAAAAGCTGAGCACAATGTTCTATGCCTGTTCTTGTAATCACATCCTGAGGGACAGAGATGGCAGGATCCCTCGAGCTTGCTGGCCAGCTGGTCTACCCAAGTCAGTGAGCTCCAGATCAAGTGACAAACCCTGTCTCAAAACACAAGGAGAGAGGCATAGAGGGACACCCAGTGTTGACCTCCAGTTTTCACATTACATGTTCACAAATATGTTCCTGCATGTGTACTTGTTTACTCTCACATACATGCACAGGAACACACACACATGCATGCACGACTACTCCAAGTTGAATATACGTGATAGCATGTGCATTCAGGTTTTACATGTGACTAGCCGCTGCTCAACCACGTTTCCACCATCCTGAGAGACTGGTCCTGAACTCTGCAACATGTATTTCCAAGTCTAATCACTGTGGCTTCTATGTGGCCTTACTCAACTGACTTTCACGGGCCTAAACTAGTTATCAATTCTGGGCCATCGCCTTAAGTTTAAGCACTAAAAACACCACCCATTTCTTTCTCCCAGTTTTATAGGTCTGGAGGTCATAAGAGCATAGGCAGTGGCTGGCTTCTGACTGGAGGTCCCCCACACTCACTGTTGGTGTGGTTCTAGTCCCGAGTGGAGAGAGCACGAGGCAATATCTACTCTTGTATAGTTCAGTTCAGCAACAGACGTCCCTCCTCTGTGAGTCAATGGCTGCGCTCTCCCTTCCTTGCTGGCTACAGCTGAGCCTTTCTCTCATCTTCTAGGTGGTGAGCATCTGCTGATCGTGAGCTGGTTCACTCCATCTGCAGGACGCCCTGCTGTCCTGCACTTAAGCCCCTCTGGAAAATGTGTGAGTGGCTACCTCTCACTTCCTACTGTGCCATCAACCAGAGAGGACATGTCTATTTTTTTTTTACCTGATTGGCAATTCTCTCCCAACAATCTTCCTATCTGTGTATCTTGGAGTCCTGGTCTGAATAAGGAGAAAGAGCTGAACACTAGAATTCGAGTCTCTCTGCTTCCTGGCTGCTGATGTCATGTGGCTGGCTGCCTTTCACTCGTACCTCTACGCCTTCCCCGCAGTGGTAAGTTTTATACTCTCAAGTGTGAGTCAAAATAAACCAAAGGGGCAAATTACCCGAGAATTCCCGTCTGCTGCAGCCCCTTCCCTGCGGCAACTAGATCAGTTTTATTGAATGGTGTGGATTTGAGAGTCCTGGATGGAGCCCCTATAGAATGTTGCCTTCAAAGCCTGCCTGTAAAACTCATAGAATGTTGCCATCAAAGCCTGCCTGTAAAACTCAGAGCAGCACAAGCAAGAAGATACAAACCGGATACTTTTGTTAAATCCTCCTTCCCCGGAAGATGAGTGCTGTTCACCTTGGTGGGGACCTGCCACCCACACAAGGGTCCATAGCAATTTAATTCTGGTACTGTTTGCCCTAGGACCCTGAAAAGACTAAAGAAGGTTGAATGGTGGGAGGAATTCGTTTGTCACAAAAATCTCATCATTTCTGTGAGATGATTGAATATTTACTTTGTTTCTTCTTATTGGAGTTTTAATTTAGTTGCAACAGAGAGAACGATTCTGGGTTCCTCATCTCATTGTGAAGGCCCAGTCATCACCAGGAGTTGGATTACAGGCTTCATGAAAGTGAGGGGGCAGAGATATTTTAATTTTGTTTTTAATTATACAATAACAAAAGCTATTATGAACTGGGGAAGAATACCTTAAAATTAATTATCAGGCAGGAGAAGTTTCTGGGCAAGTCCTTTCAAAGCTTAATCAAGATAAAATAAAAAGAACATAAAATTAAATTTGAGAAAAGAACTTGAAGGATGAAATGATTCAGAGTGGAACATAGAAAAAAATATCTTATGGGACTTGAAGGGCTCTAAGCTAGATACCCCTCTTGAATCATAAGTCTCCAAAATTAAGGAAAATAACTAAGTCAAATTTCTTCTTCCTGACTCCACTTCCATTCATATGACAGCTTTAGTACTGTTTTGTAAGGCAACAGATGAGCAGTTAATGTCTCTCAAAACATAAAATGACCCCAGATCCACATGACCAACTCCAGGTAAACGCAGGACTTGGAAATTCTTCCTTTGAGGAGGTTCCCCCCACTTTAGGCTAGAACATACACACATGGTAAGTCCATCAACAAGGGTCTCCGCAAAGTACATATAAGTAGGTTCACCTAGGAGACACGCCTCTATGCACATATTTGAGCTTGTTTCTAGACGAGGTTCATGAGAGTGGGAAGATCTACCTGAAATGTGAGTGATTCCATTCCCTAACCTAGAGTCCTGACCTGCAGTAAAGAGTGATCCCAGCACCAATGTTCAACTCTCTGCCTCCCAAGCATGGACGCAATACAAGCAGCTTCCTCCACTCCTGCTGCCATGTTTCCCCCCACCATGATGGACTGAGCCCTCGAACTGTGAGCCAAAAGAAACACTCCTTCCTTAAGCTGCCTCATATTTTGTTGAAACCACACACAAACACAGACACACACACACACACACACACACACACAACTAGTACATGCTAATACACTGTCTGAGGCTGTTCATAAACCACTTTCTCTAGCTATGAGTTCTGTCCCAAATGCTTTCTGGAATTCTGGGATGAAGTGCTTTCTTTTCCATACCTTTGGGTTTTAACAAATGTTTAGCTCAAGTCCCCAGCCTCCCCTTGTGGACTGATTGTAGTGACAATTTTGGAGTGTTGATTTCTT